>NW_024038004.1:1597500-2797500 GCF_016077235.1 Cyprinodon tularosa
GAAAAACTCTACCTGCTGCTTGGTCTTAAGCGTTTTTTATGCATAGCTGCTTTAGTAAAGTTTTTGATTAAGAGGAGTTAGGAAGAGGTAGGTTAAGCCTCCAAATGTTTTCCTTTTTTTCTACTATGCTAGCAAACTTTAACATGCTTAAGTTTTTTTCTTTTATTTCAAGGTTTTTGCACAAGTTCTATTTATTCATATCATTATTCCTTTCATCATCATCACACCACTTTGAATTGCTGTCTGCTGTAGCCTACAGCTTTTTCATTGGCTGGTTACAGTTACAAGATGTTCTGTATGGTCACTGTTTTTCACTGCTATGAATCCCTGTAATCATGGGAGAGGCCCTCTGTGTACAATGAACGTTTGTTGTCAAAGATGTGCACTCACTTATTCTCTCTCTCACACACACAAACACACACAGACGCGTTTATCCCAGCACCCCATGGGTAATAGAGCTGATCATGTTCTGACCCTCCTCTCTCTCACTTCGCCGCAGTTCTCACGAATATGCGAGCGGCGGCACACATTTAGTGCAAAAGCTTAGACAGAACGTGCATGCGCACTCGATGCATCTCAGTCTTTTTTTTGTGTGTGTTTTATTTTTTTCACCACACATTTGGATCCAGTGTCATGACCAAGAAAGAAAGGTCTCACTGAGGTCAGCCTAATGCCATTAGTAGGAAAAAAAAAATCCTTGATTGCATGTACAGTGAGCCATGGAAGAGTTGAGATAATCGCGGAGATACCAAACCAGGAACAGGCGCACACTGGGACACACACTATTTGTCATAAATACAGAAGGCTTCTTGGAGAAAACAATGATATGCAGAAGTTTTCTAAACCCTTAAACTAGTGTGTTTTACATTTTACACATCACTATCACAAAATCTCATGTATTTTACTTAAAATTATGTAAAAGGCCAATGCTTTACAAAGAATGGGAATCCTTTAACTAAGATACCATAAACAAAAGTTGTGTGGACTGGGCTGAGCTTAAATATTTAATCCAAATGGAGGTGTTCTACAAAGGCCTCAGAGATTTTTTTTTGACATTTTGCTAAGTTATTTAACAATAACCCAAGCCTTGGTTACCTCGCCATGCATTAGTCACTCCATCATCCAGATTGAAAAAGATCATGTATTAACAGCAAACTACCAAGACATGGCTGCCCATTAAGGCCGATAGCCTCTTGAGGAGCTTCGGGAGCTCCAAAACTCAATGTCAGTTGATAGAATTAGCAGACAGGAAAAAGTGACGCGATTCAGAAACCTGGCATGTTGGGGTAAAAGTAAATATATGGCAGAAGATGTTCTGGCAAGACAAAAGGCTACAGGAAAAATTGCTGGTTGTAAAATGATATCAGAGTGAATACAAAAAAAACAATGATGATGGCAGCATGATGCTGTGGGGAAGCTTTAAGAAGCTTGTTAGAGTTGAAAGGTGTTTCATTAAACTATTTCCCCTATAAGGTTGAATGCAAACCCTTGACATGTTTTACAGATTCAAAAGGTTTCTTATTCATCTTTAAAGGTATCCACTACTTTGTGTACGTGTATTACAAAAAGTTTAAAAATCTTTAAGCCATGTCATTAGTTTTCCAAGGTGATACTAGCTGTTCTGTTATGGGCTGAAAGAACACCAGCAGTTTAATGAAGAGTTTTCATTCACAAAATTTATACTTTTAAAAGTATGACTCAGCAGCAGTCAATACTTGACATAACGTATTAAAGCATATTCTATTGTTTTGTGTAGATGAAGTAGTTCTGCGTTATTCCATCTTTCGCCTGCACATGAGGTCGTTTTTGAACCGTGCCTGTTTGCTGTCTGTGTTGAGGTTAAAACATTAGCGATCTGCTGTCTGTTTTGTGGCACATACCTCCTTACATTCCAGTTGCAGCAAATAGCTAGCTTACCCACAACCCAAAATGATAAGCCTTAAAGAGACACTGGGTCTCTCTGCTACCCGCCCAGACACACACACAAACATACGCACTCACATACATTCTCATGTGCTGGTCTTCAAGTAAATACCATGTAACAACCTCAAGTGTTTGCAGCCGCGCTCAGTTTATAACCACCCCCTCCCTGTGTGTTTTTTGACTGTATCTTTCAGGAACAGGGTCACTCCAACGCCCTGTTGCAGCCTCCCAACACCACCTAACATTTCCTGGAAGAACGTGTCCAATGCGTGCTCCCAAGAAACATGGACTGTTTTCCCATGCTTTCTTTTCTGTCGGTGAGTATGGAGACAGTGCCTCTTCAGCTTTGTCCTACAGCTTGAAAAATTTTAGAAATTTAAGAAAACTGTTTTTTTTTTCTGTCGCATTGGTCAAGAAATGAAAGGTGTTGGGATGGGCCTGTGAAGGATAAAGAGTGGTGTGTTTAAAAGTAATGCATACATCAAGAAAGCACAAAGATTTGCTCCATAAGTTGAACATTTGCTATAACCCCAGGGCTGCCTCTTTAACTTGTGCAATTGAAGTGCAGGAGACAAGTGGAAGGGGTGGAGGGAAAGGAATTGCATTGAAAATGCTGGTGTGTGGCTGTTTACATTTGGAGGATGTCACAAAAGATAAACAAAAAGCAGTCTATCTGATGGTAGTCCACTTTACTGTAAACATGACTGCATTATTGAAGGTAATTAGTCTGCATTTAGAGGGGATGGGTAAATAGGGGAGGGGGGTGTACATTGAGAAAAAGGAAAGAGAAATCCTTCTTCCTTATTATGTCCTCTGGCCCATCTGCTCAGGTCAGACCATTTCTAATCTCTTATCATCCATCTGCCACCCCTGCCAGAGACATCATGATTCCTGGTAATCGAATGCTGATGGTCATTTTATTATGCCAAGTCCTGCTGGGAGAGAGCAACCATGCTAGTCTGATACCTGAAGAAGGGAAGAAGAAAATACCTGGCCTGCAGGGTCGTTCGGACACTCAGAGTCATGAACTGTTGCGCGACTTTGAGGCCACGCTGCTGCACATGTTCGGCCTCAAGAGGCGGCCACGGCCCAGTCGCTCGGTCACCGTGCCCCGCTACCTGCTGGACCTCTATCGGCTGCAGTCGGGGGAGGCCGAGGAGGCCGGAGTGCACAACATTGACTTTGAGTACCCGGAGAGGTCAGCCAGTCGAGCCAACACTGTGAGGGCCTTCCACCATGAAGGTAAGAAAAACAATGAAAGCTTCCACAACAATTAATCTAAAACAGAAATATATATAATATGACATAAATATATATGCTGGGGTAGAGATTAATAGAAGATCAGCTTTAGTAGAAGTAACATGCTTTACCATGGCAGGAGATTGCAGAGAATTTAGAGTAAGACAAAAAAATGCAAGATTGCTCCACCCATCTCGCCATGACCAAAGAATCTAAGGATGTGGTCACCAAGCACAGTCTACAGAGAGTCATAAAATTCAGCTAGACAAGCTCCCAAGAGTCTAATTTGACAGAGCTCTGTGTGTTTGGTTTGTAACTGAAGGAAAAGGCATACCTTCATATTACTGACCTACACTTCATGCTCCACCCAGCAGAAGAGGGTTTTAAAAAAGTCTGTTCTTGGCTTGGAAAACCGAGCGCACTCCTCTCTCATGTCCCCAATCTAGCTAGAGGGCTCTTTAAGAAAGATCGTCCTCGCCATGCAATTATCTTTAATGCTACTCCGCAACCTTCTAAATAAAGGCCTGGCTGCAAACAATGTAGGTGCTGAGAGAAAAATGCTGCAGTTCTTATGACCGAGGCGAAACCAGTCCTAGGATGCTTTAGGGTGCAAAGATGTGACGATTAGACGGCTTAAAAGAGTCCAGCTTAACAGATTTCAGAAGGATGTGCAGGTAGAATAAAAATGTTATATATAAATCTTTTGTTAGGAAGAAAAAGATTGTTTAAAAGAAGTGAGAAATCTATTAAGGCAGAAGAATTATTTTTCCCTTCATTAATTTAATAATTTGCCTTGTAAAACACACTGTGGGTTGCTGCCTTCCCCGTGTGTCCCAAAATCAGAGAGGCACACTGAGACTGATCAAAAGATGACTTAAGTCATCAAAAACAGTTATTTCTACTGCTCCTAAAATTATTTTATGTAATAATTATTCAAACGTCTTATAATAATTTTTCTGATAACCAAATATTGCAGTTTGATTTGTATATCCTTTTCTAATTTGAAGTTATTATTGTGCAGAATATTATCCGTTCTTCTGCTCTAGAGTAGTACATGTATAAGAAACTGATTTTTCCTGTAGAACTAGTGAGGTTGTCTGCTGCAGTAGATATGCCACCTGTGACTTCTTAACTGCAGCTTCAAAGCAGTGTTTTCCTGTTACTACTATAGTAATTTGAATGCTGTAAAAACCTTGAATAACAATACCTAACGTTACACAGTACTTATATATCATTACTGTTATATCATTAATATCTATGACAATGACCTACTTATTGTTTTAATGTCTATACAGAGATCTGGTTAAACAAACAGAATTTGCCCAGATTTGTGCAGAACATTAAACCTTTTTTTTTTTTTTTCTCATTAGTTGTTAAGATTCACTGAGAGTGTAACAAGATTTGATTAATCATCCGTTCTATTCCTGTAGCCAATCAACAATCAGTTTTCTAAAACTTTGATTAGACCATTCTGGTTTTCTGCAATATCTTGCTCTAAAGGTATATTGCAATATTAATACGATCGATAAAAGGAAATTACAGTGGTCTGATAATTTTTACATAACTTTGTTGACAGCTGTTTCCATCTGTGATTGTAAGTTTATTTTTCTTGGTATTTTTAAAGTTGCATATAAAATGTTGACATAAATGACAATAGTACCGTATTATATTGTATATTTCCTGAATATTTCCTATTGCATCCTTTTTTTACTGGGCCTGTTAACTTTGGAAATATTTAGAAATTATAATCAGTGGTCAAACAAAAGGGTCTCTTGGTAGATACTACTTATTGGAGATAAAAAAAAAAAAAAATGAATTTTCATACAGTGCATCACCATTGGCAGTCACAGCAAAATTAATTGATGTATGATAAATAAAAAAACGCCCCCAACAAAGACAGCTCCTTTTGGTACCCTTAAAGGCCAACACAGTGGTGGCACCATCATGCTAAGGTTCTGTTTGCTCTAAATGTTACTACTCAGTGAATGACTGAAAATAAAAATTATATAAAATGGTAAAGAGACAAAATATCAGCACCATTCCTTGTTTATTTAATTTCTCCAAAATGTATGTCTTCCTCCCTATCTTATAAATTAGTCTAAAAATGTTTGTGAAACTAGTTATTAAACACAAAAAAAGCCAAAACATGACAAGGATTTTATTACAATGAAATGAATCATGTTAACTTATGAATATTCGAACTTGTGCACGGGTCTGTGCATCTTTCTACAAGCATATAACCTCACCTCCTTTGCTGAACTATCTTAATAACACGCTTTAAAGCATTTGAAGTGGGAGTGCTCGCTTTCATGGAAGCACGTTTGTGTGATAGTCTGACTCAGTCCACTCCAAACCACAGGGAGGTAGAAGAGTCTGCAGCAGATGGATGGTTAGATGAGGAGACATGTTTACAGGAAAGGCAAAGTATTCATTGTGGATTTCAGCCTGGAAAATTATGATTTTTATTGACCAGGTGTAATGGAAAAAAAGAAATCCTTTTTTTCTGTAAAGCTATAAAGCAGACAAGACACGAGAAGTGTGTGTAAGCATGGAAAAAAGCCTGAATATCCTTTGGATAAGAACGCACAGTATTCCCACGCAGTACCCTCCTTCCCATGGGCTTTGGATATATGAGAGTCTACTGTATTGTCTGACTCCGATTATTCATGATGAAAATGATAAATGTCTTAAGTGGACAAACAGCAGAGGCAATCAAAAGCACAGCAGGTTTCAATAATGAGAACCACCTGGGCCAGATTAGGGCCTGGGTGTGAAATAACAGGGGTGGATTGAGCAGGAAAATAGTAGACACAACATTCCTTTCCCCAACAATGGTGATCTTGCCAGAAATCTGCAGACTGTGAGTGGAACAGGGAGCCTCTACTGTGTTTATGCTGTAGCTGTGGTACGTTAATCACCACCCTCCTTGTAATGCATGTTTCTGCAAAGTGCCCCAAGAAAGGCACTGAGAGAAGGGCAGGGTAATTGTAAAAGAAAGGTAAAGAAATGTACTCATAATTTTTACTACCGTCGAGGCCTTGAAATACATGACAGTAGAGTGATATGAATTGACAATTCATAGAGATAAGAATGAATGATCTTAAGAGATACTTCTACATATGTACCTTATTTAATTTATCCTTTTGAACATTAGCAAACATCCCATACTTTTTCTCTTCCTTGTTTTCAGAGCACATGGAGAAGATCCATGAGCTGGGTGATGGAGAATCCATGCCTGTGCGCTTCCTGTTCAACCTCAGCAGCATTCCAGAGGATGAACTGCTTTCCTCTGCAGAGCTAAGACTCTACCGTAGTCAGATTAATGAGGCCACTGCTGATGACCAGAGCCTGCACCGCATAAACATCTATGAGGTCCTGAAACCCCCACGGCCTGGGCAGCTCATCACCCAGCTTCTGGACACACGGCTCGTCCGGCACAACGCGTCCCGCTGGGAGAGCTTTGATGTCAGCCCCGCCATCTTGCGCTGGACTCGTGAGGGCCTCCCTAATTATGGACTGGCTGTGGAGGTTCTGCATCTCAACAAGACCCCGCGCCACCAGGGCCGACATGTTCGCGTTAGTCGCTCGGTTGAACAGGAGCCTGGAGAGGACTGGGAGCAGCTACGCCCTCTTTTGGTCACTTTTGGTCATGACGGGAAGGGTCACCCACTGACCCGGCGGACCAAGCGCAGTCCCAAACAACGGGGCCGCAAAGGCAGGCGCAACTGCCGGCGCCATGCACTGTACGTAGACTTCAGTGATGTAAACTGGAATGACTGGATAGTGGCACCACCCGGGTACCAGGCGTATTACTGCCATGGGGAGTGCCCCTTCCCACTGGCAGATCATTTAAACTCCACCAACCACGCCATTGTTCAGACACTGGTGAACTCTGTGAATAACAATATTCCCAAGGCTTGCTGCGTACCAACAGAGCTCAGCGCCATCTCAATGCTCTATCTGGATGAACATGACAAGGTGGTCCTGAGAAACTACCAGGAAATGGTAGTGGAGGGCTGTGGCTGCCGCTAGTACGCAAATTTGCAAAATCCTGGGCTTAGAACTCAGCCTACAGCAAAGCAGCATGGACACTACAGCAAATCAGAAGGTCTTTTTCCCAAAAAATGCTCACTTGGACCCTTATTTATAACTTTTATGAGGTGTATGTTTGTCTCACTTTTCTTTTTTTTTTTGACAATATGATCATATATTTTGACAAAATATATATATATATATATATTTATATCTACATATTAAAATAAATTGAGTCCTTCTTTTAAACATAAAGAAATTGTTTATCCTAATGTACATTGAATTGTATACATTTTTATTTTGTTTTTCTTCAGAAACTAATAATGGTAAAAAAGTAAAAAAAAAAAAAACGCAAAAAACTATTAGTTTGCTGGTAAATTTATTGCTTGCAAAAGTTACATGCGTCTTTCACCTGAAGTAATATGACCAAAAATTTCATTTTTAAACATTTCAAGGTATAAATTGACTATTATAAACTAGTGAAAAACGAATTCAGTTAACATCACTATGTTCATCTTAGGCTCAACTTAAAGTCATTGAAATAAAGTTGACAACAAAAATGCTGTCAATCTCTATCAATTTTGTGAAATGAACCTTGACTTTAGAGTTAAATTTAATTATTTTATGATCTGTTTTTGAAAAAACTAAGAGAGCTGGTCACAAGAAAACTTTCCAACTCCTAAGGATGCCCGGCTGGCCTGGGAGTCCTAAGGCTATACTTGAATTTAGATTTACAAATGCGCCAGCTGTTCACATTTAGAAACCTTTGGAGTTTGAAAGTTGTGTTAACAGTCAGCTTTTTGATCTAAATGTAATCTCATCCTCTGCTAGCATCTTAGCTGTAACTCTGCCCCAAAATGGAATTCTCCCTGGGGCCTCCTCCAGCTTTGGACGGCTCTGTATAGACATGACCTATATTCACAGAAAAGGAAGCCTTGATTATGTGATACCAGCAATAAATAATTTTAAAATAAACTTAATTTCTACACAATTTTCATTTATTTTTCTTTTATGTATCTTTTTTTCTAGTGCTGGGGCTCTTGCATGGTGTTTTTGAAGGGGTTCTCAAAGCTAGTGGGTCTTTATTTTATTGGGCTTTGTTGTTCTCAAATTTCACTTTTAAGTCAATTAGAATAACATGTTGTGGATGTGACACTTGTTAATCCCATGCCAGTCGGGTTGTATTCTTCAGCCTCACTGGTTATTCTATTGTTCCTGACATCCCCACATCATGAGGCATGATTGTGTCTGATGCCCTGATACAAGGCGGCTGAGTCCTCAGAAGAATCAAAGGTTAGACGCTCTGTCTCCTGCTTTTGTCTTCCATGGCTCATACCAGCAGAGCAAAGACGCCTGTCTCCAACCTGTGCCCCATCAGACAAAAGGCTTCTCCATCACTTATTTACGAGCAGACGACTGGCCCAGTACATATAATGTTTTCAGAGAAAGACCTTAAACTTTAAAAGTCCCTCAAGACATTGGCTTGCAAATTCTGCTAGAGAGTAGCCATCTATACATCCAAGTGCAAATCAAAATTTGGATGAAAACAAGAATGATAATATAGTAAATCATTTAAAAGGTGTAGTTTTATAGTTTTAAACATCTTTATTTGGTAGAGTTTAGTTAAACCAAAATACTGATAATTAGAAAGTACTCAAAAGGTGAGTCCCATTAATCCCAAAAAATGAGTTGTTCTATGGATGTGAGCTTTAAAATGGAACTACAACATACAGAGACTCTGGAAGTTGGACGATGGATAAACTGAGTCAGAACACATGTAGGATATGCTAAATGATGTGCTCAGTGATCAGCAGTGAGAAGCTAAAATAGCTTCTTTTATGAGGGTCTAGCTGACTGCAATAAGCCATATGAGCTAGCAGCAGTATATGTTTTACATTTTATGTAGTGTATTCCAAAAATAAATGATGCATTATGTGTGGGGAAGATGTAGTAAGATTTAAAAAACTGTCAAAAGTGCAAATAAGATGTTCATTGCTGCAGAACTAATGTTGGCATTTGCTGGTTGAATATTTTTGTTTGGGGATTTGGACAAATGTTTTTTTTTCATGACTTCTAACCTAACAATGACCAGAGAGTTCTCTGAGATTTAAAGAAAAAAATGTAGAGCTCTCAGCCATAGTATTTTATAGAGTTTGGGATGGTTCTATACCCTCATATTCAGAGGTGTTGAAGGAGAAAAGACCCACGTTATCAAAGATCCTTTAAAAAAACAGCTTTTCCATGTATTCATCCTTTTTTTCCCCACACCAAACCAACCTGGAAGGGCTTTCTTAATCAAATTCAGGATCGTGTTTATTGCCAATAGGTTTGCACTTACAAGGAGTTTGAATTGGTGTTGATGGTGCAGGCAAAATAGATATAGATACTCCAGAAAAGATTCATCTTCATGTCGATATTGCTATGTTTCTAAGACTAAAACGCAATGAAAAGTTTTAAATATCTGATGTTTCATAATTCTCGAACCTTCTATATATTTTTAAGGGAACTTTCTTTCTAATCTGTACTTGAAAGTATCAACCTTTGAACAAAAATTTAATGCACAAGCATCAAGATGAACTCAAACATACCATTATGGGTTTAAATTACAATAAAGTGAAAGGATGCCATATTTTACCATTTTAAAATTTCGTGGCAGTGCAACGGTAGGACGAAACCTTATTTTCTTCTACTAAGGTAGTTCTCGTTTTAAAGGTCGAGAACCACAGTTTTAGTTTATGTAATTGAAAAATTGTGGGATACTAGTACCGGGCTTTGGCCAGTGGACAGCTCATGTGAGGTTGCTTTTTTATTAAACAATCACATAAGTTTGTTTTTTATCCTGCTCAAGCATGCTCAGCCGCCCCAGGCCAACTAATTGCCCCTCTAGTTCTCTTTGATGCCTGCATATCAGCATCAAAAAGAAGGGGCTCTTAAATAAAGGGCAGGCAGAAGAATTTCATCTTGAAGTGGTTGAAGACAGAGGGGCTGGGTTGTGGGACGATATTTTGCTTCTTTTTTTGTCTACTTCCTTGGCTATAAAATTTCAACTGATCTATACTCAGGTTTTGCAAGAGTTTGCCATTTATGGTAGCAGTCCTTCATTATGATGCATACAAAGGGGATATGGTGGTTTATTGTACCACCTGGGAAGTAATATTTATAACTACAAAACCACCTCTAAATCTGGTTTTTAGTTTACTAGCTGTTTCAAGATAAGTTGTTAAAGTTTAGGGATTGTGCAGGAAATCCATGTAATCCTTTAAATGTTCTTGAGATATTCAGGAAATCAAGGAGCGTGACTGAGTGTGACCATGTGGGCAGATAAACAGGGAGAGGGGGTCAATTACAGAATGACTCTTATAAACAGATTGAGGGCTTTGTCATTCCAATGTGATGTGCCACTCAGTCTCCTGCAGAAACTTGTTCTCACGCAATTACAGGTGAGTCATTAGGCAGCGGGTCTATTGACACTGCTGGCCTAAGTATTGGGCTGAAGTCTTCAAAAAGGCTTTTTACTCTGACATTCCATCGTAAAGTAGAAGGAGAGTGTTTACAGACAGTAAAACCACCTCAGAAGAACAAAGGAGGACAAGTTCCAGTCGCATGGCTTTGTTTTAGTGGGAGAGCTGGAAGGCTCTGTTGTGGAAATGTGTCTTTTATTTCTAGAAGTCACAAGATGTTGGAAATTTAATTGCGCATTTCATTGCATGCGCCTCCAAATCAGACTTCGAAAAAGTCACATGACTTTTACTGATAAGGATCGCTATAACTAGTCAGCAGTGGAATGCCATACATTGTAAATATAAGAAAACTACTTTTAGCATAAAGTTGATGAAAAGTTTTTTTCTGTTAATTTTTTCACAATTTTAAAATAATTTCTGCCCCATTATTTGTCTTTACCAGCCTGCATAATGAATTGGAATCTTGACGGAGCAATGTTAGACTGAGCCAATCCTGTTAAAATATTATCGAAACATCTAAACCAGATTCACATTTTCTATGAGTGAAAATTGGCGCTGGTGATGCTAATTTAAATATCAACATAGATATTTTTTTTTATAGATATTTATATAGAATGTTTTTTTTGTGGTTAAAATAAAGAACTTAATTTCTACTTTTGGGTTTTGTAACACCTGCACACACACAAAATAATCACAAATACAAAATAAAAAAAGCAGTAAATAACTTAAGATATAGAAAAATATTATTTAAAACATTAACAATCTGTTGTAAAAATCTTTGAACTCCAGAGGTACCTCATTCTTGTTACTAAAGAACAACAGCAATAAATGACGCATTAATGAAAGAGAATATGGCAATGTAGCACATCAAATTAAACTGTAGAAATCTAGGCTACAAGCCAGCACAGATCTTTTAAAACATGTTAAACACAAATAAAACGATATGCAAATAAAATAAAAGATGTAAAATGTAAAAACACACCACAATAGCAATCCATGAACAACATTTCTGTCTCCACTGAGAAATGTGCTTAGCTTTCCTCTACACCAAAGCATTGCAGAGATACAAGACAATAAACAGCAACAGGCACAGCTAGGGCGGAAAGTAATTTAAAAAATATCTCTTATCTTTGCTCTTTCACCAAATTTAACCAAATCAACCTTGTGTTTCCAGAGATAATCTCATTTAATGCATTATATAATTTACAAAAACATGAGCTTAGGGTTCAAGATAATGAATCAGTTCTTGCAAAATAAGAATTACTGCTAAAAAAAATATTTACTCAAGAGCCAGTGAATGATTTTAGTGACATTAAGCAGCTGCAAAACCACACACTGCAAAAATCCAATTTAAAGGAGAGAAAAAACTTTCATACTGTACTTTAAAGGTGTGTGGTGTCTATGTTTAATTAAATGGACAAACCAAGCCTGATTTTCAATTTGTTTGTTTTTAGGCCAGATTTGTCTAAAATATATAGAATGATGTATATATTCAAAGTTATATGATGCTATCAGCTCTGAAAAGCCCTCACCTTTGGAAGAGAAATAGACGTCACAAACTTTCTGTTATGCTTTATAGTAGGCAAAATAATACTTTGCTTTACTGCAAAATACAACTCTACAGTAAGGAGGCAGAATGTTATTTTAATAGCACAGTGTCAGTGAAAGAATTTCACAAAGGATAACCCAACAAAATACATAGCAATACACAATATCTAATGAAAATAAATGCATAACATAAAAGCACAGGTCTCAGTAAAGGTTTTTTTTTTAGTAAGAAGTTCTTTAAATGCATTTTGAAATCAATGCTATTCCCAAGACTAGATTGAACATGGCGTGTTTCTCACGGGAAAGACCAGTTTGTTTGTTCTGACCGAAGCAGACATTTCCATTTAAAGCCCTGCTAGTAATAAACTTGTTTAAGGGTTGGTAGCCTATTTGGGCCTATTTGAGAGGGTAGGAAAGAAGACACTATCTCCCCTTCCTAAAAACCCATTGGCATATTAGAAGCTAGAGATCGTTGTTATGGAGACTTAGCGACTCCAAGGTGGAACTCTTTACTGAATTTATCTTTTTTTTTCCTTTTCTCTAATCACCCTGCTCACTGTTTGTGGTGGGAAGATAAGTATGGCTCCTCCTCCAGTCTGCTGACTATTGGCTAAAACAAATGAACCTATGTTATATTTATACCCCAAAAGAAACAAATTCAGTTCCTAAAAACTGGAGCAACCCCAACCAAACAAAAACAACCTTTAAAGATTTTGTTTCAGTTTATTTTTGTTTTTTATTTTAGAAGTATCAATAAATGTGCCATTCAGGGATGTCTAAGAAAAACAACTTTAAAAAGAAATATAGGACAAACTACATAGAATATTCAGCTTAGTTATCCAATAGTGTAAATCTACCCAAAGTGAAGAGATCTAGATACAAACTCATGCTCCATTTTTTAGTTTTTAAAAATGTTATTAACCATGTTGCATTTATCACTTAGCTCACAATCAAGCACTACTTCCCATTGTCCAATTACTTGTGATAAAACATGAAAAACTAAGGTTGTGCAATTAATTTTACAACAACACACCTAAAATATCAAGTGAACCCAACATGTGCTACATTTAAGGGATCTTCAAATCGATAGGACCTAATGTACCGCAGGGCCAAAATGTTCCAACATAGCTAATTCCAATGATGTAATCATGTCAATGCACTCTGAAAGAGATATTTTATTATAGAGTACAGGATACTGGCCAATCGGACACCACTGTCATACAAAAACAGAGCACATAGTCTGATACTTTAAAGAAGTATTCAATGATCTCTTCTTCGGCTCTTCTGCATCAGGAGGGGCTATCTCGATGACAGCTCATGTCAGTGCTGCTCCAGGTCAGGGCCTCTTGTTTCACTCTCCCACTCATGCTTCTGCGCACATGCATGGAAACATGCACACATTTCTTTATATGTTCTTTTTCAGGGTATATCATTTTTACACAAAGACCATACACATACACACAGTCACACACACTCACATTCAGATGTGAAACCCTAAACTCTTCCTGCTGTCCTTTTGTAGGGGTTATCTGTGTGACACCTCCTCTCACCCCAGCCTGTGGCTCATCTCCTCTCATCACACACACCTCTTTACTGGCACATGTTAGCCGGGACGCTTAGCAGTGCATTTAGGGGAATAAGGCTGTCATCGATGGAACACTTTGACCTCGAGGTCGGTGCTTATGCAAGCTTATGGAGATGCTAAAAGAGGCTGGATGAAGAGTGGTAAAAACAAGTAGCAATACAGGTTCTGCAACATTAGATGTGGTTGATAGTAAATTACCAACATTAATATATATATATATATATATATATATATATATATATATATATATATAAAAAGCCCTGTTCTCGCATCTCGTCTATAGGTATATAGGCATCGGTGGTACCCATGGACATTGGGGCATTCGGGGCAGTGACCCCCAAACTTGAAGAGTGGTTATAGCAGATTCCTGGAAATGTCGGTCCAGAAGAGCGCAGATCTAGAAACAGCAAAGATACTGCACAAATATGGAGGACTGACTCTGCCATATATGAAAATAAATACAGAAATAAATAAATGCTCGATGAATAAATAAGCATACAATTAATTGCCACCAAAAATACAATAAACAAATAAATGTGAGTAGAAATTAAATTATAAAGTGAGAAATAAATGTATATAACTCTTTTAATTAGCTTCTTTATTTATTTACCATTGTAATATTTACTTTATTTATTTTTTTGTCCTTTATAATACCCCACTTTATTTTTTAATTATTTATTTATGTGCATGTTATAATATTTTTGTCTGTTTTATTCTTCCTTTGTATTTTTTTTACCCTAGTTATTTCTCCGCCGCTATTTATTTCTGCCTGACCTTTTTACATTTCTGTATTCATTCCTGCCTCATTATGCAAATCAGAAGGGTGTGGCCTATAGAGTCAACTTCTGCTCATTGGTTGGTTAGCATTTTACTGCATCGGTCGAATCTACAGGAGGACAGGAGAGTCTGAAGTCATTAGAACGCCAGTAGGGACTTGTGTCCTTGCCAATTATGTTCTTGAGAAGAACACAGGAAAGTATGGACCTGGTGAGAACGGGAGCACGCAGCATAAATCTGGGTCATTTGGAACAGAAGCGTACCTGTGACGTCACCACATGCTTGGCTCGTCTAAGCTGCCTTTCTCCTCCTGTTTTTAATATTCTCTAGATAATAATGAATTCTGACTTTTTTCATTTAGTGGGGGAATATTAATTAACACAGTCTGATAAACACTAATCAAATGAACATTTTGCCAAATAAAACAAAAAAATTGCCATCAGAGCCAGCCGAGAGAGGGCTGCTAGAGATTGGCTAGGATTAGACCTGACTGGAGTTATCCTCGGAGCTCCGCTGGTTGCAGCGTTTGTCTCAACTTTTTTTTTTTTAATGACGCAATAAATCTGTGAATGGGTCATATGGTGATGCTTAAAAGTATAATATTCTCGCCTCAAAGAATATTAAACTGTACTTTTATTGAACAACAGCAACAGAAAAGAGAACATTTAACTCAATACTCTGAGCTCTGTGAGTTAAGAAGATGGGCCGCCAACCAATGAGCAGAAGTTGACTCGCTAAGACACACCCCTCCTCATTTGCATAATGAGGGGTATTTGCAATCCCAAGCGACAGCAACATCAAGAACACAAGAAGCTTGAGAAATACCAAGGGCTGAAAGAGGAGCTAGAAAAGATGTGGAAAGTAAGAGCAGCAGTGGTGCCAGTGGTAATTGGAGCACTGGGGGCTGTGACCCCCAAACTGGGAGAGTGGCTACAGCAGATTCCAGGTAAAACATCAGAGGTCTCTGTCCAGAAGAGTGCAGTCCTAGGAACAGCTAAGATACTGCGCAGAACCCTCAAACTCCCATATATATATATATATATATATATATATATATATATATATATATATATATATATATATATATATATATACAGTGGGGCAAAAAAGTATTTAGTCAGCCACCAATAGTACAAGTTCTCCCACTTAAAAAGATGAGAGAGGATGGTAATTTTCATCATAGATATACCTCAACTATGAGAGACAAAGTGAGAAAAACAAATCCAGAAAATCACATTTTTTGATTTTTAAAGAATTTATTTGCAAAATATGGTGGAAAATAAGTATTTGGTCAATAACAAAAGTTCATCTCAATACTCTGTTATATACCCTTTGTTGGCAATGACAGAGATCAAACGTTTTCTGTAAGTCTTCACAAGGTTTTCACA
Source organism: Cyprinodon tularosa (assembly GCF_016077235.1). Taxonomy (NCBI): domain Eukaryota; kingdom Metazoa; phylum Chordata; class Actinopteri; order Cyprinodontiformes; family Cyprinodontidae; genus Cyprinodon; species Cyprinodon tularosa. Next base: position 1,613,454 of record NW_024038004.1, read on the forward strand.
CACTGTTGCTGGTATTTTGGCCCATTCCTCCATGCAGATCTCCTGGCCACTCCAGGACCTTGAAATGCTTCTTACGAAGCCACTCCTTCGTTACCCGGGCGGTGTGTTTGGGATCATTGTCATGTTAAAAGACCCAGCCACATTTCATCTTCAATGCCCTTGCTGATGGAAGGAGGTTTTCACTCAAAATTTGACGATACATGGCCCCCTTCATTCTTTTCTTCACACGGATCAGTCGTCCTGGTCCCTTAGCAGAAAAACAGCCCCAAAGCATGATGTTTCCACCCCCATGCTTCACTGTAGGTATGGTTTTCTTTGGATGCAACTCAGCATTCTCTCTCTTCCAAACACGACGAGTAGAGTTTTTACCAAAAAGTTCTATTTTGGTTTCATCTGACCATATGATATTCTCCCGGTCATCGTCTGGATCATCCAAATACTCTCTAGCAAACTTGAGATGGGCCTTGACATGTACTGGCTTAAGCAGGGGGACACGTCTGGCACTGCAGGATTTGAGTCCCTGGCAGCGTAGTGTGTTACTGATGGTAGCCTTTGTTACTTTGGTCCCAGCTCTCTGCAGGTCATTCACTAGGTCCCCCCTTGTGGTTCTGGGATTTTTACTCACCGTTCTTGTGATCATTTTGACCCCACGGGGTGAGATCTTGCGTGGAGCCCCAGATCGAGGAAGATTATCAGTGGTCTTGTATGTTTTCCATTTTCTAATAATTGATCCCACAGTTGATTTCTTCACACCAAGCTGTTTACCTATTGCAGGTTCAGACTTCCCAGCCTGGTGCAGGTCTATAATTTTGTTTCGGGTGTCCTTTGACAGCTCTCTAGTTTTGGCCATGGTGGAGTTTAGAGTGTGACTGTTTGAGGTTGTGGACAAGTGTCTTTTATACTGATAATGGGTTCAAACAGGTGCCATTAATGAAGGTAACGACTGGAGGACAGAGGAGCCTCTTACAGAAGAAGTTACAGGTCTGTGAGAGCCAGAAATCTTGCTTGTTTGTAACTGACCAAATACTTATTTTCCACCATATTTTGCAAATAAATTCTTTAGAAATCAGACAATGTGATTTTCTGGATTTTTTTTCTCATTTTGTCTCTCATAGTTGAGGTATATCTATGATGAAAATTACCGGCCTCTCATATCTTTTTGAGTGGGAGAACTTGCACTATTGGTGGCTGACTAAATACTTTTTTGCCCCACTGTATATATATATATATATATATATATATATATATATATATATATATATATATATATATATATATATATATATATATATATATATATATATATACATATACTAGTAAGCTATAGCTCTTTATAACAGAGAGGTACTTCTATATATGGGTGTTGTTCGACACTACAGAACACAAAAACTGTAAAGAGAACAAATTTTATTTTTTCTTCACCAAGGCAACATAGCAAAATTTGTCTTTCCACTTAATGACACAGCAGAAAATAATGACATGATTATTCTTTCCCCTCTATTCCTGTGCAATAAAGTGGATGGGATTCACAATGGTGATCATATTTCTTCTTAATTGCTAAAAAGAATCTGTTTTATGTCCTTTAATTGTAGCACTAAATCAAGACTAGGAGATGTGATGTTCATGCTGCTATAACACCTTTAAGCAGAGATATCAGGTATAGCATTGAGGTGACTATAGATGGTGTTTTAAAGAGCAAAGACTCTGCTCATGCCCACACATATTCACTCTCTCCAGTTCCTCTGATTACCAATGATAATGGGACTTCCTCTGAGTCTGAGCCAAATTAAGGGAAATGCAAATAGTTTGAAATTAATTTTTAGGCAAAATGTGTGCTGTTTGTAACAAAACAGACTGTAAACGGTTGCATGAAGAGTCAGACAATTATTTCTAAATAACATTTCAACAGCTATGACCCTGGGGTGCAGTTAAAGCTTAATGAGTAAAACAAGGACAGATGTGTAGAAAACAAAGACTTTCAAAAGCTCTCTGCCATTTTAGGTTCAGAAAAGTTTTTGTAAGCTAAAAGTGCCTAAGTGCTACCAACTTATTAACAGGCACCTTAGACTTAGACAAGTTTTATTGTCATTTGTGTATACCAAATGAAATTTCATTTGGTACAGCTTTCCTGACAGTAAATTAACATTTTCATTCCATACAGTGCAGCAGTGATCAAATGTTAACATTGTGGGAGAAAAAAAAAAAACATGGTGCAAAAAAGTTCAGACCATTAATATATATGGTGGAAATATGGAGTATTTTTGATTTGGTGTTATATGTGTGTGATGCAGAGTCTGTGGCATGATTTACAGTTTTCTCAACAGTTCAGCAGTCTGATGGCAGTGGGGAAGACACTATTGCAGAATCTGCTGGGTGTGCATCGATTGCTGCAAAGCATCGTCTGAAAGGGCAGCAGGGAGAACAGTCCATGGTGAGGGTGTAAGGGGTCATTGATGATGTTGGTGGCACCTGATTTATTTTATTTTGCTATATTACAATATTTTTAGCAGTTATTCTCCTTTTCTTTTTCTGCCAATTACATGCAGACTGCAAGGCCAAAAAAGCTTTTCAGTATTTGGTCATCACAGATGGGTAATAACTTGTTGGAATTACTCAATATTTAACTTTTGGAAATAAAAAAAATAGGAGTGGTTTTACTACTCTCTAGCATTTACTTTTACTTGATAAATATTATTATGAAGTATGCTACTCTCACAAAATTCTGGCTACTCTACTCAGTAAGAAACATTCAGTAACAGATGAGCTTGTTTTAAACAAACGTGCACCAGAGAGGCAAACACCTGCTGTTTATGTTTTAGTCAGACTTTGTGCTCAAGCTTTGTTGTTTTAATTTCATTTTCTATCTGCCAGTATTGCTGTGGCATTTGAAGCTTAAGGAAACAAAGAATGAACAGTATAAGGCATATTGACACAAGAAGTAAATTCCCCTCTTCCAGCCTTAAGTCATGACATAATATAGTTTTCAAAGTTTTATATAAAAATAATTTTTCAAATAGTGTTTCTTTTGTTTGAAATTTAAATTTTGACAAATGTATTATATTTTATTTCACCTTTTAAGGCACCAGAAGCTCCATCTAAATTTATGTTGTGTGAAACTTTACATCTTTTTAAAAAGTTATATCAGATTTGTTAAAGGAAAGCTCTGTTGTTACACCTTGAAGCTTTTTTTCTCCGGTTCTTTTTACCGAAAAGAGGTCAATCGTTAAAAAACTCTTTAAATAACACTTGTTAATGTATATGTATTAAATAACCAAATCACCATATGAACTTTTTGCCATCACTGTGGCCATTATATTATGTTGCATTTGCCATTGTGCATTTTTCGGCACTTTTCCAACCTATTTTCTTGCTGAATAAAATTTGGTGTCTTTCGTTATTTCTTTTTTTCCGGATTCTAGAAATGAGAATAAATCTATCTTTTATCACCTACAATGTGGAACACATTTAAAAAGTGAAAATATGATATGCCATTTCACTTAAAACAACTGAGCACACTTCTAATGAGTTAAATAAAATGGAATCCTGAGAGTTAGAGGTTTTTGTCAATGTGACCTTTCAATTTCTCTGAGCATTCACTGTGTAAGAGCACCTGTGTGTGTGTTCTCCTGTTAAGTACAAGCCCATGTTCACAAATTTGCAGTTTCATGCCCTCCTCAAAATGTTAAAAGTCTTTGGTGTCTGCCAGTGGTGTCTCAAAAAAAGAATAACGCCCCCTCAAGGAAAGCTTAAAAACAGTAATTGCACTCCATGTGATTAGAAAGAGTATCAGATATTTTCATCTTGACGACTGTTCCCAAACGAAGTCTGCAGGAGCAGTGGGTCGGGAGGCACAAAGAGTTTTAGTGCATGCGATTAAACCCCCTCAAAAGTAATTTTTCTGATTTAGTTGCTCCGCCATGGGAAGGCCCTGCAGTGGAAATTTCCACTTGTCAAAGAAACAACCTGCAGGTTTAAAATTTGGTGTCAAGTGCCAGTGTCGCTGCGTGGACGGAATGCTTCTTTTGTTGGCGAGTCTCTGGTGTAATTTCGGGCAGGGCAGGGTGTCCCTGCAGTAGGCCTTTCTTCCTCAGGCCCTGTGCTGTTTCATTAGATACGGCTGATGAAAAGATGTTTTGCCCCCACTGCCTGCCCCCTACACTACTGGCCTGTACTTAGAGTTCCTGCCTCCCATCGACCACCAAACAGGTGTGCTAGCTCACCCTCCAGCTTGAAGCTCTCAAACACTTTTATCCTCATCATCCTTGTTGTTATTTTTTTTTTACTTCAAGTTTAAAGAACTTTATTCCCGTCAATCTAATGTCTAGATGTTTAACATTTTAACTTCTAAACAAAGGCGCAAGAGCCTTCTTCTGTTTATTATTGGTTTTATTGTTCTACTAACTCCCCCGCTTACAGTAATTACTCTGTATAAGGATACAGTGCCTGTCTTGGTGTTTGGTCATTTTAAAACCATGAACGTCACTTTAAGATTTTATGGGATAAACCCGCACAAAGTAGCACATAATTTTGCTTATTAAGCAGAGTGATATGTGGATTTCTATGCTTTTCCTCCATTTTAATACTTTCTACAACCACCTTTTGCAGCAAATAATGTTGTATTCCTGTATGTCTTGAGTCAGTTTGACACATTCTAGCTCAAATAGCTTAACAGAAAACAGTTGGAGATATTCAACTGGATTTCTGGACTGACTGGGCCACATATGCCGTTGTGCCATGCTCATTCTGTGTTTTTTTTTTTTTAGAAAGATGGGAACAGGTTTAAAGTTGTTTGGAGCTTGACATGTTGGTTTATACCCTAAACCTGCTTTATTTTTTCTTAGCATTTCTGCTTTATTGCTTGGTATTCATTATGATTTTGTTTGATCATGTTTTTTAATAGAGTCCCTCACTGAACAGCTGGATTTAATCACAGGATTAAATTAGACATTGTTGAACTGTTGCCGATTACTTATTGTGTACGTTGTAAAACCCAGTTTTAAAATTTTTTTAAACCTAAAAAATCCCAAAAGCATATTATTTATCTCCACCAAATTCTTTCTTGTTCTCGAGCTTGCAAGGACAAGAGCAAATCTGGTTTAGCTGCAGACTATTTACACTTTATGATCAATCTTGTCTCCTCTTGTCTCCTCCAGTGTAGCTTATTTCACATCCACGGAGACAACCCAACAAGAAGGGGTAGAAGGGAAAGCAAATTGTCTGAAGCAGAGGAGGAAGAGGATCCCCCTCTCCTTCTGGGATAGCTGAAGATAAAGGAAATGCAGGTGGCATATCCCACCGCTCAACAGAACATGAGTTGAACAGATTTAACACTGAGCATCCAAACTCTCACCAATCACAGAACCAATCTTGCTTCGAGAGAAAAATATTCTGCAAAGATGATATTTAGAGAAAATAGAGATATCGTAGCACAAATTTTAGATTTTGTTTCTTTTTTTGCTTTTCATCAAGTATGTAAGATTTTTTTCTTACACTTTATAGATATATGATCAGTTGTGTTGGCATATGACTAAAAAATAAAAAAAACATCTATGGTTGTACTAAGATAGAAACGGTGAGTGAAAACTTTTTTGGGGCAGTGGACCAAGAGTTTTTAATGAATTTATCCAGAAAACACTGAAGTACGGTAATAATGGACATTATTAGTGTAAAAAAAAACAAAAAACAATTGGAGGCCTGAAGAAATCACATGAAAGCTGACTTATATTACCTTCTTATTTCCCGCTTGATATGACACAGTTTTGTGCTATATCCATTTCTTGCAAATACAACCTTTTTTGACTTTCTGAATGTTTTTTTGGTTGGATCAGATTTTTATTTAACCAAAAAACCTTTTACTTTTCAGCATCATTAAAGCAGGTATAACTATTCTAAATAAGGACATATAACCCTTTGACATTTCTAACAGATGGAACATCCCCAAACAATACAAGATTATGTGTACATAAAATAACCAAAGTCATACTTTAGTTGGAATAAATATTTACTGCAATACAGACGCTTTGTAATCCTGCTTCAGGACATCACGTACCAAATATTCTTTGCACTTAAGGAAAACAAACGCCTGCCTAGCGGTAAGGTTGGAGATAAATTTACTTTCTTAATTACTGAACTCATGAGATCTCTGGCTAACTGGTAAACTCCTGCAAGGTTATTATATTCAAAGTTATTTATGCAGCTCTGTACTCTTTCTTTTCTTTCCCTATCAAAGCATCCTTTCAACTCAGTAATAGTTTATATACAGTATAGTGTCATCTGGTGACAGTTTATTGTTTACAACCCATTTGGGTTACTTGCGGTGCCTCCCTTTCAGGTTCATGAATATCTGAAAAGAGAAGTGGAGTTTGACTATAGCATGGCTGGAGTAAGGTCTCTGTGTTTATTTGCTAACAGAACCCCTCTGTGTTCATACGCGGAGCCTTTGTGTGGCTTTCAGAGAGGCAGGTGAAATCTGCCTCAGGCTTGCGGGCTACAGTTTGAAAGCAACAACGGGTAACTGGAGATGTAACTTGACCCTGAGGCAATTAGGCCCACAATAGGGACGGTTTTTCGCGTTCGTCCCTTTTGTGTCGCTAAATACTATTTAAGAGCAAATAAATTTTGAACTCTGTGTGCACCAGTTCTGAGGCTGAGGAAAGTATAGAAGCAAAAGAAAACAGGTTTAGTTTCACTCTTTTTTATATATTAGCATTTTAAGATACTTAAATACGTTTAAGTTATTTTAATATGGGATTTGTTAATGTTATGCATACAAAGCATGCATGGGAGGGAATTAGATGGAGTGGAAGTGACTAATGGAGTACATTCAGCATACCTCTCTCTGTGCTCAGGAACTAACTGCAGAAAGGTGTACAAGAAGGGCCGGAAGCGACCACAAACCCTGCACCTCCCTCCCTCCACCCCACCTCCCACTGCTTTTTTCCATAGTCCCTTCAGTTGCAATATACCCCTCTTTGAATGGAGCGTGTCTACCGGATCTGCCCAGGATGAAATGTCATATCTCAGACTGATCCTTATCTCTTAATCGCTTCCTTTGTCTACCATGATTCCCCAGACCTTCCTTGTTGGACACTGCCCTTTGATGTGTCAGCCACAGTTAGGAACGCTGGGGGTGGGATATTTGTGATCTGTGTCTGCATGTCTGCGTGTGTGTGTGTGTTTTGAAGTGGCAGTCTGGTTCTGCTCTGAGCTAACAGAAGCCCCAGAGGTTATCAAGATTTTGCAGTAAAGCAGATCACTGGACGGGTTTAGTTTTGAGCCAGACGGACGGTGGCTTCGATAGGCTAAATACAAAAAGGAGGAATGTAAGTTTTTAATTACATACATGTGCATGTTGTTACCTATGAAAGCACTAGGAGTAGTGCTAGAGGACAGGAATAAGGTTGTAGTTTGGTTTTGTTCATGTACTGTGTATGACTCGATATGGAGTAAAACCTGCTGAAGGCAAATTAAGATCCAAGTTAAAAAAAAATATGTGAATCATAAAATTTCCAACAAAAACAATGAGCCCCCTCAACACACACCCACACATAAACTTGTCTCACTATCTTTGTGGGGCCTTTTCATTGATTTCCATTTTTTTCTACAGGCTACCTTGCATTAAACCTAACCATTATAGGTTACTTAATCCCAACCTGAACTCAGTTCACACCTTAAACATGACACCTGACACAATAACAGCAATTCCCATCATGAGGGCCAGGCATCATGGCCAGAGAGCAGTTGGTCCTCACAACGTGCTAGTTTTACAAAAAATGCGCCCAACAGTGTATTAAACACAGGAACACACACCTTCTGCAATTGCTAAATGTAGTGAGGACTACATGTTGACTCCCATTGACTTCTATTGATTTTCAGTCATTCCCGAATTTTTCTATGCCCTAAACTGGGGTCTTCAACATTTTCCAGGCCAAGGACCCCAAACTGATGACGAGATGAAGGGGGGACCCCATAATTATATGTATTGTACGAAATAGTGTTATGTCAAACTGGTCCTACAGTCACTCTATTACAGATGGAGTAATGTAACGAAACTAATGTCGCCCTGGGATTATTAAAGTATTTCTGATTCCCCATTGATGGGACAGGTGTTGTGAATGAAACAGTGCCTCGCTTGAAAGAGCTCCTTTGTGTCGCTGAATGTGTGCATTGATGACTGAAAGTGACATTTTCTGCCTTGATTTATCTGTTTACTACAGTGTGTTGAATTCATGGTAATGTATATTTAAAGACATTACAATTATGGGAAAAAATTGCAGGGGAAAAAAAAAAACAAAGGTCTAATCAATCAAAACTTTTGTGACCTCCATGCGGTACCTCTGTGGACCCCCTGTTGAAGACCTTTGCCCTGCACCTAACCAATGCATATCTCACCTAACCTTAAATAAAACCCAATTCCCACCTTAGCACTGAACCTAACTGATAGCAAAATATGACCACTTTACAATTACTTCTCCTCAAATTGATGGTAATAACCCACTTAGCCGACACAATCACTTGCTGCACACTAATGGTAAGCAGGCTAAAAAGAGTTACTGCATTGTTACTCCATGTTTATTTCCACGGAATACAATATTTTCAGGAATATATTTTCTTGAAATAAAACAAACAATAACATAGACAGTGATGCTATGACTTAATAAATTAATGTTGTTTGAACAGTTGATACAAGTAATTTTGTCTAAGAGAGCCAGAGGTCATCTGGACCAAGCAGCCCAACTGAAGAAAGTTTCTATTAAATTTTGAAGCCATTTCTTCATATTTCTTCTTCTAAAAAAAAAAAAAAATAATAACTATGTTTAAAGGATTCATATGTCATTATTATATCCATGACTATCAGAAAAACAAGTAACCTGATTAAATCCATGCAACATTTTGAAGATGATCAATGGCTGTAAGGCTACCATAAAACACTTGTGATAAGGGGTTATGACTATTTTACATGGCTGTGTATGGTGGCTCCTCATTTTAAAGGACATTTTAAATTCAAAATAATTGAAGAGCCTGCTAAGGTCATGCCACTGCATCTTAGTAATATTTAACAGTGAACTTTGACTAGTTAACTGCAAAACCTTGTTTTGATGCTTTTGACCCCACAGAGAAGTTGGTTTAGAAGAGAGGAAGGATGGACTAAGGTTTATTGTACCAAAGTAAGGGTATTCAGGTAAGTCAGGGGCAAAACACAAACATTAATATGATTCTACAGATCCAAATATCAATAATAAAACTACAAAAACGTACCAGATAAATTTTTTTAAAACAATCTCAAACAGAAACAGGAATCGCAACATTTCCAAACAGACTAGACAGCAGAGGACAAATAGCAAAATATGAAAAGAAATATTGTGCAGTTACCAACAATTATATACTCAAATTAAGATAGGTGCCACTTAGGAGGGTGATTAAAAAGCATCAAAATGCAGATTTCTGGCCACGACCAAGAAAAGAAACAATCATCCATTCACAGACAAAAAGGAAAAACAGCATGGATGTAAACATTCATTAATTTTGTTGGGAGTGGTGACGGTTTTAAGTCTAGAGCTTAAAAATAAAGCTGCAAGGAGGACAGATTTTTTGTAATGCTCTCTTTTGCAAACATGCAGCAGCTTTTCACTTACGGAGCTTCCAATTCTACTCTGGCTTCATGCTTGGGGTGGGAGACATCATCCAACAGTGATGGTGTGTGATGGCCGCATGTGCAATCACCAGAGATGGCAAAAGTACTCACTTTCCGTACTTGAGTAAAAGTACAGGTACGGTAGCCTACTTGTGTTAAAAAATACTCTGGTAAAAGTGGAAGTACTGATTAAACTTCTTTACTCAAGTAAAAGTAACAAAGTACAGGCTTGTAAATTTACTTAAAGTATAAAAGTAAAAGTAGAAACCACTTTTTTCATGCCGTTGCCTACATTTTAAATTGATGTCTGCCAATAGGACTAGATCTCCATTGTGTTCATTTTCAATCATCTCGTCGTCCATGCTACTACAGTGGGGACTGGTTGGAAATGGACGGTTTCCTGCGTGATTCCTGTGTGATTCCCACGTGAATCACGTTGTATTTCCTGAGGCCAGTTTTTTTATTTCAAAAAGAACTGCAATGTACCCGGACAACCACCAGGTGGCGCTTGGGACCTCTGCCGTGCTGAGGGTGACGTTTGTGGGCCTGCAGTCAACTGAAAAGCAGGTTTATTGGGGATCTTGGTGTGATACTGTGCTATTTTATTTTGTTTTTGATTAAAATAAAGTTAATGAATTAATTTAACATAAGATTATGCAGTCAAGTGACTGCATAATCTTATTTTATGAAAATGGTTGCGTAGTTGTAGATACACCTCCGATCTTATCTGAGAACTGTTATTTCTATTTATCTGCATCGCTATTATTTAATGAAAAATAAAATTAATTAAGTTGGAGCCGGGGATACGGACTGTAGCGCAACCAGAGAAAGGCGACAGAGACAGTGCTGCGGCTGGTGATGTTGAAATTAAAATCATATCCAAAGTTGATTCCTCATTAAGATAAGCCAAAGTTATTCAAAAGGGTATGTAAGAAAATATATTTTCTCTAGTTTTGTAAAATATAAGTGCCGTTGAAAGCTTTGTTTTTGTGTGTTACTTTCTTGCCGTGCAATACGTGACACCCCTCCCAGTCTGGTCAAGTAGCAGACTGGGAGGGATGTCACGTGTTGCGAACTTATAGTGCAGTGGTTAAGCTGAGTGGTGTGTAGACTAACAGCTTGTGGGTTCAGTCCCAACTGTGGCCGAGTTGCCTTAAATGTTTATTTTTTTTTTTTTTTTTTATAAAGCATCTTAATGCACCTTTTTCCTCCCTGTTTGCACCTCCAGTAACTTCTATGCCAATATGTGACGAGTGAATTTCTCCGCTGTGAGATCAATAAAGCTCATCTAATCACATCTACTCCAATCTAAATAAATAAATAAATATACACATGTTCAATAAATAAATAAGCATTCAATTAATTACCCCCAATAAATGGTGAAATGATATGTTCTCATAATAAATCATTTATTTAAAAAATGCTGTTATGTTCCTTTTTTTTTAATTCCTTTTAAAATGCTTAACTATTTTTATTCTTTTATTTTCTTTCAAAAAATCACTAGATTTTAAAAACACTCATAGGTTTTGAAAGGTATTATATATATATAGAAACTAAAACGCTCGGATCTTTCTGTCATTTTGTGTGCGTGTGAAGCATCTGCAATGTTTTCGTTAAATATTCAAATAAATAAGATGGACTTTAAACTAGCAGACACGTTTGGATTTTTGCCATTTAATTTTTTTATTTAATTTTAAAAACGAAAGAAATGGAAATGGGGTTTGACGAAAACCAGAAATATGGTCTGCCTGCATTCATGAACAACTTATGTTTGTGAGACCCCCTACCCCTCAGGACCCCCGCCTAATCAGTGCAAAAAATAACGACAAATGGCTTTAGCAGGTTATTCAGAGTTGACGCGGTACTTTGCAGACAACTTACTCTCTTGTTCTCTGACAATAGAATTCAACCACCACCATTTACAGAGACCCCCTCCCCCTCACAGCTCAACTTTGTGGTTTCAACACTGCAGCGAAAGTTTCCTGATATGGGGAAGAGTGACTTGAAGGACTGCATTGATAAGATCAACGAATTTCTCCGTACAACACGCAAATCACCCCAACGACTCTCAATGTAAACCTGTTCAGTATTCATCACAATAAACACATTTTCTCTCATGCTCTTTTCCCACTTTGTGTTGTTTTAAAATCTAATCTGAAATATAGAAATAGAAATTATAGAAACAAAATGTTTCACAGCAGTTTTTTCAGGAACAGAATCAGGTTTATTGACATTGTCAGAGAAGGAGTTCACAAACTAGGGATTTTTTTATGGTACAATCGTGCAAGATGACACATATAAGGGTAAATAGAATTATAAAAATATCTAAACACTGTGGCAATATATAAGCAATATCTATACCGTATATCCAGGTCTGGGACGGATTTTAGCAGGGGCTTACCGGGGCTGCAGCCCGGGGCCCCGGCATTCCCGTAGGATTTATATTTTTGTGAATGGATAGCGTTAGAATTTACCGTATTTTCACGACTATAAGCGCACATAAACGTCTTTTTATCCCTTGAAATGTGCGATGCTCCCTTTGGTAAGGAGACCAGGTGGGGGTTTTTTCCACTCATCAACATCGCTGTTGATGCAGAAGCAGCGAGTTTTCATGCAAAGTCAGCTCCTCTTTTTATACAGGCTCATGCGTGAATGTCCAACGAATAACTCCAATTGTTGTTTCAAAAATAGAAAACCTGGTTACATTCTAACTTTCATTACTTTATAAAAAAAACTGTTGATGCAGAGGCAGCGAGTTCTGCGGTTCTAATCTGATTGTTTGCCTCCCATCAGCGCCAGGTTATTTGTGTGTTTTGGTGAGACGTTTCCTAGCTTTCTTTAGTCTGTCTGCTTCCCTGATTATGACCAGTTTTTTGTCCTGTGGATCAGCAGTCAACTGAAAAGCAGGTTTATTGGGGATCTTGGTGTGATATTGTTCAATTTTATTAATTTTATTTTTAAACTCGCTGCTTCTGCGGTAAGCCCCTGCTAAAATCCGTCCCAGACCTGGATATACGGTATAGATATTGCTTATATATTGCCACAGTGTTTAGATATTTTTATAATTCTATTTACCCTTATATGTGTCATCTTGCACGATTGTACCATAAAAAAATCCCTAGTTTGTGAACTCCTTCTCTGACAATGTCAATAAACCTGATTCTGTTCCTGAAAAAACTGATGTGAAACATTTTGTTTCTATAATTTCTATTTCTATATTTCAGATTAGATTTTAAAACAACACAAAGTGGGAAAAGAGCATGAGAGAAAATGTGTTTATTGTGATGAATACTGAACAGGTTTACATTGAGAGTCGTTGGGATGATTTGCGTGTTGTACGGAGAAATTCGTTGATCTTATCAATGCAGTCCTTCAAGTCACTCTTCCCCATATCAGGAAACTTTCGCTGCAGTGTTGAAACCACAAAGTTGAGCTGTGAGGGGGAGGGGGGTCTCTGTAAATGGTGGTGGTTGAATTCTATTGTCAGAGAACAAGAGAGTAAGTTGTCTGCAAAGTACCGCGTCAACTCTGAATAACCTGCTAAAGCCATTTGTCGTTATTTTTTGCACTGATTAGGCGGGGGTCCTGAGGGGTAGGGGGTCTCACAAACATAAGTTGTTCATGAATGCAGGCAGACCATATTTCTGGTTTTCGTCAAACCCCATTTCCATTTCTTTCGTTTTTAAAATTAAATAAAAAAATTAAATGGCAAAAATCCAAACGTGTCTGCTAGTTTAAAGTCCATCTTATTTATTTGAATATTTAACGAAAACATTGCAGATGCTTCACACGCACACAAAATGACAGAATGATCCGAGCGTTTTAGTTTCTATATATATATAATACCTTTCAAAACCTATGAGTGTTTTTAAAATCTAGTGATTTTTTGAAAGAAAATAAAAGAATAAAAATAGTTAAGCATTTTAAAAGGAATTTAAAAAAAAAGGAACATAACAGCATTTTTTAAATAAATGATTTATTATGAGAACATATCATTTCACCATTTATTGGGGGTAATTAATTGAATGCTTATTTATTTATTGAACATGTGTATATTTATTTATTTATTTAGATTGGAGTAGATGTGATTAGATGAGCTTTATTGATCTCACAGCGGAGAAATTCACTCGTCACATATTGGCATAGAAGTTACTGGAGGTGCAAACAGGGAGGAAAAAGGTGCATTAAGATGCTTTATAAAAAAAAAAAAAAAAAAAAAAACATTTAAGGCAACTCGGCCACAGTTGGGACTGAACCCACAAGCTGTTAGTCTACACACCACTCAGCTTAACCACTGCGCTATAAGTTCGCCACACGTGACATACCTCCCAGTCTGCTACTTGACCAGACTGGGAGGGGTGTCACGTATTGCACGGCAAGAAAGTAACACACAAAAACAAAGCTTTCAACGGCACTTATATTTTACAAAACTAAAGAAAATATATTTTCTTACATACCCTTTTGAATAACTTTGGCTTATCTTAATGAGGAATCAACTTTGGATATGATTTTAATTTCAACATCACCAGCCGCAGCACTGTCTCTGTCGCCTTTCTCTGGTTGCGCTACAGTCCGTATCCCCGGCTCCAACTTAATTAATTTTATTTTTCATTAAATAATAGCGATGCAGATAAATAGAAATAACAGTTCTCAGATAAGATCGGAGGTGTATCTATAACTACTATCAATCTATCTATAAATATTTTCATGAAATAAGATTATGCAGTCCCAATGTTAAATTAATTCATTAACTTTATTTTAATCAAAAACAAAATAAAATAGAACAATATCACACCAAGATCCCCAATAAACCTGCTTTTCAGTTGACTGCAGGCCCACAAACGTACAGACACGGTGTCTCTGACTAAAGGAGCTGGTCAGCTCCTCTTTTTATACAGGCTCATGCGTGAATGTCCAACGAATAACTCCAATTGTTGTTTCAAAAATATAAAACCTGGTTTCATTACTTTACATTCTAACTTTCATTACTTCATAAAAAAAGCGATAATAATTATAATTAAAAAAAAACAAAAACAATTAAGGCAACTCGGCCACAGCTGGGATTGAACCCAGAGTCTATTGAACCAAAGACCACTCAGCTTAACCTCTGCGCTATAAACTCGCAACCCGTGACACCCCTTCCAGTCTGCTACTCGACCTATGTAATTCTGACTCATGGGACGCCGAAATGGAGTCAGACTGCCACCTAGTGGCTATAGTAGTCACATGTTTTTCACACAATACGTGAAACACGCGGAGCGTGAGTGAAGTGTCCATTTCCAATCAGCGCCCACTGTATGCTAACACCACCGCCGCCAAGCTGCAATGATTTGCTGCGAATGAATACCGCCGAATCTGTCGATTCATCTTGTAGTGGTGCGTCAAATGCAACGTAGATTCCCATCCAATTAGATTGAATTTGGTATTGATGACCTGAAAAATAATAACGGTAATTTCATTGAAATGATTCAAAACTAAAGTAACGAGCCAATATTTTAAAATGTAAGGAGTAGAAAGTACAGATATTTGTGTAAAAATGTAAGGAGTAGAAGTAAAAAGTCGCCATAAAAATAAGTAGTAAAGTAAAGTAAAAATATCAGAAAAATCTACTTGAGTACAGTAACAAAGTATTTGTATTTGTTCGTTACTTCCCATCTCTGGCAATCACACAACAAATGGTCTGGTAATTCTTTAATTTAAATAAATCTCTTATATTTAACTTTACTATTTTTCACTTTTTTACTTTGATTTGGCATTAGTTAACTATTTTAGTGCACACATTTAGTTGCCCTTTGTCACCGATTCTGTTCATAACTTTTATGGACAGAATTTCTAGGCGCTGCCAAGGTGTTGAGTGGATCTGTTTTGGTGGCCTTAGGATTGCATCTCTGTTATTTGCAGATAATGTGGTTCTATTGGCTTTATCAGGGCTTGATCTACAGCTCTTACTGGAGCGGTTCGCAGCCGAGTGTGAAGCAGCCGTAATGAGGATCAGTGCCTCCAAATCCCAGACCATGGTCTTGAGCCAGAAAAGGGTAGATTGCCTTCTCCGGGTTGGGGAGGATGTACTGCCCCTAGTGGAAGACTTTAAATATCTTGGGGTTCACGAATGAGAGGAAGATGGAGCAGAGATCGATAAGCAGATTGGTACGGCGTTTGCTGTAAAGTGTGCATTGTACCGGTCTGTTGTGGTGAAGAGAGAGCTGAGCCAAAAAGCAAAGCTCTCGATTTACTCTCGACCTACGATCCTACCCCCATCTATGGTTAATGAGCTTTGGGTCATGACCGAAAGAACGAGATCCCAGAGACAAGCGGCTGAATTGAGTTTTCTCCGTAGTGTGTCTGGGCTCTCCCTTAGAGATAGGGTGAGGAGCTCAGTCATCCGGGGGGGACTCAGAGTAGAGTCGCTGCTCCTCCACATCGAGAGGAGCCAGTTGAGGTGACTCGGGCATCTGATCAGGACGCCTCCTGGACATCTCCCTGGTGAGGTGTTCCAGGCACGTCCCAACAAGAGTAGGCTCAGGGGGAGGCCCAGGACACGCTGGAGGGAGTATGTTTCTCAGCAGGCCTGGAAGCTTCTTGGTGTTCCCCCGTAGTTGCTGGCCCAAGTGGCTGAGGAGAGTGACATCTGGGCCTCCCTACTGAAGCTGCTACCCCCGCGACCCGACCCCGGATCAGTGGAAGATGGATGGATGGATGGATGGATGGATGGATGGATGGATGGATGGATGGATGGATGGATGGATGGATGGATGGATGGATGGATGGATGGATGGATGGATGGATGGATGGATGGATGGATGGATGGATGG
Organism: Cyprinodon tularosa; assembly: GCF_016077235.1. NCBI lineage: Eukaryota > Metazoa > Chordata > Actinopteri > Cyprinodontiformes > Cyprinodontidae > Cyprinodon > Cyprinodon tularosa. Next base: position 1,629,900 of record NW_024038004.1, read on the forward strand.
ACATTTGGTTGACTCATTTAGTAATTTCTTGCTTGTTTGATTTACTGTAAATTAATATACTTCCCATTTGAGTTGCCAGCTCCTGGTAGGCTGTCATGTGGTGTGGCCAGTATAGGAAAGGAGGCCCCAGCTGCAAATGATCTCCTCAATGACATGGAGGCCTAGTTGGACTCTTCCACTTACTTCTAGAAGGGGTATAGGAAGGGTTTAGGTTTTTCTATTTGGTTTTGTTTTCTGTAATCCAATTTAGAAAGTTTAATTATTTAAGCTGTCTTATTGATAGATTGCTGACTTAATATTGTTCTGATTGTTTAGGTCAATATATTTTATGTTCCCCTATTTTGTCAAAATGGTCTGATCAACCAGTATACTGTATGTTTCCCTTGTGTGTCAGTTTGAGAGGTCTCTTGCTGTTTCAGGTTTGGGATACGTTGATTTTTTTTCTTTTGTTTTCCTTTATGGGCCCAGTTTTGTTAGAAGTTTGAATTATTTTTGGTAAATAAATTTGTTACATTTTTTTCTCAATGACTTCCCTGGGCTTTTCAGATTTTTTGGCTCAGCCCCTCTCATGATGCTTATGCTAGAGTTCGTCTGTCTTTTACTACCTACATTGTATTCAGGAGGCCAGCTAGAACCAAAGTAGCATCCTAATGTATTTCCACTACAGCAGCTTTTCTTTGCTATAGAGAAGCTCCTGCTTTCACCCACTGGACAACATGTGATGTCATCACAGTGTTAAAAAAAAGGTGCTAATGAGCATCCCTGTGCTTCAAAAGATCTTTTTCCTGGTTTTAAAAGGGTACTTTAAGTAACTTTTCTGTTGTGAACCCTGCTTGATTTACGGCATTTAATTATTTTTATTTATATAGTGCCAATTCACAACACATGTCATCTCAAGGCACTTTACATAGACAGTTAGGCCAGATCATACAGTCAGATTGCTTCAACATGTTCTATCTAAGGAAAAACAGCTGATTGCACTAATTGAGGGGGGAAGCAGAGATACAAACGGTAACTGTCAATCAGCTCCACAGGTGGCCCCGTCCTGGAAAGACATAGCCAGGTAGACGAGCTTCAATGAAGGATGAAAGAGAGCAGATATAGTTGGTCACAGTCAGAGAAACAGGACTACACTGAAAAACAGGCCAAGCTCCAAAATCTATAAACAAAGGCACAGCTGATATTTCTGTCCAGGATGGTGTCACAGCCAAACATTAACAGACCAGATAAAGCTACTCTGTAAAAAAGCAGAGATCACAATTTTAGAGCTTGTACTGACAGATACTGCAGAATGGGAGAATATAGATAAAATGAAGTTAAATTATGAAAAGGGGTCCCTATGTCCTCCGGCAGTCTAAGTCTATAGCAGCTTAACCATAGAGATAGCTCTGGATAACCTAAACCACCCTGACTATAAGCTTTATCAAAAAGGATAGTTTTAAGCCTAGCCTTAAAAGTAGACAGGGTGTCTGCCTCACACACTAAAACTGGTAGTTGGTTCCACAGGAGAGGAGTCTCACTATTAAAAGATCTGCCTCCCATTCTACTTTAAAAAATTCTAGGAACCACCAGTAAACCTGCAGATTGAGAGCAAAGTGCTCTTTTAGGAACATAAGTTACAATCATATATCTGATATAAGATGGAGCTTGGCCATTTAAAGCTTTATATGTGAGGGCGAGGTAAACAAAAAGTAAATAAAAACACAAAAAACTCAAGATCAAATTAATGGCTGGAAATCCTTCAACACATTTTTCGACCAGAGCAAAGAATTCCTGGTTCTATTAATTACAGCACGTCTTTCAGGTACTGAAGCAGCTGAGCTTGCCCAGACCACCACACTATCACCACCATGTTTGGCTTTTGTTACGTGCCGCTTTTTAAAAATATCTTTAACCAAATGTATTGTGAGGTATAACTTTTAAAGGCACACTATGCAACATTTTTCAGTTAATTAATGTGTTCCATAACGTTATGGATGATTAAATGAGTCATTTCAGGTTGAACAAAGCTATTCTCGGCCGCCCTGGTGGTCTGTGGGGGAAATACTGCACTTGCAACTGCAGGAGCACCGACCCGCACCCACAGGCTCAGAAGTCTCACGAGAGTCAGTCTTGCTTTACAGCGAGAACTGCTACATGCCCCCAGTTAAAAGCATTCTCATTGCTAGCACAGTGGCAATCTTTGTGCAGTTATGCTACGTTCACGCAGCAAAAGCAGCAAAATCGCGCTGCTGCTTCATTTTTGCTGCTTGTACCAGTTAGTTCTGACGCGCGGCTGAAGCAGCTTTGCTGCTCTGGCTGCGCGGTGCAAAAGTGGGTCTGACGCGCGTTGGGCGGAGCTTCACTATCCTTTCTCTGCCTTGCAGCTATATTTGCTGTGATCAGTGGGAATAAAGTAGTTTTAATATGTGTTTAAGTGAGAAAATACACCTGAAAACGTAATCAGTGCAGTCAGTTCATCCAGATTACAATCCTGCCTCCCAATGTTATTTCTGTCGGAGCCGCTCAGAACTCCACATACCAGCGGTGCGCTCACAGAAGGGATCCCTTCATCAGCAGCCTCTGGTCGGGTTGCCTCCTCGTGGTTCACCACGGCAGCTGGTAGGTGTTTTTCATCTAAATAATCCAAACTGCATATTCTGCCGGCAGATTTCTGCATTTTAAGTTAATTTAGGCGTCAATAAACTGTTTAAGAGGAGTGATCATCAGCGCCGTGTCTCTCTCCCTGCGTCAGATGCTTAGCCCGACGCCCGACGCGCTGCTTCAGCTGCTCAGACGTGCTGCGCCTGCTGCTCAAAACGCGCCGCGGGACCTTTTGCTGCGCCTTGACGCGCGTCAACCATTGACTTTGCATGTAAACTCGCTGCTTCTGTCGCGCCAGCTGCGTCCAGTGTGTGCATTCGTTGCGTTCGCCTGTCTGCTAAGCTCAAAACAACCGCGCCTGGCTTGACGGAGAAACCAGGAGAACAGCTGTGCATATTTACGACAGTGCACTTTTACTTTCGCCCTCTGGGGGGAGCCTCGCTGGAAAATCAACACCGGTTGCATAGTGTACCTTTAAGAACTTTCCATTTCTTGTCAGCCCAGAAAAAATATAACCAAAATTCTTGGGAATAATAAAAGTGATTTTTAGGCAAACATGTGATATGGGCCTTTCTGTATATTTAACTCAGCAGTCGTTTTAACCTTGGAACCGATTTGAGTCAGTATTTTTATTGTTGTTGAGTCATGGATATAGACCTTGCTGAAGAAAACCTGGGGAATGTGGTGTTCCTTATGTGGTTCTGGGTCTTTTTGTGACCCCTTGATGAGTTCTTGGTTTTCTTTCGGAGTAATTTTGGTTGATTATTCAGTCCTGGGAATGTTCACCATAGTTTGATATTTTCTCTATTTTTGTATAATGGATCTTGCTGTTGTTGGTGTTTGAGACACCAAGTCCTACTTGATCATATTTTAGTCCACTTCCTGCTTGGGGTAATTCAGCGTAAATGTGACTAGTGAAATGACTGAGATGAGCTCAATCACATTTATTTCATGATTTTAAAAAAGGGGGAACATTTTTTCACATATATCCAGATTGTTTTAGATTTTTCCCCTTAATAATTAAAACAACATTTTGAAAGAAGTTTTCCGCTTGTTTCTTTTTAAATTATAATTTTTTACTTTTGTGTAACAAATTGCATAACGTATAGTTAATTTAAGAAAAAACCGTGTTCATTTTGTTATGATCATTTGTAAAAATCCAAATATAAAAATTTAAAGCTACATGATTATTAATCTAACAAATAGTATACAACATAAATTCACAGTTTTAAGAATTGTTTATTGTGTTTTCTTTTTAATAAAATAAATTGCATTATACACACTTGATATGTATTTGCTTCAAATTTTATGTAATCACAATGTTACATTAAAGTCTCACCATTTTATTTAAATTAGTTTGGGAGATAGGTAATATTTGGGAACTCTCTTATAATAATAATAATAATTGATTTTTATTGATTTCACATTGAAGGAACTTACCTCTGCATTTAACCCATTCCCAAGGGGAGCAGTGGGCTGCCATTGTGTGGTGCCAGGGGGGCAGTTTGGGGTTAAGGGTTTTGCTCAGGAGCCCAGAGTGGAAGCTGTGGGGATCAAACCGGGTACTTGCAACCCTCTCAGAGCCCAGGTGCACCGCTCTAACCCACTTGGCCAACACTCAGCCCAGGACTAGCCCACATACTTGGTAATGTGTTGTATCTCTTCTAATTAGCTTAGATTTACATCACAGATATAAAATGAGGTTTTGCTATAACTGTATCCAATTGTTTTTGTCCTAAGTATAGTATCCCAGCAAGTGTCACACTAACTTGTTTTCAGACAAAGGCCACTGCTGATCCTAATTATTTATTGAATGATCTGTACAATTAAAAAATGTCTGAGGTTGGGGAGTTTTCCTCATTCATGAAGAGACGAATCAAGACATGTCCAATTGCCTCAGGACATGTCTGAAGGCCATGAGGCGTGGCGGCTGACTCTGGACAAGCTGGTCAGATGAGATCTCCTTGGCAATTTATGTTTGTTTTTCTTCCCGATTGTTGGTTTTACATTTTCCAACATGTGTAATGTAGTGGTGGGTTTCTGTTTATATTGAATATGAGCCATAGCAAAATTTGCAAAAGATTTGTGAATATTCAAAAAATTACAATTGTGATAAGTAGGTAAACACTTATCTGGAAACTTATCTTCAAACAAACCTATGAAATCACATTTTTGTGTTTTGTCCTGTTGGTTCAATCTGCCCAGCATCCAGAACTCCATGCTTTGGTCCCAAAGGGATCTCTGGTTGAACTCTGGGGTGATGTGGGTTCATTGTCTGCACCCTCTGGTGGGCAAGATGCAGCAGCACAACCTACCTTTTGTATGTGAAGAAATGTTATTTGTTTGTCTGTGTGTTTATCTGCACACAGTAAAAGAAAGAAAAAGAACATGCCTTTCCAGGTGAGAGCACAATTGTGTATGTTTGTGTGGGCATCAGCTGCACATCCTGACAAAGATAGGAGCACAGGTTCACAATTTGAGGTTGTTTCTACAGCCAAAGGAAGCATTATTCATTTATCTAGTCGAGCAGGGCCCTCACTGGCCTCCCAGCCACCTGCATATAAAGAACAGAGATGAATACCAGCAGTGTCAAAGGAAGCTGTCACTGTTACATTTGTCAGCTCCTATTATCTGTACAGGTTTCCAAGTATGTGTACAAAGAAAACAGCCAGCTTTGTGCAGAATGTTATTTAAAACTTTCCTGGGTTTTGATTGCTTTTATTCGTCTGTCTGTTTGTTTTGGTATATACACATGCAACTCTATACACTCAAAAATTCAGAAGCGAGATCATAAACATAAGGATTGGGCCAAGAAAAGGTCTTTGTTTCCCAGGGGGTTGCTTTGCTCTGTAAGAGACTATGTAAGAGAATGTTGATCATAAATGTTATCCCTTTTCTTCAGCTTGGGTATGGGAAGGGCTTGATTAAGTATTGTAAACCAGAAACCGAGCTGCAATAGAAGAAATTCTGATAAGAAGCATTTGTTGAAATTTAGGACCTTTGCTTGTGAAGAGAAAATAATTCAAGCCTTATCTCATGGAGTTTTATTTTAAGGATTATATTTCATTTATTCCTTCTTAAATCAGAATAAAAATCAAGTCAACATCAAACTGTTTTCTGCAAAGTGAGCTGCCAAGAAAATTGAGATCCACTGATTATAACGTTTGTATGTTGAAGTGACAAAGGCTTCATGTGGTGATATAAATCATAGGCTTGATTTGGGAAAATAAGGCTGTGTTTTTACAGTTTTATAAGCTTCAGAAAGAAGAGGCTTGTGTTGAATGTCAACCTTAAAAAGATGGAGAAAAAAAGGGGGAAACTCTAAACCTGCAGTGAAAATTAAATATGCAGCTTTATGGTCAAATATCTTTGCCGGCCAAACAAAAACAAACTGCTTGGTATTCAAAACACATGAAACCAGCAGCAGATTTAAATCAAGGAAACCAAATGTCAAATCAGAACTGCTTAAGGTGGATGTATGCCCAGGTCTAAAGTGAAGTTATGCATTAAGCAGAGCAAAGAAGAAAGACAGAATTATAGACCACCAGAGCAAACAGCCAAAACGCACCCAGGAGTAATGACAACACATACCCCATATAAGCCGAATAAAACAATGGCCAGTCAAGAAACAGGTTAAAAATAAGTATCCAGCACCATAGTGGGTTTGGAAGACAATTAATTATAAGATGATTTATCAAGTAAAGAGGATGGAGGCAGGAGAAATATCAGAGCGTTGATGATTGACACCTGAAAGCTAAGCAGGGATGACTTTACTGTACTATAGGAATGTACACTCAAAGTGTACAAGCTTTAAAATGTATAAACTGATCTGCAAAAAAAAAAAGGTAGAGCGGCACATATTTAAAAGAACTTTAAAAGAGTGGTTCATGATTTCATTTAATAAGATAATTTACAGATTTATGTACCTAGAAAATACTTTTTTCCACAGAGAGCATCCATGTGCACGTTAGTGGTCTGGCTGCTGACTCCATTTGCATCTGTCACTGTTTTATGAATGTTATGTCCATATCCTTCAACCATGGGTAATTCTTACCCTTAAAGCATTTTATTATCATTTTATTATCATATTATAGATGTTCATACATTTCGTTCTACTTTATAAATTTCCTAAGAAGGTCATTAATGTGAAAACTTTAAGATTTTATACTCCCTCTACCTAATTTTGAGTATTGCCAAATGTGTATGATCAGTACTTTTAGTGATAAAAATCTTATTTTATCAGTATATATTCAAGGATAATAATTTTTTGGTTTTTTACAAGGTAACAAAAAACACTATATGACAGTTCTAGTAACCCCAAGCTCATTTACACCACTGTATGACAGTAGCATTAATATGTTTCCTTTAATAAATCAAATAACAAATTACCAGATTAAAATTATGTTTTAAAGAAGCTGAGGGGGAAGGCTTTTCATAGATTTCAAGCAAATGATTGCAAAGCCCCAATTTTTTTTGCAACATGTTTCTGGTTGCAATTTGTTGCCATGGCAGTGAATTAACTCCTTTTTAGAACATGCAAAAATTGGGAAAACTGTGAAACTACAGCTTTTGGTTTGTAATAAAAAAACGGAGATGTGGAGTCACACCAAACAAACAGAACTGTTGTCTTGGTGACGGAGAGAGCCCCTGCTGTGGTGGCGCACAACAGCTATAAAAATGAGCTATATCTAGGAGCAGTACTCCCAGCGGTGGAATGGCTTGGGATACTTGACAGACGTTAGTTAAGGAAGAGAAACATTTTTTTCTTTGTTATGGTTCTCGTGTTGTGCATAAATCTGAGGAAATGTGGAGAAGAATACCATACTAATTGAATGCAGGTTATCTTACATTGGACACTGCAAGGGGGTTTCCAAAACATTCACAGTTATTCATCCATTGCATTTGGGAGATGATGTACACATGCTGATGTTGACTTTGATTCACACAAGCTCCTGCCATATGTTCACCTCATGCTACCTAGTATGCAAGATAATTTATAAAAACCCTCAATGTGAGACAAGGTAAGGCGATACTTAAGTTTGCGGGTTAGTGTGATGAAGTAGAAAACAAAGGGTGATTCTAACGATAGCTTATAGAAAGACGAATAGCTTAGGAAACTGTTTGACTGGTCAACATGTGGTGCGTGCATCTGTGTGTGTTTGTGTGAGGCTCGCGGCCACAGTCGTGCCCGGAAAGGCTTGGAGCACAACCAGTCATTAGGAAGTCAGGCCGTCTGGAACGCATTATAGGCTGGGTACTGTAACTCTTACAAGTACAGAGGCTGCTATCAGATCTGGGATAGTGGCGAACAGGATGAGAAGTGGAGACCAAAGCAAAAAATGAAGCAAATTCTATTTAAGGGCCCTAGAAGAAAACCAATTTGGAAAACTTCGAGTTTCTTACTTAACATGTGGTTTAGAAAAAAAAAATTCTACCTTAGACCCATGCAATGCTTGTAGAGCTGTGTTTTAATTTCTGATTTATTTATTAAAACTTGCAGGTACCCACTGTGCAATTTCAATGAAAAGTGAAAGGAAAACCAGTGAAGAGCCAGGAGGCAGCAATAAGAAAATCATAAAATAGATTCTGAAAGTAACTTAGCACAATTGGATAATATGGCATACTCTCTAAGACCTAACACCACTGTGATGCCCCAGAGTCTGAAAATCTTTCTGAGCCAAATATGACAGTATTTTTGATATCCGTATGTGTGCAAATAAAAACCAGTCCATGTCGCTTCTAATTCATGTCTATGCAGAACATCGCAAACATTATTTATGCCTAATGACTTAATAATTTAGATATTTTTCATGGCCAGAGGTTAAAACTGTTTTTTCAAGTTTAGATTAAATTTAGATTTTGGGGTTAGGGAATGAAAGCAAAGAAGAATAAAAAGAATATTAGTGGTGGAACTAGAGGTCTCAGAGCTGCAGCCAATTCATTTATTTTTTTAAGGAATTGCTGAACAATCTCCCAAAACTATGACAGCTTCAATTTTCTTTCAGATCATTCAACTATCCCCTCTTTATCATCTTGCATTGGAATTTTTCATTAAAAGCAAGTTAAAAAAAATAGACAGATGGAGGAGTAAAATAGAAAAAACTATGTAACTATTACTGTTTTTTTATTTTTTATTTTTGCACAGAAAGCAAGGGTAGAAAGTAGAAAGTGAGGTTTTTGCCAATGTTTCTGATAATTATGCAGACTTGTTTTAATATATTATTGTTTTTTAGGTTTGTTTTGATTTTTAACCAATCATTTAGTTTGAAAGACACAAATGGAAAAATATATAATTAATCAATGTATTTGGGTTAAAATACTTATTGTTAAGGCAGAATTTCTCTATTTTAGGAATTCAATATGCCAAGGCCTAGGAGATGGAGTGGAAATGGAGGCTAAGAAAACCCATAGAAAAGAAAAACACACCCTGGCTCATAAAATATACAGTATGTAGACAAACATATGGGTGAAAGTACACATGTGACAAAAGTATACAGTGACAGAAGGCTGGAATAAGAACTGCAGCACAATCAGCAGCGGCACAAGTTTTTACTTCAGATCACAACAACTTGACATGTTTTGGTCATTATTGTCAAATCTGAGATTTACACTGGTTCTGTTTAGGCTTAGGGTATGACATCAAATGGATATGATTCACTCCAGACCATACATAACAACAGGGACGTGGCTAGACCTATTTTAGGGTGGCTGAAGTCATCCCTTCGTTGGTATTAGCCACCCCATAATTATTTTGCGATTTTTATTGTTATTTTTTTATTTATTGATTTTTTTTTCCATATAACCCCAAACAATTGCAGTAAAGCACTGAAAACGAGCCACCAAGAAGGCAAGTTAATCTGAAGATAAGTTCCTGTTAGTTTATTTACAAACACAATTATTTATACAATTATTAATATCGTTAGGATATTCATTTCCTTCATTGGCTCCGCGTCCAGCGTCACGTCACGTGGTACACGGCCATCAACTGGACCATAGCAGCTGTGCAGTGCAGCAACAGCGCGCCCTTTGAATCTCCACACAGTCATCGAGCTTGATTAGGAAAGTTATGGTTGCGTGCAGATACATACGGTGAGTTTGCCATTTGATGTCAGCGGTTTACATTTTCTTCACTTTACCTGGAGTGAGGAAAGAGACAATATAGGCCTAATAGCTTGTCTGATTCAGTAGGAATTACGTTACCATGGTGAACAAAGTCAGTGGTGTGGGAAAACACGATGTTGTTGTAGCCTACTAGCATCATTATAATAGTTTTGTCACAGGAGCAGTGATGGGCAGTAGCGCCGCTACATGTAGCGAAGCTATTAGTTTAACTACATTTTCAAGTAGCTTGACCGTAGCGTCGCTGCTTTATTTATCAAGTAACTTTCCTGTAGCGACGTTATTGTTTTGATCAAGTAGCGACGTAGCGTCCACAAACGCTACAAAATCCAGGGCAAAACTAAGAAATGAAACCAGGTTTTCTATTTCTAAACAACAATCAGCCACAAAACTACTGTAAATAGCAGTTTCAGCTGACGCTTTATAAGTGGCGTAGTAGCACAGGCACACTCCGTAGGGTTAAACAAGCGCACCTTTTCCGAGGCTGTCGTTCTATTGGCTGGAAAGGTTGCTAGGCAACGATCCAACTGCAGTCTGAGAGAGCAAAACAAATCCGCAAGCAGAGCGTAACTGAGACCCGTGCAGAGCGGAGATGGAGGCAAGCGAGAGGAAAAAATATCTGTGATAATATAGAAAATATCTGTTTAAATCTGAGAGAAGAAACAAAGATTTTTGAGAGAAGAGAAAATATTTGAGAGAGAGCGCATGTTTTGAGTGTGAGCATTATAAGTTTTGAGTGCAAGAAGATGAAATTCTTTTCTCTAATTGAAGTTATGTGCTCTTGCATTATGGCAGGATAATTCTCCCATATCTATGTGCCACCAGTCTGATAGGGCGACACTGTGTGATATGGTAGTGCTTCCTTGGGTTGACTATAGTTCTAAGTTGTACGTTTCATATACTGTTGATTTTGTGTTTTCATTAATACATTGTACTTAAAAATACTTCCTTTATTTGCATTAAAACTTTGTCAGACTGATGTGAAAAAGTCTCAAGGATATCCTTCTTTGCAATGATGCTATTGCCTATTGCCTACTGTCCATTTATGCAACTTGTATTTTGTGGTTAAACTTTAGATTAAGCAGAAATCTATCAAAGATAATGCTGCATTTATTGTTAAGTTCCTCACATATATGTGTTTCTCTCTGTGCCAGGTGTAGAGAAAGACATGCCAAAGTCCAGGTCACACACACACACCAAGCACACACACAGAAACAGGGTTATTGCAAAGCAGACAGGGGTTCCTGACAGGTTGTGGGTGCAGGGGAGATGGGGAAAGATGAATGGCCAGGTTAAGGGTTTATGAAGATGTTGGGAGTCTGTTGGTTAGACAACTGTCTTCTGTAGAAGGTTTCCATTATGATGAGTGGCGAACCACTTGCCTTCTTCCATTTATGCAGTAATGCATGGCACCTACCATTTACTCTTTGTAATTTAGCACATTTTAACTTGTGTAGTTTAGTTGGTGAAGTAGCATTAGTGAGGGAAGTGTTTCCCAGGTATGTTGCTCTTAAAATAATGAATTTATAGACAGCGCCTTAGAAAGTGCACTGAAAAAATTTCGGTGCGCGCTACGCGCGCGCAATATCTTACCTAGGGGCTAAGCCACCCATGTCTCTCAAACCTAGTGACGGCCCTGCATAACAAAGTTATACTGTAAGGGACAGAGTCTGGGGAGGAATGTCAGTGTACCATGGAGGCATAACAATGTTAGAGGAGAAGGAGAAATCAGATATGACAAACTAAAATGCCTAAACATTCAACCTTTTCTGCAAATTCTAAGAAAACTCATATTCTTGAAACTGGCCTCTGATGCTTTTGTTAGTTTTAATCATTCTAACCTTCCTAATATTGTTCTATTTTAAAATGTGAACATTTCTGAATAAAGCACCAATGGTTAAGATGCAGTTAAAACAAACTCTGTCTAACCCAATGTGCTTTTGCTCTAAATGGAAATGAAGTAAGATAACCTGGTGTAAAAACTACTGTAGCTATAGGTCATAGCTAAAAATTCCATATGTAACTTAAATTAAACTTCTCATGAATCATGTACAGTCAATAAAACATGTCTTCTCACACTTATTAGATAATTCATTGAGAAATACAGGAATTAGAGGACAATAAATCTTTTTCTAAACTTTAAGGTTTTTAGCATTTAAGGTTTTTCACCTTTCCACCTGAATGTTTAGCAGGGGTACCGCCCATCACTGGCACAGAATAAGCAATGGAATCCGCAATGATTTTAAACACAAACTCAACAAACAACGTCAATGATATGGCCCCAATAGCTGGGACTGAGGCGTATTTAAAGCAGCAGGAGCAGGTGGATAGGATGAGTGATAATGGGTAACTAGGCAGAGTTAGGCAGGTGAGTGAAATGAGCAATTAGGTCAGCTATCAGGGTAGTGATCATGACATCAGATTAACCGGTCATACATTTAAGCTGCCTGATGCCAATATTTTTGACAATTGTCATTTCAATCCTTTGTCTTAACTTATGCTATCCATAAAAACTACAAAGCATGAAACAGACCTATTTGCAAAGCTATCAAAACAATGTACAGGCCATACATGCAGTTACCACAGCTCTGTAAAGTCATTTTATAACTATAAAGAGTAGAAGGGATAGTGACATTAGTGAAATGAGATGCTTATATTTCTTTTTTAAGACAAAGTGCAAACTAATTAATGATGCTGCTAAAGTTGGATCTCCCCAAGCTTTCTTAAAGAATGTGTTATGATTTTAATGCTGTGATCACTGAAATAAAAGGCCTATAATCCTGTATGCTTGCCTTCAACAGGACTGATCAAAATTATTCGCCTCACCACAGCTGATAATCTATCATTAATTTAAGTCACATGTGCACCTGGGAAACACCTTATGCAGGTCCTGAAGACCAGGGTAGGTAATTCAGAGCGCATAAAACTTGCATTTGTAATATTTATTTTCCCTGAGCAAGCTTGATATAATAGCAACTCTGTACATCAACAAAAGAACATCCTAACCACAGTGAGATATGGTTGTGGTAGTATCATGCTGAGGGACGCCTTTTCTTCAGAAGTAATAAGACTTTTTGTCAATGAAGAGCAAACTTTCTGTTTGAAAAACATTGAGCCTGTTTGAACCAGATGAGTACACCATACAGAGGAAGCTTATGAAAACTTACATCAGTCCTACATTTGTCTTTTTCTTCTTCAGCAGGACTCTCAAAGTGACTTAGACTTAGACATTAGCTTTTCGGACAGTAAATTAACATTTCAATTCCATAAAGTAAAACAGTGATCAAATGTAAACAAAAACAAGAATATTCTTACAGAATAGCCTGAGATACATAATTATCCAGAAGCAGTTTCTTTCTTTGTAAATTTGAAGGGTTTTTTTTGTTTGCAGATTTGATGTTTTTTTTGTGGAGCTCTCCATGATATACACTATATTGCCAAAAGTATTTGCTCACCTGCCTTGACTCACATATGAGCTTAAGTGACATCCCGTTCCTAATCCATAGGGTTCAATATGACGTCGGTCCACCCTTTGCAGCTAGAACAGCTTCAACTCTTCTGGGAAGGCTGTCCACAAGGTTTAGGAGTGTGTTTATGGGAATTTTTGACCATTCTTCCAGAAGCGCATTTGTGAGGTCGCACACTGATGTTGGACGAGAAGGCCTGGCTCTCAGTCTCCGCTCTAATTCATCCCAAAGGTGTTCTATCGGGTTGAGGTCAGGACTCTGTGCAGGCCAGTCAAGTTCATCCACACCAGACTCTGTCATCCATGTCTTTATGGACCTTGCTTTGTGCACTGGTGCACAGTCATGTTGGAAGAGGAAGGGGCCAGCTCCAAACTGTTCCCACAAAGTTGGGAGCATGGAATTGTCCAAAATGTCTTGGTATGCTGAAGCATTCAGAGTTCCTTTCACTGGAACTAAGGGGCCAAGCCCAGCTCCTGAAAAACAACCCCACACCATAATCCCCCCTCCACCAAACTTTACACTTGGCACAATGCAGTCAGACAAGTACCGTTCTCCTGGCAACCGCCAAACCCAGACCCGTCCATCAGATTGCCAGATGGAGAAGCGCGATTCGTCACTCCAGAGAACGCGTCTCCACTGCTCTAGAGTCCAGTGGCGGCGTGCTTTACACCACCGCATCCGACGCTTTGCATTGCACTTGGTGATGTATGGCTTGGATGCAGCTGCTCGACCATGGAAACCCATTCCATGAAGCTCTCTGCGCACTGTTCTTGAGCTAATCTGAAGGCCACATGAAGTTTGGAGGTCTGTAGTGATTGACTCTGCAGAAAGTTGGCGACCTCTTCGCACTATGCGCTTCAGCATCCGCTGACCCCGCTCCGTCAGTTTACGTGGCCTACCACTTCGTGGCTGAGTTGCTGTCGTTCCCAAACACTTCCATTTTCTTATAATACAGCTGACAGTTGACTGTGGAATATTTAGGAGCGAGGAAATTTCACGACTGGATTTGTTGCACAGGTGGCATCCTATCACAGTTCCACGCTGGAATTCACTGAGCTCCTGAGAGCGACCTATTCTTTCACAAATGTTTGTAAAAACAGTCTGCATGCCTAGGTGCTTGAATTTATACACCTGTGGCCATGGAAGTGATTGGAACACCTGATTCCAATAATTTGGATGGGTGAGCAAATACTTTTGGCAATATAGTGTACGTCCCATGTGATGCGTTAAATATGGTTTCATTGTCATAATTTTAAATGCATTCACTATGTGTCTGATTTTGAAAAATTCTTAAATTGCTATCCCAACCTGAAATGGGACTCAACAAATCAGATATGCATTATAAACTGTTCCCAACAGGGTTAAGTGTGGAGGATTGGAGCAAAAGCAAACATTTGTAAGTGATTAGTTTGACAGCTTTATTTATTTGTTCAATTTTTAGTTTTCTTCAGTTAGAAGCTATAAAATAGAAACAACTAGAGGTTCCAGTTAAAGGCATTTGATCTGACATCTTGACTTCAACTACATAATTACTTTTTTATATGATTATTTATTATCAGCAGGGCGTAGGACCTGCCTAGCAAGCATCTAAGCCTTGTGTAACAGCAGCTGACCTACTGAAACACCTGTTCAGATTTTTCATGTTTTGGTAGTTGGTAACAGATGGATTCCAGCACAAAACTTCTTCCATAAAGTCGGCCAAGAAGTCATTCATCTTCCCATTAAGGATATTTTTCTAAACACGTGCAAGGGCTCAAATTTAATTACACCAAACTAAATTAGCTCCAGGAGTCCCTTTTTGTTTGTCCTAAAGGATGCATGTGTTAAATCCTTAATAAACTTCTAAAAATTAGATGTAGGAAAGATAAATCATGAACACAGACTTTTTGAAAGTCTGTTTTAATGGCTTTCATTTTTCATCTTCTTCCTGCTGTGCGCAGGTGCACTGGCACACAAAGAAGGAGCAAGAGATCACAAACAACTCAGAGAGAAACCAAAAAAAGGAAGAGTAGTGCAAGAGAGCAGGTCGTACTTTATGCTGCCCTGATATTACCTCTGTGGCACAGCTGCACCTGTTAGCGTGAACCTGAGTCAAACCCAAAATTTCTCTGAACCAAGGAGCATAAAAACCAGAAGACGAAAATTCAAAGCACAGGTTTTATTTGAAACAGTGCCAGACTTTGTTTCTCTGCCTCCCATATCTGCTGCATGAGGTGAAGTTAAAGGGAGGCAAATAGATACACCATCTGGCAGTTGTCTAGTCTCAGTGGTCTGCAGGACATATGATGAATTCTACGTGGAAAGGATGCCAAAAACATAAAATGGCTGAGGTCATTCAGTTTAGGAAATCCCAAAAGTGGAAGGCGGTTGTAGATATTTGCGGCTTAAAAGTTGCCTTGGCTGAATTTTTCTTGTTTTTGCAAGAGTGCTGTTTTATTTCTGGTGTGGCTTTGGTTTGAGCAGCCAGTGTAAAGTTAATCCTCTACCTTTCGTTCCTGGTTGTTTTTATGCCAGAATGTTCATCCTCCTGCCTAATTAGATGGTTGGATGGTTGGATGCGACTGATCATTATTCACAAAGCCAGACAGCGTTCTCCCCTTTCTGGTTTACAATACTATGACATCATAGTCTGGTACAAGACTGTGTGATTAGGCAGGACGAGCTGTGGCCATGATGGGCAGTGTCAGAGCACTAGTTTACCACATGACCAGGTCTGAAAGGAAGTAGCCCATGTGCCAAGGAAGTGTGGGCTGAACTACTTCAATCCAGGAATTCTTATCATCTTTACGTTTCAAAAGAGATTCACCGCAGTGCGGTTTTCCTTACAGCTGGGACAACAAAGTGATGAATGGAGCAGCAAGCAAGAAAGGAGTGTGCCCACACACTCACCTCCTCCCTCTTTGTCTTTCCCCTTTACACCCTCCGTGAACTCACCCACATGTACACACACATTCACACAGACACACACAGGCCAGTCTAAAATCCTACGGGCGACTAGAGAAATTTGTGAGCCGTGGGCCTCTGCAGAGCCACTCTCAAGTGCTGTGGCCATAAACCAAAAAGCACTTGCAACATGAAAGAATTCCTGCAATTTACAAGAGGAAGCGGGACATCTGAGAGACGACGCTTGAGTTCTCAGCGTGCTGCTCTGGTCATCAAAGAGGGAGTGGCTTCTGCAAGTCGATTTTTCCCAACCATATCGTGACCCATGCCACCTCAAAATCACAACTATTATAGATATTTCTTAAAAAGGCTAATTTCTCTGTGCCAAATGGACATCCAAACACTGGAGAATAGCTTATTGGGTTGTATCTGCATAAGAGTGCTGCTGTTTGCTTTTTGGAGTTGTGAAGGACATTCATAGTGCATGACCAGGAATCAGTTTCATGAGGCAGGTTTAACGAAAACTCTTTGTTGTCCAAATCTGAAAACAGGGAAACTCTGATTTTTCCATTTCACCAAGAGGGTTTCTTCAATCTCCATTCCAGTCAAAGTAGTAACATTCTCCCCCCAAAAAAACTGGTTGGTATCAGAATTGTAGAAGCTTGGAATCTGAAACGGCAATCCTCACCCTCTGTTTAGTAATAGTTTTTCCTCTTTTAAAGAGGAACGCCAGTAGCATACATGCGCCGCTTTGTTTTTAAAACATATAAATATAAAAAATATTACCGCGGATGTCTGGGGGACAGTGATTCGCCTACATGTTATGAATGCTGGCGTACCATAAGAAATTTGACACTTGGTAACATCCACATGCTTTGATGTCAAAGAATTAATTTGATAACTTTTGATCCCCAATGCGTAAAGTTAATGTGGAGTGAATTTGAAGTCTGTAACTCAAAAGCTCTAGCAGGAGTTCATTCAAATATAGAGGCTATAAAGTGCAGAATCACAGTGGAAATTTGAACCTCAATCCAACATGGCCAACTTTCTGTAGGGTTTAAACCATGGCTACAAGAGTTTTTTTGTAGGCCCTGTGACCATGTGTGCCAAGTTAAATCATGGCCAGGGGCTAGGTTTTCAGTTCTTCTAGAGGGCTCTGTCAAGAAAGTAAGCTACACCCACAAAGTATTGGGCTGGATGTCTTTGTAGCTTTGGACTTATGCTATTCATGTTGAATTTGGTACAGATTGTATGAGAATTGGGGAAATGAGAGCAAACGTATCTACCCTTTTTAACACCGCCATTCGCTGCTCCACCAAGGCCACTCGCTCTGCCCTAAAGCTTTCTCCTTCCAAAGTAAGTTACCCCAACTTCTTTTCTGCCAGAGTACACCTTTTTGTGTGGTTACAATGATTTGGGCTATATTAGGACCGTCGGAGCCAAAACATTACACTTCCTGTTCTGAGGGGGTGGGCCTTAGACAATGTCGTCAAGTAGCCCATTATTCTTATTTGTGCTAAGTGATGATCAAACACAAAGTTTTTTGTCTTTGTAATGCTCTTTTTAGAATTAATTGAGGTTTAATTTTTTTTGGCAAGACATCAAACTTTGAGGCCTGGCTCCACCCCTTAAACATTAATATAGAAAACTTCCTAGTGGAAGATAGCCCACTTCTGAGATTACTTAAAGCTACAGTGTGTAATAATTACAGGCATATAAAGTCAGAAATTTAATATATTATACATAACTATGTTATTTATCATCACCTATGAGCTCAGCCTTTTAACCATAATATTTGCGTTGCCTTAGAATTCGTTATTTATAATTACATAGGAGCGGGTCTCGCAGCCATGGAGGCTGACATCTTTGCGCTACGGCAAGCGCAGAGGCAACAAACTAGCGATTGCGAGATCTCCCATGACGCTCAAAAATAACTACGGCAAGTTGAGAGAGATGAACTGAGACGGTACTGAACAGTAGATGGCAGTATTATGCCTGAGAAGCGTTTAGTCTGCCTGAAACCAAAGAAGAAGAAG
Organism: Cyprinodon tularosa; assembly: GCF_016077235.1. Classification (NCBI taxonomy): domain Eukaryota; kingdom Metazoa; phylum Chordata; class Actinopteri; order Cyprinodontiformes; family Cyprinodontidae; genus Cyprinodon; species Cyprinodon tularosa. The sequence continues at coordinate 1,647,988 of NW_024038004.1, forward strand.
AAGCAGGTATACTGCGCATCAGTAACAAGAAAGGTGAACAAGGCGGCAGGCGTGAGTGACTTTGCAAACTGTTTGGCCAAACATCAGACGAATGGAGGATCATGCCTACTCTGTATCACAACGAAAAACGGCGGACACCGAACCCCCGTCATCTAAGAAGCGGAAACACGACGAGAATAAACGCAAGCGTGACAAGAAACGACAAAAAACACGGATCAACATTGGCACGGCATTTACACGATGGAAGTCACTGATGGAGGAAAAAGGTTTTCAAAGTGACGCTCAAGTTGCCAGTTTTCTCTTGGACAGGTAATTAATCCTACACACACAATTGTCTAATGTCACTGCAGTTTTTGGAGTACAGGATGCTCAGACCTGTCTAAAACAATAACATGCTGCGGCGTGATGATGCTGTTCCTCTCCAGTATACTTATTCAGCAACGTCCCTGACGTTTCATAGGTAATGATTCAGTAATTTTCTGTAAAATAATTTTCTGGATATATACCTCGGTTACTTCTCTCCGGCTCCTTTGGAGATCTTCAAGCGTTTCCTCCTCTGCTCTCACCCCGCTGGCACCCCTCTCTCGCCTGGCCCTAGCAGCACGGCCTCCCTGCCTTCGCCCTCGTCCTCTCCCTCTTCCTCGCGTTGTAACCCCCGTGCCACCAAAATGACTTGGACTCTGTAAACGGGGAATATATATTCTTCCAGCGAACACAATCTCGCTGTTAAACTAATGACTACCATTACTTCGTCTGTTTATATCACCATGCAAAGCAGCTTACCAAAACGTCACAACGATGTAGAAAAAATAACGGGTATATTTATTATCTTAGGTCTACATGAAATCTATACCCTACACAGACTAATGAAATACTATCTGTAAAATTATCTATGTAAACAAACCTCATCACTTGAGAGGGTAGGTGATGTGGACGTCGTGGAAGAAATTTTGTCCCGTAACGCTCGCCGTACTGTTGGGGGGGAGAAGCGGTGGGGGGGAGATGTTCATGTTGCTGCGGTCTGCAGTCTGACCGCTAGATGTCGCTGAAAATTACACACTGTAGCTTTAAGAGGACGCCATGTCAGTTACCCTTCTCAGCAAAGACCATGACATTACCTTTTTGTCAACACACAAAGATAGTTGCACAGTGTTACTCAAGAAAATTGACTGCCTTGGGAAAATAATAGGTTGTATGGATAGTGTCTGTAAAACTTGATTCTCAAGTATTGCCACAAATTGCCTTTTGGATTAAATTTTGGACTTTTAATTGACCATTTCAGCTGGTAAATGTGCTTTAATCCAAACTACTCATTGCAGACCAGGCTATACACTTAAGACCTGAACACAATGAATATGATTTTGCGTCCAATCCGACAGAAAATCATATCGTACCAGACCATGGCGTGAAGTTCTCCTTGAGAGTGAATGGGAATCAACACACCCAACACGATTTTCTTGAGTAGCTACGACTGAGCTAGACCCCAGGTGTATTTTAGTCATACAACGGAGCAATTCAGCGGCAGTTCCGTGGGTCTGACAGGAAGAGAAATGTGGTTACAAAGTAAAATGCATCTGCTTTGGCAGGGCAGACTTGGACATAAACAATCACTAAAACATTTATAAAAACAGAATACTTTACCCATGACAAATGTTCAGGAGGAGAGAAAATTGATAAAGCATGATAGTAATCTTGTTTGAGGCCCAAAAAAACAAAACAACCAGGGACCATACAGGAAAGCGTAGCTTTTCACTCTTCCATCTTCACAAAAACAAAAAATAATTGGGTAAAATTTCATACATCGTTCTCTGAGAGTCACTTCTCAAAGTCAGACTTAGTACCTAGCCTAAATAAATAATCCCACGGAATTTGCTGCTGCATTTTCTTTTTGTTAAGTTTAGTTTAAAATAAAATAAACAAAAATATCAAGTTCCCATTATATTGTATAGACTATGTAACAAAATACTGAATATCTGTTCAGCACAGACTGGTCATGAAGTGAGGCTTTGTAGCTGTGGCAGCTTGTCTTTTAATCTGTCCCAATCAAAAGTTGGACATTGTTTAAATTTGTGGAGCACAGGTAAAAAGTGAAAACAATCTGCAGAGTTCAGGATCTGCTTACCCTGCATAGCAGGAGCCCCTCTATACGGGCTGCTTCAGTGTATGTCAGTATTTTTATATAGTCAGTATAAAAAGTATGACGCAGTGTGACCGAAGCTTTAGAGTGGTTGTGTTATGATTCCTGGAACTAATGCTGGTTTGATTCAGGATTTAACACACCTGTCAGCTCCGCCCTGTTTCAAATCAGCATTCATCTTATTCGCCTGCTCATCAGACTATAAAACCAGCTCTAAGACCAGTCACTAGTGCCAGATTATTATGAGCCATCTGTTATTTTTATTCAGCATTCCTGTATACCTGTCTGTCCACCAGAGTCAGTTGCAGACTCTGGTGAATCCTTTCCGAGCTGTGTCAGTTTCACTTTCAAATAGACTGTTAAAAAGTCTATGGTTGTTCTGATTGAATTCTGGGTCTTCGGTTCTCTGGTCATTACAGGATGTCTTGTTCTAATATTAACCTTTAACTCATTTCTGTTCAGGACTGCCTTGCAATTATCACCACAGGTTTTCTTATTTACTCTTAAGCTTTATTTTCCTTGCTAAACAAATGAATCCCTTTAACATGGTAGAAAGTCTTGTTCTGGTTAAGGCATATGACCAAAGCACTCTCTGCCATATGTTTGCTCTGTCCCCACTCCAAGCGGAACATATTATGGATTCTTAAAACAATGGTATTTTTTTGCCACTCTTCCATAAAAGCCAGATGTGTGTATAACATAGTAATTAGTTGTTCTTTTGATATTTTCTCCACATTCATTTCTCATATTTTCTCTGCTCTGCCTCTTTTTTACTTCTTTGAATAATGCTCTCCTTGCATGTTTGCTTAGCCTGATGGCCATGTCTTTATAGGTTTGAGTTGTCCCATGATCTTTCAGTGGCGATGAATTGAACCGTTCTGTTAAAAACCTGGGATATATTTGCATAACCTAACCCTGCTTTAAACATGTCCACATCTTTCTCCCTGACCTGTTTGCTCTGTTCCGTTAATACTGTTTATTTTCCAATGTTATCTGAAAGACTTATGAGGCCTTCACTGAACAGCTGGATTTATACAGACGCTGGAATACTCACCAGTGGACTTTAGAAGACTTAAGGTAACAAGATATGAAATAAATTGATAATATATTAAATATATTAATACTCTTACAATAACTAATTATATACCCATTTAAAGTTTGCAAATTTACCACATCTTCTTTCAGTAATATTTTAGCAGCTGGGGTTTTCTGCAGTTTTCTAATTTGTGGTGGCATACATGTGGATAATTATGACTTTTACAGTGATTTTTTTCCTCCTCTCTTACTTATGACCACATCTGCATCAAAGGGGAATAGCTGAAGATGGCTGTTAACAAAATCTTCTGGTTCTTTCCTCACTTTTTTCCATGTTGCTCATCTTCCTCACTATGGACCACCTACCGTATTTTCACGACCATAAGGCGCACCGGACTAAAAGGCGCACTCTCAGTTATGTGTCCCATTTCTGTATTTAACGCACACATAAGGCGCACCGGACTATAGGGCGCGTTTTTTATATACAGGTACAAGTCCTCTACTACCTTTAAATACCTCTACTGCGTATTTAAAAATACAGCGGGGGCAAAACTGAGTATGACTGTGCTTTATTCATGTATTTATTACAAAGTATTAATCAAACCTGGCAGCTGGCCGTGAGACAGAGACATCGCAGATGACACAGCGCTGTGGTCACTCCTAAATTAACTTAAAATCCTGAAACCTGCTGACGGAATATGTTCGCTTTTATTGCCGGTATCCTGGTGCCTGCAGCTAAAATTATTTAGATGAAAAACACCTGCCAGCAGCCGCGGTGAACCCCAGGCTGCCCAGCCTACAGGCTGCTGATGAAGAGATTTCTGCTGTCAGCGCACCGCTGGTATGTGGGGGTCTGAGCGCCTCCGACAGAAATAGATAATCTGGATGAACTGACTGCAATTATTAAGTTTTCAGGTGGACTTTCTCACTTAAAAACATATTAAAACTACTTTATTCCCACTGATCACAGCAAATATAGCTGCAAGATTTAGATTATTTAGATGAAAAAACACCTGCCAGCCACCGCGATGAAGAGGAGGAGACGCGCCGGGGATGCTGTTGAATTAAGTTTTCAGGGAGAAAAATACAGCGGGAGCAAAACTGAGTATGATTGTGCTTTATTCATGTATTTATTACAAAGTATTAATCAAACCCATCAAAGTCATCATCCTCTGTTTCTGAATAAAACAGCTGCGCTAAATTAGACATGCCAGTTTCCCCTTCTTCGCTGTCAGTCACTTTCCGTGCAGCGCGGCTCCTCAGAAATAATGCCGGCTTTTGCGAAAGCTTGAACAACAGAGCCAGCAGACACTTTAGTCCAAGCATCTACAATCCATCCGCAAACTGTGGCGTAATCTGCCCGGCGCTGCCTTCTTATCCTGAAACTGTGCTCTCCGTCGGTCATCCATCGCTCCCACGCCGCTCGCAGCCTTACTTCGAACGGCTGCTTCACACCGATGTCGAGCGGTTGAAGCTCCTTTGTCAGACCCCCGGGATAACGGCGAGCACAGCGTTCATTTGATTCACCTTTTTTTCACATCTGCTGTGAGATGGGCACGCAGCGATGGTGATGCGTGGAAAAAACCACCTAGTCTTCTCACATACACCTGCCTCAGCCACGCATCCATCCAGCCTTTTCCATTTGCGTTAATATCATATGTCATCAGAGCGCTGTCTGTCTCGCTGGCAGCTCCCAGATCAGCTTCTCTGATTGGTTGATGCGGCGCGTCCAGCAGCAAAACTTCAATTTTTCCATCTCGAGCAGCAGAAGCGCGGCGCTTCAGATGCTTAAACGCTCCCGACGTGCTGCACCAAAATGCGCTGCGGGACCTTTTGCTGCACCTATATGCGCGTCAACCATTGACTTTGCATGTAAACTCGCTGCTTCTGCTGCACCTGCTGGGTCCGGTTCACACCGATGTCGAGCAGCGTTAATTTGTTTCCCCATGTTTTTCACATCAGCTGTGAGATGGGCACGCATGGAGTTACATATTAACAGCGATGGTGAGGGGTGGAAAAAAAACACCTGGTCTCCTTACATTCAGCCACTCTTTCATCATCTCCTCAATGAGGTGGTCTCAAAAGTCGCAGTTACAACACACATAAGGCGCACCGCACCATAGGGCGCACCGCACATTTTGAGGGAAAAAAAAGACGTTTAAGTGCGCCTTATAGTCGTGAAAATACGGTAAGTTAGGAGCCTTTTGTGAACCTAGAACTATCGCTATCAGCACAATTGTGCTCAAATATTCCATAATGACTTCCACAGTCAGTCCATAAACACTTTCAGATGCTCAGAGACACCCACTAAGGACTGAGGCATGTTGCTCCACTCTGTAGAGGTTAAAGTTACTTAGTTGGTTTCCCTAATTCCTCTCTAATAGGAAATCTGTTTGTTTGTTTGTGCCGTGGTTTGCTGCTGTTTATTTGGCTGCGTGTTTTATGAGATTTTGTCCTTCCGTTACTTAAGGAGTTTTCTAACTTCATGCATGTGTGTGGCAACATTCACGCATTTAAATACAGGCTTTTATGGTAAGTTGCTGAGCTTTCTGGCAGTGGATCCGACAATGTCAAGGGTAATACCTTTGTAAAGTTTTTAAATCGTTTCATGATTTTGTAAAATCCCCCAAAGTTAAGTCCACACCTTTGAACAATGAGATCACCCACTGTTATGTAATTATGTTTCACTTTATGTTAAATAACACAAATCTACCATACGCTGGAAGGGTGAAGCAAACACATTTCTGTAACTCACTGAATGACCTCAGGCTCATTTAACCTCTATCCAGTGCCGTGAATGGTTTAGTACCACTGTGAAGAAATGGCTGTACGACTGTGTATGTCAGTTTGCTGTGGCATATGTTTCCAGTAATGTCTCTTTTAATCTTAGGAACTATCAAGCTGGTGATATAATGATAAACAAAAACAACCAGCCATCTCAACCCTAAAATCATTCAACCCCCCGGGTAATAACAATATATTTCCTTTGACGTGAAAGGATGTAAATGGGCGACAAAACATATTACAAAGAAAAAAAATATATTTTTTATGTGATCCTTTTTTTTAAATCTATGTTGCTTAAAGCATTTACATTACAAAGATTAATTCAGACAAAAACTTGCTTTAGCATGCGAAAAACATGGGTAAAACAGAAAGGGTTCAGTGAAGGTATGTAGCTTTGCAATGTGGATACTCAAAACTAAGTATTGAGTACAACAAAAATCCCAGACAATGTCTTAGGAAGTTCATATTGATCCCAAGATAAGCACCAAGACCATCCCGAAGAATGTAGGCTGCAGTATCTCGAGAAAATTAGTCTAATGTCTTTTATTCTTTAATTAATGTAAAGCACTTTGAATTGCCTTTGTACTGAATTGTGCTAACCAAACCTACCTTGCCTTGTCTAATGGAAAAAGCATACTGCTGCTTTTACAGAAACAAAACAAGCAACCAAAGGCCTTTTTGGTCATAATCCAAATCGGGGAAAAGAAGAAGACCTCTGGCCATCTAGTATTTTGTATGTAGATTTAACAACAAATGAATTATTTCGGCACAATAATTGACTATGCAAAATTAATCTGTTTAATATGAATTTTAATATTTATTTGAATTGCAGAAAAAAAAACATTCTTATCATATTCCGTAATGTGACTTGTATTTTAGATTTGTTAAATGAGGAAGTTATGTCCCCTAAAAAAGCCGTTGCGCCTCAGGGGCTTCCTCACGGTTCTTTTCCTGGGAGCAAGTTATTTACTACTCTTAACTCAAACTGGGTAATAACATGCAAAAAGGACTATAAAACAGGAGTAAAAAAGTAACAGAGTTTATTCCAGATCAGGTCCTTACAGGACAGAGAAAAATGCTTGGAGCTTGCACAGCTGTGGGCTCAAAAATCACGTCCACGAGCGTCCGGCAAAGATTGAGCCCTGAACACCGTCATCTTCTCCTTCTTATAGCTAATGAGTCTATGTGTTGCACCAGGTGGATGCTTAGTTGTCCGTATCAGAAACTGACACATCATCCATGCCCAAGGATTACAGATAGCTCTCCTCTATCAGTCCGGCTCCAAGATGTGCCCATATCCTGTGTATTTTTAAAGACACGAAGGCTGCCCTGATTAGATGACCTCCGTACACACAGTGACATCCACAATGTGAAGGAAGGCCATCTACTCTCTCTAATCTGGCTAATAAAGTAACAATGCACATGATGTATAAAGAATAAACCTAACAGATTAAAAAAAAAACACAGTCCGCTTCCATTATAGGATAATGTGCCAATTGTGAGACCAGTCAAAAGTTTATTTCAGTAAAGACCTTACATGATAAAAACATCATGAAAAATGTAGTCACTGATGTGGACGTGATTGTCCAAAGGAATGGCAACAAAGAACGCCATTGACTCTGGTGCAACACCTGCAGTTTATCTCCTGACAAGATAAACGTGAATCTTTGCAAACCTCCAAAACACATGTCAAACACCTTGTTGTCAAAGATTAGGTGGACAATCTCTTTACTTGTTCTGACAAGATGCAAGAAGCTGGCTTTCAGTAGTGACATTTTTGCCAGCAGACTGTAAAAAAACTGTTACGTGACAACTGAGCATCTCGTGTAGATATGAGGAATAGTGCAACACAAAAAAAATTAAGATTGTGATCAGTCCCTTAGCATCTGAAACATCTTCAGAACTATCTGAAATGTGAATGTTGACATTTCAGTGGGTTTTCTTTTATCAGGACAGAATGTGGGTTGGAGTATAAATATCTCTGATATTTTGATCCCCAAACTGAGCTGTAGAAACAGATTTGAATAAAGCTTGTGTTTTATTTTTGTCTGTGTTGGATTTCCAAATCAATTATGAATAGACCCTCATATTCTACATAAATGAAAACATGTGTGTGTTTATTAACATCCCTGCACAAATATAAAAATGAATCTAGGTGGGCAAAAAAGAAACATGCATCATCTTTTATCTGGCTTGTTTGACTTTTTTATCTTGTGGGTTGCTACCCTGGACAAAACTATGCATCAACATTTAGAATCAGCTTACTTTAATCTGTTTGTCTCTTCTTCCATCTGTACACAGGTGAGCTATCGTTGCAGCCCCACACCCTGCCAAGCGTGGGGTTTCACAGCTCCCAATGCGATATCTGGACTTTTTGATCCACCATCTCCACATGTGGGCACAGGTTGAACATAGCCACATGTCAGAAGATCTAACACAGCTTTGATGATCATGATATGTTTCCTCTGAGGTGGTTTTACAAACACCCAAAATAATTAAAAATCAGCTTTTGTAACATACAACTTATTGAAATTAAACATTAAGTAACTTTATAGCATATAGGCAGCTTATCCTTACGACAGAAAAATAATAAACAGATCAAACCATTATATAGATGACAATTTATATATTAGGGCTAGTACAATATAAGTACTGTCACCAGCTCCTGTTTCTACTTGACTCTGAATTGTTCATATGGTTACATTTTTACAACTGTGTAACAAGCCAAATCAGGGATATTGCAAAACTTTTCAGCAAAACAGGACATTTACAGATAACTTCAAGATTTATTTTAACTTCTAAATCAAAATATGAAAATATATTAAGCATGGTTAACAAATTCCAAATATGTTGACATCACAAAGTGTTGTGAGGATGTTGTCAGAATATTGTTTTTTTTAATCTGTTACCTACTAAGTTTTTAATTCCTCAAATGGTAACTATTTTGATTAGTTCAGGCGAATGATTCAGGTCTTAAAACCGCAAGGCCAAACCAGACCATCACACTGCCACCCATATTTACACTACATGTGACAGGATTCAAACTTTCTGAAAAGTTTTAAATTTTTTTCTCACCAGACTGATGAGTATCTTCACTGATCGAGAGGTTTTTGGAAACTGTGAGAGTCTTTGTGTTCTTTTTAGTCTTCTATTGTTGAAACATTAAGATTAAACTAATTTGAGTCGAAGGAGGCCTATAATGCTTTAAATGTTGTTTAGATGCCAACTTTGTTGTCAGACAAGTTCAGTTTAGGTGATTTTCTCAGTTTACAAGTCTGTTAGTAATCAGGAGGGCTGGGTGTTGCATCTGCTATTAAACCAAGGAATAATCAAAGAGAGTTTATGATTTAACACAGAGGAAGGGCAGATTACTTTGGCTAATATAAAATTGTGTTTACTGAGGTAAAACGGTTTAACAAAAACAAAAAAGAAGAAGCGAATAAACAAAAACAGACCCAATATGTAAGAAGGCAAATGCTTTTAGGAGCATCATGAATGGATCACAAAGTAGAGAGCAATACAAAATGATAAAAAAATTTATATGTTTTTATGATTTACATATAATCATACATTTTATTTTACAATGTTTGATCATGAAATTAGATATATCATCATAACATTACATGTTTTTTTTTTATAATTTTGGGATTATAATTTTTTTTTGCCATAATTTCATACAGACTCAAACTTTATGTCCTGTGAAAGTATTGTTTCCACAAGGGTTACTTTGCAGAATTTGATAAAATCTTAATACCATTGTGAAACTGACCTTCAAATTGTTTGCAAGCATTGAAACATGTGCCAACATACGTATTAGCAGAGCTGATTTAATACAAAGTGCAAAGCGATTTAATTCTTATTTATCTTGATATACTGTATATATCTTTATATACTGTATATACAGTGCTTGCTTGTTTATTCTTAATGCACCCCTTTTCCTCCTTGTTTGCACCTTCTTTAACTACTATGCCAATATCTGACCAGTGAATTTCTCTGCTGTGAGATCAATAAAGCTCATCTAATCTAATCTAATCTAGATTTGCATGTGCTTATCAGACCACACCTTTTTGTGTTTGAAGTTAAATGCAAACACAAAAAGGTGTTTGCAGTTAACTGTTCTCACCTGGGGCCCATCTCAGAACACATCTTAAAGCTGGGCATACACTGCACGACATTTCCAATCGTTGCATGCAGCGATCTAACTGCTAACACTGCACGTCCAAAAACAACATATCGGACTCAGCACAGAGAGATAGCGGTGGTCGGACTTGTCAATCTGGAAGAAGAACAATAAGAACTCTCCTGTTTGCACATGCACAGTGCTCGAGGTTCTGGTAAATCGGCTTTTAGCTTTGCTTCAACAGCAGAATTTGAGCATCTTACGACAGCTGACTGAATTTCAAACATGATTGATTTTCTGCCGACCTTACTATTCCTCACTGGGAGTTGGCCAAGAGAGGCTGATTGCCCCTCATTACTCCCTGTATACTACATGATGCAGGATGCAAGACGAGGCTGAAACTCGATCCAAATAATTCTCCAAATAATTCTCCCGGAAAGGGCAAAAAATCTTACAGTGTTAGCCTAGTCTGAAAGGAGAGCAAAAATAATGAGTCAACTTATTCAGCTCTGTCATATTCAGGATTTTTGGTTTCAGAACAAGTTATATCAATAAGTTAAGTCAACTTGAATTAAGTCAGCTCAGAGTTCAGGTTGAGCAGGAGCAAATTAAGAAGCCTTCATCAACAGACCACACAAAACATGATCCACAATGGAAATGGGAGGTGCATTTCCCGTTTTATACACTGAGCTATATAGCTGTAGAAAGAGCTACCACAGGAGACAACACCTGCAGACAAGAAGCGATGTCCCAAATAAAAGGGTTCCTAAACTCAGGATATTTTTCTTTCCCAAAATGCACTTCCCAAGCGCCCTCTTCTTAAGCACATCAGTGGAGAAGTCAATCTCAATAACTGTAAAGTAAGCAGCATCCAATAGGTTAGAGAATGAAAGACTTCTCCCTCCTAACTGCTTCACTACTTCAGTTTTCTACATAAGTGCCCCAACATGAGTATACTTTGAGTCGGCTTTATTGAATAAACCCATTCTACCGGTTCTGGTGGATGATCTACCAACTCTTCAATGCCAGTATCATATATATCTATAAGTTTTATAATAAAAACAATACATTTAAGAGTTGTATTTGAATAAAAATGTTTAATCAAACATCAGTATCCTTTAAAAAAGTTATGCAAATGTCCTTATTCAGAGCAAAGAGTGCTATAGAAGCATAAAAACAATAAACCAACATGAACAAGAACATATAATTATATTGATATGTCTATAAATATAAATATAATTGAGGAGGACAGTCGTGTACATTAGATACAATTTGAGAAAAGAAATGATAGTGACATTAAATTATATAGTTTATTTATTGATATTAATCATGAAATGCTTATACTATTGTAGAATTTATGTAAAAAAAAAGTGTAATTAAAGACTTACAGGGAAACACAACAGTACAATAATTTATTCTATATCAGAATTTCTCAGAAGTTGATTCATTTACACTTAGAACTGAGTCAGAGTCCGTGATTCATTTTGTAGCTCCATTTTCTCTGTGTCACCTTAATGGGGAATTGTTTTTCCCGCAATGCAAAGTGAGTTACTTGTTCCTTTTTAGGTAATCACAACCAGGATGCAATACCCTCTTTAATAGAGGGCTCTTTGAGGTCCCTAGTTTTTTTTCTGTGAAGAGTCATTCAGCAGGCAGCACACTAATGACAAACTTCTTTACTCTTGGGCAACTTGGTGGGTGTTAAAGGGTTTGTGACGGTTTCCCTCTAACACACGCTAAACTTTTCAGATCTCAAAGCCACAGCCTAAAAAAAATCACAACATTAGCTGGATGAGAACAAGAAGGGTCATAAAGCTGTAGGCCAAGTGTGTAAGTAAACAGTCACTGAAACCACATCCACACCAAGGTGGATACATCTGGGAACCTCATTTACACGAGAAAATGACTTCCAACCATAGCACAATTTCGAGTTGTTTTTAAATGTTCTCTGCTAAAAATGCAGAGACTCAAGCCAAATGGGCGAACCTGTCCACATCTGCAGGAATGCTAAAGCCACCCAAATCCCTTTGCTGGAAGTCAGGATTCAATTATGGTTGTAATTAAATGCAAGAAAAATCTGTTAAAGTTAAGGTTTCAACCAAAGAGGACCAAAATCTTCAACCTTAAAACTGTCAGTGTAAAACTTAATCTGAGCCTTGTAATTTAGCTTGGCACATAAAAAAATAAAATAAACCACTCCTCTTTACTATAGAAAATTGTTTTGTTTTTGTCTTTGTTTTATTTGCCACAGTTAGGCATTTACCAATTTCCGGTATCAAGATAAACACTAACGATTAACTAGAGGCCATTTTTTTTCTTACAATACACCAAAGAAAGAGTCTGATTAAGATAAAAAGTAAGAGAGTGACTCAATTTTTTTTTTTTTTTTTTTCAGATTTTCAAAGCATTAAAGAAACACTGCATTGACCCTCCCCAAACTGATGCTGACCACTGCCGGACACCTGGCTCAGGAGACACTGGCAACAGTGACCCTTGCTTCTAAGCAAGGAAGATTTGATTGTAGTTAGCCTTGTTATCTAGCTTTGTTAAAAAGTCAAACTTGTAAAAGTTTGTAGGCCTGCTGCTGACTTATTAACAAGCTAATATCAGCTCATATAGCCTATGTAAAGAGCAGAACAACAAAGCACTTCTGATTATAGTCGGCTATTGTTCTACATATTTTTTGTTCCATCATCCATTAATCAATCCATCCATCCATCCATCCATCCATCCATCCATCCATCCTTGCTCCAACACATAAGTCAAAATAAGAAAGAAAATATAAAACTAGCATTATACATGTAATACAGTTATTTTGGCATAAGTGCTGTTAACGTTGCTTTACTGTTGTTTTGGTCTAATACCATGAAATATCTGATCAAAGTAAGTCAGATTTACCCCATTTTGCTGAACAGATGAACAAAAACTCAAATGTTTTGAAAATATAACATCAGTCCAAATGGATATATGAAGAAACAATCACTGGCTTGGTGGCAACACTTTTTATCAACCAACAATGGCATTCTTCATAAATGAATAATTAGCCTGATAAACTTTTTTTTTATTACTTTCTTTTCACCTTGAATCTGTTTTCGTTAGAGCCTTTGCAAATGTTACATTTCACAGCTCAGGGATTGGATGGAGGTCTGATGCTTTCTGTATTTGGACGGACCAAGAATATTAACACGTAAGCAGATGGTGTTCAAACAAAGAAACATATTATTAAATGTTTTCTTTTTAAGGTGATATTCCAATAAGACTTGCTTTCAACCAGGTAAACTACTTGAGCAGGAAAATATATTAATTAAAAAGTAATGAGCTGAGTTTCTCTCACAAAAGTTACGCCTGTTAAAATATTTCATTAGGAGTTGCTGTGTTTTGTTTTTTTTTTAGTATAGAAAACTCCACTTAAACCCAGATTGTTTACCTCAGGACAGTACTCTACTATACACCTGCTACCAATCTTCATGCATACCACTTAAAACAATGGACTACAGACTGAAGCAGCAGGAATGGTTCATCTTGCTAATTAAATGACACGGTAAACGCTGCTGATCTTCTAGGACAAAGCATTTGAACAGAATTAGCTTAAAATCAATTTTGGCAAATCAAACACAAGTTTATGTCATTTCCAGGGTCTCCTGGGTGGCATTTTGGCAGGTCTTCCGTAGGGACTTCTTGACACTTATCAGAATTGAAAGAAGGGTTCACAAAATCTTGTTTTTCATTAAATACATATTTCCTTCTGTGTTTAATGAATATTTAACATAACAGAAAAGTTTTTCTTCTTAAAGTTCTAGTTATAATGATAATAATATAGTCTTACCACAGATTAGGGAGATTGACTGAACAAACATGTGTCCATATCTGAAGAGAGTCAAATGGACAAAACAACACACATGAACATCTACAGTACATTCACATGCATACATAAGTCCAAACAGACTTCAAAAGGAAGCAGAAATGATGGCCTATAAACTAACTGGGGCTTGGCATCCTCTCTTCGCCTTTCTCTCTGGCTCTTATTCAGCTGAAATAAATACACCCACAAATACAAAACACTCTAGAAGAAAACTAGTAAAACATTATTTTTCCACAGAAATATAAAGTCTGCTCTTTTGATTCCTTCATTTCATAATTTCTGGGAGTAACATGTCAATAAAACTATATACATTTTCAGGATAAAGTTCTCAGAAGGCTTCACCTGTACCCTGTTTCTCTTTAATTGAACCAATGCTCACACAGATTCAGTTCTCTAATGGCGTGTTGAATATCAAAATACCCTCATTGTGTCCTCACATCTGACACTTTGAGACTTTCCATATTAAATATCTTTGAGATTTACACCGTGTGCAAAGCCAAACCTAGATTACAGTCTATGACGGATGAAAATGTTAACATCTGCATCTTTATCACTCTGCTCCAAACCATCACTATCTCGTTTCAGTTCTTAACATTTGATAGAGTGATAGTTTCACCATGGTTCCCTTCAGATAGGAGGCAAATGTGGGCATCAAATTTCCAGGGATCATCATAATATGTTACATTCTCCCCGCAGGCTGCGTTTAACCGAACCATTCCAGGGATTCCTGTGATCTGTGTATTATCTCTTTGGACCACCATCCAAGAGAGTGAATATAGCAGCGGGACGTTCAGCAATAAAATGAACATCCCGGCATTGGAAGTAACACAAAATGCTTTTGACATGTAAAGCTGAAACCTTTAACAACTGAGAGGATGGTATGTTTTTTAGTGCAGGGTGAGCTTATAAAGTACATCTGCTTTCTTTGTTTAGAGAGAAATGTTCTCTCTCATCTCTCTCTTCCGCTATAAATCAGAAACCACAATGGCTCGGCGAATAAAAGTCAGGGACGGCCCCAGTTCTGTTGTACATCTTCTGAGCAAAAGCAAAGTCTCTGTTTATACCTTCATACATTTGTTTGTGCTGTTTCCCTGTCAGCCACATCAATTAATCATTTGAAATGTCTTTATTTTAACACATCTTTTCATCTTTGTTTCAGGAAGTATACTGTATTAAAAATGGTGGGGGAAACTTGCTTTTGTTAGTTTTAAAGATTAAGCTCTTTTTCTCCTCTCAACAAGAGGTTTTAGCAAGCCAGTTGTGGATATCATCCATTTCCCCACTGTAATTAATCATTCCTAACTTTGAACAGTTTGCCGGTCGTCTGATTGGAATTAAAACTATGGAAAAAGTTGGTAAGCTATTAACTTAGTTGCCGTTTTTCTAACAAATGCAGGACTGTTTTCAGAATCACTCCTCTTACATCCATAAATGAGTGTGTTCCAAAAACGCACACACTGCCGTACACAAAAGACCAGCTGGATGAGGCCCACCCTGTACCCTCATCTTGTTAGTGGGTCCAGTAGAGAGCACATCCACATCTCAAAGGAAAGAAAGGAAAGATGGGGCAAAGGAACAGCCCTGTGCTCTGGGTTCGACCCCTTTTTTCTTTCTCACGTAACACTTGTGTGGAGTGAAAGTTTCTGTTTACTTTTTTATATTTGCTGGTGTTCATTCATGCAGTAATGGTGTCTGACTGAAAGATTTCTTAATTAATCATCACAATAAAAGCAACACAAACTTTTTTAAATGAAACACTGAAGCAGTCATTTCTTTAGGGGAAAAATGAGAAAAACTCAAAACCTCCTGCTGCCCTCATCCCTCAGTCATTGTAGTAATAAAACTTTAATTAAGTTAATTTACATTAAAAACTACTTTCAATTCAATGACCTAAACGTTATTATACCATTATGGCAACAACGGCTCTGTAAAAAGAGCAGTAATGTCCTCTTATAAAAAGTCTGGCTATATAAAATGTTATCTACTTATTGCCATGACAGCTGAAATCCATCATTTTTTTGGGGGTTATAGTTGAATAGAATAGAATAGAATAGAATAGAATACAATAGAATAGTGGCACAGCTTGCCTGTTCTCCTTGTGCATGCATGGGTTCTTTCCGGGCACCCTAGCCTCCTCCCACATTTCAAAAACATGCCTGCCTAGTGCCAAGTGTTTGTGCATGTTTGTATGTCTATGTGTGGCTCTATGTTGCCCTGCAACAGACTGGCGACCTGTTCAGGTTGTATAACTCGCCTCTTGCCCATTGTCTACCATGACCGTGACAGAATAAGCAGGAGAAGATTCATGGATGCATCCCTACTCAGGACCTCATAGATAAATGTCACAGCAAAGTTATCAGCGATTCATATGTAGTTGGGAATTGATGAATAAAACATAATTGTTCAAAATAATAAAAAAGAATAAAATAAAGATAATTTAAATTAAAACCTTTAATAGAGAAGTTTATGAGCATTTGTAAATACTGTAAGCAAACAATAAACTGAAAACTAATCCAACTCTTCAATAAAGAGTAAACCCTGTTTTTGCTAATTATACTCTACAGCAAGAGCAAAATACTATGGCATACCATGTCACATAATGCTTCCCAGAAAGACTAACTTTCCTTTAGGGTTTTCTGTCTAATAGTGAGAAGTTAAGTGTTGAGGGCTGGAGTGTGAAAAGTGACTCAAGCAGCCTTAATTACTATCACATGACCAAAACGAAAGAGCAGATGCTAAATAAATATGGTTACAGTTAGGAAAGTAAAACAAAATCTGACTGTTGGTTAAAGATGTCAACACATTCTGTATCTACATGTCATCTTCGTTTGCATGTCATGCACACAAAAAACATCTCACCTTCTATGCAGCCATAAACAATAGTGGCATCTGAACAACTGAATGCATCTCCTCATATCATCAACATGCTTCCACAAGAACTGCATCTCTTTATAACACTGATATGGTATATGTCACACCCTGTAGCATTTTGTTGCATAAGAACTATTATGGATAATGCTTTTCTGCCCAATATAAGATGCTGAAATTGTGAGTGGTGTTACTTAAAGGAGGGAACTCAAGTCTCAGACTGGTGTCCAAATGAACAAAGTTGACTCTAGCGTGGGTTCAATCCAGAGATCTAATTTAGACTCATTCATTGGGACTCAAGTCTCCTGAACACACTATATGTATCTGATGTGATCAAGAGTGAAAAGAAAATAAGCAATGCTGCTTGCAATTTGTTTTAGAAGTGGGGCCTCAGGGCATATAATGACATCACACCTGGCTTAAGAGTCTTGGAGCTGAACGTTGGAAAACACTGGGATTAGCTCATCATTGGGGTGCCAATCATTATCAGCAACATAAGAAAATAATAATGTATTTCTCTGTGTATAAAACCAAAGAAGGTGTGCAATTTATATGTGTGTAGCTATCTGCACTTCAGCTGGGAAATTTAAATGACTGATTTAGGAATTTGTTAAATCTGACTGACTCAAGTATAAAAGAAAAGTCCAGCTTTGATCGGCTCAGTCCTCCTAACAAGGGCTCAATTTGATTTAGCATGAATATCTCTCTTTAACCAAACTATACAGTAAATAACCTATTTCAAAATAAAACAAACATGACTTACTTTAGACACTCCATGACATTATTGATAAACTATGATCATTGTGTCACAATAAACTAATAATTTAAGAGCTTAGACTTGTCTTGGACTCCCCTGCTGTAAAAGACAATGGAAACTGGACTTGGATTTAAGCCAAACGATCTCAGATTTAGCTTGAAAAACTTGGAACCACCTTCGTAAACCAATTTGAACACAGGCTATGTCAGGCTCATAACAGGATGATACAGTATTTGAAGCAGACAGATTTCTCAAAACATATATTGAAAACTGGAATGGAGTGAGCGGTGTCGATTTCTAAGGCAGGAACATCTGCAGGAGGAGACAACATGGTTAGTGCCCACGTCTTTCTGGGACTGAATGATATTTTGGAGGTCGGAGGACAGGCAGATCAGAACCGAGCAGACAGGTATAGACAGGATGATCAAGAGTGTGAAGTGGATGAAGTGTTGGTGGTTTGCTCACGAGTCAGGGCCAGGAGATCAGAAATCCAGTGATGTGCCAAGGGAGTAACCAGGATGGAGTCGGGTCAGAGTTCCAGGTATGGTAAACAAGATTAGGCAGTAGCAAGACATCAGTCAGTAGTCAGAAGACAGGTCAGGCAAACAGATCAGATGAGAACAGGCAGGTTCAAAAGTTGAGAGGCAGAATAGGTCAGGATCAGGTAATCAGAATACAGGAACAGTAGAATAATTCCCACGAATGGCTCGAAAATAATCTGGCACTTATGACTGTTCTGGAGACTGGTTATATAGTGACTAAAACGGGTGGATCAGATAAGCAGGTAATGAGAACTGGGTGGAGCTAAGCAGTTGAGTGAACTGAGTAATCACATCAGACATCGATGCCAAGATCATGACTGGATAAAGTTCTTACAACATATAGTGGTAAACACTGCAATATTGTACAAACATAATCTGCCCATTAGAATTTTATTAAAAGTTAATTTAGTCACAATTCATTTTGTGAATTGACACTTTATAAATAATCTGAAATGAATTGTCCAAAAAGAGAATGTTTCATACAGTTTTTAAAACATAGAAAACTGTGAATGACCCTTGAGAATAAAAAACATTTTCCTAATTATCTCTGTCACAGAGGGAAAAAAGGACACACTCACTAACACAATTAACAAATGAAGCACAAAGTAATGAATAATTATAGACTAATAGTTTTTTTAAGCATCATCTCTATTAGCCACTCTGTTAGCATTTATTTGTATAAAATGATGAATTTCTTCTAACAACTATTAAAAACTATACCGTAAAATTGCAGAAATACGTATTTAAAACAGAAATGGGGGTTAACCAAAGAATTGTGGTTCCTGCTCAAATAAGATCTTCAAATTGTACTTTTAATCTGACAAATGAGCCTCATCTGAACTTATCTTATATTTTGTTGAGTATATTGTATATTTTTTCTCATTGAAATAAAAAGTGTTACTTTTTTATTGTCGAAACTAAAGGAATTAACTGAAAAGTGTGAACCCCAGCTTTTAAAAGCTTTTAAATCCTCTCATTCTTATATACATTTCCTTATGTATGCTGTTTTTAAGGTCTCTCTAGGCTCATTTTACCACTTTAGAGGACCTCTCTGGAACAGTCTAACCTTAAAAATACATTCAACTGGATACTGAACCAAGTTGGACAAGATTTAGACCCCAGCTATGCTATAATCACTGTAAAAAAATGTTTTTCTTTTTGCGTTTTTATATTATTTCCAACAATCAGAAGAGGAGGCTTTCAGAAAAAAAGTCCTGTTTTTGGTTTCTGAACAAAACAAATGGTGCTTCTATTTCTCTGGAGAGGGTAGTCTCAAGGCACATATGTAAGAGCAATTTAGAGAAATCTGATTTAGATTAGGGTGTGCTAATGCATACAGGTTACTGTTGAACACAGCGCAGCCACATATTGCTTTGGAGGGGGTTAAAAAAATGTTAGAGGATCTGTACTATATATATATATATATATATATATATATATATATATATATATATATATATATATGTACTATATATATATATATATATATATATATATATATATATATATATATATATATATATATATATATATATATAAATGAGAGCGTATGTGGGTGTGTGGGTCTCTGAGTGCGCTGGGGCAGAACTCACAGCTGGGAGAGTGGTGTACTAACACTGCCAAAGCCTCAGCACATGACTCCCACTTGTCAAAATCACCATGTGTGCAATAATGTGATTACAGTCTGGTTACTATTATGATTTAAAACAACAGCTTGTATGGAAAATAAGAAACAAGATACCCCACTGAATGCGTCTGTACGTTGGTGTTGAAAGGCAAGACAAGGTCTGGAACACAGAGGGAGTGTGCTGGATTTGTACCCTTCCATCAATGCCCTACAGATGGCTTTAGGGTGACTCTCTGGCTCTTGTCATGGATTTGCAGGTTGGAGAAACACTTTATGTAATTTTCTCCCCCATCTGTAGCCGCTTACACCATCAACAGCCCCCCACCCCTTCCTTTCATTTCAGGTTACACAATCGCTGCACTGCACACAAGGGGTTGTCATCACAGGTGCAGCCAAGATTGACCAGGGATGAAGGAATGCTTCCAGCACAAGATGTTTTTCTTTTTTTGTTTACTTTTCACTACCAACTGTTTTACATTTATTTCATTTTTTTTCCACCCTCTGTAGTTGAAATCTAATTTTACCCAGATCTAGTGTGACTTTCCACAAAAGAAAAGTTTCCAGAAATGCCTCTTGATGTTGCCTGTCCCTTGGCTAACCCTTGGGGAACATTCAGTTAGCTAGTGAAATAAAGGTGTGAGATCATCAGTTTTGCCCAAGTTTATGCCTATATGCTTGTTTAGTAAGATCTTAAACTCTGGGCACAAGTTTCCTATTTGATGGTAAAGCCTTGACTGGGGGACCACATGGAAAAGAGAGAGGGGTTATAGAAGAAGAAGGGAGGGAGTGATGATGGAATATAAACTGCAAACAGGCATCCCAGCATGTAAGAAGCTGGACCTTATCCACACTATGCTAGTCGGGCATGAAGGCCGCTCTAACGATTCCCTCCTGGGCATCTGGCAGATGGGAAGAAAGAATGAGCCTGGTCTACATGTAGTACTACAATGCCACCGATCCTAGAAAAAAACAACTGCAAGCAGTCACAAAAGTGGTGTGAGCCACTTAATATCTCCCTGGAATCTCAGATTCCTGGAGTCTAGAGGTGTTGAAAAGTCAACACCTCTAGTGTTGCATACTAGTTGCATACTAGAACATAAGGGGAATTATTGACTTGGAAAGAAATATTGATTCTCCATTGTTGTAAGTTAACATATCTCCTGTGCAGTCAAAGCCTCCCTTATTGATATTAGACTGATGTATGGAAGAGGTCAGGCAGAAAATCACAGCTTGCTTCAAACCTTGTGATGGGAAGTGTGTAATGCATTTCAGGTGATCAAAAGCACAGCTGTTCAGCTAATGCCTTTGCATGATTTTCCATCCATGCACTCACTATTTTTGGTCCATTTAAACCACAACGTCCCACTCAAGGGATATTTTGTTTTCACCACAGCTTTAAAGAAGGTGCTGAACTGCACATTTTTTGCTCTTTCTAGGAGAGAAGAATATAATGATAATGATAAACGTGCATCATAAGATCTATATGGAGAATAAGAAAAAACTCACTCACCAGGAGGTGGGCAATTACAAGTCCTTAAGGTTTTCATCATGCCACTAGCCTGCCTGTTTTAGCTGTATCCTCTGGTCAGCATGACTGAAACAACTTCTCTGCTTTTCTTCATTATATCTTGGCTAACAATCACATCATTTCATTTGTTTTATTCAAGAAATTAGGGGGAAAAAGATAATTGTTTAATAATCATATCTTGAAACAGGAAAAAACACAGAATTCAGCTTCCTAACCAACAAAAAGGCATTGTTTAAGACAATTTTACACAAGCTACACAATTTCACTGATAGAGACCTCTTTAATTATTCTTTTATAAAAAATATGGACATTTATTTATTTAAACCCTTTTTAATGTCTTGGCATATATTTTCTCTGCTCTTGTCATGTCATGTTTTGGCGTTGATGACCAGCTTAATTATTAATTCCATTCACCTGTCCAACTCTACCCGGTTTCTAATCACTGCTCATCTTATCCACCTACTCCTGCCTCTATTTAAGGGGCTTGCATCCACTTATCAGGGCGAGATCATCTTGTTCACTCTAGCCAGTGGTGAGAGTGTTTTTAGAGCTGTTTCTGATTTCCTGATCCTTACCTGTTCTGCCTCTTAACCATTGAGCCTGCCTGTTCCCATATGAACCCCACAACGCAAAGGACCTATACATTGCAGGAACCCACTGCTGTGCTTTTCTCTTCTCTCATGCATGTGCACAACTCGGGTGTAATTTCAACATGTTGCCAATGGAGAGTAAACATCAGGTTTTGGGGGGCAAGGTTAAACCAGGAAGGGCAACTGGCATAAAGATTCTGCCAAGTCTGTGGGTGTGACCTGTAATTGCTGTGTTGACTTGCTGTGATGAGGGAGCAGCTAAAAGGACTCTCACTAACGCTTTGGAACAGAGGAAATCTGAAGATATGAATTCACCATAACTTGGGTAGCATGGCCTTAATTCTTTCACCAAATCTTTTTCCCCACTGATGTCGTTGGGTGGACAAATCACATACTCCTAACACAGAAAGTTTGAAAAACTCCCTGTTGGCATCTTAGTATGGAACACACCAACTGTGTGGCTTATGTAAGGTCGTGTGTGCAATGGGTTTTGGTCCAACAGGTTTTATGACCTCTTTTGAGTCCTGTGATGAAACATCTGTTCAGATTTATGGACAGATTCCAGCTGAGAAGAGTTGGGAGGCTATGTGTCTCATGTGTGCTAGGTGTGGCCCAAGCTGTTTAGATCTCACTCTGTATTGAGTTTTCACCATAGTGGTACATGTCCTGTGAGCACTCTGTGAGAGTGCAAACTAAAGCGATTACTTTCAGAGCAGTAGAGCTAGACATTTATGTGCTCTAGGGATAGTGCAGTGAGAGGAGACATCTGTGCAAAAAAAAAAACTGTATTTACAAAAAGAGAGAAAGGAAATAAGGGGCTATTGCATGAGCTGTTCACCTTGGTGCAGCTCATAACCCATGTCACTACTTTGTTCCAATGATGTGACTTGTGAGGTCACAGCCTTATGGGATTTGAAGCATTTGTCTCTTCAGATGAATAGCAAGCACCTGTTAAGAGCAAAGAACCCAAAAAGACTGTAACATTGAAATGAGACAGGGCAGGGACAAAGTCTCCAACTCAAATAACTGACTAGAAAAGACCTCTCCCAATACAAAGCATTAAGCAACAAACTGCCACATCCATAAAAAATCTCTCCTTTTGACCCTCTTTGTACTCTCAAAAGACCACTACTGTCCTACATAAAACACACAAAAACATACAGTCTAACAAAATCAGCTTTATGTGAGATGTTTGCCTTACTAATATGCAGTCACTCAGGGAGAATCCGGCTCATCGAAAATCCACAGACTATGCTTTCTGAGGTCTTGAAATGAACTAACACTTGCACAAGTTGGCTAGGGTTGAATTCTGAGTCTGAGGGGAGAAGGCAAGAGTGGGAAGAGAAAGAAAATGAGTGATGATGAAGAGAAAGTAGAGGATGGAGGAAGGGAGCATTTGGGATGGCAGGAGAGAGCGGTTGGGGATTGTTTTACAAACAGAATTCCTTTAATTAATCACCCTGTTTGAACAGCTGGCCTTCTCAAGACAGGTCGTAATGGGATCCCTACATGGAAGTGCGGATTACAGACGTGGATTTGGCAGAAAAATATTAGCTGTCAAATGTTGTAGGCGAGAGGTGCAAAAGAAGGCCCCTGCTTCCTGGTGGTGAGAGAACCACAGACAGGAGGGGGGTTGCCTAACATGGTTCCCCAAGGAATGAGATTGCTTGAAGCAATGCTTGGGTGCAGAGAAAGAGGCCAGGGGGCAACCACCAAGGCAAGCACTCATCCAGCATGACTGAGACCAGTGCAGCCACCTGGGAACGGGGTTCAGCCTTAGGGGTCAGGCTGTGATAGCGACTGGAAATTTGGAGACCCCCTTGTAAGCATTTATTTACAGGCTGGACATAAACAACTGAGAGCAGCTGTCAGGAGAGAATGCAATGTCCTTGTGGTACATGTTTATTATCAGTGGCCCTGCAGAGGGCTTGACATCATGGTTAAGAATGTGACTATGAAAAAGTTGGCTACCAGCACTTTGGAAATAAACAAATTTTGTATGTGGGTCTGATTGTGGACAGGACATTGGCATTCTAGAGGAAGGTTGGAATTACATTTGTTCACAAATATTCAACTGTGAATGATTTCTATTTGTCTCTGTGTGGTTGATTTTGTCTTTTTTTTTTTTTTGCTCAAGGGTTTCATCATGACAGAATAATGTGTGCACCATTTCAGAGAACAGTTTCAGGTTCGGTTAACAGACAGTAATCCAGCAGGAGTCAGAAGACAGGTCAGGTAAATATATCAGAACGGGGGCAGGGAGGCTCAGAAGTCAAGAGGCAGAACGGATCAGAATCAGGAAATCGAACAAACAGGAACGCTATAAACCTCTTACCACAGGCTCGAATAATCTGGCACTGACCAGTGGTTAAATAGAGGCTGGAGCAGGTGGAGCTAGGCAGGTGTACGTAAGCGAGCACTCGTTGCTCCATGTCTGAGCAATGTAAATTTGCATATTTAGCATCCCAATAATACCAAATAAAGCTAAGACTTCTACGATTTCAATAAAAGTTTGATCTCACATAGAGCTCATTGACTGTTCTCTCTTTTGACGAAATAACAACAAATTAAATCAGGGTCCTCTGGATACCAACATACCTGTCATCAGCGAATAAAAAAATAATTAACAATTGCAGAGATGCATAATATAAAATGATGTAGCCTCAAGAGAGATATATAATTGAAAGACAAGGTTCTCAACTTGAACCTATTGGTTGATCTGATATAACCGAAATGTCATATCAATGTATGTGATTGTAACGCTTACCAAGTCAAAGATGGCTGATAATTTCAACAGAAATGATATTAACGGAAATTTCTTTAAACGTATCAATCAAAACAATTGACAAGATGTGAATGGTTGGTCCACTGGTTATTTAGCAAAACGTTCAATCCAAACCACCAGCCTTGTTTCAGCCCTTTTCTTGACAGTTTTCTTTTACTCCTTCTCTCTCTTGGTCCAAATATTTCATTTCATCCTGAGGCCAAAGAAGCAGAAAAGGGAGTAATGTTGCCTCAGGTGGCTGATTGTCAGAGCACTAACTCACATTGTATTTACATGCAGTGTAAGGAGGAAACCAGTGTTCACAGACCACACACACAACACAGTGTACATGCATAACCCTGATGAATTACTTTAATTCACAGCGTCTACACATAACCATGATGTATTACTTTAATTGCATAAACACCAATATAAATCTCAGACCATCCATCCACCTCCACTACGCTTTCTTCCATTGCTGTGCTGTCATTACCCAGGCAGTTGTGCACAACTTGCAAATTAGATCCAACACAGCCTGAGTCTAAACCAGAATCACCTCCATTTACTAAAGGAACGTGTCCAGGCATTAACCTTATATTTATAATCAGTAATTAAATCCAGGGACATTTACAGGCAGTTGATAAATGTCTTAAATATCACTTCTTGCAAAAGAAAACCTTTAAACAGGTGTCTAATTTATGAAAGCCTCATAGAAATATAACCCCAGAGTTTTGTGATGACTTTCCGATTTTCCCTGTCCATCCAAATAGGGAGGCAGCAGCTTGGTCCGTGAACCACGACCACTTCAAAGCACACAGAGGAGTCTGGGGGATTATGATGTATAGCAATCTGGACCACCAGGTCTATGGGTATAAAGAGCTTCAAGAAATTTCCCAAGGCACCTGTGGACAAACATGTACAAAAACAGTGATCATTGACATTGTTAAATGACAGATTAATCGCCATTTACAACGCCCTGGTAATTAAGGAGGGAAATCCACACACCCTCTAGTTCGGAGGTCTTTAACAGGGGGTCCGTGACACCTACAGGGTCCACGGAGGTACTGCATTGGGGTCTCAAAAGTTTTGGTTGATTAGACTTTTTTTTATATTCCCCCCTGCATTTTTTTTCCAGCAATTGAAATGTCTTTAAATACACATTAACATGAATTCAACACACTCTAGTAAACAGATAAATGGAGACAGAAGATGTCTTTCAGTCATCAATACACACATTCAGCGACACACAGGTGCTCTTTCAAGCTGGGCACCATTTCAATCACAACACCTGACCCATCAATGAGGAATCAGAATCAGCAATACTTAAAATTACTTTTGTTACATGACACCATCTGTAATAGAGTGACCATAAGATCAGTTTAGTATTACAAAATGTCATACAATATATATAATTATGGGGTCTCTACTCCATCTTGCCATTGGTTTGGGGGCCCTTAGCCTGGAAAACGTTAAAGATCCCTGCTCTAGGTGTACTTAGAGTATGGCCTTTTCAGTCGAAAAGGGATATTCACAAACAAGTTCGACTATTTATTTTGAAGAGGCCCATTTGTATTATTCAGAGTACCTTTTTGAATTGATAGCCTTTAATTATTTATTCTAAAAGCTTTCCCTTAAGCCCACATTTATGCATTAAAATGTTTTTTTATGATGATGTCATATTCTACTCTTTAGTATTTTTTTCTTTAGATGTAGTAGAAATCGTTGTAATAGACAGAAATAACAGTCTCAGTCATTTATCTATTTGTAATTAATCTGTGCAAGGTCTTTAACACGGCAAACTGTGTTACTGAATACATCAAACTTTTGAATAATTTAATCTAAAAATAAATTAATAAGCCAAAATCCAGGGACACAGCTGCTTCTATTCCACATCAAAAGAACTTGGATGTGGTGGTTAGCCTCAATGCAGAGCTGTTTTGGGCACATCACTTGGAAAAAAACACTAGAATGGATCCAGAATTTAATGTATCCTTCTGACCTGGGATCTCCATGGGATCAACCAGAATGAGATGGAAAGTGTCACTAGGGATGACTTATTTTCCTCCTGGATTTATGAACTTGTTAACCTGCGGACCCAACTACAGACAAGTAGAATACACTAAAAGCACTATACACACTATAAGGGTTTTACTTAGGTGTTGTTTTTATAATTAAACATTTACACACAAGTCTGCGAACATTGTGATTTTATAATGACCTTTGAATATGAGTCAGATAAAAAAATTGATGAAAACAAATACATGTTTCAATTTAGGAGATTTGTGTAATGCCACTATATACAGTATACCTGGTTTGCTTACCCTGGTCCTAAGTGCAAAGTGATACAAATTGCTTTCTCGTGTTTTGTAAACTCTTCTGTCTCCATATTCATTTTTTTGGTGCTGCATAATTTCACCTTTTTGTTTAGCAAGCATGACTTTACATACTGCTTGTTGAAATGATTTGGGCTATATATATATATATATATATATATATATATATATATATATATATATATATGCATAGAACAGAAGGATATATGAAAACTGATAAAACATAAAAAAATTGAAGCAAGATGTTAAAAGGGAATTGAACAAAAAATAAAATATATGAGAGGTTAGGAAGATCAACAATGCTTCAGCAGCTCATCTGGGAGTTTCGAGTCGCTCCCACGTTTCCCTGTTCTCTACCTCTGTCATCTCTCCATCGGTGTTGGGAGAAAGGAAACGGACGAAGGATTTACTGTTGGGTCCTGACTTGTACACATTCCTGGTGTTGTTTTTCTCCCCTCGGCCCCTTGGCCATACCAAAGGCCTCTAAAACAACAGGCTGTCAGGTTGTGACAGCTGGCTTCAAACGGCTTCTACAGCAGCCGTTCAGCCCAGGTTCCCAGACTCGCTGCGAGGCTGCATGTGCATTGGACATGCCTGTGATCGTGGTCGGATAAGTGTTTGTTTGGTCTGTACATGCAGACGTATAACCACTTGTTCGTGTGTATGTGTGTGTTGATCTATCATTCGGAGATGAGTGGGAGCTCAGTGAAGGACTTTTAAAACTTAACCCTGTGTCGGTGTGTGAGGATGTGACACACCTCCTTTTATTCCCAGTGATGAGCACAGGTGGATGTGTAGCTTTGAAGTGCTAAGAGCCCTCTTATGATTGCCCTGGCCTTCCAGGTGTGTGTGGGCTGGCCCACCTGTCTCAGTGAGAGAGGGCCCTTTTTGTCTGTGGTTTGTCAACCAGGTGAACACCATTGATCCCCATGACCTTCCACTCATTTTAGAGCACAACCACACCTCCAAGATTTTGGCCAGGTAAAGATGTAAAAGCTGAGAAAAACCCAACAAGTCTGACGGAGGCCTTGTGAAGGTTAAAGGGGTTCAGGAGGAGTGGGTGGGGATTAGAGTGCCTCTGGGTGAGCATGGAGCACTACTTACTGCTAATGAGACATTGGTTTGCCCTCCACAGGTGCTCACCGTCCAAATGAGGTCATAGCTCACGATTAGTGCTTTTGAAGCTCAAACTTTAAATTAGATTAGTGCTTGTTACGGATCTAATAACTGGCACATCTGAGCCTAATTTGTGATTCAAAATAGGGAAAAAGAAGCAAGTTTTCTCTTTTTTTCACATCCAATGACAACAATCTTTAATTCAACTTCACACTTTGGTTGAGGTCTTTGCTTTGACTGGGCTGGTCAAATATATCAATACTCTAGGATATAAACCATTTCATTGTATGATAAAATGTACAAAATGTACTCTTAGAGCTACAATTAAATTGTGCTGATGAACACATGTCTATGTAACTAAACCAAATTTTCACAGTCAACAAATGAATCCAATTAGTGGAAAGACTTTAAGATTGTTTTTGTCAGACTAGGTGCTCTAACGCAATCTCACTAAGCTCTATCAAAAAAATGAAAAAAAAAAAAAAAAACATTCCAAAGTCCTGTGCCAAAACAGAAAAACCCAGCAGACCTGCAGCTCTAAGTAAAGCAAAAAGTGGTTTTGCAAAGAAATTTTCGAAATATGAATACAAGTCAAATTTTCATATTGTTTTTCATGAAAAAATTCTAAGGCATGCATGCTTTTGTTGTACACCAGAATTCAGCTATAGTTTCTCACACATAATTCCAATAATTACAGTGAAGTTTGTATTGTGACAAGACATGAAAAAGCTCAAGGTGTAAGGACATTTTTTATGCTATTTTTTATTAAAAATCAAGTTTAAGCAAATGCTCCTTGTTTTAAATATTATTTTAAAATCATAACGATAAAGTCCTAGTTACTTTAACTCTAAGTAGCTATATCATACCTGCAGCAAGGTGTGCTAGCTCAGCCACTCCAGTAAAAATTGTGAGATGAAATAAAAAACTGTATATAGTTAATAGAAAGCTGTTAGTATATATTACAGATGGTCCCTTGTTGGTGCTGTGTATAACTTTAAGCATTTCGCTTATTATCTAAATCTGTTGGGATCACTATCGCTCCACAATTTGCCGAAAAGTTGCTGGAGTTTTTTGTATTTTGCTAGGTCACCCAAAATCTCTGTTTGAAGTCACCATGGGCATCAGCTTATACAGGACATCTGAAAAATTTCGCAAGGTCTTTTTATTACCTTTGTCTCTTTACATGGAGTTGCCATTGGTGTCTGAATTTAGCTTGATGCTGGTTGCTTCAACACAATCCTTCTTGAATACAAGGCTTCAACGTTTGTCTGGTCGGACTTATGCAACATTGATGCGCTTGATGTCACCTCCGCCGACTTCTAACCCAAAGTACTTTCATGAAAATCAGGCTACAGGTGTCATGATCGGTACACTAATGTGACCCAATTATGCAGAACACCACGACACAGGAAACAGATGAAAAGTTAACAGAGTTTATTGAATACAATCCAACGATAGTATGTTCTGGTTCTGGTCCTGGGCAAACGGGTTCACCGGAGTCTGTGAGGAAGACAGTTAGTTAGCTGGGCTCTTAGCGGTTTGTCCTTTGATAGTCTCTGGTTTGTACCTTGTGGGTCCTTGAATGGATCTTGGAGAGGAAGGTTGTTGGAACTGGAGAGAGTCTGATTAGCTGAGTCCGTTAGCTGCTTCAGCGTCTTGCTTCTAGAAAGGTAGCAGACCTTGACTTTGGATTTCCAGCTCTTGGTCCAGAGCTGCAAGAGAATCCAGGGGAAGTCTTCAGGTTTGGCTCTGAGGGCAGGCTCGGTGGGTTAAGCTCTTCCAGAGCTTCACGTAGGAGGATCAGGTTTTCCTGGAAAAACAGAGACAAGATTAGGATCCTGTCAGGATCTCAGAGCAAGCAAAGTTCTCAGAGGTTCAGGGCTTAGGTGCTAACCAACTGGCTCAACACTGCGGCGTTGAGGCAAGGTCTGAAGACAGCTTAAGTAGAGGGTCCTCCTGATGATGGTAACGAGCAGCAGCTGTGCAGAGGGCTCTGCTCAGGAGGATCCACGGCGGACTCTGCTGGAGAAGAGAGGTACTTCTCCAGCTTCCAACAGTACCCCCCCCTCAACGACCGCCCCTTGGCGGTCCGGAGGAAGTAGATGGGCAGGAACGCTCGTACTCCTCGATCAGGGAAGGATCGAGGATGTAAGAGCCGGGAACCCACTGACGGTCTTCAGGTCCGTAGCCCTCCCAGTCGACGAGGTACTGCCAGCCGCGACCTCGCCGACGGGAGTCCACGATGCGACGGACGGTGAACGCAGGGTGGCCATCGACTTCCAGGGCGGGTGGTGGGGAGTCGGATGGCGGGCACAGAGGGCTAGAGACTACGGGCTTGACCTGAGAGACATGAAAGGTGGGGTGGATGCGTAGACTCGGAGGTAACTGGAGACGGACTGCGGAGGGACTGATAACCTGGGAAATCTTAAATGGACCGATGAATCTGGGAGACAGTTTCCGAGACATTCCCCTCAAGGGAATGTCTCGGGTAGACAGCCATACCTCCTGTCCGATGGCGTACTCGGGAGCGGGACGTCTCTTGGAGTCGGCAAAACGTTTGGTGGTCTCTGATGATTTGTTTAGGGTGGTGATGGTTTCCTTCCAAATTCTTTGACAGCGACGGATGTGTTGGTTGATGGTCTTGACTGCTATCTCCTTTTCATCTGCGGGGAAAAGTGGTGGTTGGTATCCATGACTGACCTGAAATGGTGACTGGCCGGTGGATGCTGATCTCTGGGAGTTATGGGCGTACTCGATCCAAGGAAGATACTGGCTCCAGTCGGTGGGGTTGTTGGACGTTAGGCAGCGGAGGGTGGATTCAAGGTGCTGATTCATGCGCTCGGTCTGACCGTTGGATTGTGGATGATAACCTGAAGTTAAAGCAGACTTACAGCCCAGAGCTGAACAGAAGGCTTTCCAAACTTGAGAGATAAATTGAGGACCACGGTCTGATAGGATTTCCTGGGGAATGCCATGTAATCTGAAGACGTGTTTCACGAGAAGCTGAGCAGTCTGGAACGCCGAGGGGAGTTTCCTGAGAGGGACTAAATGACAGGACTTGGAAAAACGGTCAACGATGGTGAGTATTGTGGACATACCTCGAGAGACGGGGAGACCAGTGACGAAATCTATGGCAATGTGGGACCATGGACGTGAAGGGATCGGAAGAGGTTGTAGCAGACCAGAAGGTGGCTGATGCGAGGCCTTGTTTCTAGCACAAATGGGGCAGGCCAGCACATATTCCTTTACGTCCCTGTGGAGAGTGGGCCACCAGAAGCGTCTGGTGATGAGAGCGATAGTTCTACTGACTCCAGGGTGGGCCGAGAATTTGGCAGTGTGCATCCATTGAATGAGCCTGGACCTGACGGAAGACGGAACATAAGTTCTGTTAGCCGGACCGTTACCTGGGTCGGGTTCCGTGGCCAGGGCGGAGTTAATGAGATCGGATATCTCCCAGTTCACGACTCCCACAGTACAAGAGGCCGGGAGGACTGGCTCTGGTGTCTCGGGTTGATCGACGGAGTATAGGCGCGAGAGGGAGTCTGGTTTCACATTCTTTGATCCGGGTCTGTAGGAGATAACGAGATTAAATCTGGAGAAGAAAATGGACCACCTGGATTGACGAGGGTTGGCCTGTTTGGCAGACTGGATGCTAGCAAGGTTCTTGTGATCAGTCCAGACTAGAACCGGGTGCTCAGCTCCCTCTAGCCAGTGTCTCCACTCCTCCAACGCCAATTTAATGGCTAATAGTTCTCGATCTCCAACGCCGTAGTTCTGTTCTGCTGATGAGAGTCTGCGAGAGAAAAAAGCACATGGATGAATCTTTTGATCTGAGTCGAGTCTCTGGGAAAGGACGGCTCCAACGCCAGAATCCGAAGCATCGACCTCCAGGATGAACTGTTTGGAAGGGTCAGGCTGAATTAACACCGGTGCTCTGGAAAACAAAGATTTCAGTTTATCAAAAGCAGACTGAGCTTCGGGAGTCCATTGAAAATTCCTCTTAACCGAAGTTAAAGAGGTCAGAGGTTGAGCCGTCTGGCTATAATTTCTAATGAAACGACGGTAAAAATTGGCGAATCCCAAAAACCTTTGAAGCTGTTTTCGAGTTTCAGGAATCGGCCAGTCCAATACCGCCTTTATCTTGTCCTCAGCAGGCTTAACCTGCCCGCCCTCGAGCACAAACCCCAAAAAGGTCACTGATGGTTGGTGGAACTCACATTTTTCTGCCTTGACGAATAACTTGTTCTCCAGTAGCCTCTGTAACACCAGGCGGACATGTTTCTTGTGATCAGTTAAGTTCCGTGAATAAATGAGTATGTCGTCTATATAGACAAAGACAAACACATTTAAAAAGTCTCTGAGAACATCATTCACTAGTGCTTGAAAGCAGGCGGGGGCGTTTGTTATACCAAAAGGCATCACCAGGTACTCGAACTGACCTAATGGTGTCTTGAAAGCAGTCTTCCATTCATCTCCTTCTCTGATTCTGAGGAGATGATATGCGTTTCTCAGATCCAGTTTGGTGAAGACTGTTGCCCCCTGAACAGGTTCAAAAGCTGAGGCTAGGAGAGGTAGAGGGTACTTATTCTTTATAGTGATTTGGTTCAACCCTCTGTAGTCAATGCATGGTCTTAATGAACCATCCTTCTTGCCAACAAAAAAGAAACCAGCACCCAAAGGAGAAGAGGACGGGCGAATAATTCCAGCAGCTAAAGACTCATTAATATACCTCTCCATTGTCTCTCGTTCTGGTTTGGAGATGTTATATAAACGGCTGCTGGGTGACGGTGCTCCAGGTAACAACTCAATTGCACAGTCATATGGTCTATGTGGTGGAAGGGACGTAGCACTGACCTTACTGAAGACCGGGGCCAAGTCATGGTACTCAAAGGGAACTGAAGATAGGTCAGGAGAGTCCATCTCTCCCCCCCCTCTAGGAGGCCCCACCACGGGGGCTGCCGACCGAAGACAAGTTTCATGACATAACGAAGACCATGCTTCCACGTGACGTTCAGTCCAATTAATGCGTGGATTGTGTTTCTCCAGCCATTCGAATCCGAGCACCAACGGGGAACATGCGGAAGGAATGACAAAAAATGTGATAGTTTCACGATGGTTACCTGAGAGGAGGAGCTCGAGGGGTTGAGTTTGATGAGTAACTTGGTGGAGACTTTTCCCATCAAAGGCAGAGACACGGAGAGGTTGAGAAAGGGGAACAGTTTCAATCATCAACTGTTGAACAAGGTTAGAGTCTATGAGGTTCCGTTCACAGCCTGAGTCAATAAAGGCAGAAAAGGAGAGGTTCTGATTATCACAAAACAAAGTGGCAGGAAGCATCAATCGAGGAGATTTCTTAGAGTTGGTTTGGCCCGCCAGACTCCTCAGATCCTCTGGCGGGCCCTGCCTTTTAATTTAGCCGGGCAGGAAGCAATGAAATGTCCACTTTCACCACAATAGATGCAAAGTCTGCTCAAAAAACGTCTTTGTCTCTCCTCAGGAGTAAGCCGAGTGTGTCCCACCTGCATAGGTTCGACCTCCATACCACCTGAATGTGAAGCCTGAACAGGCAGAGGGAGGGACTGGGCCTTTGGTCGCTCTGTGGGAGGAGAAGAAACAGTCACGATATTTGAGGCAGATGTAGGGGCGTGAGACCCAGAATCTCTTATCTTGGAGCTGTTTCTGGCTCTAATTCTGTTGTCCAATCTAATTGTTAGTTTGATTAGATCCTCAAGGGAGGCTGGCTCGTCGAGAGTTGCCAGTTCGTCTTTAATATTCTCATTTAAGGCCATGAAATAAGCTCCCTTCAGAGCACTTTGATTCCATCCGGAAGCTGCTGCCTTAACCCGGAAGTTGATCGAAAAATCAGCCACAGATGAATTTCCCTGCTTAATACTGAAAAGAGCACGAGAGTCAATTGTTTGATCAGTTTCTTGATTAAAAACCTGGGAGAACTCAGAAATGAAATCAGAGTATCGGCAGTTGAGACTTTCATCTGAGGGAAATCTGGCCTGGGCCCACTCCAAAGCTCTTCCTGTTAGTTGAGAGAGAATAAAGGTTACTTTCTTAAAGTCCGTCGAAAAACTGTTGGGAGAGTTCTGAAACAATAATCTGCACAGAAATAAAAATCCTCTGCAATCCTTCATATTGCCGGAGAATTTCTCAGGAAGGCTTGGGCGGAACTCTGATGACGTCACTTCTGGTGACCTCTGAGGGGGAATTGGACCCGGAAATGGTTGCGCTGCCGGAACGGCATTAGCGCTTCCAAAATAGCCGGCGAAAGACTGTAAAGTCTGGTTATGGTGTTCAACAAAAGCATTCAACTCACGGAGGGTTTTGGCTTGACCATGGACTTGAGCTTCTAGTACTTCAAGCCTCCTCCGGAGGTGCTCTGCTGGGTCCTGTGTTTGGCCGCAGTGTTCTGTCATGATCGGTACACTAATGTGACCCAATTATGCAGAACACCACGACACAGGAAACAGATGAAAAGTTAACAGAGTTTATTGAATACAATCCAACGATAGTATGTTCTGGTTCTGGTCCTGGGCAAACGGGTTCACCGGAGTCTGTGAGGAAGACAGTTAGTTAGCTGGGCTCTTAGCGGTTTGTCCTTTGATAGTCTCTGGTTTGTACCTTGTGGGTCCTTGAATGGATCTTGGAGAGGAAGGTTGTTGGAACTGGAGAGAGTCTGATTAGCTGAGTCCGTTAGCTGCTTCAGCGTCTTGCTTCTAGAAAGGTAGCAGACCTTGACTTTGGATTTCCAGCTCTTGGTCCAGAGCTGCAAGAGAATCCAGGGGAAGTCTTCAGGTTTGGCTCTGAGGGCAGGCTTCACGTAGGAGGATCAGGTTTTCCTGGAAAAACAGAGACAAGATTAGGATCCTGTCAGGATCTCAGAGCAAGCAAATTTCTCAGAGGTTCAGGGCTTAGGTGCTAACCAACTGGCTCAACACTGCGGCGTTGAGGCAAGGTCTGAAGACAGCTTAAGTAGAGGGTCCTCCTGATGATGGTAACGAGCAGCAGCTGTGCAGAGGGCTCTGCTCAGGAGGATCCACGGCGGACTCTGCTGGAGAAGAGAGGTACTTCTCCAGCTTCCAACAACAGGCTTATAGATGCATTGGCGGTGAACTACTGAGGTGTCAATCTGCTAATCAAATATAACTAGTCTATGAGTAAAAGACTGTGCATTTTACACAGTTCCTTTAATGTTCAACATAGGTGGGATGATGTAAAAATAAGTGTATGTTGTAAATTTGTTTAATGAATGTGTGTTGTGAGCAGTGTTGTGCTTCTTACTTGAAAAAAATTAACTATTTACAGTTACTTACTTGCTAGTTACTTAATTCAAAAAGTACTCAGTTACTTTGTTGATCAACTACACAAAAATATAATGTTACTTTTAAAATTAACTTTTAAGTTCCTTTTTAAAACAAGAATTCTTTAAAATGCACACATAAATGTCATTATGGCTTAAGTTTGGTGTTACTTTGTTTTCTTGCAGTGCTGGTGTTTCTCACAGGAGAAACACCAGCAGAAAAAAGGAACATTTTTATACAATTTTGGATGATAACTTCCTTATACTTAATTTTTGTAGTTTTATAGCTAATGGCAACAGTGTCAAATTTACCTTTGCAACATCTTTAACAGCCTATAAGAAAAAATGAGGTAAAATAAAACAAAACTAATGAATCTGTTTTTAAAATGTAAGGAGTAGAAAGTAAACATCATAAGAATGTAAGGAGTAGAAGTAAAAGGTTGTCTAAAAATAATTATTTCAGTAATGATCAGAAGAGATGGACCCATAATTCAAACCAGGAAACCAGGGTGAAACCTTAATATTTTATTGAAACGAAACCGCTGCAGGTGATGTCAGCAACTAGGGCAGCAATCTATGGAAACTGAGACAGAAGATTAGTGACCAGGTTGGCTTTACGATGTGCATCAATCAAACTGATGGTCACTAACCTTCTCTTACTCCTCAGCCTGGGAAGAACCACACGCTTGAAAGTAGCACTGATGTTGCTGTCACTGGTTAGGAAGTCCCAGAGAATAACTCCAGCTGAGTTACGATAATCTGTGGTCAGGCAGAGGGTCAGAACTGTGAAGACAATAGTAGGCAGGAGGGCAAACCAGAATCCATTGTCGGGGGCAAAGTCGACAGTCAGAGCCAGGTCAAGTCAAATGAAGCACTAGAGGGAAACCCTGGAAGAGGTCAAGAAACAGTTCCAGGTTAGCAACAAGAAGGCAGACAAACAAATCAGGTCAGGCAAAAAGGCAGGAAGTCAGGAATCAGAATGCAGGAATAGATCTCAAATTTGGCTCGAAATAATCTGGCACTAATGTTGGTCTGATGGCTGGTTATACTGTATACTGATAGGCGCAGGTGGATCAGATGACTGGTAATGACAATGGGGCAGAGATGAGCAGGTGCGTCTTGTCAGGAATGACCCCAGGCTCACACCGACTCCGGTCTTACCGTTGCGGTGCGGTGGGTGCGGCGCCGCAGTGATTCCAAGTCATTAAAAAGACGTAAACCTCTCTCACCGGCTGCTGAGCTGTCCGGCTGCGGTTACCGAGACACTCCGGCGCTGCAGAAAATTCCGCAAGAAAGCTATCCTTGCGGCATGCCGGAGCCCTCCGCAACAAGCTCTCGCAAATATCCTTGTTTGGGCCGTGTTATCGCGTGAAGTTACGTGAACTCAAGTGAACTTCTGTTAAATCTCCGGACCTGTTGCCGGAGCCGCAGAGCCGCACCGCACCGTAGTCAAAAGGGCGGTGTGAGAGGGGGTGTGCGGGAGTTGCGGTCTCCGTCGGCTCGGTAACCGCACCGGAGCCAGTGTGAGCAAGGGGTGAGACTAGCATCTGTGCTGAGGTCATGACACCAGTAAAATATAGGTAGCCAAAATTTCTACTGGGTAACAAAATATTTGTACTTTGTTACTTGACACCTCTGGTTGTATGTAGTGTGTACATTGTTAAGCCGATGTTGTATTTCTATGTGAATATGTGACTTTTTTTTTTGCTATATTTAGTTTTCACAATGGTTTGAAGATGATGGTTTTAAGACACTTATGACAACTTCATTATTTCGTGATGATTAAAAGGAAGAGTGGATTCCCTTTTAAAGATTAAAAAAAACAGAACATATATCAAGATGAGTGCTTGGTGATGAAGATCTGAATGACAGTAAGTCTAAATGTGTTGTGCCATGAAAGTTGACCTAAAGGTTTCTGCTCTGACTCCTTCCTGCTGCTGTCTACCACTAGCCTGACGTAGTCCTACTCAATTCTCGTCAGAATATGAGTCTGATACTGCTCCATAGAGCTGTGATTATGGGGCGTGTTTTGAACGAACCAGGAAAAAAATGCCTCTGCACTCAATTGGATAGACCTACAACCAATAAGAGCAACGGAGTGCGTGACGTATGTTAAGCCACGCATAGTTGTTGTCAACAAAAATCAAAGCGTGCAGTTGCACGCCTAGAATAAGAAGATGAGCCTTGATCGCGTTTCTCTGTTCCTCTTTTAAAATTAATTTGCTGTCGATATCTTCTAGAACAGACCTAATAGCAGAATCTACTCACCTAAACTCTCCAGCGGCAGCCATTATTGTTGTCACCCAAGCACGCTTTGGTCACGTGGTTAATTACATTACTGTTGATCATCATCGTATAAAGCCCGCCCTGACAATTTGATTGGATCGCCAGAGAGTGGGCGATCATACTCGCGCTACTATGGAGCAATGCCAGACCGAACTTCCCGACCTCAAACCTTGTGGGCGGGACTAAGTTCGGAATGGCACCCAGGCTAGTCTACCACCTCCCTGACAACAGGAACTCCTGTTGAGTTACTGTTGCTCATCGATCTGATTCCTTTTTTTCCACATTTGTAAAAAAAAATAATCCGAAAGCAGCCTAGAATTTCCCATCAATAAAAATACACTAACTGACTCCAACTATGTACAAGCAATGTCCATATTGTTACAAATGTGTTCTTTATCATAAGAGCATTTTAACTGGATAAAAATTTTTTTTTAAAAGTTTAATTTTTAGAGTTATACAAAACAGGGATTTTTAATTTATATAATATTTTAGGGAGTTTATTAAATGTGCACAAAATCTTAATTTCTGGGCTTTATAGTTTTTTTTTTTTTTCCATACCATCTTCTTTGACCATATTAAAAAATATGCATATCCTTTGTAAAATCTAAAAACATTTTCTTTAGCATAGGCCCTGCCCTCCTTGGTATCCTCGACTCAATCAATCACAAATAACTTGTTATTGTATGCCAGTTGAGTTGAGTAGGCTTTATTAGTGTGTTCACCTCTATTTTATGTCTTTCCTGCTCTTTTACAACACTCTTCTCTATCCCCTCCCTTTCTCATCCTTCTTGACTTTCTCTCCAGCTCCAAGCTGTTGAGGGCAGGTGCTCTACTTGTGTTTGCCTCCAAAGTATAAAGGAGAAGGTCTTGGATGCGTGAAAGGCTGAATACCAGGAGAAATGCATAAATGGGTTGACTGTTTATTTTTTTAAAACTCAAATCTACAAATGGCTACTCCGCCCAAGTAACAGACAATTGCACCATAGTGCAGCGGAAACTAAAGTACTTTATCTAAATAGAAACCTGTTTCTATTTAAACACAGATGTTAGTTAGCTAAGTAAATAATTTAAGTCAAGAAAACAAAAACTTAACAATAAAAGCATATTTTTCCTTTAGCCTGTTCACTTAACCTAAGTGATTACCCTACAATCTATGTTGTGGAACTGGAAATGCAAATGTCAAGAAATAATACCTGTACAGGCATTTTACTATCTGGACCTGGATAATCCACCTCTGTTAGTTAGTGATTAAAGTAAACACACTTTACTAGTAACACTGGAGTGCCAAACACTGGTTGCAAAGCAACTCTTCATAATGACGAAATAAAGTTATATACACTAAGCATCCATCCTGATAGTGTTTTGACCATCCTTTTTGAGCCTATATGAAATCGAATGCTTGCGTTTTGAAAACACCAAACCAATATGAAGGTTTGCCAGACCCAAATGCAGAGAATGCGGAGTTTTTTGCTGATAATGCAGCTCCAAAGATATCAGAAGGAAAGTTCAAAAGCAAATACAGAACACGAAAAAAACCAAGAGATGTCAGTGAAAACAAATATGACTGGCAAAGAAACAACGAGGAACCAGCAAACAGTAACTGAAGAGGAGTGTAAATAGGAGACTTAACAAAGACTGGACTTATCAGCAGATGAGGAACAGGTGTGGATGGAAGCATCTAGAAGGGAGCTAGGTTAAGGAGACTGGCATAAGGGGGCAACACAAGAAATACATAAAAACTCAAATACAACAAAAAACAACAAGAATAAAACAAATTGGAAATGAAACAAATAAAAACTCAAAAAGAAAACTTAAACAGAACCAAAACCATCAATCAGTCAATTTATGTTGTTTGTACTTAGACTGCAGATATAAGAATAGCATTGCTATCACTAGTATCAGTATTAATTACTCAGGCATCCATCAACTTCCCAGTATCAGCTGAATGCCTTGGCAGCTTTAGCTCCAGTTCAGTAAACGCCATCATTCACTTTGCTATTCAAGTCTTATCCCTTTTGCAATCCATTTTTGTTTTTATTCAATTCTTTTGATTCATGTTTTATCTATTTTTTACACTGGATCTTGGAATTTTCATCAGTTTCACAAGTTTGTCGGGAAATGCTAGCTTGTTTTGCCCCATTACTTCCTTGTTTACGCATGGTGCGAATGCACAGTATTGTAACTCCGTTCGCACAGTGTTATTATTATGAATATAGACAGCAGAGCCTTATTTACGAAAAAGTTTAAACAATTGTAAAACAAGAATAACAAACAGTAAGCCAGTGTGATTCTTTCAGAAAACTTTGAATAAAACCAAAATGATTTACTGGCATATACTTTAATAAAACGCCATACAGTATAACATGACTTTGCCCATTTAATATTTTAATTATGTAAAGATTGTATCCAATCTTTTAATTGCTAGAAACTACAATTAGAATTCATGTAATACGGCTCATTTTGGTGATAGTAGTATGTTTTTACTACTATTTATGAAATATTTAAAAAAGGTTGTGTTTTTTCCCATCATCCATTTAGCCACTGGGGCAGTATAAGTGAACGTTTGGTGCCTTCAGGTTCATCTCTTACAACCCATTAAATTGTGAGAGATTTTATGGCCGTATTGCTGGGTCTGTTCTCACAACAGAAAATCATATATAATGTTACTTTGCCGTCCACAGAAAGGTCAAATTCCCAGATCGGCCACAGATCAGCTTGCCTGGAGCTACATGGGATTCTGTGTCTTGCTCTCTTGACACTTTTTCAAGACATCTAAAGTTCAGAGGATACAGAAAAAAAAAGTCACTCTTAAGTGCTTTTGCAGTAATTGTACTCTGAATATGTTTAGAGCACAGAAGTTCACGTTCACAAAAACGTGGAATTTAAAAACATTCTTGCAGCCTTGTCTGTCTTCCAAACAGTACTTTAGGTTCAATGCTGCTGAGGTCACAATGGGATACATCAGAATCACGGCCTGTAAATGTTAGCTTTAGTTTCTTTTACATCAACAGTTTACCCATCTCTTATTGAAACATGGCCTCCCCCCGTACTCTTTTTATCTAAACATGAAGACCTGCACACACATCCTCACATTCATCCATGCACTCATTCCTATACACATCCACATCCAGTGGGACTGTGGGAACATCTGGAGGAACTCATCCAATACTCAGACAAACGTTTCCTGGAGAGTACTAAAAGACCATCATAGAGGCTTCAAAAGGCCCGCCACTGCTACACAAACAAGCAGACACTGGAAGACACACCTTTTAGCTGCCGAGGTAAAGGTTAAAAAAGATGAGCCAAAGAAATAAATACTATCTCTTTTGAATCTGCTATATTAAGTGTAACTTTAGGACAAAGGGTGGCTTTCCTTCTACATCCTCATATCAAGCATGAAAAAAACAATATTGTTGAGTCTAATAAGAATTTGAAGATGTCTAGAAAGAAAAAGATACATATCTACAATTTTAGTATACAGAAAATTGTTTTCTAGAGGACTTTTTTTCAGCTGCTAATGTGACAATCAGAGAAAGACTGCAAAAGCTAAAAATGTATGTTAATGCTTTGTTCATTAACAAAATATACAAAGGCCAGACTGAATGCTTTACATGACCTTGAAGCATGGAGAAGGACGTGCTTAGGTGGTAAAGCTTTACTGTATCAGGATCTGTTTAGTTCAGCATCAAAAAACCCACCATTAATTATACTGTATGTATGAGGTAACCTTTCCAGTGAGCTTAATTCTTACTGTATTTATGAATTAAGAAGAATTCATTGTACCGCTCTTGTTTAAATCATTAAAGTCTGACCAAAAATGTTTTGGGTCGGTCAGTTTTATGGTTTATGGCAGGAACAATAGCTGTGACGAAAAATAAGATACCAAGCCTGAATAAACTTCTACTGAGGCCACAACCGATCCAAAGTAAATATGGCAGTGGTGCAGGAACTAAGCATAGCTACTCCTATCACAACTGTTTTGTCATAATCCACAAATTTATCTTTTAAAGAGGAATATCAAGAGCAATAAAGCGTAGGTTGCTGTGATTTCCCTTGGAGAATGCTGCTATTTAATTTGTTACCATAAAAAATCTTTACAATGGCATAAATAGTACAAGTAAAGCTGTGGAAGAGTGGCTCCAGAATTTAGAAAATATATGGTCAAAGTAAAAGCCCATATGTTCAACCTTCAGAGATGACATAAAGAGTTACTAACTCGTCTAATCTTGAATTATCAAAATAATTCTTTTTTTTTTGTGAAAATTAATTTTGCTAAAACAGGTTAGACTACTTGCTGTTACTTTTCTGCCTTTCACTTCAGACATCCATCCATTTTCTCCCACTTACTCTTTGTCAGGGTCGTGGTGGGGCCAGTGCCTATATCCGGCATTCTATGGGCAAAACGCGGGGTACACCCTGAACAGGTTGCCAGTCTGTCGCAGGTCAACACAGACACACAAAAACACACCACCATGCGCACACAGATTCACATCCAAGGACAATCTAGAGAACCCAATTAACCTAACTGTCATGTTTTTGGACTTTGGCAGGAAGTCGAAGTACCCGGAAAGAACCCACTCATGCACAGGGAGAACATGCACACTCCATGTAGAAAGACCCCAGGCTGGGAATTGAACCCAGAACCCTTGTGCGGCAAGGCAACAGTACGTCATTTTGGACACTTTTCTTATTTTTTTCTTAAACTTGAATAAAAAGGGTACAGTGCACTTACCTTGCAAGCAAGATGAAATGTTGCAAGCAAGATGAAAACAATCTGGCTTATGCCAGATCAACAGTGCACAATGTCATGATCTTGGCACTGATGACTGGTTTAATTACCCATTCCATTAACCTGTCTAAATCTTCCCGGTTTCTCATCACTGCTCATCTGACCCACCTGCTTTCTTATCACTGCTCATCTGATCCACCTGCTCCTGCCTCTCTTTAAGGTGCTTGTGTCACCAGGGGAAAGAATGTTCTCAGCCTCTTGTGCCAGTGGTGAGAGGGTTTTTAGCATTCCTTGGTGTTTCTGATTTCCTGATCTTGACCTGTTCTGCCTCTTAACCACTGAGTCTGCCTGTTCCTGTCTGAACGGTTTGGCCGAACTGTCAAGGACTCCTGGACTTCTGAGCTTTCCTTCTTTGATCTGTTACCCTGACAAGGCTTTAGACTCCTGCCTGTTCTTTGTTCCCCAAGGCTGTAGCATCAGAGACACTCTGGGCGGCACCCACCGCATCTTGTTGGGAGCCTACCGACTGAATCCTTCATGGGCTGGACTGTTAAACCAGGTTAGTGACTCACGCGTCATAATCATCCTCCATCAGATTTTTGTGTTCACTAACCCGAGTTTCTTTTTGGGTGTGTGTGGCAGTGAATGCAAATGTGCCTCTTCTGCTGCCGCAGACACTCTGCTGCACCTCTCCAAAATTGTAGATGGTGCACACAGGAGGCATCTGATTGGTTAAATCTACATCCACTCTACACTTAGCGTATTTCCTGTTTGGTACCTTACCGGCTTTTTTTGTTTGTATGACAGCTATTGCGGAAAACAACTAGTTCATTTGGACCAGTTAGAAGAGCGAGGTGCGTGAGAACAAATGGACCCTTTATCCACCTTGATCCCCCCCTTCCTCACCGCCTTGGCCGTATGTAGACCCACAGCTAGTTTGTGATTGTCCCTCTTGCATTATGACGTGGGATAATATAGCACACACCACACTTCAATATTGGGCATAAATCAAAAATATAAGCTCACTGCGACACACTGCTGCAGAAGTATAACCAGCCCTCTAGCCACTGCTACTCGGATTATCTGTGTTTTAAATAAATGCTTTTGGATTATCCCACTGTGTTTTTACACACAACTCAAACAAAAATGTTACCTTTTAATGTACAGAACCAGAGTATAGCTAAGCAGCATCTGCACGGCAAAAACGATCTAGAAATAAGTCAACATTTCTTAAATTAAGTGTATTTAGCCTTAATTTGAGTAGGCGAAAAGTTTGACGACAGAATGAGTATTTTTAATCTTAAAATAAGATAATTAGATAATATGCACTTGAAATAAGAAAATGCTATTTTTTTATTTTAAATGTACATTGAGTTGTTCCATCGGCAAAGTGTCTCATTGACCTCCTCAATTCAAGAAAAAATGCCAGTTTGTAGTCTCTTGTAAACAATAGTGGGACAAAATTCCTTTACATTGATGTGACACTTAATTCTGCTTTGTGCATCTACCATGAAACATGGCTCATTCACAAAATAAGCCAAATCCAAACCATAGA
Organism: Cyprinodon tularosa; assembly: GCF_016077235.1. NCBI lineage: Eukaryota > Metazoa > Chordata > Actinopteri > Cyprinodontiformes > Cyprinodontidae > Cyprinodon > Cyprinodon tularosa. The sequence continues at coordinate 1,691,930 of NW_024038004.1, forward strand.
GAACATTAGATCTGCTGACAGGAACATGAGAGGCGGATGTTTGCTTCATCAAGAATCTGTACGTGTCTAGGTTCTGGAAACAGACAGCTAACATCTCTGCAGACACCACACAACCTGGAAATAAAAATATCTTTACATTGGTGCTGCAGATGTGCTACCTATGACAACAGGTCTGATGAACACCGTACAGTCGGAGTACCCAGATCAATACAATGTTAACAATGTCTACCTGCTGTGTGAAAACTTGTGTATGTATATGAATTTACAAAAGAACTTGAGATCAAAATGCCTTTTACCTTTATATATTTCATTTACTAAATATGTCTTCATTGAAAGCAAAGAAAGACGGTGTAAAATTCCTTGTGTGTAGAATCTTTGAGTTTAAAGTGATTTCTAATTGTTGTAAACTAAGGTTATGCAAGTGATTAGGTGTAGGGGGAATACATTTTTTACATAAGCCAGAGTGGTTGGATATCTTTTTTCCTGAAAAGTGAATGCATGAGATTAAACTATTTTTACACGGCAATAACTGATCTGAAATGTTCTGAGTGTAACATCAAAGAAGAAAAAATAAAAATCTGCAGGCAAATACTTCTTTATAGATATAAAATAAGAACTGACATGGTTCTAGGAATTCTTTAGTAAGCAGGTCTTGTAAGCAGTTAACTAATTTATCTTAAGCATTGTACAGCTTAATGTTGGCCTCTGGAAAGCATGATCAGCTTGTGTCTACTCCTTGAGTTTGAGGTGAGAGTCGTATCAGACTGAGTTTGAGATTAACTAGAAGCAGATTGGGAGTCTAAGGAGATCAGCTTCTTGTGAAGAAGACAGACCATTAAACTTGATCTAAAAGACACAGACGAGAACAGGGGGTGTTCAGAAAACAGTTTCAACAAAGCCTTTTCACATGACACTGGAGGCTTGGCTTCACCAGTAACACTCATCATTAAGCAAAAACTAGCACACTGCTCCTTTAAACTACAGCAGGCTGATTAAAAGATAGTTGGCATGTATGAACAATCAGGAGCCAATTGTCTCATCCACAGAGATCCTCAGTCCTTCAGCTCACAAATTCTACACAACAGGTTACATTAATGTAGCCTCTGAATGTATAAAAAGTACTTTGGTTACTCTTTTGACACCTGTTTCACTACAACCAGTGTTTAAACTGATTGCTATTCTTTTAGGTTATTTCCATAATTTAAACTCTGAAATACAAGACAAGCATTGTTTTATAAAAATTTTATAAAAATCTTTAAATAAAGTTTTAAAATCCATAAAAATTGTGAGATTGATGTGATTTATTTCAACAAAAATAAATCTGATAGTCACTTGAAATCTTCTAACCTTGTCCAGGGTCTATGTTTCTGTCAGAGGCGCATAACAACAGTTAATCATTATCACCCCCTCTCACCTGAGACCTCACCTCTTGTCTCCCCTCTCGCTCCACTTCCTGACACCCCCTCGCTCCGCCAGTTCGGCCCTTTCACCCCATCTCTCCCCTGCCACTGCCCGTCTCTTCACACCACACCTCCCGCCCCTCACTCCCCCACCTCACCTCGCTACCTCCTAGTGAGCGCATTTCCTTACTCCTTCCCGACCAACAAAGGGGGAAGAAAAGCTTTTACTCATTAGTGAATGACCCTTGGCCCTGGGCTACATTTTAAGAGGCTCTACTTGACTCCTGACATGGCCGTCAGCAATCAAAACATGTGCATTCAGTGCATATAGACTTGGAAGAAGCCAGGGTGTATTGATGCTTGCATTGCTGTGTGTGTGTGACAGCAGTCTGACAGCAGACAGATAGGTTCACTAACTGCTTTGCAAGTGCCCCCCCCCACACACTGTTGCCTGAACACGGGCACTAGGTATGCTCAATGGAGATGGATCACACTCTCCGTCTTACAGCTCATTGTAAGGGCTCCAAAAATGTATCACCAAAGTGTGTGTTTACTCTTTGCGAAAGGTGAAGGGTTTAGGCGTAGCGTGTCAGAGCCGGTGTGTAATGGCGCTGATGCTTTTCTAATTGCTAGCAGAAGTTAGATGCGGTGAGCTTGTTTAAGATCTCATGTGTTTGTTTTTCTAATTTCGCCGAGAGAATGCAAACATGCACACGCTGTTTACATCACTACTCCAACCATATCAACATGTGCGTACTGCTAGACCTCGAAAAAAGTCCAATATTGATGGTTTTATTCTGCAGCTTAGACATTTTGGTAAATAAAGGCGAGCCCAGAAAGGGGGGGTTAAAATCCTGGAAATGTGAATTATCCTGAGGCTGAGCCATGCCCAGGTCAGCTTTTTAATGAGGAAGCTGACAGCATATTCCCTAAGGCGAGGCACAGCTACTGTAGTAATAGCCCCTTACTGATGACAGATTCATGCACTCACCTTGTTTGATGTGGTTCTTTCCTTCTGCTTAACCCTCTGCATCTTTGTTTTGGAAGAGTTTCCTTTTTACCAACAGCAAGTTTTCCAAATAACAGCTACTGAGCAATTAAGGTGTTCTTCCTGCCTTTACTGAGTCATGACATGACAGAAATACCTTTAGGTGCCTTTGAAAATTATTAAGTCATGTCTGCTCACAATATTGCACCTCTTAAAATGCTGTCAAAAAAGTAATTGTTCAATTAATCTCCAAAAAACATTTAGGAATCAGTTTTAAATTGCAACAGCCCTCTACAGCATTTAATATATTCTTACAATAGTAAGTTATCCATCAGCACATGGACATTTGCCTTCCTTTAAATATTCTCTGTTATGCCCATAATAATCCAAATTAAAAAGATGACTCCTGGGTGGTGAAAAGACCTCTGAAAGAGGGCAAGCCCTGACCATGACACTCCCTATAACATGACTTTAAGTTTGAAGTTCACCCCCAAGACTTGGGAGTTTGTGTATAAAACTGAGGGGAAATACTTGTTTAGATCATTGTAAATTGTCTATGCTTTATCATATTTGCATTACCAAGGATTACTTGTTATGAACAAGTGATGATGAATTAAGACAACTGATCACTGACGGATTTGATTACTTGAGAGCTGAAGGGAAGGTAACATAAATCTGTAGGGGTTTGATTCAGAGGGCTTTGCAGACTGTACCCCTGAGGTGCAGGAGAATGTGGGTGAGATCAGAGCGTGCGACTGCTGGAGAGCGGGCAGGCAGGGAGGGAATGAAGACTGAGAATTGCTGCACACAGGTAAGACCATGAAGATCAGAGACAAACTTTCAACTAGAAAGATATTCCTCAGTTGGATCTTTGGCTGGAATATCCTCGGCAGTAATGGTCAGACGAGGAGAAAGGATCCTTCGCCTCCTTATATATGCAGTAGTCATGTTATTTAAGAAATGTTCTCAGGTGTGCAGCATCACCGGAGGGCCCAACAACCAGCAAAGATCCTCTCTGAGACATGAACCTCACTCACAATAAAAAAAAAACAGCAAAACCCCAGAGACCCTACCAGTTTAAGGCTTTTATTTTGAAGGAAGACTTGAGTTGGTTCTGGACTACCTTGCTGTGTTTACTCCAGATAAAGGTTGCTCATCCAGGCAACAACATTAAGTTACAAAAAATTCATAGAACCTCCAATCAATTTCACATTTCCTGTCAAGTAGTATTTTAGCAACATGGGGGAAAAAACAAACACTGACAGAGTAAAAGAAAACAATGAACTCTTATAAACACTACGAAATTACCATTGCTGACTAAATACAACCAAAAAGTTAAAGATTAAATCAAAGAAGTCAATGTGTGTTTTTGTGTGTTTGTTTTTAGTCTAGTTTCATCATAACTGTTGAAATATTTTGATAAAAGTTTAACTGTTTCATTCTGTTAAACGCAGCATAAGAGTTACGGATTTGGTGTTCCAATTGTAAAATTGCAACAAAAAAAAGTAGATGCAAAGGATAGCTTTCCAGAAAACACTGCTCTGATGTCATGTTGTTATAATGTTTTAGTATATTGCCTCATCTCATTTCATGAGCAGGATGCATAGCTAAACTCCTGCTGCTTATGTTTAATATATGACCATTGAAAAGGTAAAAAAGGGGCATCCAACTGGCCTCTTTTCGTAAACACTAGTTTTAGAGTTCTCAAAAATTAAAATACCTTATATTTTGCCTAATAAACAAACATTTTTAGGTAGATTCAATCCACGCTTTGGGAAGAAATACTGTTAGACGTGAAAGCGGAACTTCAGAGTTGGAGGTCAGGATGGATGTCTGACCCTTAAAGCACCAAAGCTAGATATAAAGATGTTGGTAGAAATCCCATCTCGGTGCCTTTCTTTAGCAGTCCAACACCCAATCCCTCTGTTTGGACAGGGTCTATTTCCAGCTGCTGCGTCAATGTTTAACGCAAATGCTTACAACACCCAAGCGCTGATCTGCCGATGTGACATGTGGCCTCCAGACTCCGTCAGCCTCCAACCTTCGCTGCCCCTGCTGTTCTCCTGAAAACAATGTGTCCCACGGCATGAGCTGACATGTTTGGCTATTTCTCCTGCGAACATGGGGAATGGCAACCCCCCCCCCCCCCCCCCTCTTTATTAAGCCCAGAAGACATCACATCTGCCTCACATGGTAACTCAGAACTGGTGAGACAACAAACTCTAAAGTTGTTTTTCTGTGACCTTTCAAAGGTATTTTAACAGCTCTATATCTACTCCATATTGAAAGGTCTGTCAGAGGAGGGAAGTTTCTTCTGTTTTAAGTGGCAGACAGTTTATCATGTTTGAATAGGACACCCTCTAGTGTTTAAAATGACCATATCCAGTTGTAGCGGTTGTATATACCCATTATCCAATTAGTGCCACAAACTAATATCTAAATTAGATTTATAAACTGTTAAATGTGTCTTTGCTCGGATTCAGCATCTATTTTACATAGCTACACATCATGGGCTGATGTTTTCCCATTTTTATGTATTAATTTTGTTTACATACAGAGCTTTAAAGAGGTCTTCCTACCCTTATACCAATTTAAATTTTTTTTCAAATGCAAACATAAATAGATGGAAATCTTAAAAGTGCAGACGAAAAAGTTTTGTCATGATTGCAGCTCTGTGAAATTTTGTGGTGTGTCTTTGCAACCATTGAGCATCCTAAGGCTGAAATTTTTACTGTTGTTGCCAAAATGGGTCTAGGTTAGACTGGACGAAGAGTCTTTGTCTTCATCACAAATGTAGCTCTTGCTATATGTTCAAGAACTTTGTGCTGCTCGAAGGAAAAAACAAGCTCGAGTCTCCAGTTCTTTGCTACCTCTAACAGGTTTTCCTCCAGGATGTCTAGATCTATAGCTCTACCTATCCCATCAACTCTGATCAGCTTTCCAGTCTCTACTAAACAAACGCAATCAGCATGTTCCATGACATGAGAAATTTAAGCATTGCTTTTCAAAAGACTCCAAAAATCAGTTTGGTACTTTTCAGTGGTTATCTACTGTACTGTGTTAAAAAAATTCAGATTGTGGTTGCATCATAACATTTTTTGCAAGGCACCATATACAGTACAGACCAAAAGCTTGGACACACCTTCTCATTCAAAGATTTTTCGTTATTTTCATGACTATAAAAATTGTAGATTCACACTGAAGGCATCAAAACTATGAATTAACACATGAGAAATTATATACTTAACAAAAAAGTTTGAAATAGCTGAAATATGTCTTATATTCCAGGTTCTTTAAAGTAGCCACCTTTTGCTTTGATTACTTCTTCTCACATTCTTGGCTGTCTCTTGATGAGCTTCAAGAGGCAGTCACCTGAAATAGTTTTCACTTCACAGGTGTCCCCTGCCAGGTTTAATAAGTGGGATTTCTTGCCTTATAAATGGGGTTTGGACCATCCATTGTGTTGTGCAGGAGTCAGGTGGATATACAGCTGACAGTCCTACTGAATAGACTGTTAGAATTTTTATTATGGCAAGAAAAAAGCAGCTCAGTAAAGAAAAACGAGTGGCCATCATTACTTTAAGAAATGAAGGTCAGTCAGTCCGAAAAATTGGTAACATTTTTAAAGTCTCCCCAAGTGCAGTCGCAAAAACTATCAAGTGCTACAAAGAAACTAGCTCACATGAGTGTTAGGAATCCTGTTTGTATGGGTTGTGTTTTGTTTGTTTTTCCCTCCACCACCAGGTCGCGCCTGGTTCTCGTTGGCCTTCTCACACACCTGCGGATGGTTACCTCATTACCAGAGGACTCTTAAGCTGCTGACTGCCACCACCTCGAGGCCAGAGTGTTTGCCAGTTTTGGGTACTCTTGCCAAGCTGAGTTTTGCTGAGTCAAACTGAGTTTTTGTCAACCTGAGTCTTAACATTGTTGTTTTTGTCTTTGCCTCTCGGCAGGAAGTCATCCTGCAAACTGGATGTTTTGGACCTTCTCCCCCTGGAAGGATCGTCTGAGTTTCAAACTGAGCTGGGGATTCAAACTGGAGGTTAGGATCTACTTTTCCCCAAGGGATTGTTTGAGCTACACTCTGAGCAGGGTATTCATCTCCACAAGAAACAGTTCAAGTACCATTGGAAATCTAAGCGACAGTGAGCTCCTCCGTTCCTCAAGGAAACACCTCAACCTGGGTAACCCTGTCCGCCCTCCAATGAGCAACTCATTTACTGGAACAACCCACAACGACTGGTTCAATTTCCCACTGAGCCTGAACTAACCACAGGAACTTCCCCTTCACTTTTCAGTCCCTGTTCGCCAGTGTTCAGAGCAGCACTGGACCCATCTCTACCAGTTCTCAATAAACCTGTTAAACCTTCCCTTGGTCTCTCTGTTTGGTTTCCTGCATGTGGGACAGATCTTAGAATAAAATCATGACAATGAGGACCTCCCCAGGAAAGGAAGACGACGAGTCACCTCTGTTGCATAGGATAATTCATGTGAGTCAAAAGCCTCGGAAATGGCAGGTTAACAGCAGCTCAGATTAGAGACCAGGTCAATGCCACACAGAGTTCTAGCAGCAAACACATCTCTAGAACAACTGTTAAGAGGAGACTGTGTGAATCAGGCCTTCAGGGTAGAATAGCTGCTAGGAAACCACTGCTAAGGACAGGCAACAAGCAGAAGAGACTTGCTGGGGCAAAAGAACACAAAGAATGAACATTAGACCAGTGGAAATCTGTGCTTTGGTCTGATGAGTCCAAATTTGAGATCTTTGTTTTCAACCATTGTGTCTTTTTGCGACGCAGAAAAGGTGAACGGATGGACTGTACCGGCCTGGTTCCCACCGTGAGGCATGGAGGCGTAGGTGTGATGGTGTGGCGGTGCTTTGTCATTGACACTGTTGAGGATTTATTCAAAATTTAAGGCATACTGAACCAGCATTGCTACCACATATTTTCAGTTGTTTCACTCTTTTTTGTTAAGTATAAAACTCCACATGTTAATTCATAGTTTTGATGCCTTCAGCGTGAATCTACAAGGTTCATAGTCATGAAAATAAAGAAAACTCTTTTAATGAGAAGGTGTGTCCAAACTTATGGTCTGTACTGTGTACGTTTAAGACTTTAAAGGAAACATCACCATTATTTGTACAAGGTTTGTTGTTTTACTGAGCACTGATGTGCCTTATTACACCATAATAGATAAAGTGGCTCTCAGAAGTTCATACACCCCTAATGAAATCCCAGACAGATTTTAAAAAAAAGATGTATTAAAAACGATGCATGACTTTACCCATCTTTCAGCTAACACATGAGAAAGACCTTGAGATTTAATCACAGCATTCATACTTCAGGAAATTAGATCTGTCATTAATTATGATGATGTTTATGGACCTTACTTTTAATGTTCTTGTTTTTTAACGGATGAGAACATAGGAAAAAATAAAAACTGGTAAGAGTGGCTGCCAAAAGGTTAACAGCATCATTGAAACAGCTGTTGGAGTTTACATCTAGTACTGGATGGTTCTACACATGACAAAAGTCCAGACCTTGTTCTATTGCCTTTAAATAGCCTTTGCAGAAGGTTTGTGCTTCCAAAAAGCCCAAGGGGCTTTCACATAGCTACAATTTACATCTACTTAAAAAAAATATGCATCAATATACAAAAATAAATGTTTAGGAAATTACCTAACCAGAGTTTATATCAAACTCAACCAAAACCCTTAGGAACTTAGGAAAAACAGCTCTTTTTTGGACAATGCTTTAACTCAAGTAGACAGGTAGAGCAACAAGAACAACCCTGCACACTATCCGTATACTCTAAGTTGTAAATAAAAGTTTAGAGTTGAAAAAGATGCCTGAAGAAGTACACAGGGTTAGTAAAAATATGCTGATGAATAAATGTAAAAGTGGAAAGTTTGAAATCTCTCCTACTTGTGTTTGGATTGGTCCATTTCCAGTGCTGGATCTGTAACAGCTGTATCAGACAATTCAAGCCCCAACTCTCAAACTAGCTGATGACAGCATTATTGTATTCAGGTCCCTGAATGGATAAGGTCAGTTTGGTAAAAATATCATTCAGTGTGGGATGCTTGAGGAATGAGTAAGTCTTTTCACCTGCTTGGCTCACCCCAGTATTTGGAAACAGATGGCCTCTATGCAAGCGTACATTAGCCCGTTAAATAAAGACAACATACGACTGATATAATCTTGAGCTTTTTCTTTGCATGATTTTTGTCGAAAATGCAAATTTACAAACATCTATTCTTTCCGGTTATAGAAATTAAATCTTAAAGCCTTTTTTATGTAAAAAAAATTAATGTCCAAGTAGAGGAGTTTGAGTAAGGTAGAAAAGAAAGTAAGAAAGAAGGTGTTTTGGTCAAGGGAAGGAGTAATGGAGCTTGACTATAAACCTAGTGCTTGTACATAAATTGACATCTGCAATTAGGGAGATGTACACAGTCCCCATGGTCTGTTTAAGATCTGGAATAGTTTCCTAACAGTTTCAAGATGCCCTGTTTTGGCTTCAGTTTCAAATCAAAATCAGGTTTGACCTTTGTGAATAATAGTGCTGGTGAAGTTCCTTCTGTTCTCTTTGGCTGGCGTCCAACTCGACGCTGCACGTGACAGCGGACCAAGAACACAGTTTTTGACATGTTGGAAACTGATGAACAGCACAGGAAATTTTGAACATAACTTGACTTCTGACTGCATGATTTTGTGAGGTGTTTCTAATAACATTTACTTTTCTGTTTATCTGATTTTCTGATGCAGAAGGCACTAAAACAGTTGGAGCTGAGGCTACTGAGGCTTTTATTCACTGTCTGGAAGCTCTCAAAGTCAAAGGCTTGGAAAACTCTTGCTCTTTTTGATTTTTTTTCTCATCCAACTGTGCTGCTAAATCTTTTATAAAGCTCAATTTTTATTTGTTGAGCCTCCTCAAACTTTTATAAAACTGCATTATTAAAAAAGTTGCTAACTGAACCCGGGAGAGAGGTATCTCATGGGTTAAAGACAGCTGCCAACATCTGTGACTGTGGTTAGTTTTTAATTGTGAGGCCCAGCAAGTGAGCGAGCAGCATGATGTAGAACGGTGGGGGCTGCATATTTTACTTGAGTGCTCACAGAGCGGCTTTCTGGACGCGCCATGTGGACTCAATGATGGCATCCAGGGGTGTGTTTCTGCTCCTATGAAATATTAAATTTGCTTGGACCCTGTGTGTGTGTGGACAGACCACCTGCAATGGAGCTTGCCGTGCAGCGTTCCCAGAGATCACATATCCCCCAGCAACGTGCATGCACAAACATTCAGTTGTGTGCAAGAGGAAGAAACAAGCTTGCCCAAATCCCCCCCTGTCTGAATGGTGTTGTAGTGCCTGCACATGCTTACACTAATGGATGTAAACACATGCAACCAAAAACAATGTGAACATGGGATTAATCAGACTGAGGAATGGAGGAAACAAGTTGTTTTTCCAACTGTAATAAATGGAAGCGCTCCTAATTTGGAAGAATGGGAAATATTCTAAGAGCCATTTTGTTTATTTATGATACCCCTCAATGTCAGTGTTTCCGTCCAAAGACATAAGACAGCAGCAAAAGCTGTGAGCCCTAAAGACAAAAAAAAGGGGAAATTTCTTTAGCTGCATCACTACTTTAGCGTAATCGCTGTCCAAAAAAGTAACCAAAGCCTACTTTGAGGGTTGCTTGTTGGCCGCTGTCCCCTTCAGGGCCCCGTTCATGTCCAGGACTCCACTTCCTCTATCCTCTGCTAAGATGCCCCTCTCAGTCCAGATGTGCAGCTGTTTGCCTACAGTTCTAAAAAAAGAAAAGATACAAAAACAGGTTGTGAATTTTCAAGATGAACAGTAGCATTTCTAACAATAAGTATTTTTCAAATATTATAAGCGTTCTAAACTTCAACGTTGCAAATACACACACACACACACATATATCATATATATATATATATATATATATATATATATATATATATATATATATATATATATATATATATATATATATATATATATATATATATATATATATATATATATATATATATATATATATATATATATATATATATATATATATATATATATTAGTGGACTTTATTACATATAGAATATGTAATAAGTTTTTGGGTGATTTTTTGGTACATTTTAGGGAATCTCAGTATGTATTGGATTGAAATCTTGCCCTCTAGTGTAAAACCTGTTAATTCTCAGCATGTGCATCACATTAGTAAACAACATTTTATTTTTCTTCAACAGAATGAAAAAGTTTCTCATTATAGGTGCCTGTATGTATGTATCTCTTCACTTAAATTTTTAACATTGGTAAAACTTCTATCTAGGTTCCTCTGCATGAAGGTATAGTTGGTTAGCTTTAATTGTAAAATACCGTAAATAATTCTTTTCTGACTGATATCAACTAATGAGTGTTTAATTGTTTGTTTGTTTTTTGTTTTGTTTTTTTGGTTTGGTTTGGTTTATTCCCTGTTCAGGGATTTTAGACACTGTCACAAGAAAAAACTCTGAAGCAGGGGTTCCTCAAGGCTGTTGTCCTGCTACTTTTTAATGCATCCCTAGATGCTTATTGAGCTCTTAAAAAGCATTCTGGGATATATTTGCTCGTCTAGTGTCCATGGTTGCTCACTACTTTTTAAGGTGCCATGTCCACAACTTTTTCATCCACTAAACATTCTGACACTCATATAAAATGGCATAACCTCTATATAGGGCTCTATGTAGGGGATTAGGGAGGATGTTCGGGCACAGCCACTGAGTTTCTTTTTATAACTTCCTAGATGAGTTTTGGTGTCCTCTGCTATGACCTAAGCCAACTGATTTTGGATATTACACGCTTGATCACCAGAAAGATAGAGTTGAATTAAGTTGGTTGTTAATTGGGCCTAGAATTGCTTTTGGCTTGTTTATAATTTATAGTCAAATTTCTGGTAACTGGGCCCATTAAGATTGGCCAAAATATGTTATTTGAGCACTTTTGTTGTTTGATTGTGAAACTTTTTGGAAAACATTTGCTGAATCTAAACACAGATTTGGTTTATGCAATTTCTGGAGTATTTAATATAAAAAAAAAACTGTATGAATTTAGTGTTGCGATGGACTGGCGACCTGTCCAGAGTCTACCCCGCCTCTCGCCCATTGACTGCTGTAGATAGGCACCAGCACCCCTCGCGACCCCAATTGTGACAAGCGTGTCAGATAATGGATGAATGGATGGATGAATTTAGTGTTCATATAAACCAACCAACTTTCATGTACGAAATTGTGCTTTTATATCAGTGATCAAAAACATTGGCAGAATCAGTCCCATGTTGGTAATTATTCCTCCTGTCAGTCACATTTTTATGTGAGCCTAGCTGAGGCTTTGAACTCCAAGCTACCAACTGATCTGATATCAGTGTATGAGTTTTGAGCGCGTTTACTGGTCTGTATGGCTGGAAATTCACAATATAAATTCAGCCATGATGACATTGATAGATGCTAACAGAGAGACAATAACAACATTTTCATATTAGAAGGATTGATGTGTTAAATAATAAAATAAAAAGGCACCAGAACAAACAATAGTTTGATAATAAAACTTAATCTTGTTAAAGGGAACTTTATGAGATTAAAAACCATTGTATTTTTCCAATAGTTACATACATTTAAAGCTGCATTTACTGTATCACTCATATAAGATATTTTTGTGTACATAATTCTTTTTCATTTTGTTTTTATTGTGTGAGTTTTCTGTTTTACAGTTTTCTGGATATGTTTTTATTTTTTGTTACAGCTTTAGACAAAATTTCCCACATTTTCTATCATCCCTATTGTATATAATCCTCTACTGAGCCCTTGTTCAAGGACAGATTCTTAGACACTAGTGCCATCTTGTGGTCAGTTTTCATCAGCAAAACCTTAACCATGTAGTGACTTGAGGATGCCACTGAAATATCCCAGCCAACCACAGCAAAGCTGAATGGAGAGTGGAAAGAAGTTTCCTATTTCACATTTGAGTTTTAAATCAGCTTTATTAAACTTTTCTGTTCTCTTTTCTGCTGTGAGTTTAAACTGATTGGTTGTATCACCGCAAATTAGTTATAGCACTTTTTGAGACAGAAGAAAATAAAAATATTGCTCCTCTCCTGTTTCTGTCATAGCTCGTTTCATGTGTCGCCCAATTTTTTGGGATGGGGTCCAGCAACCGTTTTAACAAGCAACAATTTTTATTTAGATACTGCCTTTAACTAATGAGATTTTCTTTACACTTTAATGAATTGAAGTCTGAAGCTTCTCCCCTATGATACTGTGCAAAAGATTAATTAAAAATTTTCCTCTAATGTATAAAGCTCTAATTTACCAGAAGAAGAACACTGAGCAACTTTCAATTCTGTCAGATGATAAATTAGGGGAAAAAGAAAACTCCATACAGAAAGGTCCCCATTAAAGTGAGGATTAGGTGCTGCACAATAGTGCTCACTTCCCCACCATGCGACCATTTAAAAGTTCATATTAGGAAAATATTATTTCTCCAGAGCTTTAGATGCTTCTCAAACTAGATAATGAACTGCAGAAAATTGAAATAAATGGTAGTTTACCCCAAGACCATTCATACACCTGACAGATATGGATCCATAAGGATCACTTTAAACTCCTGACAGATAACTTTGAACAGTCAGGAGGATGAATAATTTGGGGCTTAGCTCTAGTTAGTTTGTATTCTATCCTTAAAACTTGATTTATTCTTACATTAATTAAAAACATATTGTGTTATTCATGAAGTGGGTGCCTTATAAAGATGGGCATCATTTAGAAAACCTTGTGTCAACCTTTGTGCTTTGAAAGATTTAGCAGTCAAGTCCACCTCTGCCCACATTATTTTAAAGAGTCATAAATTATGAGTAAACTGTATAACATGTTGGAGTTTTAAGTGCTAATAAGTAAATGTGAAAGTCTTATTCAATGACTGATTTGAAGTTGTTGTCAACCAATGTGTTGATAACCCTACAAGTGGGGACGTTTGAGCCCCTACAGCTGAACTTTGCATCTCTAGCAAGTTTTCTTCTCACTAAGTTCAACTCAAATTAGTCGTCTTAAGATATTATCTGCAAAGGTATTTTTTTATATATATATCTGGAATAAAATGTTGAATCGTGGAAAAGTTTTATTTACTCGACATATTGACTGATTTCACTGCAACCTATTATTTACACAAAGGGTTTTCCATACACTATCCTGCAATTACTTAACCTGCAGTACACGCTGCACATTTTCTACATAAGGAATCAGCTATCAAATAAATGGGCATATTAGGCCCTCCTAACTCAAAACTGGGCTAAAAGCAGTGCTATTGGTCAACCATTTTACTCTTTAGAGGCATTTTAGTACACCTGCTATGTTGGCACTTTAATTAGTTTACAGTAATGTGGATTTTAATTGGCATCTTGACTTTAAGGCTTGAGTAGTCTGTGCATATTTAAGGATAGAAGTAAACTAATATGTGGATTGCGAATCAGATATTTACCATTCAACTATATTGCTGAATATTTTACAATTATACTAGTTGATTTAGCTGCCTTAGTCGTCAACTACAGCTACAATAAGTAGTAGTACTAATTTTTTTCCTTTTTTTTTTTGATGACTTAAGTTTAGTTCTGGCTGAATAGAAAAGCTAGTAACTGGTGTCAGGGAATTTTTAACTTTTTGTTTGCAGCCAGTAATGCACAAAGAACAGGATTGCCACCTGCTGTTGTAAATGAGACTGCTGGTTTTTAGCCACAGGGTGGCGGTAAAGTCACACCTATCCTTATTTAAATAAATTGTTTTAAATTTTTATTTTTTTTATGCTGTCTTCTCTGCAAAATGCAAAGCACCTCCTTAATAATTCCCAAATATATAGAATTAAATAGAGAAAGGGGGCAATTTGGTAAGGCGCCAATGTCAGTTGTGCTGTAGAGGTTACAGCTAATATAGGCATAGCTGAGAAAAAGGTAAAAACATCCTCCATAAGCTTCAATGGGGTTTATTATGAGTTTGCAAAGGCAATCTGTGTCTATGGACCAAGACATTGATTTGCCCTTGGAATATATTTGTGAATGAATCCGCCTCTCTTGCTTATTTGGATGGATATCACGCATCACCTAACGGACAAATCAGCGCGTTTTTTTGGTCATTCAAAAAGGGAGGAGGGGATGTAAGATTCATTTTGTTGCCTTGGAGACTACAAATCAATTGCAAGTTGCCGCATCTCACCTTCCATTCCCAATGAGCTGCCTCTGTCACTGCTTGCGTCATCAGGGCTGAGGGCGGACCCCCGTTGATGGAGGCGTGAGTCAGGAGCGCTCTGATTGGCCGCCGCAGTCAATGAGCTGCCATTGAGGATTTCGGGCTCCTGTTGAAGGCAGGCTGAGCGCACCGCCTCTTGTATAAATAGTGAATCCAGCTGGGCTTTCTGATCAGACGCATCAATTGGCGGAACCGATCTCTTTGTCTCGGCTGTGCAACTTGCTGCACTGTTACTTTCGCTTTTCTTGAGCATCTTAGGCAATTAAAAACTTTTAATTAATACTCAGATTTGACGGAATTGACAGCAGGTGTGAATTCATGTCTGCATTTTCACCACAGATCTACTGGTGAGTACCCGCATCTCCTCTAATGACACCTGTTACTGGCTTGGATTTGTTTATATTTTGTTTTTTATGCCACTTTGTGAACCTGTTGTAAGAATATGGTAATCCGTTTGCATAAAAATCCTCGCACTTTGTTGATTTATACCTGAGGCGGAAGAACTATGAAAGAGCTGCTTGAGGTTGACTTTGTTTGGTGATTTCCCTCTGAATCAGCCACCTTTGTTTCTCTACACCCACTCTTGTTTCCTTTCAGATCTGTCGGGTGTTGCCCCTGAACTTGGAAAATTTCAGGGTAACACGGATTAAAGGTGTAGGCAAATCTAAGGTCTTTTTTTTTTCCTATATTCCTTCAAATCTCCACCTTTCTTTTGAGTGTCCACATTAGTTTGACTTTTCTTCTCTTAAACTTCTATTTTTGTACTCCATGCTATATTCAGTGTGCAAAGATTCACCTTTCTCCTCATTAATCTCTAGTAGCTGCAGGTGCATTGACATTTAAAGGAACATTTACTTTAAACATTTACTTGGAGCACAAAAGTGAAATACTAGACTCTTACACAGACAAATTACACAGCAAAATGGTTTGGAAGATATGCAAGTTGTTTGAAATCTCATTTTGCAAACACCATTAAAACCTCAGGCGCCTCTGTCTCTACCAGGAAGTCAAGAATCTAGCTCTACTGTAGCCACAACTTTTTTCCTGTCTTTGTTTTCTTGCACTTGGCACATGGTCGCCTTTTTTTATTTATTTAATCTCTGTCAGGAAGTTATTTCCTTATAGCAGGAGTTCCTAATGTAATTAGGTAGCATAGCTGGGATGTTTCTCACAAGGTGGGTCTGTCTCCAGTGCATCTAAAGCAAAACACTGTGCTTCAGAGCAATGATACGAAAAATCTACTTTGTTGGCAGTGACACAACTTGTTGGTAGAGGAGTTGAGTGTTTGCCAGCTGTACCTGCCAGGTTATGCGACTTGGCTGGTGGGGAAACATCAAGTGGGCCTGAACTGTCAGCAGCTTTGCTCATGTTGCCACATGGGTGAATATTTATGATCATAGTAGTGGGAACTGCTGGGTGGCTGCGGCAAACAATGTTGATGATGACGGATGCAGATTCTTTACTTTTACAGATTACTGCTCCTTGGGTGTTGAAATCCAGTAAGGGCAAACGATGTGGGCAGAAGCACTTTGGCATGTCTGACAGAAACTAGTCAGGATTATGACAAAAGGTATAGATTTAAAGTAAGGTCGATCTTTAGGCAAAGAGCTCAAGACTGTTAAACCATCATTTGAGTTGAGTGTTTAAAAATGGGGTTATTATGCAATTAGTTGTAATTCTGGATAAAAGAATCAACAACTTTAGGGACCTGGGGGTCAACATCTCTTCAAATTATGTCAACTAAATTAGGTTATATTGATATCCCAAATCTCAGAACATCATTAATTAAAGGCCAATATGGTAGCAGCTCTTTACAGCTGAACTCTGGAGTACACATACCGGTAGATTACATTTAGTTTTTTGTTATCTGTTGTCAGTGTGGAAATGTCAATGGGGTTGGATTAATGGTGTAAAAATTAAAAAAGCCTTCCATCTGTCTCAAACTTCTCTAAAAGATTATAAGGTGGTATCAAGTCTCCCTTTTGGGGACATGTCCTTCAATCTTTGATGCTTGAAATGACCCAAAGGCATTTGTTTAATCCCAGGTAAAGTTGTCGCTAAATACCCTCCCACTTCCTCCTCATTGTGCCCCTTCATGTTTTATTGGGCGATGTTCTGTTATTCTAAGCTGAGCAGGATGTTTATACAATCCAAGACCAGAAATATGACTGGCAAGACCAGAGTGTTTATCTTTTTCTTCTCTCTCTCCCCATTCCCGTCTCTTCATTGTCTCCTCAGGTCCTTTCTGTCCTTCCTGTCCTTCATCCCTCTGTTGTCCTCTCTTTTCTACATGTCCCCTTGTAGGGAACAGTGTGAAATGTTATAGGTTCCTGCATTTTTCCTACCCAAACCACTGCACAGGCATGTAATCTTTTTATTTTTAGACATCCTTCTATTGTTTCAGCCTGTTGATCTGGTCTGTGTAGGAACTGTTGCTTATCCAAAATCCGTCGGAAGTCTTTTGCTTTTTTTTTTGTTTTTTTTGTTTTTTAATTTCCCAGCCACCCAGCAACCTGTTGAGAAAATTTTAGAGATGGAAAAATTGAAGCCGCCTTTGCTTCAGGGTGTATTGACCTGCTAGGATTGAGTGAATCATGTGACATGATTCACCCTGATCTGGATGGCAGTGTGCTAATTTTGGTTCTTGATTATACTCTCATTGCATTTTTTTGCATCCAAAAGATGGTTGATGGACCTATTATTATTATTATTATTATTATTATTATTATTATTATTATTATATATATATTTTTTTTTTTTTTTTTTTTTTTTTTTTTTTTATTTAAAAACTTAAAAAAATTACTTATTTGTACACTGACAATGGATTCTGCTTAAAGCTGAAAAAAAAACCCACAAAAATCTGTGAGATGTCTTATTTGGCAGGCTATGAATCCTGAATTGTATACCAGCTAAGGTGGTTTTGGGCATTTTGCTGTTCAGCTACATATTCCTATGGTAAAGGGTTTGCATTACTCAGTTGTCCTCTCCTTGTGTACTGAAACTCGGACAAGCAAAGACTACTAATCTGGATGTAGACTGATGGAAAGATCCCTTCTCCCTTATTTATTCGCATTCGGATGGCTCGGTGACATAGGAGTACCCTGTGCAAAGAGCCATATTGCACATTTTAAAAAAATCCTAACAAAGAGTTCTTAAACGGTGACTGTGTAACCCAGAACTGCGTCATAAATCCTTTTTCTTTGTGAGTTTAATGTCTCGTGAATTTAGAGTGAAAATTGTTCTTTTGATATTTAGCACCTGTTTTGAGGAGAGGAGAACTTGCTTTACTTCCTAGCTTCAAAAGTCAACGTGGCTACAGATCATATCTGCCCAAGTTCAACAGGTGTTAGCAGACACTACAGTGAAAGTGCCGTTCTAGCAGACACCTCAGTTTGGCCTTATAAGTTGTCTCTTTTAGATATTTCTAAAAGTGTATATGACATCTGTTGGTTCTTATGAATATTTACTGTTCTAAAAATAAGCGTTTTCAGACTTTAGTCCTATTCCTTCTTTCCAAATGCCACACCTGCTTTGTACAGATTAGGATAAAAGGGATATGCATATGAAAAGATAGACTGTGCCCCCTGTAGACATTACAGTTCCTCAGGTGAGTGAGTAAACCAGGTGACGGTCATCATTTTGATGACTACAAAATGATGAATCAGAAGCTAGAGGCTCTAATTGTTAATCAGCACAATGTATAAAACTGCTTTTGTCTTGCTGTTTTTTATTGTCTTTATTTTTTGCATTGTTAGTAACTCTGAGTCATCAACTCATCTCATCTCAAATCATATTTGGAAATTCCCAAAAACATATTTCATGTATTAACTGTGAAACTCAAGCAGGTGTTTTAACACCACTGGTTTCAAAAACGTGACTGTCAGCTGATTGTAACATTTTACAGATGGTTGGATACATGGGATATATATATATATATATATATATATATATATATATATATATATATATATATCTATCACATCACTGCAGGTTTTCATTATTTCATCTTAACTTTGTTGAAAAATTTTGACATAAAAGTAGGTCAAGTGAAGCCCACACACCCTTTACCATTGCATGCAGCAAAGTCCATTATATTGTAATGTTTGAATGCATGTAAGCATCTTATCCGGTTCCATTTTCTTTGGCCCGAGTAGCCATAGACGCACAGACCACAGCACTGTGGCTAGCGACTGACCACTAGGCTTTAAATAGAGACCGTGAGAAGGCAAATACGCGTCTTGTCTCAGGGTTCATGTTTGATCAGGGACTCCTCTCCAATGTTTACGGTTATAAAACACTAGGAATCCCTAGGCACGAGTTTTACAAAAAACCTGTATAAAATGGAAAGTTTGTCCCGGCCTCGAGTGCATCAGGTTCCTCCCCATTCAAATACCACATCACGCCCCCAGCACACTCTCACAATGACTGTTCCAAGCTGCAAGTGCAAGAGCACATCTTTCTGTTGTAGAAAGCCACCTTATGCAAGCGACACAAGTGCTGCAGCTTTGCAGTGCATTAGAACGCCAGACCCAGTAGTGGAAGTTTTGGTCCATTGTGGTCAAGATGCACAGAGAATAAACAAAAATCTAAAGCTTGTACAGGGAAGTGAATGCACGAAAGGCTTGGGCCTTGATCTGCATATAGATTGCTTGTGGTGTTTTTATCCATGTGATATTTTCCATTGACTGTGACCCTAATGTTTTGGTACACTGTTTTTTATGTGCAGATATGACTTGGAAAGAAACAAATATAAGCGTTTAATATGCTTTTTACTTCAGTGCCTTTATAGTCCAAGTTGTGAATATACATTTTCTCTGCACATATGTTCACTCGCTAAATCTCTCATCTTTCTCTCCTGCAGCCCAGTGTTTGTGCCTGTCCCAGATATGACTGAAGTGATGATCAGCAACACGCCCATGGAGGATATGAGGCTCAGCCCAAGCAAGGACAGACTCACCTTCCAGGTAATGCACACATTAAAAACGGACAGTAAAACAGTGCTTCCTTTCTAAATGCCTTTCCCATGTGTTTAATGTGGAATTCCATTACATACAGCATAGATTTGTTGAGACAATATAACAAGCTGCTTTTGAAATTAGAAAAAGGGAGCTGCGATGACTTGTGATTTAACATCAGAGAAGAATTATGCATCAAGGTCAACTAGAGCCACTCTTTTATATTATATTTTCTATATTTAAACTTAATTTCCCAGAATGGCGTAAAACTAAGCAGTCAAGATTCACAAGATTAAGATTTGTTTTTCTAAATAATTAAGATTCAATGGTTGCAAAAAATATGAAGGTGACCATCTTTGCTTTGCTCTTTCAGGGAGGAAAAGAGGAAATTTAGTCCTGCACAGAAAATAAATATCACATATAATGGAAGCAGGTGGTCCTGATAAGCTGCCACCTGCGTCTTTGTCTTGCTGTCTGCTCAATAGGGTTGTCTTGAAGCATAAACTGAGATTCAAATTTCCTTTTTTTGGAGCCTAGGTTGAACAGTTTTCCAGTCTTCTAGAAATGTAAACAGCAAGTTGATTAGTTTTTCATTTTAGAACCTGAAGAGGATGGAGACTGAGGGGCACTTTAAATGCTGAAACAAATTTCTACTTGTGTGCAGTTGAAAACTTTGACTTTTGGAAACATTGATGACATATTAAGTACATATTCAGAGCTTTCAAATCAGTACATTTATAAAGCAGCTGTCTGCTCTAAATGCCATGCAGAAAGGATGCAGACTGACCCAGAGGAAGAGCTTTGCTTCCTATGACTCCTTGGTTTACACCCAGCTGTGAGTCTGGATTGAACGGAAGAGGCCAGAATGAAAATGAGCATCACATTGCTTTTTTTTTTTTTTTTTTTTTTCCCCTTTCCTTCTGAACTCTTAACTGGGAATTTAATCTCAACAATTTCCCAATGCCCCAGGTTTTGCTTAGAGAGAAGCTCTGAGGAAGGAGATGGTTTCACCAGTCGTATCCCTAATCTCTTACACAAGTTGATAAAGTGAATGTAGCCCATGGTCCTTCAAGAGGAAATTAAACGAGATGAAAATCGACCTAGAGTTATTCTCTCAAAAGGCAGCGTCATGATTCAGATTCCCCACCCCCTTCCCCTGGATAAGAAAATGCCCATAATGTGTTGGCAAAATCTGTCGCTTTCTTTTTTTGGAGGCTGACGCAAAGAAAATATTGCAATGCTGGACAAAACAAAAGGCAGATACGCCCTTTATTTGCCTGCAAACGGACATGGTGTGATGCTATAAATCTGTTTGGAAATGGATTGGAACATGTAAGCCTGAATTACCTGAGATCTCATTCGTAAAGCATACTTACAGTATAGCTTTTTTCTTTTTTTCTTTTTTTGCTCCTTTTTTCTTATGGTATTCTGTCTTCTCTCAGACTCTTCCTTATGGTTGGAAGAATCGAACACAGCTGGATCTCTTTATCTCTTGTCTCATTCTGGCTCTTAGTATGCTTTCTTTCCACTCGGCTCTGTGCCCAGACAACGACAACAACCCAGCTGAACCTCTGTGACTTGGTATGAAATATACAGGTCTAAAAATATTCATCTATTTTATCCAAACAGCAAAAAAATGCTGTTCTTGGACCAAGAGTAGCAGCCCATCACTCCCCCCAGAACAAGTTCCCCTGCTTCTGAGAAAGTTTGATGTTTAACAGGGGATGTATGCAGTTTGTCAAACTGCCTCTCATGCCCTTAATATTAGACTCAAGCATTTCAATTTTCCTTCACCAAATTAAGAAATATGGTCTGGCTATTCCATGAAAAATTATTTTAAACCTTTAACTATAAAGATTCACAAAAAACTTGCAGCAATTGTATAATTACTAATATTTAGAAATGCAACTTTCAGCTTAGCTGTTATTACTGGTGAATAGTGGATTTTATTGGAGGCAGGAATAGTTTGTGTATAGTAACAAGCTGCAGGTTAATCTGTATCAAATGGCAGTATTAAGGATTTCATTTATGTGCATTACTGTGTTCACCCCCTCCTACTTTCATGCTTGCCCTGCAAGCCATTTTGTAGTGAAACTATGACAAATCAATTTATTTTTGCAATTTAGGCAACCTTAAGAATCTAACATAACTTAATTTCACTATACTTTGTTACACCTATTTAGACTTTTGTTATTGCTGTTTGTTATTCTAAAATGGGTCAAAGCCCTAAGCGTGACTTCCTACCGGTATATACGTTTTACTGGAGTTGGGAACCCCCTCGCATAGTAGTTTGAGTAGAACATAGGAAAATACTTGCCATGCAAATTGAGAACATTTCATACCCTATTTAGGTTTGAAATAGAAAATGGTTCAGATGCAAAATTAAGTCCCTGTAAAACAGGGCTTTGCTATAGTCCTAATGAAAAAAAATGTATGCAATTGACTAAACAGCCTTGCGTCTCTCATTAGTCGGCTTAAGTTATATTAAACAGCCATTCTTATGTGTGTATTCCCTGGAATCAAAACCCTTATTGTTACTTTGAAATTTCCAAAAGGCTGCAAACACTCCCAAGTCTGATTTGTTGCATAACGGAAAGGCTGGAGGCTAAATGGGCTAAAATGCACTAATTCTGTTATAATACATGTCACTTGCTCTGGATCAGCACCACAAAGTGACATCTTGTGACAGAATGTTCCATGAATGACCAGTAGCAATCTAAATTTAGCTGTGTACTTTCCACAAAGTCATGTTCGCAGTTCATTCAGGGAGCTGATATCATTTAAATTGCTTTTTGCAAGATTCTAGTGCTTCATCTGGTATGATTTTTAAAACTCCTGATTCCCTCAGTTACGACTTCAATACTAAGGAGTGTTGCCAACTCTACCTGGTGGCAGTTGGGTATGGTGTGTTCACTAATTAACTAGACATCCACTTTTTAACTTCTGATTTCTCTAAACATATTTACTTTTTCCACTCTTTCACTTTATCTTTGGTCTGAAAAAACATTTTTGTATTTCCAGCAAATTGACTTCTTGCCCATCTGAAGACTGCTCACCAAAATAAAAGGTTTAGGTTTAGTATTCCATTTAATATGAATTTGTAGGATGTTGGCTGAAACTGCATGGAGTCTCGTGTTAAAAAAAATTTACTCAAGTATGAGGAAAGATGGATTACATTTGCTGAAGGAATGTGGGATGGGCAAGAGCAGGTCCTCTGCCATGCAAGTACAAATCTGTAATCAGTTCTCATCAGATGCTTAGTCAGCTCTCAGATATTTAGGACAGCACAGGTGTCAGCAGTACTTCTAGTTTAACCATTTAAGGCCAAAACTGGTTGATCCAAAGGTGCACTACCTCTTTGCCTCATGCAACCCTTGTTGTAATTGCAAAATTTAAAGTTGACTCCCTAAAATGTTTAAAATCAATGTCTCTCCTTTCCAGATATTTCCGGACCCCTCAGACTTTGATCGTTGCTGTAAGCTTAAAGACCGCCTCCCATCCATCGTGGTTGAGCCAACAGAGGGAGAGGTGGAGAGCGGAGAGCTTCGCTGGCCTCCTGAGGAGTTCCTTGTCAGTGAGGAGGAAGAAGAGGACGAAGAGGAGCAGAACAATAGCAGCATGCAGAATGGACAGCCAGCACAGAATTCCCAGCACTAGAGGCTGGGTCGTTCAGCACCATGTTCACTTTGTTCTTTGGTTCTGCGGGATAGTAGCCTTCTTCACGCATTGGTCATACTTCACTGGAGCACTGCAGCACATTCAACTGACACATCCAGTGTCTCTTGTTGCCATTTCTTTACCCATGGCACAAATGTATGCATCCACCAAAACTAAAAATGACCCTCTCCCCGTCGATTGACTTTAGACTAACCTTTCTTCCTGTGTGGACACATCAAAATGGGGGTTAAAGATCAGATAAAGTCTACATCCCTCCCCTACTTCCCATTGTGTTCATAATATGTCAAGTCAATGGCGATGCTCGGCTCAAGAGCAGCAGATTAGTGCTTCACGAGCGGCTCTTCCCCTGCAAGAGACAACTCTGCTCTGACCCCAAAATGGCTGGCATCATGACCCCAGAGTCTTTATACCTGTGTGCAGAGCAATTGTGGAACCTGTGGGGAGTTATTGTACAGTGCACTGTTTTGTTTTTAATTGCTTTAATAATTATTGCCACTGCTGTCTATAGATTTGTCTCTTGATGTCAATGTTGGTTGTCTTTGAGAAGTGGATATTTTGTAGAAAGTTACTGGGATTTGTTTTTGTTGTTTTCTGCACAGAATTTGCTGGGGTTATAAATGATAAAATAAGTTGTTAGTTATTTTGAAGAAAATCTTGAGCAGAAAACGAAAAGTGTAACTGACCGACTTTGCAAGCTTACTGTGCACTGAAACCAGAGTTATGCTATTAAACCTGTCATCACATTGGCCTCCAAGAACCAGCGCTTGGATGACAAAGCTAAACGTTTAAGGATGAGCTTTTGAAAGAGGGCACTTGTTAAAGCAATGTAAAAAGCCAATGAAGGATGTGTAAGTACATGTTCCTGGTGTGATGAATTGAACATCTTTTCTAGTCTTCCTGTTTAAAAAAAACAAACAAAAAAAAACAGCCATATGTTTAATGCCATAAAGTTGTGGAAAAATTAGGCAATACCTGAAACAGTACTTTTCATTGACCATTGGGACAATTGCCAAAAGGTGTTTGGAAGTTTGTATGTTTGTGTGCGAGTGTGGGTGGGTATGAAATATGCAAGTGACTTGTCCAGGAGTCGTAACCAGTTCAAGTTTGAAAAATCTTTGTTCTTTTTTTGTGGACAGTTTGATGTTACTGTTGTGGAAGCATGACTAATGTCCGTCTCTTCAATCTTTCTCATGTGAGTGGCTTTAGGGCTGTATACAGAACATCTTCGTCATGTCAAGTTGCCTACAGGTCCCCATATTGTTTTTGTAAAGCTCAGGGAGATTAGCCGCCATCTTTCTCTTGTTACTGTTTGTTTTGTTTTATTTTGTATTTAGACCACTTTTCTCATTAATTATTGCAAAGACTGTAAATAAAGAAATCAAATTTGCTATACACATGTGTGGGTCTACAGTAATTTTTTTGCGTGTTCTTGTTTGAAACTGGGTAATCCTGTGCACTCGTAGCAGTTTCCAGAAGTTCCCTGTAATTTTCCTCTTGTAAATCCACTCCCCCACACACACATACACTTAGATCTACCCCCCACTCATCTTACCTGCAGTGGTTGGAGAAAAGCAGTCTTGTTTCCTGCTTGGCATCTTTCACACTGAGAACATCTCTCTCCCTCTATGAAAACAGATGCATCAAGTAAGTGTTTGTGTGTATATATAGAAGCGAGAGCAGCCACATGCTACTTCCTGTCTAAAGTTTGCACACAATCTTTCACCTACTTGCAACAAAATCTCATTCCTGAACCTCTGAACAGCTTTCAGTTTTACACAAAGCTATATGGAGCAGGTAAGCTTGAGCAGTATGGCATAGAAAAAGTTTTCAACCCATCTTGAAAACACCTAACAGTACAGGGTATTCATTAGGACTGTGGAAGCAACAACTCTGGTTTGATATTCACAGGTGCAGTTCAGAACATTGAAATACCAAGACACCTATTTTCTTAAGCTCAAAGTTCTAGTTGAACATGTTTGTTAAAAGATCCACACGTTTTTGCATATAATCTAACTAAATGGTTAGTGTTATGGGTCAGTTAATTTTAGAATCATTTCTATTTGTTAAATTACTAAATTTGATTTAGCCTTCCAGTTAATTTGCTTGGGGAAAGGAAAAAATTCTCGGAAAAGTTTTTAATAAAACTAATAGTTTTTCAAGAAGATCACGGGGAAGAGATCTGACTTGGCAGTTGTCCAGAAAAAAAACCTCCTGATCAGCCTTCACAAAAAGCATAAGCCACAAAATCTCATTGCTAAAAGAGTTGGCTCTTTAGTTTCATTTACAAGTCTATTCATGTGGAGGGAAAGAAATGGTGAACGTGTAGACACAATTACAGCTCAGAGAGGATTTAGAGCTTGTTCATTAGTCGACAGTAAATTCACAAGGAAGGGAATAAAAGTTGAATCTAGACTTCAGGAGCCAGAACAAAAGAGGAATCTAGGACCTGGGCTACAACTTTTTAATTCTTTAAGTTGCTCATAACAGTGCAGGTTGTAATTAAAAGAATTTTAAAACCCAGGTTGATTCCAATACTGTCACTTCTGGATACAAATTTTGCTTCGGATCATCAAGACGATGATGAGACAAGTAAATGTCCAGTATTAAACCAGCTCGGTGCAAATATCTGTAGTTTCTGAAAATAAGTGTTTTTTTTCCCCTTAATTTGAGTACGGTATTTAATAATAATAATAAAATAATAAAATAAAATAAAAAATAAAAAATAATAATAATACGGTAGTTAAGATGATCTGCCAATGCAATGAGTATTTTTCCTCTTTAAATTGAATAGGCATTTGAAATAAAACAATGCAATTGCTTATTTTTAGGATTTTCAATGTAAGTTTTCTATTCCATTTGCAAAGTGTCTCACCTGCTTAATTGAACAAAATGCCCTTGTATTAAGAAAAATGTACTTGCTTATATTTCAAATTGTTTTGCAGTGCTGGGCTTAAACATGTAAGCAGAGATAGTGTTATCACCCTAATGCCAAGCTGAAATGTGGAATTAATTTATAAAAAGAATAACCCAAAGGTATTCAGTAAATAAACTGCACAAGGCCTACATATAAAGTACCTTCAGAAGGCTGACGTTGCTGTATTAAAATTACTTTTCCTTGATTTTATGTAACCACAAAAAGTAATTTTTGAATTTTCATTAACTGTCAGCTAATGAAAATCTACAGCATTTTAAAAGAAATACACCCTTAATGTATTTTTTAATTGCAGTCAAAAGGAGTGCCCAAAAAAATAGAATTGCTAAGAACTTGTCAAAGAAAATGTAAGTTAAAAAAAATTTATTTAGAGAAGCTTTCGGACCACGGTCAGTCATGGAAACTTTGCAGGTGCCTTAAAAGGGAACATCATGTAATAATACTCCTCCAGGTCATCTCTGATTGTCTGGCACTTGTGGAAAAGTCTGTAAGCGTTGCCATGGCAGGCCATAAGAGGCTGAGAGCTGACATAGGCCGATGTGCAGGTTCTCCAGTGACTTCCAGGAAGGGAGACAATGCACACTATCTCTACACAAAAAGATTAGATTTAAGAGTTAGGGATATCAAATCAAGCTGAGAGATGGTCAGCTGCAATGTTTTGAGTCCAGCACAAGGAGTTTGTGTCTGGTTCAGAAAGCTGTAATGAATGGCTTTTGTAACTTTCCTCATGAGTGTTGTTTGATCTCAGTGGAAAAAGTAATGAGATCATGGAAAAAAGAAATCACAAGAAGTTAGAGGAGAGGTACAGTCCTTGGAGACACAGTCTGAACTTGCACCCGGCTATGCAATAATGTGACGTCAGGGACAGACCTCTGAACTTCACAGTGTCTTTCAGATATTATTGGAGACTGCAATTTCCTTCAGTTTTAATAAAGAGTGGACCCGTGCCTCAGAGGCTAAGGTGATATGAAAAGGAGCAATGAACGCAGAATCTGATACTCTGAACAACTCTTATCTTCATCATTGTTCCTTTATCCAGCTTTGTAATTTAAGTTTCATTTTTCCTTTTGAAGGTCTATAAAAAATTGGAATAGAGACATTTTTGTTGTCTCTCACATATCTTTTATTTCATGGATTTCATATCTTGGAAGGTTAAGGTTTAACAGGAAGTCGCATCAATTTGTTTTTCATTAAAGAAATTGAAAACCTAGCCAATAAAAAAAATGTAATCCAAACCGAGAAAAAGGAATATTTTTACATGACAACAACAAACTTAATGTAGATAATAGATTGCAACTATTTTTGAAGATAAAGGATGATCTTTTCCAAATAAAAGCATTAAATCTGTTGTAGTCTGTGATTGAATGTACCACTTTTCACTATCGTAGCTTTGACTGTAGGTTCTGAGGTCCTTGTCCTGCCAGTAGGCATACCAAACGCCCCAGTCTCAAATTTTTTCCTCCAGGTCTGCCCCCTTGATCATCTCTCCATAAACTCCAAAACCTTCTTTGTCAATACTGAAGAAAAGGATGCCCAAACATGTATTTACTGTGTATTTCTATTATAGTTTCTATTATTACCTCACATGGCAATTTTTTGCCTAATCAGACCAGAGAGCCTTCTTCCACATTTGCTGTGTCCCCATGGATTACCACAAATTGGAAGTGGGACATTGTTGCATCATTGCAAGTGTGACTTCTTTTAATTGCTTAATTAAAGGGAGAGATTATTTCATATGCATGAATTGTAATAATTCCAGTCATAGGTTCTGTCCATCTGAGGAATGGATGCATGAGCCTCTTAGCTGCTTCTCTTATCAATGCTCTCCTGCCAACCCCATCCAGTTTGGCAGATTGCCAGATTGTGTCGTTTGCTTTCAATTTTTAAGTAATAGGCTTAAGTGCAGTTTGAGATGAGCAAAGTATGGAATATTAATTGGTAACTTAAACCCACATTTAACTTCTCCTCAAATTTCTCCCTGGTAGGTCAACTGCATGTTTATGACTTCATGATTTTTTATGAGCAATTATATATTTGAGCAATATATATTTTCAAAGCCCAGATTTTCCTTCAGAGATTTCCATGTGCTTAATCTGCTGTAAACAATCCAGCTGGTGGTTCTTGGCTGCAGCACATTGGAGGTGTTCTGATTTTGTCTGTGTCTGTGTGTAAGGTGTTGGTGGTATGTTGGGGGGGGGTGAGGGAGAGTGTCTAACACCCCATTATTGGCATGAGATGCAGCATCTTTAAAAGTGTGTGAGAGCATGTGCGGTCGACTGGCTGTGTATAAAAACTGCTGTCCTTTGAGTGAAGTCACTGATAGCTCTTCTGGCTCATTCCTGGAATTCTTTCCAGTGGAAACAATCCCATTGCTGATCCGAGTGTGTCAGCCGTGTCTGACCCGCTGGCCCCTTCAATTCTCCCAAACTCCCAGCTATGATCTACACTAACACTTCCTAATAGTGATTTCTCGATGACTAACCTGGCATTAACCCTTTCACTTCCTCTCACAGTGCCCCTCTTTGTATGTCTTGAGGAGAAAAAAATGTGTATCTCTTTATTCTACTTCCTCCTAACCTACTCTTTTTTACCCGTTTTGCTTGTTTTCTTGTTCTTTCCATTTTCTGCCCCCCATGACTTCCATCTCATTTTGTTGTTTCAGCAATTTTCCCATACTTACACAGCAGTAGGAAAGTACACTGCATTCCCACAGTGCAGGTTATGTTTCACTGCAAACAGATCCCCTGTTCCAATAACCCTGCTATTTTAGCGCTGCACCCTTTAAGTGCAAGCCTCTTAAGTTTGATTTGATCGGAGCTTGCAAACTGATGCACATGCTTGGATGTTTTATGCACTACTGTGTCTGGTGTTATGGGTGCCGTGTGCGTAAGGGAAAGATTCTTTTCCCAGGGTTCCTCCAGTGTGAGAAGAGAGTGGAGCTCTCAGGACATGAGGCAAAAACTTTGATAGTTATTTTTAACCTGTTTGGATATGGCCAACCAAGCGTGGACACATATCTGGCACTGTCTACAAGGAAAGAGCTTAGAATAAGGTTCGCTTGGAGCCACAGGACAAAAAGGGAAAGATTGAAAGATAAACAATTCAGGGAAGCATAAAGGAAGATGTTAAAGAGAGTTGAGTACAGTGGCTATGATTTTTTGTATGCACCTTAGTTTTTCAAAGGAATTTGATTTAATATACAAAGTAAGTAAATAATGCATGTTTTTATTTCATATATCATCCATTCACACCATCCATATGCTGCAACAGGGTGGTGGGAGTATCATGCTGTGCAGACCCTTTTCTTTAGTAGAGACAGAGAAGCTTTAGCAACTTTAGCAGCTTTAAGCAACATTGTCTGTTACGGCCTGGCTCAAATGGCCGCAACAAAATCAGGAAGCGACACGGTAACCATAAATGTTTTAAGCCCTTCAGAGGAATTTATTGAAATTACAGTCCAGGGGATAATGAGTGGCAGACCAAAATGTGCTTCCAGCACAAACACCCTCTGCCTGGTCTTCTCTCGGCTTAGTTCTTGCTGACCAATCCGGGACCTCTGGACCCGACTGGACCTCGGACTCGGATGGGTCATGGCCTTGGCTGGTCCCCTGGATCAACCCTGGTCCTCTCTGGTACTATGGCAACCTCTGGTGTTCTGAGCCTCAAACACCTGGCACTTCGATCACACCTGGTACCACGGTGACACACCCTCATGGGTGGAACGGCGCTTTTTAAACACCATCCAGGTGGCCATTTAATTAGAAACACCTCCTACAATTAAGGACCTGCAATGACAAACGATCTTCGGCCACTTGCCTCACAGCAGAGCACACATTAGAATAATCACAGCTTACTAATGAGTTAGGGGAGCCCGGTCAAAGAGCAGACAGAAATGGGATTTAGAATTGGCAAAAACTTTAATCTGCCCACGTGCAAACCTGGGAGAGACATAAGTCAAACGTATTGTTATTCCAATAAAAGGTACATAGTATGAATTCAAACCATGCATGAGATTAATCAGTCATTGTTTTCTTCCAACTTCAAAATATATGCACTGTCATATGTAGGCCTAATAAATAAAATCCTAATCAAACCATTGGCATATGTGGTTTTACTATGACACAGCATGGAAAAGTTAGGTTACCAGGAATAAAGTAATATCTCCAGATCAGGTGGATCTTTTGCTGAAGGCTCACACCGATATGATAGAAGTGCTGCCATAGCAAAACTGAAACTTATGAATATGATGTCAGGGTGTTCTAATAAAAGTTAACCAATGTACTTTCCAGATGATACAGCAAACCAGAAAGACACGAAAAAGAGCATGACAAAAGGAGAAACTGCTTTTTAACCACAATAAAATAACTGAGAGTCCGGTTTTGTCATGTCCTCTTTCCGTGAATGCTTTATTTATTTGGCATCGAAAAAACCCATCAGCAGCATGTGACACACAATCTGAAAAGCAAATGACCACACAAGCTGAGATCTAAATGTGGACATTTAAAACCAGACCTCCATAGCTGTACGGGAAATTAAACCCCAACACACTGAACACATTCAGCAAACTGCATTTAGGCCTCAACATCACAGAAAATATGAGAAACAGAGAAAACACCTGATACCAAAGTACAGCGCTCTCTGTGGCACAATGAATAAATGAATAGTATCAGCAATTTGCAACATAGCTTGTCGTTCAAGAAAATGAAATTTTTGCTTCATAGATAAATTAGACAAAAGAGAAGAATTAAGGGATAGCAACTGATTTCTCTCTGAATCCTAAATTAAGAATCAGAGAAGGCCACCGAACCCAATCTATGAGGTGAAGACTCCAGGAATCTGTTTCTGTCTGTGGCCTTCATCGGGGTCATTGCACAACACCAAACAATATGCATATGAGTTTCGTCAAGTCTAGGAAAAACTAGTCTTATTTTTGCAGCGTCTGGGGAATACTATGAATTCTTCTGTTTTTGTAAAGTTTCTATCTGTCTTGAGATGCAAAACAATATAAGTTCAAATAAACAATCTACAGCTAACCCTCAAATAATAATTTGAACATTTCTGAGTCACACATCATGAATTTAGAGATTAGAATCCATTAAAATGCAAATGCCTTAAATATTGGTTTAATTGCATAACCTTTTACTGTGCCCTATTCCAATTTTTTTTGGTCGTGATCTTTTTTTGGGCTGGATAACTCTTACAAAATATGGCTGATTAAACTAGAAGAGCTGTGCACTTTGTTAGTATACAACATTATGGAAAATTAATTTAAATCCCTGCTTGTCAAATCCATGCACGGTTGGTACAAAATGTTATGAGAAAAAAGGCTTCATTTAGTACCCAACCGGCTATAAATGGCACAATTTGTTTTAAAATACCTTTAAGTGTAACAGTAATTATTTATTAAATTCTAAGAAGGAACATCTGATCTAGTCTCATAGCCAGTAAGGTTTGGACATAAAACAAAAATCCCAGTGTCTGCTCCGTGCCATAGCCTTAATGTGCAAAGCCACAAGCTGTTTCTCTTTCATTCACTGTTGTTGATATAAATAGACAACTTGTGCCCCCACCACTTTAATCCTTATTGTCTAGAGACGAGGGTGGAAAAAGCAGGGAAAGAGAGAAGGGACTTGGGACATGGAAAAGGACAAACATAGATACATAAAGATCCAACGCTGCAGTTGCCTTAACATGCATGTGTTGTTACAGGTGCAACGCCGAGACATGAAGTGAAAAAAGAGGCAGATTTAGGTTTTCACATCACCAAAAATAGCACGGTATGCTATTTGAGGATAGAATGTTACATAAAAAGTCAAAGCAAGACTTTCTTTCCTTGTATAACCTCGTTAAAGTTAGTTTATGAATACACTCTGCTTTAAATAAACAAAAGCACAACGGTTCCTCAGTATCTCCCACACAGCTACGGGAATAGAATGCTGTGAGACAAATTTCTAACATTGCTGGTGGCATTATTTGCTTTTTATGTGATTCAAAGTAAAACTGTTTTACTTTCCTTGCATGATGATGCATGATGTTTGACACAAGGTTCTGTTAAGTGTTTGTGAGCAGATAATATCTTACATTAACTCTCGGCATTTAACATGAATCCACATAAGTTGGACTCCCACGCACTATGGAAGCTAAGGATCAGACAAAGAAGGTTCAAGTCCCTTCTATTGTATTTAAACAACTTAAGTCTCAAAAACACCATTGCAGTTGTTAATGAATGAACTAAGCAACATTTGAACAATAATCCTCCGAGGTTTACTGGTTCTCCACAGGAGGTGGAGAGAACCAGTAAACCATTGATCTTAATGTGTGAAACATACACTGAGGAGAGTCATTTCTAGTTAGTTTAGCAACGTATCTGAAAATAACATGAACTTCAATTGCCAATATATAACTGCACTTCTAATAACCTTTTTTATTTATATCACTAAAGTGACATTAAAAGCTGAGGAGCTTTTTACTTCTTCCATTCTCAGTATTCTCAGTGCACCTCCACCACCTCTGTTTTCAATGGAAATCTTCCCCTACTTTTGTTCACATATTTGTCCAATACAAAAATTACGTCAGATATGATCAAGAAATATTGTTTATATAAACTGCACATTGTTTTTGAGATTTGGTCTAGTTTTGTACCTTGGTAAAAAGTTCCTTTGTCTCCGACCTCCATCCCATGTGTAAATAATACTCTGCATCTGTGTAAATCTTATGATGGTTTTAGGGTAAATTAAATAGGGGATTAAACAAAAAGCAGTCTCATCATATACTCTAAAGCCCGAACACACTTTCATACGATCCCTTACACACTGATCTATTTTTCTGACACACTGGCTGTGTAATGGGTCACTCTGTGGCCCCACGAGATTGAGTATTCACATAGAAATATGCACTGGTATTTCCACCAGCATAAACAAGCCTGGAAGAAAATGTAAAGCCACAGTTGCTGCTTGAACAATCAGGAAAAAGATCAGTTTCATTCTCTTATCTGTTTTTCTGTCCACGTTGCAATGCTGAGCTATGTGTTTAGACAAACCCACATTCATATAACCTGGCAAGCCAGACTGACCAAAGTGGAGCAGCATTGGTTGATTTCTACACGTTTATCAATCGGGGCCTATTTCCATTTAATTGTTCATTTCTGAGCCAGTTGGTCGAGTGACACCTAGTGCCCGTCTACCAACATTTAATTTTGACACCGTAACCTATAAAAATTTCAGCGTACACCATGTGAAAACATAAAGCAAGTATGTGCTTGCTGTTCTTCTTTCAGAAATGAAATCATGGATTCTGATAGCATCAGCTTTGTGTGTGCCCTTCCTCCTGCGCTGCCATGTTTATTTTGGTTCAACAGTGAGTTTGGCAACTCTTGCTTTTTTACGGCTGCTTGTCCCGCATTAAACCCAGAGGTGTGAAGTACATATACTTTGTTACTGTACTTAAGTACACTTTTTAGGCATCTATATCTACTCCATTACTTATTTTTCTTCCTACTTCTGATTTCTACTCATTACATTTTCACAAAATATCTGTACTTTCTATTCCTTACATTTTTAAAACAAACGTTACTCATTACTCTTGGCTTCGGTTTAATGTTTATAAATATTTATTTCCCATCATGTGCTCCATCCAATGCAGATCATTGGCGCCATCCACATCTAGTGAAAACTAGTGTAATTAGATGAGTCATATAATGCAAACACTCATTGATTAGCTATTGTTCAACTTTATGCTGATGCCAAAGGAAATCATCAGAAGCAAACAGGTGTTCTTTAAACTGCAAATGCCATTTGTCTATGCCATGCTACAATATCGGAAAAAGATTTTGAAATGTCTGAAAGGTCAGACAGAGGTGAGAGCGTATCAGGAGATGGAGACCAACAAGACCTCCCTCATCCTTGGCCGTATCTCAAAGAATTTTTTGAAATAGTCGAAAAATTGAGCTTTCAGTTCATATAGTGCCATCTGGCTGTTTTTTTTTTTTTTTTTTTTTTTTAAGGTTACTTTATACTTTTATACTTTAAGACGTTTTTGGAGCACATACTTTTCAACTTGAGTACAGAGGTCAAGTTGATACTTCAATTTTAGCCAGAGTGTTTTTAAAATGCAGTATCTATACTTCTACTTACTTAACAAATGTGTACTTTTGACACCACTGGTTAAACCATAGCATCAAACAGTTGAAGTGGGAGTCAGAAGAGTTGGATTTGCATTTGTTTGTAAAAACATTAAAACTGAGATTTCAGCTTTAAGTCAAGATTAATAATGGAAACAGCAAACAGTTCACCTAGTGATTCAGAGTTTTACTTTGTATTTTCCCCTAATCTGTTGTGTTTTACTTTGCAACCATGTCTCTCTTCCTGTCTAACCTTTGATTTTGCCATCAAAATGCTCCATATGCAGACACAGCTGTGTATACATTGCAAGTGATCTACCAGGTACTGTTCACTTCAACCAGACATGATTGTTACAGCTTTATAGATTTTTCTGTTTGGATCAGCATAGAGTTTATCCGATACAACTTTTTTTTCATTTCTGATAGGATACAGATATAACAGTTTTGCATATTGACCGCTACCAATATTGATCCTGATACTATATCAGAATAAATAGCCCTTAAACTTATTAATAAATTTGTAGCATAAAATGTTAGAAAAGGCTTGATGAAGTGATATGTGATCAAACAGAGAACAATAGTCGACAGTAAAGGGTATGATAAAAACGGACCCAGGGGTTACAAACTTTAAACATAAATGGAGTTTTTCTATACTATGTTTATATTGGAGATTTTAGATGCAGGCTGATATGCTGCTAGAGGGCTACACAGTGGTACAGTGGGTAGCACTGCTGCCTTGCAGCAAGAAGGTTTGGGGTTTGATTCCCGGCCTGAGGTCTTTCTGCATGTTGCACGTTCTCCCTGTGCATGTATGGGTTCTCTCCAGGTACTCTGCCTTCCTCCCACAGTCTAAAAATATGAATTTTTGGTTAATAGGTTTCTCTAAATTCTCCTTAGGTGTGTGTGTGACTGAATGGCTGTTTGTCCTGTTTGTCTCTGTGTTGCCCTGTGATAGACTAGTGACCTGTCCAGGGTGTACCCCGCCTTTCTCCCATAGACTGCCAGAGATAGGGATCAGCACTCTCCACACCCCAGCAGGGATAAGCATGAAGGGAAATGGATAGATGGATATATTCCCATGATTGTTTTTGATTGGTACCAATATCAATATCAGATCAGGACATCCCAAGATACAATGTCAAATTAGGATCTAGGGTGTCTGGGGCCCAAGAGAATCCCTGAGACAGCCCCAAAACCATGAAAAAGCACTATATTAATCCATGTGTTTAAGACGTATTTCAAGATATTGTTGTGAGGCTCTGTTAAAAGGCCATAATTGGTTCATTTACAAAAAACATATGCGTTATCTTTTGGTGTATTCATTAAGGGTGTATTCACAATAGGAAAGTCATTAGGTCTGGACCAAAAGCATAGGTTTATTTTAGTTTGGTGTGGTTCAATTTCATACTGTACTTTGTTCAAGTGAACTATAACTTGTAAACAAAGCGGCACCATCCTGTGATGAATGTGTCTGCCAATAGGAACTGCTATTAACTTTTAGACAGTGAAGTTTTGTTTTAAATCAATGTCTTTTTATTTAAGTTTTCCTTTTATTCATACATACACATTTACTATTAGACAAATAAAACACAAAACAGTCAAATACAGAAAAACAATCCCTAAAAAGCAATCCCATATACTCCCACTCAGGTCAGTGATTGGTCAGTTCACACATCCCATTCCTGCCGGCAAGTACAAAGCACATTCTCGTAAAGGTGAAATAATCTAGAATATTATTGTATATAGCCAAGAAAGGGGCCCAACATTTAATTTTTTCCAAGTGTGGAGTCTTTTTAAAGACATGGAAGTCTGCTTCGCCCTGCTCAAACTAATGTGTTGTATCTTCAGAAGTAATGTGGCCATCTACTAAAGTCTAACAAAAAGAGTTATGCACAGCATGTAATATTTTAACTATAACAATGTAATGGAGCTGCTCTTCAGCTATCAGGAATCATGAATTCATCAATATCATGAATCCTTTTAACTCCTGGTTAATGCATCACCTATTGATTTATTGTAATTCCTCTGTAGTAGAAGATCCTTCTTTACATGCGTTTGGGAATAACACAGGACTTCGCTCCTTTTGTTTATTCCACTCCAGCACTGATCATAAATTTTATCAATGTGCTGCTCTTTCAAAGGTGAGCTGGCAGCATGCTGTTTCAAAGCAAGGTTTTCCATTCCTCTCTCAAGTGATGCACTGACCCGTAAGAAGTTTACACTGATAAAACTATACAGTTCACTCTGTTTCTCAGATAGAGTGCATGCCATGGGGAGCAGGTCATGGAAAAGTCTTGAGTTTGACTAAGTGCACTCTCTCTTTTACCCCGTCTGTCAGTCCATCTCAGCTTCACTCACTCTTACCACAATGTGCACTCAGCCAAGCTGCGCAGACACAACAGTTCACGTGTTCACCCTCAGATATGCTTAGACACACTGACCAGTACATGCACACGCATCACTGAAAGCTGAGGTCATTTGTAGACTCGGATCGCCTCATAACTGAAATTAAAAGAAACAAATGACACATACATGTAGTTACAATGCTTTAAAAGGCTATGCTGGAGGATTCAAGAAGCATTTAATAATGATATACCTAATGAGATTGGATATATTACCTACATAGGAATCTTTGGAGAGAAACTTTGTATTATGAAAAACAACCTTACTAAGTCATGGAAAAATGATTAGTGAGTACAAGAAATAGTTCAAGGGTTACACATACCTTTCTAGAGGGTGTTTATTTCAGTGATTTCAACATTTAAAGACACTCAGAGTGATTCAAAGGTAAAACTTTTTCCAAAAAAGTACTCAAAACAAAGTTAAAACTGTAGCTTATTTACTCTTTAAGCAGTTTAACCAATGAGGCACATAGATGAGTGCTTTGATGAGCTGTTTTTGTAGACAAGTCTTACTCATTTCTACAGTACATTAATAATTAAAAGCATGTTGTTTTGTTAGGTTAGTCAGATGAATAAGTGTTAGAGTTTTTTCCATTCTCACATAGCCATGAGCATTTCTTGTGAAGGATGATGCTTTGTTAAGAAAGATGTCCTAAAGTGGCCCTCTCTTTGCCCTTCTAAGAAAGAACTGCTGATTCAAATAAGCTTCATGATGTCTTTGACATCTGAAGCTCTTCTACCTGCACAATTTATTCATTTCAAACACACCCAAACTCTGATCCGTTGAAAGCTTTTTATCCGTAGCTGATTTGACAGTTGATAAAAACACAGCATCATTATCAGGAAGTAACTTTGCTTCATGTACTTTGTCTCATGTCGTCAGAAGGCATGGGGCCAAGCAGCGACATTGGATTTTATTTAGGGTGAGTCTTTAAAAGAACACTTATCTGATAACTACTTTAGATTTATTACGCGTAAAATAAACATAATTAGCATGTAATGGCTGAGAACATAAATAACACATAATATAGTCAAATATCTTTCTGATACCTTTGTAGTTTTATGTTGTATTGCTGCAATAAAATAAAAAAAACTATTTTTACAAAGTTTATAAAAAATAATAATCAAATATGAAATACACCATGGTTAAGTAAATCAAATATTAAAGCCAAAATTAAATTAAGATTTTTCCTTATTTCTATGTTGTATCATCTAATAAATGCACTTTAATTAACACACTTCAAATGAGTGGACTTACACTGTTATTAGTAGGTGGTTATTGGTGTGATGATTAACTAATCAGATGTTTGGGTTTATTTGAATAGCCAAATAAATATTTCACTGATGGACTTTAGTTCATGAAATAAATTTTTTTTTTTTTTCAGAAACACTAAATAAAGTACTTAGGATTTTAAATTCAAGCTTTAGATACCGACTAATTTTATAAAGTACTTGGTATTTCCTGATTTATTTAAATATTGCTATGAGTATGTGAACAGATCCTAATACCGTTTTTTTTTTTTTTTTTTTTGTATATATACACAAATATATCTTGCTAATAATTAATTTATTATAATGGCATCTAATAATAACAATAAGAAGAAAAAAAAAATAATGGCATCTTCGGCCCTCGATTAAACTTGGGGGAAGTAGTTTGTTCGAACAGCGTCACCTGTTGGTGGCTGAGTGTCAGGACAGGTGAGAGGTAACGAGTTAAGAGGTCGTCATCAATTGATAAGTCTGGAGAATATTCGCTGTGTTTTTTAGCTCCGCTCAGAGCGGCGCTAACGCTGCCTGTCAGCGGGATGAAGAGCGGAAGATGCTTCGGGGAAACCTGAGCGCGTGCCACGCTGCTACAACTGCTCTGGATGAGATTTGTATGCTAGCTACTGTTAGCAACCTGCTAGCTTCTAAAATGTCGCAACTAAGTTCTTGCAGCTAATTTGAGTCATGCTTAACCGGCACACCTGAATATAAACAGCAACTGCTTACGATAAAAAAACCAAAAGGTGAGTATAGCTATTTATATAAACAACGTTATAGACAGCAAACAGTATCTGCGGATTAACTAACATGGTTTAACATTATTGTTCGTTTAAATTTTCCTATCAAGTTTGCATATTTTGGTTTTGGTATCAGGGAAATTGTTTTACAATTGTTTATAGAAAATGTATTTGTCGCATCTCATTAAATGTGGCTACAGTTTAAGCTAACCCGCATTTTCTTCCTGGTTACTCATGATTTAGCCCCACCCATAGATGATGGAAAATGTTACTGTGTTGGAAAATAACGACTTCTGATAACACATGGTTATTATCCAGCACATTAATCTGTATATCTGCATTTCATGATGAAAGGAAAAGAGATATAAGGACAGGTGGAAGTTCAGAGATTGCTCGCTGATGTTTTGACGGCTGTTTTCTTTCTGTTTAGTTTCTGACTACACATTAATAGTCGCATTAGAACATGTAGTTGTGTTTATACATAAAAAAAAAAAATACTTTTATTTTTTTTCCCAAAATATCCTGAGGGGGTGCGATTGCACTAGCAGAAGTACTGGTTTTCAAACCATATTATATGCTGGGCTCTATAGTGAATGTCAGGGACTTCA
The DNA here is from genome assembly GCF_016077235.1 of Cyprinodon tularosa. NCBI lineage: Eukaryota > Metazoa > Chordata > Actinopteri > Cyprinodontiformes > Cyprinodontidae > Cyprinodon > Cyprinodon tularosa. The sequence goes on from NW_024038004.1 coordinate 1,731,310, forward strand.
GTTTATTTACTATATTAAAATAAGACTAAGATGGGGAAAAAGTAAATGGGGAGAAAAGTAGCTGGACTACAAGAATTAAGGATTTCTTTAAGCTTAAAAGAGAAGAATGTGCCAAAGGAAGAAAAAGGTGCATGGGGTATATACAGTATGATTAATTAATAATTTAACTTTATTGATCTCACATTGGAGAAACTTACCTCTGCAGGTTAACCATCCCCTTGGGGAGCAGTGGGCTGCCATCGTGGGGCAACAGGAGAGCAGTGTGGGGTTAAGTTAGTAGAGAAGTCATATTTAAATTTCACATCATTCTGGCTTAAACATGTATATAAATGTACTCTTTATCAGACCATATTGTCCAAAAAGTTAGAACATTTCTATTTAGAAATATCCTGTCTTAAAATCTGTGTTTTTTGTTATTTTATGCAGGCCAGTTAGTTATACGTCAGTTTGTACACCTAAATTCAGCCAATAATTTTTTAACAATCATCTGTCAATCAAATTTTTTCGGTCATAGCATCTTGATTCATATGTTGCAGCTAATATAAGCAACGGGTGAAATAAGAATAATTTACTGTACCATTGAGGTACATCCCAGTGTTCACGGGGATGGATGTCTGTGTGTTCGGCAGGCGTAGAGATAAAAGAACTGGCAGCGTTGCAAGAAAGGGCTCAAACAAACTTCAACCACTTCGTCCCCGCTTTTCTACTCTATATAAAAAATGTATGACGTAGGAAACTCATCCACAACCTCTGACAGAAAACTCTCCTCATCTTGCATGTTTCGGCTGTCAATAGCATTCCTTGACAGTGTTGTTTCCAAGTAGTTCTTGGTCATATTGTACTTTCCCATTATTCCCCTACTAGTGCTAAGTTGCTAACTGGTTAGCAAGATGCTTCTGAGACACCGGCCACAACCAACATAGTTGCGAACCTTCCGCCAATCACATTCACTTTATTTACTTGTTTAAAGTTGGGCATCACTAAGGAGAATTCGGAAATGCAACAGTTGGCCGCTTCCCTACGACTTTAAGGGTCTTTGCTCTTTAAGGGTCTGCGGGATTGGGGCTCGAACTCAGAACCTCAGGATTCCAACCTCCATACCCTAACCACTAGGCTGCCACTCCTCTATATACAGTGCATCCACATATGACAGCTGAAGTCTTTTATTTGTTTTTTTTTAAATAGCAGGATTCATATACAGGGTTATTGCACAGGGTATTTACATGGGTATTTATCTAGATGGGTATTTATATATAGATATAGATTTTGCACTGGGTATCAAATAGTAAATTGCACATTGCACAAGTTACTGCCGTTGTATTGTTGCATTGTAGAGTCTGGTGGCAGCAAGGATGAATGACCTGCGGTAGCAGTCCTTTTTACAAACAGGGTGTAAAAGTCTTTCTCTAAAGCAGGCACTGTTTGATTGGTTGATCTTTAAAAATAACCAAATTTGGTCGTATTTTGGGCTAAAACAAATAACCTGCAACTAATTTAGTAATCAATTAATTGTTATGTGTAGTATATTTTTAAGATTCTTAAAGTGCCATTTGCTGAAAGAACAACAGATTCTGAGAAGTATATAAGCACAAAATTTATAAAACTTTAATAGATCTTGCTTTTAAGAAAGCTTAATCTTATTTAGCTGTAAACACATTCTATCCATGAGCCTAAAGCAGTGCTTTAAAGTGGAAATGAAATGGTTAGCCGAATTAACTTAATTTACGACATTGTGTCTCACTATTATCAAAAACTATCTTACAAACTTGATATAAATGAAGAAAAGAAAAAAAATATAGCTTGGTCAATAATTCTTTTGGTGAGGGCACCGTCATGTCCCAGTACTCCACGTAGTGATGTCATGGGGTTGGTTGATTGTAGAGCCACCAGATGGATATATTGGTAATACCAGTTATACCTCACAACTGAAAACACTTAAGAAATTTGGCATGATGGAAGACGAAGCTGAAAGAACATTAAAGCAACCATTGTTTATGATTTCGAGCCCATTGTGCGGGTGGCTCGAGCCATGGGAAGGAGAGAAGAAGCAGATGTGGTGCCATTGCTCTGACAATCAGCGCTATCCAACGATCCACCCTACCTTGTGGCGATGCGCATGTGCAGACTTAAAGCACGTCACAGGTTGCAGATAAATGACACTGTCTGGATGCACTGCCGTAAGAAAAAAAATGGGAGCAAGTATGCAAGTATAAATTTCAACCCTTTCACTCTAGAAGTCTTTTTCTCAAGCAAATATTTTTGTATTGTTTATTTCTAATAACATGCTTTACATATTTTTATTTTAAATATGTTGTTATGCTCATAAGCTACCATAATTATTTCTCACAAGCATATTTTATGTGTTGTCTCCCCCAGTACTTTGTGCCCCAGGATATGGCTAGTGGCTAGTGCCTATATGGCTAGTGCCTAGTGGTGTTTCTTGTTAACACTGAGGAGAAATATTTTACAGAAGGAAATTTGAAATGGCTTTTAGAAATCTTGGCTTTGATCGATTTTCAAACGCTGCCTGCTCCAAAGATCCAAGCCTACCTGTACTGGGTCCTTCGAAAAGGATGTGAAATGAGAATACTGGAAGAGTTCAGCTATAGATCCGAACAGCTCAAGCCTTCTCCAGCTGTCAGCACTACCAAGAATGGATGGTGGACTATTTACTACTCTTCTGTTTGCTAAGTTCACTTTTGAGGAGCTTCAGCAGCAGCACTGATGTTGCGGATATCCGATTTGTAGTTCACTGGAATCTGTGCTTTAAAGTCAGCTAAACCCATTTGTACAGGGACAGATAAAACCTAAATATCTGGCTCACTAACTATTAAAATGAACTATTTTCATAAAGTCAAAACAAAATTATTCACATACTTGTATTATATTAAACTGCACTTACAATATTCATCACTTTTTGGCACCATTTTCCTTTTTCCTCTGAGCACGGAGAAGCCAGCTTGCTTCCACTCACAATGAATCATGGGATACCCAAGACTACATAGGATACAGTGGTACTGTCCTTAAAACAGGTGAAAAGAAGGCTGTGTTTGTCAGCCACATACGAAAGGGTTTTGAATAGAAACATGCAACAACGCCGCACTATAACGTAATCGGCCAACGAACTTGACCTTTGGAGTACGCAGCCGCCGGTTTCAAACACAGCACTGAAGTTGGAGTTATCACTTCCTCATGTTTTGAAAGATCTCTTATTTTAAGTTTTATTTTTAAGATTCCTTTTCATGTTAACCCTATGAGGTTTGCTTATAATAGAAGTGGCTTCAAGACACTTTGAAATTGGCTCATATAGCTTTGATTTAGAGCTGGCCTTGTTAGTTTGTTCTGAATAAGTAGATCACTCAATTTATAAAATTGAAACATGACATTTTACATTTTATTTGCAGTCGACAGCTCTGTATGAACATATTCTCCATGTTTCTGCCGCATATTTGTACATCATTAAAGAGAATAGAGGCACTGGCTTTCAGTAATAGAAACGGGTCTGCCCCCCTGAAAGATTTTCTCTGATATGTCTTTTTTTTCTCATTTAAATATTAGATATCGTCAAGCAGAGTTCCTTATCAGAAAAAACATTGTCTGATTAAAGAAAATGTGCAGTTTTCAAGTGATAGGGAAATGGTCATTTGTACAAAATAATTTGCTACAGTCTAGAAAATATTTGTGCCACTATTAGCACCAAATATTATTTCACAACCTATAGTGAGTAATTTCGGCCACTCTGCCAAAAAGTTTGAATCGATCTAGGGCTGGGCGATATGACCTCAAATCAATATCACAATAAATTGGGCAGTCTTACCTCGGTAACGATAAACGCACGATAATTTCTCAATTATCTGCAGGTGGTGGCGGTTGGATGTGTTACTTTGGGTAGTCCCGACGGTTTTCAGGCAAACGTGTTCTTTTGCTCAACATCTATTGCGAAATTTTGGTGCCACCAAACTGAGCGTGCAGTGAGAACAATTTGCATCGTTTAAATTCACACACCCTCGCTAAAAACCGGTCTGCTGCGCGCTCAACTCTGACAACGCGCCCTCGACTTCTTTTCTGTGTGCTCAGCTTCATCTCTGCTCATGCTCGGCTCCATAGGAGTTTTGTTTACAGCTGTTTGACGCTTCTTCATCCGCCATTCTCTTTGTTTATTCCCTACATGCTGCAGTGTCTTAAAGGGGACGGAAATGCCAGCCACCAGCGCACACAATTATTTACCAACATGGGAAAATTTGTGCCGGTTATCGTAGTAAATGACGGTAATGGTAAAAATCGGGTTTATCGCCCAGCCCTAAATTGAACCATTCTGGGTGATTTGTAAGATTAAAATAGTAGTTCAAATTTTGATTTATGTTTGGACTTTACCCAGGCCGGTCTAAAACTTTCCATTAATATTTTTTGAGTCATTCAGATAACAATTTCTCAAATGTTATTATGGCACTTTACTGGATGCACATTTCTGTAAAAGTTCCACTTCATCAGATGGGCCTTTGTGTTCTATTTGTTTTAGTGGTGTATTTTACTTTAGATGTGTCCTATGCACGCCATTTTCACAGCCGGTCTTTTTGTTATTAAATCAAAAGCGCTGACTTTAACTGAGTATAGAGGTCAATGGGCCCATTCTTCTTAAAAAGATGAAGCTTTGTTTAACATTTCTGTGGCGCATAGAAAGGTCATCAAAACAAGCGAGTCTGAGCCTGTGCTGCTGTTGTCAGAACTTAATAATAGACTCTTTTTCACCATAAGGAAATCATTCTAACATTAACAGAGGCGTATATCCATGAAGCAGGATGTGAAACTCTCCTGTGCATTTACTGCAAGACATCAAAATGTCTGCTTCATCAAAATTTTGAAATTCTTAGTGATTTACGTATCTGATACTAGATGCCTCAACTTTTTTTTTAACTCTGATAATTAAATGTAAAAGTTCTGCTATATACTATTTGAATTGTTATTTTCCGACTGATTTTACACAGATTAAAATCTTTATCAGTGTGCTTTAGAATACTATTTTTTTTTTTCCATTGCTTAACCTCTTCACAAGAAATTTAACTGGCCACCCAAGTGGCTTTGGAACATGTGCACAGGCGAGTGTTGCTTGTACATTTTAAACTGTGCTGCCCAATGAAGATTTCTTTTGAAATTACATTTAGATGATTTTCAGAATATTATTTAGCACGTTGTTAGGAAGATGTAACACTATTCTGGATGCTGGAGTACAAATGTGCAGATCACAGAGGAGGCTTTTACAAGCTATTCCAATTCTAGTTTCTTTTAAATACCGTCCTGAAGTTTGCAGTTTTCATTGGTTTGGATTTTTATTGCAAGGATTAGTATGCTGTTAAATTTATTTGAGTGATTTTTATTTTGATTCAGAAACTATATTTAGCAGAGAGTGCCAATAAAATGTAGAAAAGGAATGTAGGTTTTGTGGTAGATTGTATAAATCGTGAAGGGATTGACAGATTCTAACCAGTTTTTTTGTTGTTGTTTTTCTGAGGGAACATTTTATTTTTATTTTTTTTGTAAATGTGAACTTTGGAAAGAATTAATACTCAGTTTTGATCAGCATTTCATCAATGCAGGAAAGAAAATTGCTCCAGGTTTGTAATTATTTCAGGTAGAGCAGATTTAATTTGCCTAAACAGGATGAGAAGATCTAAACTTCTATCTTCTGCATCAGTTGTTGCATTCATCTGCCTGCTCCATCCTCTGCTCATTTCTCACCCAGATGAACAAACCACTTGAAGCTTATTGCTTAGCGGAGACACAGCTGAACTCCTGACTGCACTGCTGGGATGTCTGAACTTAGCTTAAATGTAGGAATGCAGCATCTCTGCCAGAAAAGCCAGACTTGGACTCTGAAGAGTATGTTGTGAGTTTTGCAGGGCTGTATTTGGGCAAGTGTTTCCAGGATCATTTCTATGGTGATTTAAATACATTTTTTAGCCAACAAAACGGATGAGACTAAACGCAACGCTCAAGTGTTTCTAGCCTATGGTTTATTAAAACAAAGTGGATGCTTTGCGTAAAGGGATATCTCTCTGGGGTTTATGTCTTGCAGAACCAAGTCTGAGTTTGGGATTTCATAATCCTGTTGAGTTGTTATATCCCTGGCTCCAGGTGTATGGATCCTAATACTGTTCCATATATAGACTACGTGTTTCTTCCAGCAGACACACAAAGGTGTGTTTTCACATTTGCTGAGAGTGAAACTTTGGTTGGCGTGCTGAGCAAGCCTTGTTATCCTCTCTGGACACGCCTTACATTTTCCATCATTAAGCCCTAGTAACCCTTAAACCCTTATTGCCGGCATAATCATACACACAAACACGCTTGCATTATTTAAACGTACCCTGAGCCTCTGTGGTTGCTGCCATGAGAACTGCTGCGTCATGATCCCAAAGAGGGTGTCAACAAGGGCAAGATAATGAGTGAGTGGTTAAAACCCAGGAGTTTATGCAATTATGGGAGTAACTGAGATGAAACGTTGTGAGCTGAAGTTCATAGAGAAGAGGAAAACACCTGCTGGAGGATGATATAGCTCCCCAAAGCACCAGTATGGTCTTGATGCGTCAGCCTGTGGTTTGTTTAATTTGAGGTTCCCACGGCATGATAGCTTCTAGTTAAAAATATCACAGATTCATCGTGTTTACCTAAATGTTTCAAACAAAAATGTAAAATATAATTTACCTAATTTTGATTTAAAATGGAACAAATATGTCTTAAGGGCTGGTTGTACTCCCTGCAGCAGTGTGTCGCCGTGAGCTTGACACAGATATTTTTGATTTATGCTCGATTTTGAGCGTGGTCTGCGCTATATGCTGTGGGTTTAGATACGGCCGAGGCGGAGAGGAAGTGGGGAAGTTTGTCCGACAACGGAGGGACATGAGGGCGAAAAAGTGCAGGGACCAAGGTGGAAAAAGGGTCCCAATGTTGTTGCGCACCTTGCTCTTCTAGCTGGTTCAACTTCACGAGTCGTTTTCTGCAATTGCGGTCATAAAAACAAAACAAGCTGGCCTCCTGTCTGCGGTCACCTACAATTTGGGAAAGGTGCAGCAGAGTGTCTGCTGAAGGGGCGGGGATGTCTCTGCGACACCTACGCAGACGACCTAGTTTCAAAGTATAAATCAGCCTTTACGCTACAATAATGACTTTGAACTTGCATATTTTGGTAAAAAGCTAGAAATATTTGAAATGTGGAGCAATATTCAAATATAAAACAATGGAAAGTATTATAAAAAAAGATGTTTATTAAAGAATATAATATGAAAAGGAAATGTAGCAGTTACAGCTTTGCAATTATTACTTTTGCTGTTAGTCACTCCTATTCTCACTTCTGATGAATGTTATTAACATTTCATGGTAACACATTAATTATCTGTGAGCAAAATGACTGGCCGACTGAGTTCAAGCAGACAGAAGTAAGCAGAGATACAAAAGGAAACTGTAAACCAGCTCCACAGGCGGCCCCGTTCAGAAAAAACACAGCCAGGCAGACAAGCTCCGAGCCAGCTCCCATGTCAGAGGATGAAGAGAGCATATCCAGTTAGTCACAGCCAGAGAAACAGGATTATAGTAGTGAAAGATAAGTTTAGACTTCTGAGTCAACCCATTTAGCATATAAATACAAGAAGAATAAAGAACTGCAGCCTCCTTTCGGCCAGCTGACCTGATATCCATAGCAACAGGTGGAGGAGGGGCAGCCTTGCAGTACAGTGCTCCATAGAGTATGCTTGCTCTGGCAATTTTTCTGTGGTATCTCATGATCTCATGGAACAATATTTATAAAGCAGGAAGTGTGCAGCGGAAAAGCTGATTTCATGCCTGTAACTGGATCACAACAGTTCAGCACTGCAAATGTATTATATTAACCTATATATTCATAAGATGGCACTTTCTGTCATGTGATATTTGGTCTCATGTGAGTTAAAGAGTGTCTACAGCCTCCTTTATATAAGGATGCAAAGCAAAGGCTGTTAGGTTAAAGACATCTCTATATCTTTGTTTTAGAAGGAAACAAAATTTTCAAAACCCTTTTTGAATTAATGCAAAAAGAAGAAGAAAGTAAATATCCCTGGGCGTAAAGCCCTCCCTGTTAAACTGTTAGATGTTTCCTGTTAAAACTTACATGTATCTGGAGGATGTAGGAAATCAGTATCCAAGTTTTCCACACTTAAGCCAGACATCAAAGCTAGGTAATCTATCTGTAAAGGGGCTGAAAGACACCAGTTAAGGGAAAAATAAAAATATGTTCTGATTCAATATTTACAGTTCTAATTATTTTTTTATTTTTAAGGGCTTGAAATCTGTCGCTGCCTTTCCAAAGCTGGAATGTTCCCAGTTTCAGGGAATTTTAAAAGCACACATACTGTAGACCTGCATTAAAGTCAAATGAAATCAGCCGAACTCCAGTTATCAAAGGTGTTTGGAAGGGGAAGCTAGTTGGTTGCAACATAAGCATTTATATCAAACACGTCATGGGCAATTGAAGGTCCCTGGTATTAAATTCCTGAAGCTTATTATCCTCAGGGATACTTAGTTTCAGTTAGTGGCATTCGATATGAACATTGTGTTGCATCCGGTGACTAAAACGCACATAATGTGGTTTCCTTCAAAAGAACCAGTATACATGATCTCCTCACTGATAGACTAGTTGATAGGTCAGCGATTTTTTTTTTTGTTTTTAATTCTGTTTAAAGAGTCAGAATAAGTCCAAAGTGCATGTTCAGCCGAACTTGATTTAGTATGTTTTACACTCCCAATGTATGAGCTACCGTCAAAAAGAGTCACTTATTTACATTCCATGCTCGGAATGTCTGGCCTGGATTTTCCACTGTTTGTGGGAAAATATGTCTGATGATCTCCAGCACCACAGTTGTTATTGTAGATGAAAGTGTCAATAATCATGTTTGTTTCATGTTGTAGATTTTCCAGGTGAAGAATAAATCCCAAGCACAATAAATGCCAAAACTTTGGACACTTCTGTCCATCGTCCTGTAGACTAGTCCATTTAACTGTCAGTGTAATTTTCCATGGATAAATTAGATTCCTTCTTATCTCCTTGTCTTTTACAGATGGCTGTGTCTGTGCGGGGCCTCTACTTTATTATAACCCTATTTTTAGGTAGTTTCTTTGGAAGTGTCGTCATGCTGGGTCCAGTTTTGCCGCTCATGCTGATATCTCCGGCTTGGTACCGCTGGCTTACGGATCGAATTGTTGCTACCTGGCTCACCCTGCCTGTGGTGCGTACATTAGCTTAAAAAACTGACTGCTTGTATTAAATCCACTCAGCCACACATCTCATTTGGATTGGTCTTTGTTTAATTCTTCTTTTTATTTTTCTTTGGTAACCTCTGTTCTTTTCTCTACTCCAGTCTTTGCTAGAGCTGGTATTTGGGGTGAAGGTGGTGATCACAGGGGATGGCTTCATTCCTGGGGAGCGGAGTGTGATCATCATGAACCACCGCACCCGTCTGGACTGGATGTTCCTTTGGTGTTGCCTGCTCAGGTACAGCTACCTTCGCCTGGAAAAGATTTGCCTCAAGGCTGCTCTCAAGGCGGTGCCCGGCTTCGGTGTGTATGCAGTGGGTGCCGTGCCCTTTTCCACACACAACCGCATACACAAACACTCCTTGGTGCACTTGTGTAACACGATCACTGCTTTACATGTCATTTTCTAAAATTATAGTTACACAACATTAGGGCCTTGAGCCATCCATGTTTCTTCATTCCCTTAAAGGGACTGACGTTTTGTAATATTTAGCAATAGTTTCCTGACTTTCTTATCAAAGGATGAAATAAGTATTTGCCTATTTCAAAAGTATTCATAGCAGCATCCCTTTGATTAAACAAAACATATTTATCCTTTTGAATGTCCCATTCTAAATCTGATTGAAGACCCGCAGAATGACTTAAAAAGACTGGATCTTTAGATAGGCTATTTTTATGCATTTTTAGACATCTTTCTGAAAAATGTTTGAAGGTTTCAGTTACAGTTGGGCATTGAGATTCGATAATCTTTCAGATCTGTTTCCAACCTTTAAATTCTCACGGAATCACTCAGATGTTTTATTTTCAATTCCTGGTATCAATGCCCAGTCCACTGACTGAAAATAGAAGCTGCCTAATATAAGCGAAGAAGAATCCTCAGGGTTGTGAGCTCAACAATCTGTTTTTTTAATTCACCATTTAAAATGGTGCTTAAAGTTGAATAATGAAATGAGAGGACAGCTCCCTGTGATGCTGGCAATGGGATTATATTATGCAAAGAACAGCGCATCTCTAAAATCCCGCAACAGTGTTTTAAGGTAGGTTCCTTAGGGTGTTTGTTCTTCGTTTATCTTCTCACCCTGTCCACAGAGAGCAGAGCCTTTAATATACTTTGTTCGCCTTACTTTATGTCCTTAAAGATACCCTCCTCATTTTCTGGATAGAAATAAGGCACTCTAACATAGAGCTGCCAAACCTATAAATAATGTGAGTAAGTTCAATTTTTTTTATTTTTTTTTATTTTAGTTAATTTGGGATCCGTTTCATTTGATAAAACCCTCTAACTGAGTGAAGGTGTATGACATCTGATGATTCCTCCATATAGTGGAGCTGAGGTGCAGTAAACAATGCTGAGGATTTAAACTCTGTCAGGATGCCTTCCTGCTGCTTTCTCCTCCAGCTCAGACACCCGCTTCAGCTTTGCAGTCAGAATCAGTTACATAAAATAATCAAATGGTACAGATAAGTACCTGCAGCATCAAACACTGAATATTTGTGACTGTAAATGTGAAAAGAAAATTCATAAGATTATATTAGAGTTCATAGGTTTGATATTTATATACTTGTTCAATAGGAACCAAACAGTTCAAATTAAAACCCAACGCTAGTTTCAATGTGTAGATTTGCAAAGTTCTTACAGATATAAAGTGGGACGATGGTAGCTGTAAATGCAATGAAAGATCAGCTTGTAAAGGGTTCATTCACAGAGACTAAACACAAATTAAGACAAAACTTTTACCAAAAAACATGTATCTATGTCCTACCATGTTACAAGTTTAGTTAGTTGGGGTAATATGACAAACTTAAAGAAAAGAGTTGGGGGTGTGAAAACTTTTGAGAGGTATTGTTAAAAGAAATGACTGATGATAAACTAGAAAAAATCCTAACTACTGAAACACCACAAACCTCACATGTTGGGTAGATTTGTTTTTAGGTGGATTTTCAAATAAATGTTTAACATCAATTCAGGTCATAAAAATTCTTAACAAGCCGGGTTTCAATGCTGTGTATATTTAACAGGTTTAACACCAGGTGTTTGTTTTTTTCTTTTGTTAATCAAAAAAGCAGACCTGGTGAAAGTTGGAAATCTTATCACTTATTTGTGGAAAAACTTTGTGTACTTTCCAGGTTGGGCAATGCAGGTGGCCTGTTTTGTTTTCATTCAGCGTCGCTGGGAGATGGACAAGAAACATTTGGAAAACATGCTGGACTACTTCTGTGACATCAGAGAGCCTCTACAGCTGTTATTGTTCCCAGAGGGGACAGACCTCACAGGTGGGATGTAAACAATGCAGCTTGTAGGGCGGCTTTGCCTCCGTTCGACTCATCTCTGAATGAATGTGTAACATACCAACCTGGTTCTAACACTGACACTGTTATGCAAGTATAATTTAAAGGTGTAAAACCATCTCTAAATCCCTTGACTCGTCCCCGACAATGTCATTACAACAAGAGGGCTCTGATCTCTCAGGGCTCAGGATTTGACTTTTTGCCTAAAGCCCCTTGAGTTCACAGCTTAGCTAATCAAAGGCATGAGTCGCTGTCCTGAGGGGAGCTAAACCTCTCTATGCATCACGTCAGTCTAGTTACATCACAACTGACCTGTTAACCTTGAGTCTCACATATTGTTTTACATTTGTCCCCCTTCTGTATAATCATGTCATCCCATATCTGCACATATCTGTGTTTAAGCATCTTCAAGCTAAAAGCTTAAAGGAGAAGTTCGTTTTTTTACACTTTAAGCCCATTTTCTGTAGTGTCCAGGATGAAATCGAATGATCGACACCAAAAGTTTGACAATTGCTCCTGTCTCTGCTTTTTGGCTCATTTAGAATCACCCCCTGGCTGCTTTAGAATGGTTAGCATAGAGCATGTCCGATAATGTCCTTAAAACAACCTTAAACGTTCTTTTTTTAAAATATGCTACTCACCGGGTCGTCAGCGCTGTTCAATGACGTTCCAAAAAAAGTTTCGTAAAGAAAAAACGTTCCTGTAGTGTTTTATTTAGCATTTTGTAAATCCCATTGAGTTCTGTAGGAATAGTCAATATTCCGCTGCCACCGGAAACGGAAACGGGGCCTGTTTACACAGTTGTAGTCTTTTCGCTTCACTCTGTGTACTCCGACGTCGAGGTGCTAACGTCTCTGTTAAACACTTTAAAAAACTCTGAAAATGGAATACGAAAGGTGGATTCTTGATTCTCGACGTCGGAGTACACAGAGTGAAGCGAAAAGACTACAACTGTGTAAACAGGCTCCATTTCCGTTTCCGGTGGCAGCGGAATATTGACTATTCCTACAGAACTCAATGGGATTTACAAAATGCTAAATAAAACACTACAGGAACGTTTTTTCTTCACGAAACTTTTTTTGGAACGTCATTGAACAGCGCTGACGACACGGTGAGTAGCATATTTTAAAAAAAGAACGTTTAAGGTTGTTTTAAGGACATTATCGGACATGCTCTATGCTAGCCATTCTAAAGCAGCCAGGGGTTGATTCTAAATGAGCCAAAAAGCAGAGACAGGACCAATTGTCAAACTTTTGGTGTCTGTCGATCATTCGATTTCATCCTGGACACTACAGAAAATGGGCTTAAAGTGTAAAAAACCGAACTTCTCCTTTAATTTGACATATGAAACCAGGGAATAAACATGTTCCGTTCTTTTAATTTTAAGTAGAAGTTGTTACATTAAATTGTTCCTTTAATCTTCATTCTAGAGCCTTAGATGCAGACATCAGGCCTAAAAAAGTGTACATGAGTTTGTGGTGCAATTTTTAAAACTAAAAATTTGTGGAGATGGAAAGAACATGAAGCATGCGTTTCTTTTTTGTTCAGTAATGTTTTCTATTAAACTGATGAGGCCTGCACAGAACAGCTGTATTTATACTGGGATACTCACAGGTGATCTCTATTTAACAAGTAGGGGTCAGCTGTAGGCAAATGGCTCTGCTGAATGACCTGCATGGCGACATATGAAGAAATGATAGCGCTACATACCACTCTGAACACACTGTTCCTAATGTGAAACATGGTGGTGGCGGGTATTATGATGCACTGATGCTTTTCTCTATTAGTACTACAAAACTGGAATTAGATGATAGATTGATATAAAAATGGATTTACTGGATTTTATTTAGAGGCATCAGAGGGAAGAGGGGCACACTTCAGATTTTAAATTCCCGTTTATGCACTAATTTATTTCAGTGTCATCTCAATACTTCTGAATAAAATGGATTGAGGTTGTAATATGGGGTAAAAGTTGATTTAGTCTAAAAATGGCCAGTTTGTACTTCAAATAAATAAAAATATTTAACTCAAACAAATAAAAATATGTTCAGTTGTGTGACTTGAGCTGCTTCTTCCAGTATTTATGATTGTAAATTTCATCTCTCCTGCAGAGAACACAAGAGCAAAGAGTGATGCCTATGCCGTGCAGAACAACCTTCCAAAGATGGAATATGTGCTTCATCCCCGCACCACCGGATTCACCTTCATCGTGGACAAACTAAGAAAAGGTCAGGGGGATCCGCATCACCGGCTTCTTGTGTTATGTAACGTCTGTATTCAGCGTGCTAACGGTGCTCTTACACTTAGTGTGTGGTCAGACGACAGACGCATGTATTTCTACTGATTTAATATTGGTTATAGTTAAAATAAACTGGCCAGAAAGCCTGCTGTCACCACGGAAATCTTCCATCAGCAAAACCAACAGATAATGACGCGTTAGTTGTAATGACTGTAGTTGTTCCACTGACACTCATAGAACAAAGCTGGTACCTGATATTATTTTAAGTCCCAGACTTGCGTTTCATCCCACTGCCAGCCATCATAGCTCTCTCTAGGTTCTCATGTTTCTGCTTCAGCTAGTCCTGGCAGCCCCACCTTTCCATGGTGAGGGCTTTGATACCACATCTGGCCCCTCTGTGTCACCCACACTCTTCCTGTTTGCCGATGATGACACCATTTCTCCAAGCAGGTGTTGTGATATCATATGGTGGCTAATTCTTCACCCCTGTCTTTGCACAGCTGACTGACATCATGCACATATTAACTATCTCTACTGTTGCTTTATCATCTCTATTTTTACCTGAGCTGTGCAGAACTCAGCGCTGCCAGGTGTCTTCCCATTAAATTGATGTTTATTTTAGCTTTTCCTGCTCATAAGAGCACTGCGGATATGCAGTAATCACGGATGTTGGAGGTTAAAATCAGCAGTATCATTTGTGATTTTTTTTTTTTTTTTTTTGAAATTTCGAATGTATAAAAGTAGAGAGGATTATCTTTTATTGTTAAATTCTTCAGAGCTACACTGATCAGATCAGGGTTTTCCTGGATGTTTAATGGGAAAATGTGCTTCAGGTTCTGTGATAAAGGTGGTAGCTTTTAGTTTTAAAAAAGAAAAGGAAGAACGCGCTGAATTAATTCATCAATGACATTTTACTGGGTTTTTCTTTGTTGTTGTTTTTTTTAAAGCATGTGCTGTTGATGCATTAAAGAGCCAAAAAAAATATTGAAGTTCCTGTTTAATACACCTAATGAAAAGTTGGAAAAAAATCTCATTGTTCAGCATTTCTTCTGAAGATTAAGAACAAATTCAAAATTCTGACTTGTGCCTTAGAGTTAGAAATAAATCTCCTGCCTTGCTAGCTTAATATGTAGGTCGACAGACACACCCATCCTGATAGTTGTTTTTATTTTCTTTCCATAGGAGACAACCTTGATGCTGTCCATGACATCACAGTGGCGTACCCTAAGAACATCCCTCAGACGGAGCGTCACCTCGTTTTAGGACATTTTCCACGAGAGATCCACTTCCACGTACGCCGCTATCCAGTTTCTTCACTTCCCTCCTCTTCCTCTGAGTTGGAGTCTTGGTGTCGAGAGCGCTGGGCTGAGAAGGAGATCCGTCTGCGGGACTTCTACTCAGGCCAGCCTCGGGGCTTCGACAGGGACGGCTTTGCACGAGTGCCGCCTTGTAAGTCAGAGCTGCGCGTCTCCCTGATCAAAGCTGTCTCCCTGCTGTATTGGAGCAGCTTCATCGCGTTTTGTTTCACAGGCCTGTGGCTCTGGTCTACCTTCAGGCTCTATGTCCTGGTTATGGTTATAGTCTACACAGTCCAGCAGAAGCTGGCTGGTGGGATGGAGCTGCTGGAGATGGCTTGCCATCAGTACTGGAAATCCAAGTGTGAGAAGGAAAAAATGCTTGACAAAAAAATTCAGTAGTGAGGTGGGGATTAAAAGAACCAGCAATTCAGTTTGAAGCAGATCAGTGCTGTTAGCCTGATCTGAATCCCTTAGAGGAACAGAAGCTTTTCTGCCTCAGAGGGTAACAAGTGCATCTTCAGATCGCTTCAGTGGATAGATTAACTCTCTGGCAAAAAAAAGAAATAAAAATAGGAATGTTGGGTTTATTTATCCTTGCTGGGTTTAAGGTATTCATCACATGTGATGTTCCCTTTGACCTGTTGTGCAGTCAGGGTAAGAAGAAAATAAACCATCTGTTAGCTCTAGGGCTGAGCCTCTAAAATCATTTAAATCTAGCGTAAAAAAAACACAAAGTTCAGCACATTTTTTTTTTTTTCAATGACAACATGAGACTTTAAATTGGGTGCACAATCCTTGTTAAATAAGTTGCTATTGATGTGTTTTACCAGTTTTATGTCGTCTGTGTTTAAACTGTTATTTAGTCTTTTCTGGCATCGGTCAGGAGACAGTGCTGTTGGTATTTGTTTAATCACCATGGCTATAAAACCCATTTTATTGTATGCTATGTTGCCATTGGTTTTCTGTTATGACTTGTTGACTTTTACCAACATTTAAAATAGCACTGGTTGGAGGGACTTTTTATTAGTTTATCAATGAAACAAACTGTCATATTACCAGAGAAAAAGTAGGAACGGTCCACATTAGTCAGGTCTACAGCTCCTTGCAGAATTCATGTCACTGGAACCTTTCAACAACAACAACAAAAAAAGTTCCACATTGTAATCTCAAATTTAATTGTTTTTATTAGGGTTTTATGCAAAAACAAAGAATCACACCAGGCTTAACTCATTCCTCCCCATCTGTTTGAGTAAATCATCTTCACCTGTATCCACCCATCAGTAGGGCACCAGAACTGCTCTGACTGTGCGTGCAGACAGCAACGATAATATAATGCTACCATTCAAAGGATTGGCACCAAAAGCACAGCAGATAAAAACGGTCAGAAGGAAAGAATAACACTGACTTCTTTTGTCTAGACCTGCTGTTTTTCCACACTTAGATCATTTATCTCCTTTATTGTAGCAAGAAACATTTGTCTGGACATTTAATAGCTGGGCCTCTTGTCTTTTTCTTTAATTAATGTTCTCCTTGCCTGGCCTGATGGTTTACATGGACGACATTACCGATGCAGATGTGCCATACTGAATTTAAAGTTGACGAAATGAAACTAAAGCCATATTTTTTCTTTGGTCTTCATGATTTTGTTTAATCATCACTAAAAAATCTTCAAGGCCTTCATAGAGTTGCTTGATTCAGAGTAAAATTAAAGAAAACACAGGGTAATAGTTGCATTGGATATTATTACAAAGTGTAGAAGAGGCTTTATTCATATATATATATATATATATATATATATATATATATATTTTTTTTTTTTTTTTTTTTTTTTTTTTTTCTAACAGATTACATTGTGGAAAAGTAATAGTGGTATGAATACTCATGCAAGGCACTGTAATGACCCTGTCCTAAAAGGGAGCCTATTCTTCTTTAATCCTAATTGCTTTTGTAAGGTTTTGCACAGAAAAGCCAAAGGTGAAAAATGCATACATAATGTGAAGTTAAGAACTGAATATTGTGTTTAATGTCAGGGAAGATCAGCGTTGTATACCAAACGCCAAGCTACAGCTTGCCTTTATCCTAATAAATTAAACAATTGTACATCCAACCAGCTGTAAAAGCGTAGGAGTTTTTTTTAGCCCTTTCTTTCCGGGAATGCATTGAAGCCTTGTTCAGGCAGGTTCTGGGCTGGAGGAGTGTCCTGTTGAGGCAACATAACCCCTCAATGTGTAGGGCGGCCCAGAGAACCAGACTTGGAGTGGAAACAATGGCCCTGAGGTCAGCCTAATCCAAAAAAGCCCTGTAATACCCACCTCTGCATGTGTTCCTTTGCCCAGAACTGGCATCGGCGCGCCTGTTGAACCCAATTAGCAACTGACAGCTGAGAAAGCTACTGAATTTATGCCAAAAAAGGACTGGGACTAAAAGCTGTTTGGAGCGCCCTGCTTCATCCTTTCTCCCCTTGTTTAAGACCTCATTGATTCTGTAATAAAGGAGTAACTGTCTCCTTAGGAACCTCTGTACATTGTGTATCCACCATGTCTTTTTTTCTTTTATTTAAGCACTAAAAAGGGTTGATTCCTATCACTGTGATACAGCTGTGTTAGCAGATTTATTTTTCACATATTTTATACCTGTATTTATATGGTTCTATATCTGTTTGAGTTTACACTTCTTAAGCCAGCGCTAGTCTGCTCTCCAAACATTATTTCTGTTGTATTACAATTGTTTGCAGATGCTGGACTTCCTAGAAGTCACCGTCCTCAGGTAAACAGTGTAGACACCATCACAGAGGCAGTCTCTTAAATAATAAAATGTATCTCAATAAATCCACTCTTATCACCTCATTAAAGTCTCCTGGAGTTGTTTTGTTGTGTATCTTAGCTTAAGCTTAACTAACAGCTGCAGCCCAGCCAGTTATAGCAGAGGGAATTAAAACCCTCATCAAGCTTTGATCCAAACCTCTGATGGCAGAAGGGCGGTGCGAGGGCCATTTCTGTCCATCTGGGGGACTTTGTGCGGTCCTTCGTCT
Source organism: Cyprinodon tularosa (assembly GCF_016077235.1). NCBI lineage: Eukaryota > Metazoa > Chordata > Actinopteri > Cyprinodontiformes > Cyprinodontidae > Cyprinodon > Cyprinodon tularosa. The sequence continues at coordinate 1,749,449 of NW_024038004.1, forward strand.
CATTTTAAGAATGAAGCAAATCTGGCTCGTCTTCAGCAGCGGATTTCATGTTTCAAGAGTTTCACTGAGTTTAAATTGCCAAAACAAATGTGGAGTCATAGCTACAATGCAAGTTATTCATCTTTTAGTATATTTTGCCTTTATTTCACATTCATTTTAAACTGGATCAGATGTTTAACTTTTCCTCTAAAGGGTGTTAAGTCATTACATATGGCTTAACACAGGGATGTCAAACTGGTTGCAGAAAGGGCCGTGTGGCTGCAGGTTTTCTTTCCAACCAAGCAATCGCACACCAGACTCCAGTCATGATGACTTGATGACTGGAGTTTGGTTTGCAGCCACATGGCCCTTTATGGAACCAGTTTTACACCCCTGTTACACAAGAAATCTTTAAAGCATTGTTATTTTAAACCTGGTCCTCAAGGCACACTGCCCTGCACATTATGGGATGTTTCTCTGTTTCATAGGGTTTAAAAACACTGCTTTTAAGAGAAATTAACTGCAAAATGAACCAAAATCATAATATGGGACATTTCCTATAAACAATCAGTCCTCTCCATCAGCAACGTCGATCAGTTTATCTCCTTTCATATCTAGTGGTACAGTCCAGAACATCTTAGAACTACTTTGTTTATTGCTCCAATTTGAAGCACTAGGTGTCATTAGTTGTTGCTCCTTTAAAAGAATTGGCGATCCATATCCCATTCCGGTAATCGAGCATGGGCTAAAACATTTTTCTCAACCAAAAAAAAAAAACAATCCTACGAAATAACAAGGAAATGCAATTTTTTTGAAAAGGGGCATAATTTGTACCAACTGTTCGAGACTTCTCTAAAGGAAACACATTTATTTTCATCTAAAAAGAATAATTCAACGCACTTTTTTCTGCTTAGCCACTGGCTCGTTCCTTAATACAAAGAGTGGTTTAACACCTTGATGCCTAAATTATTAAACAGGCCTTTAGTTGCAAAATGACATTTCTAAACTTTCTATTTATTATAAAATACATAGAAATGTAGGTTATTGATTTGTGATATTTACAAAAATCAATGATAATTTACACCGATAGGGAGCAGGTGTAACGGAAACAAGGTTACTAGCTCCACACTGAATGCTTATTAACTGGCACTGGGGGATTAACAAGCCATCTAGGCTGTGTATGTAATACAAAGGGTTTGTTGCATATTTGCAAAAATGGGTTAACACAAAATATTTAATTGCTGCACCTTTTGCTATAGCTCTTGAGACTCAAAACCTGGAGAAAAAGATAAATGGGCTATGATTGCCTGCCAGTATTCATATATTCATTTTTCTGCCACATGATTTTCCTTCCACTGAATTTACCATTAATAGGCTTGTATGTAGTGCTCTATGGAGAGCCAGCTTATGCAACAAGTTTTGGTAAAGGGTAGGAAAGTAATTTTGTATAATATAGATCACCTGGTCTGATCTATATTATAAATAACTTTTACTTGATTAATCTACTGAAAAATAAATGTTATCTTTTTAGATCCACCTATAATTGGACCTGCTGCTACTTCTTTGGCATGGCTGAGTGCCTTTAGTTAATTTAGTTGTATATATTGTTATTATTATTATTGTGTGGTTGCTTATTTATACTGTATATATTTGACCTTTTGCACGGGAGCTGCAATGGAAATTTCGTTGAATTCTGTTCAGTGACAATAAATGCTATCTATCTATCCATCTATCCTCATCTCTGCAAAAACACAGCAGACCTATCTCTCTTATAGATTTGTAAGGAAATCTAGCAGCTTTTGTCTTACTCAGTAGTTTCTAATGTATTTTATATTTGGAGTCATACGTGACATTTTGAACAGCTGTAAGCGACTCTGAGGCCTTTTCTATCTAAAACAGCTTTTGGGCTGCAGGGCATGAGTGAACAAGGCCTTGAACGTTCACATTACACAACACTAGGACCACTGTTTGCCATGTGTGCTTTGCCCACACTCACACACACATCTACCGTAGACAACCAAAAAGGTCAGGAGCTTTGAAGGTGAAGTGCAGTCACCATAGTAACTCGTGTTGACTCCCCTCGTCTCCCGGCAACGGGATGTGGAATGATGTCAATGGAAAGCATGCTATTTTCTACTGGTGACAGAGTGATGTCACTTCTTTTGTGCATGCGAGGAGAGAAGTGGAAAAAGAAGGTTATTCTGTAATCTAAAGGGGCGTAGAGGTGTCGATAACATTCCATAAAACAAAAGAGAAACAAAGGCTAAAAAAACTCAGGACGGTGAATCATGAGCCAATTAAGAGGGCAATTATCCAAACACTCCCCTCGTTTTTTCCTCTCCTACTGTTCCACTCCGGCTTCTCAATATAACTTAATATTTCTTCTAAAAGGAGAATGGATGGATGATGCACACAGGCATCCAATTAGGGACAATTTTACTGATCAATATGTCTTAGGGTAAAACCGATCTTTTTTCACAATTCCTTCTTTCACTTTCACATTTCAATTGCATTTAACAAGCAGTAAACATCTCAGAGAACTGAGTTTTTCCTTTTTTATGCTGAGAAACATGATCATTTATGTAGGGTGGATACATTTTTTTTTTCATCAGATGACTCTCAATTAACATTTGAGATGATGTGGAGACAACAGCTACAGCTAAGTAAGCTAGAAACACTGACTTCTGGAGAGGAAGCCTCCTTCTTGCCTCAAGTCATGAATGACTTTCAAATGACAGCAGACTGAGTCATAAGCCATAGATTCTGCAAGAAAAGAGGAAAACGTTTGCATTGCATCTGCAAGCTGGGCAGTTTGAGCTTTGTTTATATGCCTGTGGGCAAAGTTAAAGTCCTGGACGGCCACTCTGAGGAGCCACTGCAGAAAAAGGAGACCTGTTGTTGATCCACCCCTAGTGACACAGTCTTTCTCTAACACACACTAACACAGACGGCTCCCAGCAGCAGCATCACGGCTATAAATAACTCTACGGCAGCACTGCAATATTAGTGGGTGGATTAAGGAGTAAGTCATCACTTCCTATTTATAAACCAGATGTCGAAGCTGTTTTGTTTTCGCACTGAGGGGCTGCATGATTTAGATCCGCTTGGCTTCTACTTGTTTTTAATACCTTATTTTTTTTTTTTTTTTTTTGTACTTTATTATCAATAATTCATGAGATCCATATTTAATCTGTTCCATAGAGTGACATCAATAGACTTGCAGGGAAACATGACAGCAGCATCAGCAGCATTTCCAGCAGGGAACATCTTGGAAGCTCTTTGTTCTGTACTCTGCTGCCACCTACAGGTCAACAATCTAACTTCAGCGGCTTTATCTTCCTCATAAACAATTATATATATATATATATACCGGTATATATATATATATATATATATATATATATATATATATATATATATATATATATATATATATATATAAATAAAACAAAAAAACATAACCATCAGTCAATACACATTATTTTAATGATTAAAAAAGGTGAGCTCCACAAGACTACATCTTTATAAAGAAATAAAGAAATATAAGAGGAAATCTGGTCAAAGCCACAAAAGGAAATTAATCTTTTAAATCAAGAAAATTATTCAACAGCTTCATCACAAAAGCAAGCAGATTAAATCAATAGGCCTGTGAATACAATATAAAAACCCAAACAACAGAATGCTTTATGCTACATGCATTTGTTTTCACTATTTCACTACTTTGTGTGACCTGCGAATCCTTAACCATCGTTTAGGTAATGACTTTATAAAGGTCATTTCTAATTATAAATGTTGCATTTTAACTTGGAAAACAAAATCTAAAAATTTTTTATTTTATTTCCCTCTACAACTTCTGAATCAGCTATAATGCACAAATATCAATGATCAAAATACCTTCATGTCTTATAGTGCACGTCACATGGTTACATATGCTTATGCTGGTCATTTATTTGGGGATATAAATGGATGAATAACTTTAAAACCCCCGACCATTAACAGGTTTAATGTTATTAATCAAGTTGCATCTCAACCGCAATCTTTGCTAATAAATTTCTGGTTTTCTTTCAACTGGTTGTTTAGGTCCAAAGGTTATTAAAAAGCTTAATGTTCTCAGTTCAGAAGCTTAAGTTTAACCAGTTTTAATAGTTTTTTATGTTTATTTGGCGTCATTTTTTAATGGAACACTCAGTTTCAACAACCTACCTGTTGATTTTATGGTGAAGAGTCATTACTCTATACACTTCGACTCACAGCACAATGAAGCCATCACCATGCTTTACAGTTCACCTACACTCTTGCAAACATGGTACTTCTGTTATCCCTGCAATACATTAAATCACAATCATCACTGCAAATTCAGTTAATGCAATATCTCAGTTGTAAAGCACTGCATGGATGCCACCCACTGAAACCCAGCTTACCAACAATTTTTGACAAAGGATGGCCTTTCATCACGGACAACTGGCGGGGGTCATCATGACGGTCAACAAGGAGCAAAGTGAGAAAAAGTCATTCAAATTATTAGCCCCTACTTTTATTTAATTAAATCCCAATGTCTTATTTTTTTCCTTCATATCATGATGTTATATCTTTGAAGCTTAAAATCCATTTCCATCTATCTTAAATTGACCATTTTAGACGGCTAAGATGAGCGTATTGAAAAGATTTGTCCTCAACCATGTTGAACGTTAGCAGACCATGTTCTAGAAGCCAAGTCTGTCATTCCAGCAGCTTTAAAAAACGCGAGGTTGAACTGGGACATTTAATTAAACGTTAAAGGGGGTTGGATGTATTTCCGTGAGCCTGTATGTGTTAAACCTGTCCAAACTGGAAAAAAATAAAATAAAAAGCAATAATTTCAAACTTCTTCATCACTTTCTGGTAGTTTTAATTTATTGAAGTTTTGTTTTCAAGGAAAATCATTAAAAGGTCCAAAATCAATGACATTGACGCTGATAGTGATGAGCATATGTAAACCTGTAACCAGCACCGTGATCACACTACAGCCAAAAACAAAGCCAAACATTGACATCAGATGTCATAAAAAAAAAATTTTTTTAATCCCTAAAATTTGACAATAAAAACAAACTACTGTCTAGTCCCCAAAAAAGGGGGCTCTAAGGACCCCATTAAAGCTTGCCTGTCTTTTGGTTTAATGAAACAAGCCATCTGATAACAAAAGCAGTAGATTATATAAAGAGCGGGTCACCATGATGCCAGAAATGGCAGACATCTTGTGCTAAAAAGGAGCAAAAAGTTCTGCATTTTTGTAGAATATCCTGGGATGTCATCTTAAAATACAGTCCTTGGAAACTGCACTTTTTACACTGCTAACGGACCAGCCCACAATCCAGGATAACAGCTGAAAACTGTGAGCAGTAGCTGCGAAGGACGCCCCCTGTACACCTAAATGATCAAATCATGTACATAAGCAAAGAAGGAGCTGGATTCCTATTGGGCGTAAAGATATTACAATATGACATCATTCTGTGCAGTCCTCACTGTGTCATTTGGATGAAAACAGAGATTTTAAACTATATTACAATCGTCAAACTAGAAGCTACTAGAATAATGTAACTGATACAGAATAAACATCTTGGTATCAAGAATGCATTCAGTGGTAGTTCCACAACACAGGAGCACAAATACCACAAAACTAAGAAGTAGAGGGATGCATCGTTTGAACGATTATGACCAGCACTCTGAATTCAGCAGAATTCCTTCCACTTATCTCCAGATCCAGAGATGGCAAGCTGACATCCGTGTTTCTAATGGAAACTCAGTGACCGCACGTGTACAGCTGAGTGAAGGGGACATCTGTGGTGAGGGTCTTGTGAATATATTGGTGGGTTCCTTTCCAGCACACCATTTTTTTTTCTGTGAATCTCCAAAAGTCTTAGTTGAAACAGCAGGGATAATTTAGGAACAGCACAGGCCCCAAAGTCTGCAGGTGGTGATGTGCAGTGTAGAGGCGGAAAGGAAGAAAAAAAAAAAAAAAAAAGAGAGGAGCAGGAGGGTGTGAGCAGGTCGAGAACTCAGGAGTTGTCTGAGGGGACGTGCTCCTCGAAGCCCTCGCTCTCTCTCACCAGCGCCCTCTCCAGGATGACGCGCCCTTCTTTGTACCGCTGGCTGTCCTCAGTGGCAAACTCATAGATCCAGCCCAGCTTGCTGTTGCAGTTCTTGCAGCTGACGTCCCTCACCATGTGCCTGCCGGTGAGCATCACTCTGTCCTGAACTTCGCTGTACTGCAGGTTCACCACCTGAAGTGAGTGAGATGAACAGATGTTTACTAACTTTAATACGTGGCATAGATCTCCTGTTTATATCAGGCTTTTTTGCAAGAGAATACTATCAAAAATCAGTTAAACTGGTGTATAACTTATATACTACCATTTTAACATTTAGGTAAGACTGAGGAATTTAGTTCTATTACTGTATGCCTATTATTCCATATTAGGGCTGAAACAATCAGATTAATTGTGAATAACAATTAATTTAATCGATTAATCGTAAACTGGAGTATTGAGACTCTAAAATATGCTTTTAGCTGACAGAACGACCCACTTAAGAGCTGTAATTACAACAAAAATATGTAACCATTTTGCATTTAAGATAACAAAACATTTTTTATTCTGCCAATATTCTCTATCTAGAACTCCTCGATGAAGCGTTTTAGTTTCACCTGGTTTCATTTTGTGAAAATGGAACCTTTGGCTGCTGGATTATAAATCAATTCATCAAAAAATTAATAGACAGATTAATCGATTTGCAAAATAATTGTTAGAAACAGCACTATTCCATATATAGATATAATTCCATAATATCTATATATGGAATAAATGTGCTTTATTATTTAGTTTCTTGCATAATTCATGATCATTCTAACCAATTTCCTTTCATGTAAGTGTAATACTTTGGGTAAGATGGTTGAAACTTTGGCTATGTTTTTAAGTCATTCCCATCCCAGCACATTTGAATGAGCAATTAAAGAGATTAATCAGGGCTGGTCCATTAATTACATTTGCATTATGATTGCAATTTAACAAAATGCAATTTTCAGATTAAATTTAAACATGAAGAAGTAACTACATTTCTCACTCTGGCCCTTTAATATGTTTAAAGTGGGTTTGCAATTGCACAGATGGAAGGAGAGAGTAGCAGCTAACAGTAAAGTCCTGTAACAATGAACTCTTTTTTTGTTGGTGGTGCAAAATTGCAATATTTTTCATATATTTTCAATAATTTTTTCAATATATTTTCAATAATTTTCATTTTTCTGACAGAATTATTCAGCCCTAAACAAAATCCATTTAAACTATCCAGACACGACAAAGATTATTATTTTGAAATTGATTCAAAACAATTTATCAAGTATTTGTGGAGGCAGATGTACTATTTATGTTGTTTATACATCATAAACACATCAAATTCTTATTTAAAAACACACTGAGAGTATATATTATATTTTTGGTAGACTGATTAAAAATGTCAAAGCTAGTGTACTCAGTCAGCTGGAGGATACCTTATTGAAGAGGAAAGCTCTGCCTGTGGCTCCAGTGAAGCGTGTGGAAATGAGCTCAGACCGATTGGTCAGGATGGTGTCGCAGTTGGCACAAGAGAAGAGGCGCGTCCCTCCGATGTGATCCAAGAAGATGCGTCCCATTTTCTGGTCTATGGAGGTACCCAGCAGTCAAAAACTCCTGGTAAAGACCTGCAGTAGAAAACGATATAAGGCACCTCTATATCATAAAAGCTTCACAGGCACAAACAGCATGAACAGGAATATGTTAGCTGGGCTATAAGGTGCGAGGAGCTGGGCAAAGATATACCGGTACAATATATGAAATTGAAAACATTTCAACAGTGCAGTACAGCAGGTTGAACATTTCAAGGTCATGACTGGTAAATCTTTATTCCAATTATTTATTTTGGCCTAATGGACAAACTTCAGACCAGAAACCTGCAACCTTTACAATCCAAAGAGCCATTATTTTATTCAGTCCAAAGAAAACCTCTTTAGTGCTGCAACTGTTATACGATAAAACAACAAAACTCATTGGTTATTGCTAAATATCTACAACAATGTGTTGCCATTTTTAGAGAACCATCGTTTAATTTATCTTTTGAAAGTTATAGATCCAAGTTCAACACCTCCTGGCCTGTAAAAGGTGCCCTCCCGGTGTTTGCCAGACCTGCTACGGTTAATTCTCACTGTGGTGGATGATCCTCCCACCACCACATCGTGTTAGTATTTTCTTTTCTTGCTTTATATTATATTATAATTTATGTTTAAGTTGGTTATTTTAGACAGGTATTTTCTAATGGGTGCACACTTTAGCTAATGTCTGTCTGTATGGTTTATTTACACTTGTTCTTTTGTTTGAGGTGCTGCTGATACAAACCAGCTGGAGAAGGAAACTTGGAGCATACCATCTTTGAAAGACTGACGGGGGAGACTTGTTTCAAGAAGTTTTCAATTAGTTTGTCACTTAAATACTCATTTATTGTTTCTGTTAAGTAAGTAAGTTTTGCTTTATTTGTTTCATAGAATGGTTAATTTTGTATTTATTGGTTCTTTTGTTATGTTGTGCCTCCCTCATTTTGTCGACTTGGGTTACTCCATCCCTTTTTAAGCAGCCTTTAGTTCTTTGTTTGCAGGTCAATTTTTTGTTTGAGTTGGATCCTCTGTTGACCTCAGTTAAGTTGGGCCCAGATTCTGTATTTAAGTTATTTTGTATTGCTTTTGAGCCTTTGTTAACCCTTTTTACACAATTAAATGAAAGCACTTTTTCAAATTTTGAACACCTTTTGTCCTTATTTAAGTTTGGTCCCTCACACTCACCAAAAGTTCCCTTTATTTACAAAATATTTAGCTTACCTATCCAAAGGGAAAGTGGCTTTTTTGTTTTCTTATTGGCTTGAATCTGAGGAATGGAAGCCATTTTTTATCTTTATCATGAAACAACTGAAATCTAGCAAAGTCAGGAAACTTTATTATACATATTTTCTTAGTAAAATGAATAGGCCTACTTTTATTTTGCACCACTCTAAACATTCAGTGGATTAATTATTTTTCAAAAATGTATATTGTTGATGAAAAAGTTGTAGCTCTGACTTGGAAAACTTTTACAAAAAGAGGATGGTTATATGTCCTTCTATAAAAAGACGTTTGTAAAATAAACCCTGTTTATTTTGCCTCATGATGATCTAAAAATAAATTGATTAATAACAGGTACTTTTATGGTCATTCATGCAGAAAATTCAATGCAAATATGCCATAAGAGAAAAGCTTTTTGTCTTCTCTTCCCTGACAATTTACTGGATTCTCCTTTATAAATAATGCATAGATGCTGAGGATGCTACCTCACATGTTATTATTACCACCTCCCCTTTGATTAGATTTTTTTAATGCCAGTTTTGCTGTCAAAACTTCCATTTTCAGATTATTCACAATAAAGATGGATCCTTCATAGAAATAAAAAGGCGATCAATTACATTTTCAGGGTATTATTTTTGATTCAGGTTTTTAATTTTAGTGGAAACCAACAAAGAAGACTGTCAGATTATGAGTCTTAGCATTTACTCACCGTTTCATCATCTCACAAAGCACTCCCAACTCCAAACTCGACAGTCAGCACTCTCATTCGAAATTAAATTAAGCCTTTTTAATGACCGCGGCTTTACGAAAAATGTTTTCGAACTGTTAACATTACTGGTTTTTCAGTTAGCATGGACCCCATGTAACTCAAAGGTTAAAAAAAAAAAAAAAAAAAAAAAAAAGTGGGGAGAGGAAATCAGTGAAAACAAACACTAGGCTAACCGCTAAGCTAACAGAGACAACAAGCTAGGAGCTCAAGTAGTTATAAGAAAAAATGCATTAATTAACATCAAGTCTTCTTACCTTTTCCAATCTGGTTTCAACTACACGGTATTACTCGTCCTTCGACGATGTCACCAATATTTAAAACCGTAGTTTGTGTGTTTTGGTTCTGCCGTCGTCGTCGTGGCTTTGTTTTTCTTTTTCAGCTGTTCCTGTCTTCCTTCCGCTTTCAGCCAGTGTCAACATCCGGTTACCGCAGCCTGTTGTTACTCCAGTCCGCCTGTAGGTGTCGCAAAAAACACAAAACGACCCCAAGAAAACATGAAATTCTTCTTCTTCGTCGTCTTTTTCTTCTTTGTTAGATTGGCGGATTGCAAACAGCTTATAGGTGCATACCGCCACCTACTGTACATTAGTGTGTAGCTATAGAGTTCCACCTACTATATTCTATTTATTTTTTATGTGTGTTATGTAAAAATAAAAACAATGCTTTATTAATAACAAAATGTTCCTCCCTATCTCCACCTGTCCCTAAAGTTCCTTTAATACTCCATTCTCTTCCTTTTTCCATAATTGCTTTGCTCATCCTCTTTCTTTCAGTGGCATATTTAATGCAATCCATCAAAACATGATCCACATTTTCTTTTCTCACATAAATCATTATTTCTCTTCCCTAGTACAAACAAAAACTCACTCAAGTAGGTATGTCCAGTTCTTAATCTAGTGTAATTATATCTTCCCTTTTGCTTCTTTATCCATAATTTTTAACAATTACAGATTTTTGAACCCTATATAATCTTCTCCCTTTCTCATCTTCATCCCATATTTTTTGCCATAATTCTGTTTCTTTCTTTTTAATTATTGATTTACCTTTCCCTTTCCCAAATGGAATCTGATCTATATTCTGCTTTCCTAAAGCCTTTTTAGCTAACTTGTCTGCTATTTCATTTCCTCTCACCCCTTCGTGTGCTGGAACCCATAAGAACTGAACATCTATTCCATACCTGAAAAACCTAAACAAACTCTGATGAATTTCTTAAACAAGGTCTTTCCTATTATTTCCTCCTGAATGAATGCTTTCTATTGCAGCTTCAGAATCTGTGCAAATCACCACCCTGTCCTGTCTAACCTCCTCCGCCCACTGTAAACTGAAAATAATTGTTACCATTTCTGCTGTGTATATAGATAAAAGGTCTGTTAATCTGTTACATATACATATATTAAACTCTTGAATGAATATCCATATTCCCACATTTCCCCTTTTTTAACCATCTGTGTAAATATTTTAAATAACTATAATACAATTGTTTAATATATAAGCTAATTTTAACCTCAACTTCATTATGTTTCAATTCTCTTTTCATGAGTCATGAAAATACATCAAATTATAAATATTGAGCTCCCCCAGATTATGTATGATTATATGGATAATGAAAAAGAAGAGAGTTTGTTTTGGTTTTACAGATAATAGTAGGAAAATATATAACATTTTCTTTCTCTGCACAATTCATGCAAAGAATAAAATCATAATAAAAAAAATCTGAGTTGTGTTTTGTCACCATTTTGGCAAGTTGGAAACAATCATTTATGGGAAATAGGAGAAGACTTGGAATTTATATTGTTTTTTTGATGTAAGACATTATTATACAACAATCTTGGTTCCTGTGAAATTGATTGCACTAGACTGATTATCTTAAGTCCATCTAAGCACAACTCTCCTAAAGATTATTGTAATCTAATCACATCTCCAAACATTTCCAAAAATAAACCCCAGTTGGATTTATATGACTGTAAAACCAATGTGCAATAGATGCAGCATCAGCTTAACTTACATAATTACCTGAAAGTATCCATTCCATAAGTACAGGCACAAAGGAATGCATGAAATCTCCATGTTTATGGGGAATTCTGTGTGTAGTATTGGTATGCTGCATAAACAGGGTAGAGTTTTCCTTTAAAAAAAATAAACAGCTTTGGTTTGTTGGCTTAGGTCAAGCCTCCAAACCTTTTTTTTTCAGTCTCACCATTACTGGTGAGAAGAGCTTCCCAACACCATTATTCTGACACCATGAGTTTTTTCATACTATACTCAGGGAGAAACTCTCCCACACAGTATCTTGCATAATAATGTCTTGCTCATGCTCAGTTTACATTTATCATAATTTGGCTAGAGATTGTGAAAGATAGATGGAAAGGTGTATTCTATTAACTAATTAGATGACTTCTGCAGGTACATGGCTGCCACATATTTTATTCAGAGGTGTCAGAAAAAGAAGTTTGAATGCAAATTCATATCACACCTCTCAGATATTTATTTAGCTCTCTTAAAAAACCCTTTATCCGGTTCCTTTTAGTTCACACTCCTTAACTTTGTAAAGCTCTCTATCAAAGAAAAAACCCTAATAATCTGATCAAAAGTTGCATTATGAAAGACTTAAAGGTATCCTGCCACTTAAAAAAATGAATGGCCCACCAAAGTTTTATCTCTCTTAAAAGTTTTGAAGCCAGCTTGTATTTATAGTAGTAAATGTAGGAATCAGCATTACTGAAATAATTGTAACTGCACTATAATATCTATTCAAGCTTCCAAAATATCCAGTTTTATTTCCGATCTTTTTCTTTCTTGTTGTTAAAAACCTCGCCCTGTTTAGGGCTTTTGCCCGCTCCACCCCCTCCACAGGTGGAGAGTACTTTTACAGCAAGTGAAAGCTCCCAGTCATTTTTCCTCTGAAGTTGTGCAGGAGGAAAGAGCAGCACAAACCAACAGATTTTAGTGTCAATCACATCTCTCTGCATCATGACTGGAGCTGCCCTCATGATCCTGGCAGCCCTTGGATTCTGCCACACATTCACAGGTGAAGTCCTTCATTTCTTCATAATAGTCTAGAACATTAATTGCAATTCACAGGTATGTGAAGACATCAGAGAGATCTGGCAACTGAATAGCCATGCTGCTCTTTACAAGCTCTTTTAGCGGGAATCTTTACTTGTTTTGCTGATATACCTAGAGAGTGTTGATTTCACACTAACATCCACAATTTTTGCTGTTTTGTTATTTATTTTGATCTGTTTAAGCTTTTACCATTATTGTATCGTATCAAATGGTTTACAGCATTTTTCTAAAGTCTAAGGACTTTAGCCTGCAGTTGCAAAACTACACCAGGATTTAATGTCATCTTTGTTTATTGATGACATGTAGGTTAACTGTTTTAACTGTGGTTTTCTCCCAATAAAGTAATAATCTTTGCCCCTTGTCACATGTAGTTATTGCTGGTCCTGATTTACAAAGAAATGGACCTCTGACACATGAATCAGAAGAGGTATAGTAACATTTCTCTTCCAGTATATGAGTCATGTTTTGATTTATCTGTAAATGTACTGCATGACCAATATATTGCTCAAATACTGTGCATCTTGTATTGTTTTTTTTTTGTACTGCAGACAGAAACTTTCATGCCAGCCATTTGCAGAGCAATACCTTCTCCCCGGTCCTCATCCCAGTCAGGTAATACACCCCTATCATTATTAAGCCTATTGAAGAGATTCAACACTTTAGGAATTTGTATTGGCCTAATGAAAAGGTTGTGACATTTCTGACATTTTTCCCCCATCATCAGTTCATGCTCTTACACCAGCTGACATCGCAGTGCTTCACACTGTCGGGATGCCTCTGTCCGAAAGGTACAAAACCTACATAACACACATACAAGCTTGAAGCAGCCAAAAATGTGATTTTCTCTCTTTTTTCTGCTTTTTATCATGAATCAGTGACTGATTGAAAGTAGCTACATGAATCTGGTATATGACGGCACACCACAGTGACATATACAGCAAATTACCAGCAATAGTATGTCTGTTTGCCTTAAATGAGAGGTTTAAGTTGCTGTGCACTTCTGGTCAGAGCTGAATAAAATAGCTGCACACTGGTTTCCGACACACAACTTCATCTTTTATTTTTAATGAGCAAAATGACAAAAAGGTATAATGTTCTCACAGTTTGCATCTTGAAAAACCTTTCTAAATGTAGGACTTTTTTATTCTTTTTTCATGCCTCAGTTTGTTTATTAAATTAATATTTTTCAAAAGATAACATGACTTAAAAATAAAGACTGTGATTAATTGTAATACGTGACGCCAACCAGAGCATGTTTTGAAATTCTTTTATAGTTGTATTGTAAAACCATAGTTTTCAGGAATCTCCTCATTGCTCATATGCTTACTTCTTTTTAAGGAATCATGAATTTATTTTTTAGTGCGACATAACTTGCTTTTTTTTTATTATCAGGAATGAAGCCTCCAGAGTTGTTAGTAGGCTGAGAGGTAAGATTATTTTAAACTTTTTAAATGCATCTTTAAGCCATGGAGTTTTTTTATCTTTTCCATTAGGAGGTCCTTATTGTTTGGTTTTTAACCTGCCCATTTTGTTATCTGCTCCCATATGGATCCATTCTTTGAAAGCACTCTGTCTCCTTCCGTCTTTAGGCAGGTGTTTGTCAAACTCTGTTGGACAATTGTTTTAATAATTTGAAGGTATGGATAACTTAGATATTTAGATATTTAAAATAAAAGAGACTGAGGTGACGATTTTAGTAGCTTGTCAGAGGGCTGGTGTTTGGAAGTCTGACTCCAATCACTTTCATTGGTGACCATTGGTTTCAGGGTCCATTCCAGGTAAAAGGTTCTTATAAATCCAGGTCATATCATATCAGAAAAAAGAGTACAAAAAACCCCACAAACACTAGGCTTCAGTTCTTGTAGTTTTAGATGCTTCCTAGGTCTTTGGAAGAGCCACTCTGCACATTTGAAAAATACTTTTTCACAAACGCTTTTCGGAACTTCTTTCTTACAAGCTCTAAAGTAATGATGCAGTTTGGCCAAAGAATGAAAAATCTTCAGATACAAGAACTAAGCCTCCAGTTGGTTTGTTTGTTTTAATTTTTTTTTGCATTTCAAGGTCCTTTTATTTCTTTTTAGCCCTTAAATTTGCCTCCTTCTCTGGACTGGAATTACATTAGCAGGGTAGGATATAAAGCAACTTTTTAAAATTGACTAAATATGCTTAAGTAGATGCAAAAGATGCATGAATTATTTTCTTCAGTGAGGATATAAATCAAAAGAAGACTCTTCACCTAAACACTCGTTGGATTACGTATTAGAAAGTATTTATTCAAGGCCGGCAGAAAGCTCATATCAAGTGCAGATAGTATCTCAGCAATAGTCTGATTAGGATGCACTTTGAAGAGAAAGTTATCGCATCAATAGCCATGCAGTGAATTAAACTTATCTGTAAGCTCTGATAGCAGGCCATAAACACAGAACACTGACCTTCAGGACACCTAACAATGAGCACAACATGATTACAGGGATCGAAGCTTCCCTGTTTCACAAAATTGTATAAATTTGCTGTGTCATAGCATTATGTCATTTAATGTGGGCTCTATGTTTGCACAGAGCTGTTATCCATGTTTAATCCCAATGTGGTCACTCAGCATGAGGCTCAGACCTCATTTAATCAGAGGTAATACAAATAAATCTAACATTATAAATGCTTCAGTGGAAACAATAGCATTATTCCTCATGAGTGGAGGTAATGTGTTGCAGGACTTCAATACAAGAGGTTGATGACCTTTCCTCCTCCAATCAGGTATTATTAGTCTATTCATGCCCATTTTGAAAAGTTTTAAAAATGTTATTTGTTTGTTTTCAATCAAACTCATTTGACTTTATTGTTTTAGGAAGTGACAGACTGGCAGTTAGTACTGTTGTTTGTCCCTGCGGATTTAAGATGTGCCTGTTCACCAGATGTGAGTTTTCTTGTTTCAAATCTTAAAATATACATTTTAAACCCTTAATAATGTCTTCCTGAATGATGTTTTTGGTTCTTTGCATAACAGGTTGATGCAAAAGTTAAAACCACAGTTCAGGAGGTGGACACAGCTCTGAACAGGCTGCAGAATCAGGTGTGATATTGATCAGATTACTCTGTCAACAGTGAATGAAACAGTGAGAAAGTCAGAAACACTTGCTGTAATATTTTTAACCTGTTAATGTTTTCCCAGATGCATCGCACTTTAGTTCACGTGGTGGTCTGGAGTGGACACCATCAGAAAGATGAGTAAGTGATTAAAAATCAAGGATAAAAGTGATCAATCCTCCCTGATTCATACGGAGGCACAATCTAGGTGCAATGCAGCACCTCATAAAATGTATATGTCTATGAAAAGGAACTGAAATAAACCCAAACTAATCAGCATAAAAAATGACAGCAATATATAATCTTGTTCAACATTTAGAACACATATGGCAACAGAAAACTAACACTGCGTTACGCACTGATTATACAATCTTGTGATAAATGGTGGTTGCTGCATTGAAGGGCTGCTTTTCTTCAGGAGGAGGAAAACTGATAAGAGCTGAGGAGAAGATGGATGGAGCAACTTGTGTTTAATTCTTTAAGGAAAACCCATTAAAGTTTTCGAGCAGGATGATAGCATGGCCAGTCTTTTCTCATGGAAACCCAAATGTTGGGAAATTAGCTAAAAAAATATATAAGAATAAAAAAATTTAAGGATATTTTGCATTGCCGTTATAAAAAGAAAGGACACATATTTCAGTGTTTTGTCAAATCCTATAAAAGTGCAATTAATAATCTGATAAAATATGAAAAGGTTCAAGGAGTGTGAAGACTTTAATAAAATATTTTAAACCTTTAAACCATAAAGGTCATTTTAAGTTGAATGTTTGCCATTTTTTGTTTTGCAGCAGTTGTTCATGTGCAAAACCAGGTATAAACCCAGGACTACATAAAGCATTCCTGCTGAAAGCACTACAGGTACACCACTGATCAGGATGTTCCCACCCATGTGTCAGAGCTATTTTAATAGCAGCATATTTAATTTGCTTTCAGGACTCTGTAGGTGATCTTTTGAAAAATACTTCACGGTACAGCAGAGGTGAAGACTTCACAGTTGTCCTGCAGTCTTCTCCAGTTGTTCTTGAATCCTACCCATATTCTGTAAGTAAATAGTAACTAATACAAACTGTAATAACCAACAAGTGGAATCCCGAAATAATGCATTTCCTGTGACATTGTATGCTCACTATTGGCTAATGTGTAACCTATACCCTGGGTATGATCCTTTGAAGGAAATCGTAGACTCCCATCTCGATGAATTGGCTTTGCAGCTGTGGACTGATATGGTAAGTTCCCATAAATGAACTATAGACATGCGCACTTTAAAGAACACGGCGTGCACTAATGTCTGGTACACAAAAAAAACGTGCTGTAGACAACGGGACACAAGCACTATAATCTAAAGGAGATCGACTAATCTGTTTATCAGACTGATTAGATATGAGATTTTAAGATTAACCTTGTTAAACTCTGGCTTATTTTCTCACACTCCTATAAATCTGGAGTATGAGGAAATAGGAAATGTGTGCAATCATCTCCGTTAAACATTACTGAAAAGGATGACCCCCAAATATCAATTAACCATAGATTTCCTCCATCAGCTCCAGCCGTCAACAGACCAGACTAAAATGAAAAACAATCTCATCAATGTTCCCTGTCCAACTGAGGTGAGATATACCTCTGCATCCAGTTAAAGAAATAAAAAAATCTCGACTTCTCATATGACCTCTCCTCTTCTAATTTATACGATTAAACTTGAAAACGTTTACATTTCCCCAGGAAAGGCCTTTCCTCCGAACATCCATAAACTCCCCCATTGGAAAAGAGGAGGAGGTTGTCAGTAAAGCCTCTGCACCTATAGATCCTGTAAGTGCTATTTTAAAAGAAACAAACCAGATTATAGAGAAACAGTGTCTGATTAAGAATAATGAGGGTTATTATTCACATTCAGGTAACGGGTACTGAAGTGCTTTGCAAAGATCGTAATCCATCTCCTGTCACACCCTCATCAGGTAAAGGATTTATTTTCCCAAGTATAAAATCTGGTAAATGGTTAAATTTAAGTTACCTAAACTGAGCTGTTACTTTTCTGAGCAGTTCATAAAGTTAAACCAGGGGATATCAAGGTGGTCGCTGCTGTGGGCGACTCTCTGACTGTAAGTTATTTTGCCCTTTCTTATATCAGTAATTAGATCAGATCGACATCAATTATTATCAATATTATCACTATCATTCCAGTGTTTCTTTATACTAATACTGAAATATGGTTTACATATTCCAGGATAACACATGAAAATATTGGACTTTTTTGCAGGCAGCCAATGGTGCCGGTGCTAAAGAGGACAACCTATTATTGGTGACTTATCAATATAGAGGACTGTCATGGTGGTGAGTTGATTGTTTGCTTGTTTTATATAGTTTTATAAATCTTATCAATATATATATATTTAACCCCAGTCGGCCTTGGCAGATGGCCGCTCACACTGAGCCTGGTTCTGCTGGAGGTTTCTTCCTGTTAAAAGGGAGTTTTTCCCCTCCACTGTCGCTACAAGCATGCTTAGTGTGAAGGATTGCATTTGAGTCAATGAGTCGATGCAATCAACTGGTTTTCCTTAGATAGAAAACTTTGAATCAATTTGACTGACAGTTCACCTGATCTAGTGAATTGTAAAGTGCCTTGAGATGACATGTGTTGTGAATTGGCGCTATATACATAAATTGAATTGAATATATATATATATATATTATTTAATAAACTAAGGATGTCTTCTTTTGCAATTTTCAGCATTGGTGGAGATGGAAACATTACCACTGTGACAACTCTACCAAGTATGTTTGTTTGCTATGTTTTATATTGAAATGATTATTAGGTATAAGGGTTACTCAATGAGGTTTCAGCACTTGATGTGGTGCACTCTCTTCCTCATAGAGCCGCCTTTCACGTCAGACAACAAATAAAAATCTGATATTGTCATAAATACGCCGCATTGAAAAACTTTTTATGCCTTTACAAGTTTCAGACAAAGATAACTGAAGAAAATGATAAAACATAGTTTTGAATTGACGACTAGATTTGATTGATCAAGGTGAACATTATACAGGCTGATGTGAAAGAATGATTGCCTGATTAAACATAATAACTAGTACAGCCATGCTGAGCCAAAAAAACTGGCATTAAACATTTGCAGCAGCGTTTTTATACATGAATAGTCTTTATTAGGAGAATACCAAGAAAATAATAGATTTCCACCCCCCAGAGCCATTAGGAAGTTAAAATATTTATGTGCTTTAGTTTATGAAGTGGCTCTTTTTGTCTACTTTTAATAAATATATTCTTATATGGCCTGATATTTTATGCTCCCATCAGCCAAAGCAGGTAGTCCAAGTCCTAAAGCAGTAAACCAAACCCAAACCATCATACTACCACCACCATGTTTAACTGTCAGTATGATCCTCTTCAAATAAAATTCTTTCTTAGTTGTATCAAATGTATGAATATTAATTTTTGTTTGACAGTAAAATATGTTTGATTATCTCAACCTTTTAAGACATAGAAGGCAAAACCAGACAAAACAATCTCTGAGGAGGCAATTTTTCCTAATAAAACCGTAAACAGAACTCAACTCAGAATTGTATGTTCCTTTTTATACTCTCTGACGTTTATAATGGCTTGATGGATGGCCACGGCTCACACATCAATGGCCAGTGCAGTGATGTAATTTGATAACATTGCAGGTGTTTGCCTTTGAACTTTGTGCTGATAACAAGCTGGATGTAGTTAATGAATTAATATTTCATAATGCGTCACTTCAATTAATATCAAACATGCCACATTATATAATGCAACCCGGTCTAGTTTAAACCTCATTATCTGCTGCTGTATAACTGCAGTTCACTTGGCTCTTAATTGCAAAAGAACCCAAAAGCCTTAAATTCAAATGAATAAAAGTAAATATTTAGCTTTCTTTTTCTTGTAGAAAAAGAATTGATTGATTCTATGAATATTTGGCAATATTACATTAGATGGTTTTGTCATGGTAGGAATTTTGGATAATACCTAAGTATTAGCCAGTACATATTTTCACCAAGACATACTACAGCAGATATATTCTCAAGGTTTTCCTTTATACTAATTGCCAAAAACTAAAATTATGGAAACATTATGGAAACTATAGTAAAACATAATTTGATAAAAACTTTTAAATGTTTATTCAAATTTGTTTCAAATATACACTCAATGTAAATATGAAACATATATTTTTAATCATGTTTTCTACAATCCTTTGGGTTGTGCAATAAAGATAAGAAGATATCTGATGTGACAGAGAAGCAAAATTCAACTAGACAGTAGGCATGTTTCTAAAATACTTACTGAGAGTTTGTTCAAGGATTAACATGGATTCATTTTAAGGTTCTGATAACATCTTTATTAGGGTGTCGATGCATGTTCACGAACCTTAAATAGTTTAAATGATTTGCAAATCCATGCATATTGCTTCAAAAACAAAACAAAGAAGAAATCATCATCATCAACAAATATATATCTATGTATATTCTTATAAAATGAACATAACATTTGCAGGAATATTACAGATGTTCAAAATGCCAATGATATCACAGTTCATTTAAAAACTGTGAATAAGCTGTATCTATCTAAAGCTATTTACAGCAGTATAGTATAGATATATATTTTTCTTTATTTTATACTGCCCAATGATTTTTTGTAGACATCCTGAAGGAGTTTAACCCAAAGGTGACTGGATTCTCAACGGGCATCGGGAACCAGGACAGTTCAGGAGCCTTTCTAAATCAAGCCGTAGCAGGAGCACAGAGTGTGTAAGTTCACCGCCATCCACCCTAAAGCTTAAAAACCTTTTCATTTCCACATTAAGAAGAAGTGTGTGGTAATATTACTGACTTACTAATAGTTGTCTTCTCTTATAGTGACATGGTACCGCAAGTGCGCACTCTAGTGGCCAAAATGAAAAATGACTCGGTAAATTACACGTTATAATTGCAATAATATCACATTTCTATGCCTCATATTGTTTACCATTAACATTAGAGCATTTATCCATTTTTTTCAGCGTATTGATTTCAACAATGACTGGAAAGTGATCACCATGTTTATTGGGGGCAATGATATATGTGCCTACTGCACAGACAGTGTAAGTTCTTCCTTCCCACACATTTTAAAAGTTACACAATTTTTTGGAATCATATCTAAATGTTCAAGTTGAAACATGCTTAAATAAATACATTTATTTTGAATGGTTGACATATGGTTTACCTCAATTATTTAACATTATAATGTATAGTTATCCCAGAAGCACCTTCAGTCAGGCTCATTTCATCACGCTGCACCACAGAGCGCAGCAGGAAGTCATTCCTGCCTGTGGCAATCAAACTGTATAATTCATCTCTCTGGCAGTCATTTAATTTTCGATTGTGTATACTGTGATCCTTATTTATCTTATTTTATTCTTATATCTTACTTGTACTTACAATTTTGTTCTCTCTCTTCTGTAAACGGTTGCACTGCAAGAAAATAATTTCCCTACAGGGATTGATAAAATGATTCTGATTCTGATTATCTTACAATTTTAAAACTAGATGAAAAAAACATCCCATCTCAGTGGAAGCAAACAAATATTTAAGCTAGATGTGTCCTATCAAATACATCAAATAATTACAATTGTCCCTACAGGTCCTTTTTTCAGCTAGAAATGTGGTTCTCCGTATTAAGGAGGCACTGGACATACTCCACGCAGAAGTACGTTCATGTCATATTGCATCATTATAATAAAAGCAGTTTTAGTATATATATATATATATATATATATATATATATATATATATATATATATATATATATATATATATATATATATATATATATATATATTAATACAAATGACTAAAGTCTACTTATTTATCTTTCAGGTGCCTCGTGCAATTGTTAATATGGTGGAGATGTTTAATATCATACCCCTGCGGGAATTGCACCAGGACACATCTTTGGGTTGTCCCACCTGGATGGTCAAGTTAGTGATTTTTGTCTCAGCAATACAAATAGTTAAGATAAAAAAAAAAAAAACTCTGCCTTGTTGCTATTAACAGTCCTAATGCTGATTTTCTTTTAGTATAATTTGCCCCTGTGTGCTGAAGCCCCTTGATGGATCACAAGAGCTGCAGAAGCTCAGTGATTTCAACAGAGCTTATCAGGTAAAGTTGAATATGTTGTTGAAGATTTTTTTCATCCTTGGTATCAGATTTAATCCAAATTTTACTTTGTGTTTTGGAAGTAATATACTTCTCTTTGACTTGGAAGAAAAATAACAAATTAGAAGGCTTTTAAATTGATAGCAGGAATTACCTATATTTAATGCATACAGGCCCTAATGGGTGTGTAACTATTCCTCCACTTAGTAATAGCAGAGCTTTTATCAGCTATGAAACAGACTGTGCTACTGCTAATTCCACGCTTTTGTCACTCTAAACTTTTGTCACTGTGGTCAAGCAGATTAATCGTTATTAATCTTATTTTTCCATCAAACTTTTCTCCAAACAACGACTGGCTTGTTTACTTGGAAAGCTATAAATATCTGTTATGCTTTCATTTCATATCTCTATATGATTTTAAAATCTTAAATTAGATCTTGGTGGAAACTGGTTAACTGTTTTTTAAAAGATAATTACCTTTTTTAATATTTTTTTCATAAAAGTGTGAAGTTAGAATTTGTTTTTAAATCCTAATTCTCCTTAGTTTTGCATTATTCTGAATAATTCTCTTTTAAAGTTGCATTTTTTAACCAATATGTTCAACATAATATTCCAAAATGCACAGGAGAATTCACTAGTTTTCCATTTGGTCAGGTTAAGACCTGGAAAACACTTTGAGATTTATTTATTTTTTTTATTAAATAGCATTGGCCATAAATAATACTTTTATTTTGGTTTGTTCTTTAAGCTTGTAGTGAAACATGTACTATTTTAGAAATGTGTGTGTTTAATTGAATAAATATTGTGATATGTATTACAAGGAAGCAACAGAAATCTGTGTCTGCTACTACTCCTATACCTTTTTCTCTTCTGCAGCATCATATGAGAGAGCTGATTGACTCTGGACGGTATGACAAACATGACAACTTCAGCGTGATACTGCAGCCCTTCTTTAGAGAGGTTATTGTTCCCAGGTTAGAGGTGAGCAATGAGGCTATCTGTGTGTGGAAAGGCTTTTTCTTCACAGATTTTCTCTTTTATTTTTAATTTTCACTTTTTAACTAATCATTTTCGCTTTTCATATCAGGATGGTCGGCCTGATCGCTCTTATTTCGCACCTGATTGTTTTCACCTCAGCCAGAAATCTCACACCCTCATGGCTCGGTCGCTTTGGAACAACATGGTAGAGTTTGCTCTGTGGTGCATCACATGTTTCTCTTTTTATTTCCTTTTTAATCTAAAACAAAGCTTTGGTTTTCACATCTTAGTTTGAGCCAGTCGGCAATAAGACCCACACACAAGACTTCCAAGGTGATATTAACCTGAATTGTCCATCAGAGGTAAGTCCTTTTCAGAAACTCTATCGTATCTATTGTTCCAAAGATTTGCAAAGGATTCAGGCTTATTTTGGTTCTTTCCCCCCTAGAGTATCCCATTTATTCGAACAGCAGCCAACAGCAACTACACCTTTCCAGGTCCTCCAGCAGTAGCTCCAAACATCACTGTAAGTCACATTTCCTTAATTTTAATCTGCCAAGTATTCATTTTGTAAGCATCATGCAAAAAATTCCTTTGTCATATTTTAGAACTGGGGCAAGGACTTCTCCTGTACTCCTATGAGTCCATCAAACTCTGTGCCCACCTCAGGTAAGCATCCTGGTGACAATGAATTTGATTATTGGGTTTGAGACATTTGGGACATAAAGAAGTACTCATTTTGGCTTTTATTAGCTCACAGAGTACGTCCAGCAGACATTAAGGTGGTTGGGGCTCTTGGAGACTCTCTAACAGTAAGTAAATGCTGGTTGGAAGGTCTGATTTAGTGCATGAAATCTGGAATCTAGTCAGAAGAAAGCCTAGCAACTCCTCTTCTTTTAGTAAAGGAAATTTTGTTTTACTTTTAGGTCTACTTTCTAAAGTTTTCCACACCATTTCTGAAATGGTGTCACATTATTGTTCTGAGCGACTTGCAGGGTTTAAAATCTATTTTTGGATCATGAGCAAAGTACCCAAAATATATCTTCTACTCTGTCTTGCAAAATTTTTGAAAAGTCTGCAGTTTGCATCTAAAGTTTTGCAGATCTTATAAAAAAATAAGATAAAAATAAAGATACATTTAATTTAGTTAGATTTATATTTACAGCCAAGAAGATTAAAAAAATCTAATCGTAAAACTAGATTAACAGATTAGTGATTTTTTTTCCTATGTTGATTTATTTCCAAAATTGTCAAATTGGTAATTATACACTAGTGGCAAATCTGAGTAGATTTTCATGAATTCCCATGGTTGCCATGGTTTTTAAGAGAAAACGTCACAATTAATCAAGTTCAGGGCTACAAATCTGGCCTTTATGAAAGAACAATAAGCCATGGGGGGTCCCCATCTATTGTTACCATGAGTCAATTGGGACCACGAAGATTAGGAAGAAGGTTTTCTGTTAAGTTCAAAACTATTGCACTTCATATCTGATAATGGGAATTAAGATCAAGCCTGCCGATTGGTTAAAATGCTCCAGTCAAAGTACAGATCTGACTTAGAATCTGACACAAGGCTTGAACTGATGTGAAAAGATTAGTTTCCTTTATTGTGTTTGTTTCCTTCCATGTCACAGTAAAAATCTTTCAACATAAAACCTTGAAAAAAAAAAAAAAAATGGAAAATGTACTGTATCTGAAGATGGACTACAGACACTAGCTTTTATCTTCCCCTACAGGCTGCTTTTGGTGCAAGGGCGACAAACCTGCTGGAGCTGCCTATAGAATACAGGGGTGTGTCATGGAGGTGAGACACGTTATAAGAAAGCTCTAAGCAAATCCCTGTACCTCTGCAAGCATTTTATTCATTTAATGTCTCTGTTAATTAGTATTGGAGGGGATGACACTCTGGAAACTGTCACCACACTGCCCAGTAAGCCTCGCTTTCTCCCCTATGTTATGTAACTGCAAACTAGCAACACTAGAGGTCAGACCTAGCCCAGGCAATTTCTCTGCAATGTTGTAAAACATATTTGTAAACTTTCTACATTAGATATCCTCAAGAAGTTCAATCCTGGTATCAAAGGGTTTTCAACGGGGACTGGGAAAGACAATATTGGCTTCAATATGGCCATATCTGGGGCTAAAGCAGGGTAAGCTGAAACACTTCCCAGGAACATTATATACTGATTAAAATGAATGAATTTATGACCTCATAGAAGTAGCATGCTGATACCTTGATGATTGTGTGCAGAGGGATTCCAGGGCAGGTCAGAAGCCTGGTTGATGCCATGAAAAATTCTGCGGTGAGTTTATTTCTGATTTGTTCTGTTGCTCAGATTTGTTGCAGTTCATAATATTTCATTCTAATCTTTGCATCATCTGTCTGCTACTCTGAATCTTTTATTGGCTGGAGTTAGACCGTGGATTTTCAGAATGACTGGAAGCTTGTGACCCTCTTCATCGGAGGCAACGACCTTTGTCAGTACTGCAACGACCGGGTGAGCCCTTCCCCTGCAATGCATTGGATCTCTGATTAAACTCCCTGGGGGTTGTGTGGAGCTGCCTCATGATATCACTCCTCAAATGGATCTAAGCTCCTGAGCACAATGAGGCTTTGTGAAGGGCTCTCCTCTAATAGCCGTATTGTGTCAGAGTGAGATGAGAGCAGACATGCTTTCTTTTCAATGAGCACATTCTGTTACCTTACCCCTCCAACACAGACCTCCCGTCTCCCACATCTATCCCTGCCTCTGTCTGCATTGAAGAAGCACAGAGGGGAGGGATAGAGACAGGCCTTGTTACTGAAGAGGGATAAACAACTCAAAAGACTTTCTTCATCTTGTCTGACTCATCTTAGGCTTTATAGACTAAGCAGTCTTTCTTTTAAAGTATTTATTTTAAAACAGGATATTAGAAAGTATCCTAATTTAAGATGAGGACTTACCCTGGGGTAGTTCCAGCATGGTGGAAGCAGTTATGTGTGTAGTCTTATAGGTTGAATGCCTCTTCTAACTTAATAAATAAAGAACAGGCCACAAACCCATTAGCTGTGGTAGTGTTGAACTGCAACCAGGGAGCCATCCATGCACTGTTAAAAAACTTTGCTTATTTTATTATTTTTGCCTCAAACACCACAGGCTGCGCTTTCACATACAAACTACGGCAATTACTTGAGGACAAGCTTGGATATTCTGTACAATGAGGTGAGATTACAATTATTATTCATTTTTACTTTTCTTCAAAATCAGCACTGAACCTTAAAAGGATAAAAGCTAATGAGATAATTTTTTCTTTGTGTTTTTTTTTTTAGGTTCCCAGAACTATCGTCAACGTCGTAGAAATCCTGGAGGTTTCAGACCTTCGCAAAATCAATAAAGATAGTATTGGATGCAGCCTGGTGCAAAAGTACGCAATAATATTTGGTCTGATCACTTCTTTATTATTCAGAGAAAGAAAAAGTTCATAAGCTCCTAACAAGTGGATGCTGGGAATAATTTTGTTTTAATAACCAGAAACAATAGGAAACCACTTTGTTTAATTTCTTGGAAAACATATTATAAAATTATTGATGTTACAATAGAGTTATGTAAAACATGTTATTTCAGGCAATGAGTTACATATCTGCAGTGCAGGTATTCTGGATAACACTCTTTGCCAACCTAATGCCAACCAGTTATTTGAAAGTTATACATTTGAGATGGACGCCCTAACTTAACCAATGTAAACACAATAAATCTTAAACAGGGAATGCCCGCTGTTTGGTATGGTGGAGGATCTGTTGTGCTGTTTTTCCTCCAAAAGAACTAGATTTCGTGTTAGAAAACATGGCATTAGAAAATATTTAAAGTGCCAAATGATTGTTTTATAAATACAAATCTAACAGGTTTTAACAGATTTTAAAACCTAACAATTACCAAATTATTTTAGGCGAACAGAACTCTTTTCTCATCAACTTGTTGTTTATACTCATTACAGGGGAGTGGGGCCTACTGGTCAGAACATTGCGCTTGTAATTCAGAGGTTCTGAGTTCTAGCCCAACTCCCACGGACTGCCACTCTGCCTCCCTTGAGCAAAACCCTTAACCCCACACTCCCCAGGCGCCGCTCAATGGCAGCCCACTATTCCCCAAGGGGATGGATTAAATGCACAGAGTAAATTTCATTGCTCAGTACTTGTTACAATGTAATGATAATAAAAAAGCTGTAAAAAAAATCTTAAATGAAATGAGTGAACTACTGGACAAAATATCCTTCATAAATAAATATATTTAAGGTGCGTTCAGGAAACAAAGTTAAGTATTTGAAAGTGGTAGGACAATCAGATCAATGTGAGAATTAGATCTCATTGCCTGACTATCTGGCAAAAGGTGTGGCTAATGCTGCAACACCATAAGTAAGGTTATTGTTACAATCAATGGGGTCTGTTCAGCAATAGGCAACAGTGTTTGTCAGATCTGCTGGTCACATGGTGCATTATGCATTACATTAGTACTCATTAAAAGAACACCAGTAACCTTGAATGTGGGAGTTTTGACATTCATAATACATATTATATTATAATACTTTATATGCTTAATCTGAAACAAACTTCAGGAGACATTTTAGGCCAAAATGGGTAGGTCTTTTCAGTTAGCTGGGCTGCACTGGACTCTATCACCTTAGTTATTTTGCAATTGGTTTTAAGCATTGTTTAAAGCAGGGGTCACCAGCGAGATGCCTGCAGGCACCAAGGGGCCCTCCAGGACCACATGGGGTTCCCTCAGCGTCTTCTAAAAACAGAATGGATCCCCAATTGACTAAGTTTGAAATTGTATTGTATTCTTTTATTGTTGTTTTTTAATCTTTTATTGAGCATTTCATTATGTTAATCATACAGAGCATTTAAGCATTTATAGAGATTTTAAAATTACATCTAAAAGAAAGTTAGGAATTATAATAGAATAGAAAGAATAAAAATATGTTTATTATGTAGGAAGTTTAGGTGAATGTTGACCCCTCCAGTTCATAGAGCAGCATTGGTAGCCCTTGCTATGACTTAATAGCTATGAAGTAGCCCTCAGCCTTAAAAGGTCAGTGACCCATGGTTTAGAGTATCCTGGACTTAAAAAGAATATATACCTTGAATACAAATGAATAATATTAAAGTAAAGTTGACAAAATAAAGTAACTTACAAATTTTCTGGGTCACAAAAATTACATTTTTATAATACTTTCTTACATAAAAAGTTAATTTAATTGACTTCAAATTGCTTTTGAGATAACTGGTTTGTATATACAATTAGATTTCATTTAATTTACTGGGGTTTGCAGTGTTGGCCTTCAGTGGATGTTTTTTTAACAAATTTATGGCTTGAAACATCAACACAAAAAGTTGTTCTGCCCGATCTTATTCTCTAGACCTGAATCATATTAAATACTGATGGTTAGGTGAAACTATAAAACTTGTCTAAGTGAGGAAACTCTTAGGCTCAGTGAGGAAACTGAGCCTAAGAGAGAACCCAGGCATCTGAAACATTTAGACAGATTGTGCTGAGAGGAATGGTCAGATACCTCTTTGGATGCTGATTGTGATTCTGCAGAAGTTACTATCTCCTAAATAATTGAACACACTCAAATAAGATGTTTGATTTTTCCATTTACTTTTCAGTGTAAGATTATGTAATTTCAACAGAAAATAAGATAAGATTGAACAGGGACGTCAAAAAAATACACCTGGCCTTTCAACTATTTAACAAGGCAGTTACTCTTCCAGAATAAGCTGTCAATTTCCTAATTTGTCCCACAGGCAGGTCTGCCCTTGCTTCCTGTTGCCTGGAGAGGATTCACCAGAGCTGGCTGAGATGAAATGGATCAATCGCGAGCTGCAGGTTTCTGGACTTTATATGTTTTCTCTGGAACATGACATGAGTTAAATGGGTCAGTGATAATATTTGTATCCACCTTTGTCAGACCGAGACTATAAATGTGGTGTATGGAGGTCGTTATGACGGCAGAGAGGACTTTGCTGCAGTTATCCAGCCTTTTTTCAGAACCTCAGTTATTCCATTAAATGCTGTAAGTCTTCTGTGCAACAACATTCTATTGCGTTTCACCATATATACCAGGATTTAGCTTTAAGGTAGAGCACAGAATCTATTCAGAGAGCCTGTCCTTTTTTTTTTTTATCCCTGCAGGATGGCCTGCCTGACACTAGCTTCTTCTCCGAGGACTGTTTCCACTTCAGTGAGCGAGGACAGGCTGACATGGCAGCAGCTCTGTGGAATAACATGGTGAGTCTAACTGCAGGGTTTACAACGCAGTGTTGCTAAATTACCACCTAAGATGGGCAAAAGCATGTTCTTGTTTCATCTTTAGCTGGAGCCAGTTGGTAAAAAACAGACCTATAACAACTTCACCAACGACAGAAATATCCTCAAGTGCCCCACTGAGGTAAGACAGCTGCTTCGTGTTGCGACTGTTGACCCACTTTTGCACATGCTTTTCTGCTCTAAGTAGAGCACAGTCAGTAGGTATTCACACTGCTTGACTTCATTCGAGTCATTCTGTCACCAATTTATGTATAGTTATCTTTATAAAAATGTCGACAAGATGGTTCAAATGTAAAAAAAAAATGAAAAAATGGATATGTAACCGGGAAATAGGGGCTTTTAGGGAAAATTATCATGCCTCTAATTCCCACTTAGCTGGAGCTCTGATGTTCTCTTGTGAAGACTAAAAGTGGTACGGTGGCCTTACAGATGCCAGTCGAACAAGCCTGGTTGAATTTTGCTAAAAACTTGCTTGAGCTGAAAAGAAGCTGAATCTTTTGGTCTAATGTAACTAGAGCAGGTTCTGAGATGTCCAGCATGTCTGGAGATGAAAAGCAGTGCTTTATTAAGCATGGAGGTGGCAGCATTATGCTGGAATTATGTTTTCATGGGCATAGCATTCAACATAGGATCTGATTTAGATAGAGAGATTATACAAAAATGAAAAATTCTGAAATCTGAAGGTAAAAATTACAAAGCATGGGGCTTCACAAGCAGTTTATGAATGCCCCTAAGTGACTCTGTCACAAGATTGACTTAAATGCAATTTATCATCACACTTGAGAGTTAAAAATGCAGTCAGATAATGCTGGCCATCCAAATGGGTTCAGTTTAAGAGGATCTGTATGAAATAATGGGACAAAACACCTCCAAATTTGTGGCAAGCATATAGAGGAATCCAAAAGAGGCTGTGATTGGTGCCACAGATGCACAAAAGTCATTCAAACCACATGTGTGAGTACTTACAAAACGCTAAATAAAAACAAGAAATGGGTTTGAGGAGTAGAGGAAGTGCATGTGCCCTTTATGTGAAGCACTTACTCCTGAATACAAATGTCCTCGTTTCAAAGCCCAATCCTATCACCTACTTGCAAATACTTGCGCCTAAAAATGGGTTCTGCTGTGTTAATATGAGGTTTTCTGTGTCAGAATACTACAGTCGTTTTTAGTAAATTTGAATATTACTCTTGATGAGGCTCATTTGTCCAAAAAGTTCAATTTGAAAATAATATTTAAGCAGCTTTAGTAAACATAAATTTTTGTCTAAAACAAAATATGGAGAAATTGAAGCAAGATGACACTTTCTGTTGGCAGTGTACCTTTCTCTAAATGAAATCCCTTCACCTGTTTCAGGAGCAGCCTTATATCTTCACAAGCATAAACAGTCTTCCCAATTTGGAACCAACCTCAACCTCAGTGCCAACAATGAGCAGCAGTACAGCAGAACCTTGCACCCCACATTGTCCAGGCACTGTCAAAGGATGGCTTGCTGCTGTGCTGACCATCATTGGCCTACTGGTTGGGTGTTGCGTCACCGGGGTCCTCTGTTTCTGCAAAAACAAGCGAAGCAAGAAGAAGAGGACAAGGGCTGCAGTTGACATGAACAGCTCTGCTCCCAACACTTATTCTAACTCAAACACTAGAGAACCCAGGCGGAGAAGCGAGGATAGTGAGGGACAAAACAGCTCCTTTTGAAAACTTGGTGGTCTCAGAAATAATGTAACTGTTTCCTTTTCAACAAGGTACCACATCTCTGTCTGTTTTGATTGGAAAAATATATGTTTTACTTTATTTTCTGTGTTCAGTAATTTAACTGACTGAATGAGAGCAAATGCCCTTAAGCTTTGTTTAAACATATCAAAAACGAGGAACAGTTGCACATTTTATCCATGCATAATCAGGTAAGGCATATTTAAAAGTTGTAGCTGGTCTAACAACTAACATATATATAGTCACAAACCACTGCAGAGAACATGCAAAATGTGCAAGGACGCAGACTACCTATGCTGGTTGCACATTACCTCCTGCCTCATATCTGTAACTCGGGTTTTTATATAATGTAACATAAAGTAATAGATATAATGTTCTGCTCAAAGCTGGACAGAAATAAGTGTACATAATGTGTGGTTATTGTGTGGCATTCTTCTTTCAATGTTTGGTTTAAAGAAAATAATTGTATATTTTGTTGGAATAAATGATTTGAGGGTGATATTTTTGTCCTTGTGCTCCTTGAAAAGCTGTAAAAGTGTTATAACATCCTAACTGAACCCTTATAATGGGTAAGGCATGACACAGCTTCCTTTATTTATAACACCACTTAAAGGGGTGGAAAATACTTAAACCAAAAGAAGAAAATGTAAATATCATTAGCGTATCAGTTAGGACAAGGTCGAAGGATATTATAAAAAATACATTATATTTAATAAATGATGTCCATTACTAGTTTTTCTTCATTGTTTTTGTTTACTGTGAGTCTCGTTGCATAACAGTTTAGGTAAACAGCCATACTTCGGTAGGTTTGCACTTGTTGAATGCATGGGCTTCCCATTTTGTGCTGAGAAATTGATCTTAAATCTGCAATGTATTTAACGCCTGGGATATGCTTTTGGTATGCTTTATTTCTCCTCTCCTTATTTTACTTACATGGCTGTTTGGTTTTTTAACTATGGAGCTCCATACTATGGAGCTAGAAGGGTGTCAGTATTCACAAACTCACATATGTGATCCCCACATGCACAGGACAAGATGCATACATGCACAGAGTAAGATCCATACATGCAAAGGAAATGATCCACACATGCACATGACAAGATCCAAAAATGCACAGCACAATCCACACAAGTGCAGAAAAAGATCCATACATGCAAATGATGATCCAAAAAGGCATATGAATGTAATATTTACAAGTAAAGATACACAATTATATCTTAATTTATACCCTACCAGGGGTTTTTAACAACTTCGCTGCATTTGTGTGTGGATTTTTTTAAACTCCCCTAATGTGACTCAGTTCATTTTCTTTTTTTTTTTACCAAGCTGGAACCAATTAGGTAACTCCACTGCTGCAGCCAACCACATGAACATTTAACACATGAGCAATGATTTTGTTATAGAATACAATAAAATAGAATAGAATAGTTTTACTTTATTTATTCCAAGCTGGGAAATTGTAGTGTAGCAGCAGCTTTACACATAGTGACAGTCACAACACAATAAGATAAAGAAAAAGTAAAAAATCACATAACATCCACACGTATTTACATTATAAAAGTACAGTGAACAGTCCTAAGGTGCAGTGAACAAATTATAAATAATGTATTAAAAACATGAAGTGCAGTACAGTACAGTGCTGGTTACTATATGCTGAAACAAGAGGTTATTTTTTATTGTACAATGTGAAGGCATATGGCAGGAAAGATATCCTGTATCTGTCCCTTCGACAGCGGAGCTGGAGCAGCCTGTGAGAAAAGGTGCTCCGCTGTCTGACCACTGTGTGGTGGAGAGGGTGCTGATCATTGTCAATGATGGATAAGAGTTTATTCAGCGTTCTCCTCTCCACCACAGTCTCAAAAGACTCCAGCCTGAGTCCAAGTACAGAACCAGCCCTCCTGATGATTTTATCAAGTCTGTTGGTATCGCTGGCTCTAATACTGCTGCACCAACACACAGCAGCAAAGAAAATGGATAAATTATATGGAATAGTAGAATGCCACTGAAGCCAACAGAAAGAGGCAGAGATATTTGGATTCTATATCCTATTCCAGCTGTTGCTTTTCATGTTTTGTGTTGTGTTAATTAAAAACAACCCACATTGGTTAATATTCTTTCACCTTTTTTAAAGATATGTTTAATAAGATTATATTAAATCAACAACAGTTCCACATTAAAAAAAAATAATAAAGCAATGAATAAATAGTGTAGTAGAAACAAAGTTTTTTTCAGTTACAGACAGCCAAATTTTGATTAAGTAAGGAATGCTATTTAGAGGCATGGCGGAGGCATTTAAAGAGGCTGTTTCAATTTAGTCTCTAAAGGGATTGTTAAGTCTTCTATCATTCATACTTTTCACATAGCTTCCAGAGTTGACCCCCAACCCCGCTCTGCACTCTGCCCAGGCATTCAAACTCCCTGCTTAGCCTCCAGAGCTAGACCCAGATCTGGCTCAGATCTACCACTATCCTCCTCCAAAGAGCCGGTAGAGAGCGTGCCAGAGAAAGACCACTGACCATACACCAATCTGGAGCAAAGAGAACTAACAGCAAGAAATATAGCAAGGTGTGATTGGTTTATAACAAAAAAGTATACATGTGGTATATGTTTTACGAGATTGGCAAAAAATAATGAGGTTATCTACTTGGTTGCAAATCAAAGATTGTTAAAATTGGATTTGTGCATTGAGTCACATCAGGTAAGTTTCTAAAATCAACACAAAAATGCACAAGTAGTTTATAAATAAAGATTAAATTGTGTGTGCATCAGAAATAATTTTGTGAATCTTGTCTTGTGAATATGTAATTTGCATGTGCTTGTTTAAATCATTATTTGCATGTGTGGATTTTGAGCATGTGTGGTTAAAATATGTGAGTTTGAGACTTTTCTAGCTCCATATTAAACAAGTTATGTAACCATCGTCTAAATAGCTGGATTTATTAATATTGTTGATATTAAATTAAATGACCTACCTGAACGATCATTTACATTATTTCTAAAATCTGTTTTTCCACTGTATTTTATTTAGGAGTCTCAGGATTAAAAAGGGATGACTGTTTACATTGAATCCACACTTTTCAGAACCACCTTCTTAAGAAATTTTAAAAAGATTGTTTTCCCCCACCTTAAAACTAGCAAAGTGCAAATAATAAGAGAATAAATCCGAAGGTAATTTGGTTTTTAGAGTCACAAAGGTTTTTATACTTTTTCAGGGCTTTTTTGTTTGTCTTTTAGCGATTTTTTAGATAAAGATTTAATATTTTCTGATTGGAAAACATAACAT
Organism: Cyprinodon tularosa; assembly: GCF_016077235.1. Taxonomy (NCBI): domain Eukaryota; kingdom Metazoa; phylum Chordata; class Actinopteri; order Cyprinodontiformes; family Cyprinodontidae; genus Cyprinodon; species Cyprinodon tularosa. Next base: position 1,783,663 of record NW_024038004.1, read on the forward strand.
AGTTATCTGTTTAGATTAAGCAATGAATAATAATCTTAACCTGTACCTAATTTGCTTTGTTTTGATGTGCACAAATTGGCCTTCTGTTTTATTTACATTACTGGAATTAGGGTACGTTTTGTGATTTATAATTATTGATACAGTCTTATGGAAAATTGTAATATTTTATTTTGTAGTTTTTATTACAAAATTTCCCTATGAATAGCAGAGAATTAAACGTTTAATCAGCTTGCCTGGTATCACTGTTTTGTATTTTTTGTGTCTTTTTTCTCGACAGCGCCCTCTAGTGTCTACTGTGAATAACAACCAGTTGACACTGTTCAACATCAGTGAAGATGGCGGAGGGGGAATTGAACGTGGATAGCCTCATCTCTCGTCTTCTGGAGGGTAATTTATCTTCTTAAATGTGTTTTGTTTAACACAGCAGAAGTTCGGGTTTTGCCATTCGGGTCGTCTAATTCGAGTGTTTCACTAACTACCGTTTCTTTTTCTTTTTTAAAGGATCGCAGGCTAGTGTTAGCAGCTAAGGCTAACATCAGCCGTTGGTATCGTTGTATCCCCGGGCTAGCTGCTGCTAGCATCGCCGTTAGCTGCCTGGCCGTGTTTATAAACACTTCCAGCAATGAACGCCTACATGTTTTCATTGGCGCAGTTTTATTAGAGGCTTTGCGTAACTTACAGTAACCCCCCCAATTGTTTTAAATGCATAAAAACATTTTGTGCATTGCGGTTTTATAGCTTCTGTTTTTATTTTGCACATTTATTTTCTAAACGGTTGATGTTCAGTAGGAGGGGCGGGGACGTTTTTGCTTTGCCTCGGGCAGGTTGTTTGAAACGGCCCCGTTACTAACAAGTGGAAGGCAACACATAAAAGCAAAACAAAATACAGCATTAACTATTAGCTACTCTTTTTTTTTTTTTTTTTTTTTTTTGCCAATATAGGTGTATTTCTTTGATTGCATTGTCTTTAAATGCATTTGTTCTTCGGCATGAACTCAATGGGGATTATCCCTGTATGGTAATCTTGTGTATAATTATACTCAATAATTACTCATACAGATACGTTTTTTTTAACTACTACATTTACTGTAATGTTATCTTAAACATTTATTTTGTTTCTCATGTATACACTTAATCAGGATATATATATAAAAAAGAAGAATACAGCTTTTTGCTGGTTATACTTATCTGTATTTTTTTATGAGTAATGCTCCATTCCCACACATTGTCTGCCATACATTCACACTCTCCTTGCCAATAAAGTATTACACTGGTTAGATGTGCTTACACTGTTCTTTATGCCCACTCCACGCCTAGTGCAAATTTTAGTGATGGAGATTCTACTGTTCAGGGAAAAAAAGAGGATGCATTGCAACTACAGGTCCTTTTCAAAATATTAGCATACTGTGATAAAGTTCATTATTATTATTATTTATTTATTATTTCAGGTATTTTATTGTCTTAATACGGATGATTTTGGCATACAGCTCATGAAAACCCAAAATTCCTATCTCAGAAGAGAATCTGTGGGATATTGTCAAGAGAAAGTTAAGAGACTCAAGACCCAACACTCTGGATGAGCTAAAGGCTGCTATCGAAGCATCTTGGGCCTCCATATCACCTCAGCAGTACCACAGGCTGATTGCCTCCATGCTACGCCGCATTGAAGCAGTCATTTCTGTAAAAGTATTACGACCAAGTATTGAGTGCATAACTGTGCGTAATTATTTGAAGGTTGACTTTTTTTGTATTAAGAACACTTTTCTTTTATTGGTCAGATGAAATATGCTAATTTCATGAGATAGAATGAATAGTTTTTTTCATGAGCTGTTTGCCAAAATCATCCATATTAAGACAATAAAAGACCTGAAATGTTTCAGTTATTGTGCAATGAATCTAAAATATATGAATATTTAAGTTTTATCATTGGTCTTTTTATTTTAGCTACATATGTTTTAACAGTTGAGATTTGAAAAAATAAATGCCATTTTACAGACTTGATGGTCGTCTGCGTGCATCTACTGCAATGCATCAATGTAGATGTTCATTGGATATCTTTTATAGCAATTCAATGTTAAATAATTTGAAAACAAAACAGATGTGTGTGGGTGAGAGTGTTGAACTACAATGCATAGAATGCTCTGCATAGATGATTCCACAATCCCATTCTAATCCGTCATGGTTGAATGTTTTCACATAAGCCAACTCTCTTTGTTGTGTTTAATGTTTTGAATAGAGGCCATTCATTCACCCAACCGAAAAAGAATATCTCCCTTTTCATTTGATATTTGACCAGAATCCCATGGTTTCTTTGTGTTTGCCTCAAAGCTGCCCTGTTTTTTTAGTTTCACATTTTATTTGGTTTAAGTGTGTGGGAAGCTTTACTGATTCATCCTTCAACATATATTTAAATCCCTTTCAATTGTTTGTTTCTTTCTAAAGACTCATAAGAAGATAAAAGTGCAAAAGTGAGACATATTTGATCTTTAAATTGTTTTTACCAGTCAATAAAGGGGCAAATTTAGCTGTAATTGGTTTGTGGCCACAATCATGGGTTTCTATTATAAACAAATCCTGTAAAACATAAGTGATATTAACTTTCTGTTTATGCTAGAAATGTTTTTCATTATTTTTTTTTGGGGGGGGGGGGGGGGAGTGGCAGTTAGTATTGTTGTAGTATAGTTTTTTTTTTTCCAGTTCAAAAATCGACTGATAGTCTGCAGTCTGCAGTAATTCTCTCATTTGCAATGGTTTATCGATTATGTTTAAAGGTGTGTCAGCCTTGTTATTAGGATTACCTCGTAGTTCAGACTTTTTCCGCTCAGTAACCAGAAGTAACCAAAGTTAGGCCTTTTAGTTAAAGCCGTTTGCCCAATAAAGGATTATTTCTTCTAGTAGTAATAATAAAGTAGTAATAATAAAGCAAAAGCTTCAAACAAATACCAAGAGAAACTTCAACACTTGAAATACACAAGTAAAAAAAGAATATTCTGAAATGAATTTGCATCAAGTGTAGGTATATTTTTATGGTATATTACCTTAGAGCAGGCAGAAATCCAGCAGTCAGTGTTCTGTTGGCCAATTTTAGATTTTTTGTTTTTTTGGAGATGTTGCAAGATAACTGTCATCTGTCTGAATTGGTAAATGTAGGTTTATAAACTGAAATATATTTAGGTTTTGTATTTCTTTCAACTCATACATTTGTGACAATAAACGTGTAGAAATTAGGAATACATATTTGAACTGTAAAAAACTACAAGTAAGATTCATCACATATTTACAAGTAGAAACCTAGACCCCCCTGATGAAGCTGTTACAAGTTGATTTTAGCAATGCACCTGTGCACACAAAATGAACGAAAAGTAGATGAAGACAAAAACGGATCCATCAAAAGAGCATTATATTTTTGCTGAAACCTTGTTTTTAACGCACTCAGAGTATATTTTCTATTACTGGTATTGGAGCCGATTCTACTACTTTCAGCTTTTGCCACTGGTTGATCTGATAAACCTAATCTCTTCTAGAAGTGGCAGTCTGCAGCATGCCACTGCAACAGTGAAATATTGAGCGTTAAAGCCGAGTAGGCTGATCATCCCAGCTTAACGTACTCCATGCTGATGGGGTCTGCTAATGAGCACAAATGCACTGAATGTGGGTAAAAAGTAGATGGCCAATTATCAAAAAAAAAATAAAATAAACAGGCTAAAGCTCTATAATGTTTTGGGTCATCGGATGCATCATCTGTAAATGTTTGTTATTTTATCATGTTTGATTTAATGTCTAAACCTTGTAGCGCATTCAATTATATGACTAATCAGTGACAGAAACAGAATGGAAGTTTGAGTGCTTTTGTTGGAATAGGATGTCAAATGTGGGTGTAGATTAATATGTACAGAAAAGCATTCCCTAAGGTTTACATTAGTTTTCATTTTTCTCTTTTCTATTGGTTTGTTTAAAAAAAACAAAAAATGTTAGAAAGCGAATTTTAGCAAACCATTATTTTTTCTTTCACTCTTTCTTGGACCTTTTCCTGGCATTTAGCTGTATGGAACAGATAAAATAACTATAGTTTTTGAGTAATTATGCTATTTTAGCCGCTGTTAAAAAAAAAGAGGCTACTGAAACCTGAGAATACAATAAGTTTTCTTTTGTTTCATTTACCTTTAAATAATCCATTTTGACATCACCTTATTCAGTTGCGGACCCCAGCCAGCATTTAGCAGCTCTCTCTTTTCCTTTTACTGTTCCAAGATGGGTCAGAATAACATAAAGTAGGTTAAGCCCACACTGGTGCATCAAAGGCCAAACAGCAAACACTGCGAGTTAGGATGTTAGCGCTTTCACAGCTTCAGCACCGGGTTTCTAAAGTTCTGCTGAGGCTAATCGGTTCTAAGCATCATCTTTACACTCCCAGTTCCTCTGCTTAGAAGAAGACTGAAGTGGTTCTGCTTGAAGCGTGATTCCAACGTTGCCCCTTTCTGATGCTGCCCCTGCTGCTCCTTGAGAGAAGACCTCATTATTAAAGCTGACAGTCTCTCTTACAGTCATGTTTTGCTCTTACAGTGCGAGGATGTCGTCCGGGGAAGATAGTCCAGATGACTGAGGCAGAGGTACGTGGCCTTTGCATCAAATCCAGGGAGATCTTCCTCAGCCAGCCAATCCTGCTGGAGCTCGAGGCTCCTCTGAAGATTTGTGGTCAGTGCTTTCTGTTTCTGTTTCCTAACCATCATGTACTTATTTTTACCTCCAAGGAGATTATGTTTTTTGTCGAGTTTGGTTCTGTCTGTGTGCCGGATAACTTTAAAAGATATAAACCGATTTTAATGAGATTTTTACCAAAGGTGCACCACCATCCATGCAACAATCCATTCCATTTTGGTGATGATCAACATTTTAATCCGGATGCAGGAATTTTGTAAGGATTCTTCAACATTATTGGCAGAACAAGCACTTACCCCCTAAATCAGAGAGTGGCAGCACTGACTATTGATAGCTTTGGACTCAAAAAAGTCCTGAAGTATTTTAATGAAGCCAAAAACACAGGAATGGTGAGCCATGCCTCGCTTGAAGTCCTGATCTGCTGACTAAATAAGAAAGCCGAGTGAATGAAAAACGTGAGAACAGAACATTTGGTAATGATCCAGATCATGTGTGAGTTTTAGCTCTAGGTAAAGGTCACAATATGGGGCAGCATTTGTTGCTTGGTGGAGGTCTGGGCTCTCTGAGGAGGGCTTTTCTAGTTTTGGTCTTCTGTCTTTGTTTCTTTGGTATTCTCCAAACATTTTTATTAGAGTCCCCTTAAATCGATTTTTTTGTTTGTTTGTTTGTTTGTTTGTTTGTTTGTGTCTTTTCTATTAAAACTATTATTCCTGCTGTTCAACCATATAAGCCACTATGCAACTATGACTAAAATATGGCCAAACAATTGATCCTGAATTTGTGAATAGGTCTAGATAACTACTTTATATGGCATGGCAGAAGGTTTTAAATAAAATAAAGACCTGACAGAGTTTACTCTACACACAATATGATGTCATCTCTGATATCATCTAAATAATTAAGGACCACTCGGGGCTCCTCCTGGAACAAGCCAAAAGAGAAAGCAAAATGAGTGAAAAAAGACAAGATAACATAACTTTCTGCTTGCTTGATTTGTTCTGAAGAATTTTATTTTTTAAGTAGTAGTGCCTAGACCTATCAACTCAGAAATGTCGGTCTGCTTTTATTCACAGAGCAGTATTTCTTAGAAACCTTGTGTCCTGGCATTGGTTGATAAAGAATACATAACCAAAGAATGAATCTTATGGATGCACAACATTTATTTTTCCACTGATATCTAATTTTGTGATATTTTATACCTCAACCAATCATTAACTGTTAATCATTTTTCCTCTAGACCTACTGATAAACACTAGTTTTTTCCCCTGTCCTTTTATAATAATTATAAAATAGCAGTTTGGTTTTCTGTAAAAAAAACAAAAAAAAAAAAACAATATTTTTACTTGAGCATGTTTCCTGTGGCCGACTAATGCACCAGTTGGGTGCACATGTCCCTCTGGAGCTGCATGCGTAATCTTCACTCATTTGTCACGAAAACAGGACCTCTTATATAGTTCTATTGGGATAATAGCCATTATCTAATGTTTAGTTTTATGGCTGAAATTAGCTGATGATAATACGAATCCGTAATTAATTTTCATGCAGTTTCTATTTCAATTAGATCAACGTTTAGTGGACATTCAGGCTAAGTTTGCAGATGCCCCTTCTTGCCAAAGGGCTTCGAGAGAGTTTCACAGTCTGAGACACCAAAGTCCAGCTCAGAGACCCTGTGTCTCTGCTTTGAAGCCCTGCAGCTCTTTTCTTAGGTCTCGGCTTCAATGTTTCATGCCTGTTGTAGATTAGGTTAGTATATCTTGAAGTTATTTGCAGTTTTATTTTTTTGTAGAACCAGTTAAGTTATGTAAAACAAATACATAATATAGTTTAAAGAGCTTACCTGTTTAAGAAATAAATTGAGGTTTGTGACTAAAAATATGAAAGAAATTGAGAAGTGCAGAGGATATAAATGTTTCTTTGATGTTTCTATAATAATTTTTTTAAAGGCTGTACCCTAAAATCCATTAACTGAATTTAGAGAAGCTCTTTCTGCCAGCGAAGTGATGGGTGCACTGTAGTGGCAAAGTAGTCCACAAAGCCTGGTCTGCACAGCCTAGAGCAGCAATTTGTTGTTTAGCTCTGTGCACTGTGTGTGTGCCAGCGTTCTGCTTGTTGGATTTTAGACATTTAAGAATAGAAAAACGGCAAAATACAAAACACGATGTTGATGCGGTGACATTGTGTGGTCATATATCTACGGGTGCCAGCTGTGGCTAGGGTTTTGGTGCAGAAAATACCAAATACCAAGCTCGGATAAAATATAGGTTTCTGTTTTGGTTGCTTCACTTAGATTTTAATTTGTATTTAATGTTATCTCGTAATGAGGCACTCCCACAAAATGACTAGGACATAATTTAAGTTCCTTTCTTTGTTACTATAAAGTCAGTTATTATTGTCCTTTTGAGGTTAAGACCACTTTAGTCATCTTTGTCTATACTTCTCTGCCCAAATGAGAGCAACTTTTAAATTGACACAAAAGGATACTAAAGGCAGCAGGCCATGGCTGAGTGATAAAATGAGTGTCCCCAGCAGAGACTTTGTGCTTTACATTTAGAACTCATCTGAAAGGTCAAGGATGAAAGACTTCTTGTCCTAAATCCTCTGAGAGTAGTTACAAGAAAATTTAAAACCTATCTTGGTGTAACTGCAGGTGGATTATGTATCCTTTCCTTTCATGAACGGCTATTGAAATACTTTCCTTTCGAGCACATTCTTTTTTTAACCATGTTTTAAAGTAGGGATGCACGATATTGGGATTTTGGCCGATATCCGATATGCCGATATTTTAAAACTCATGTAGCCGATAACCGATATCGATACCGATGTTAAAGCTGGACAAAAATAAGTAGTAATTGAAAATAGCAGTTTTATCCAGTTTAATTCTGAAAAAAATCTTCTTTAAGGAACCTTTTGCTATCCGATTATAACCGATCAATTGAAAAAATAATCGACAGATAAATACTTGTTAGTTGCGGCGTAATGTAAGGTCACAACAAGAAATTATCTTTTTAGATTTTCTGGTAGATAATAGATTTCAAAGTGCATGAAAAAGTTAATTTGAAGAAATTATTTTTATTTTCCTTTTTTAATGCTGTTCCTTTAATGTCAGAAATCTAACCTGAAGCACATTTTGAAGGTTCTGCTTTTCCCCTCAATGTGTCGAATAATTTTTCAGGTTTTTAGGAGGTGGTGGTATGAAGGGTGATAGAATTAAACTTTACTGTCATCACACTGTCACAAGTACAAAGTAACGAATTTCACCCTTTGCATTTAACCTATCCCTTTGGGAGCAGTGGACTGCCATTGTGCGGCGCCCGGGCAGAGTGGCAGTCCATGGGAGTGGGACTTGAACTTAGAACCTCTGGGATCCAAGCGCAATGCCCTTACCACTAGGCCCCCACTCCCTTGTTTGCAGTGTTGAGGCCATTTTGCTTCTTCTCTTGTTATTGATGAATCATAAAAAAAAATATAAAACGTAACATTTTGTATGTCAACTTCCATTTAGGTGACATCCATGGGCAGTACACTGATCTGCTGAGGCTGTTTGAGTATGGAGGCTTCCCTCCTGAAGCAAACTATCTCTTCCTGGGTGATTATGTGGACAGAGGGAAGCAGTCCTTGGAAACAATCTGCCTTTTGCTTGCCTACAAGATCAAATACCCAGAGAACTTTTTCCTGCTAAGAGGAAACCACGAGTGTGCTTCCATCAACCGCATCTATGGATTCTATGACGAGTGTAAGTGAGTTTATACAGGAGTAGATTCTGAATCACACCAGACATTCAGTTCCTAAAATGTGTGCTCGTATATTTGCAGGCAAGCGCAGATTCAACATTAAGTTATGGAAGACCTTCACAGACTGCTTTAACTGCCTCCCCATTGCAGCCATCATTGATGAGAAGATATTCTGCTGCCATGGAGGTGAGGAGCTGAAGTTGGCTCTGTTTTGAAGAAAAAGAGAAAGTGGCAGATTTTGCAGACATTTTAGATGCATATAGTTTTTTCTTTAATCATAAGTCTATGTTTACTTTCTATCTCAGGGCTTTCACCTGACTTGCAGTCAATGGAGCAGATCCGCAGGATCATGAGGCCAACAGATGTGCCAGACACAGGTACTGCTTCCTTATATACCATTCACAGTACCTCTGGACAGCGGCCACACATTTTCTTTTATAATTATTTCAGATGAGTGCAAGCACCCTCTGTTCCCCAGAATCTATGTCCTGTGTGTGTTAGGCTAAATTCTAAGTTTTTTATAATTATTGTTTTCTGCTTTGTGTGCACGTGTCAGGCCTCCTGTGTGACCTGCTGTGGTCGGATCCTGATAAGGACGTGCAAGGCTGGGGAGAAAATGACCGTGGAGTCTCCTTCACCTTTGGGGCTGATGTGGTCAGCAAGTTCCTAAACCGCCACGACCTGGACCTCATCTGCAGAGCCCACCAGGTAATTACTGAATTTGAAGATGCTCAATGTACTACTAGCCATGCTTCTCCAGTTGACAGACCCCATTAACTATTTGTTTTCCCTGCATCATACATAGAGTGAGCCTGTAATGATAAGGCCGATGTTTTCCTTGATAGAATTGTTACAACCGTGTGGAAGTTCTCTCTACCTTACTGTTTCCATTTTGTTTTTGTTTTTTAAACTTTTGTTAATTTTAATAGGATTTTTTCCCAGACATTAATACATGGTATTACATATCTGGAAACTGTGAGTCAAGGAATTTTAATTCCTTGTGAGTCAAGGAATTCAAATTTTTGTTTTGCAAAAAACGCAACAATTTAAAAGTGGTGTTTATTTTAATGAATTCACCTGATTAACAGTTTGGTAGATCTACAGATTTAGAGTATGCCTGCACTAGCTTGACATGTTTTTCCAAAGCAACTCTAGCTCAGTCAGATATGGATGGAAAAGGGTCTTAGAACATCAGTTTGAAAGTCTTCCCACACATTCTCAACTGAATTTAGTTCTGGACTTTAACAGTGTAAAGCATTACCTTTATAGCCATCTTTCCATCCAAATTTATTGAGAATTTTAAGCAAACTTTCAAAAAGTTGGAAACAATGTGAATAGGGGGTTTTCATGTGACGTCGCGCTCACGTGACTACTCAGCGCGTCCGCCATATTAGGTGGCAGCCTTAGGCAGTATTGACAGTGAAAAATGGTGAAATCGTGTGTAATTGTTGGTTGCACGGCCCGTGGAGGTGGAGATCAACGCTCTTTCTATCGCATACCAGCCGTAATCGTGAATCAATGTGAAAAAACAAAACAGCTATCTGAACAACGCCGTCACCTATGGCTGACACGGATATCCAGGTCCGATTTGGACGGTGTTAAGCTGGAACACGCCAGAGTCTGCAGTGCTCACTTTGTCACAGGTAATTAACTGTCAAGCATTTAAAACATGTAAGAATATATTAATAATAGGGTTTGGGCGTCATGACGTATTACTTTCCGTGGCCGCAATGTTGACCGTCTCCGCCGCCGCTACTCAGACTACTGCCTATGACCACCGCATACTGGACTCCCTCTGTCTGCCGTGTTTTAATTTGATTAATTTCACCTTAACTTGATTTCAACCAGCGGGAAAAGGCTCAAATATGTGAGAAACCCGGAGGGTTTAGGGAGGTTTGGCAGTTAACGTTACTAACCAAACCTTTGAAACACATAGCAGCTAGTTAAAAGTACATTACATGCCTGAGTGGTTGTTAGCACTAACGGTTAGCACTGTTTGCTGGCTTTATGAGCTGCAGCTCCTGAACCCATCCATTCGTAAACTGCACATGAGACTCCAAGGACTTGTAGCTTTGGAACTGTTCGCGCACCGCCGGCCGTTAGCCACCTAGCATAGCGAGCCCTGCGTCGGATTGTTTACATTTTTACCATCTTATTAAAACTCACCCGTCCACGTATGATGGCGATTTCCTTCATGTAAATCACTTCGACATCTCGTACCCAACCAGATGTGAACTGGTTGTGAGCCTCTAGACCCTTGTACGCTCTCATTTCCTCCAGAGTGTGCAGAGGGTTTTCACTGAACACCGGGTAATGAACTATGTTACCGTGCTCTACATTTGGCCAATCATCTGGATTAGTGCTAAACACTGCAAAAAATAGAAATCTCAATAAGTAATTTTTTCTTAAAATAAGTGTGTTTTTCCTTGAATTGAGGAGGTAAGTAAGACACTTTGCCAATGGAACAAGACAATTTCCTTTTAAAATAAGAAAAAACTATTTTATCGTCTTATTTCAAGTAAATATTATCTAACTATCTTATTTTATGAGTAAAAATACTCATTCCATTGGCAGATCATCTTATTTACCTGCTCAAATTAAGGGTAAATATACTTAATTTAAGAATTTTTTTACTTATTTCTGGATTGTTTTTGCAGTGAACAAGGCACCGTGGAGGGCATAGGGGTCCATATGGTCGATCACGGAACATTTCCTCAGATATGTTCCATGATCTGGTGGCTCTAGCGTGCTGGCGTACTTATCTATTCGCGACATGATATATTTAATATACGATAATATGCCACCCAAGATGGCGGACCGGGAGCTGGCCAGTGACGTCACTGAAAACCCCCTATTATCCATGTTTTAATTAACGAGGAAAAGAGACATCATATTTTGACCTTATGCTTGGCTGTAGTAAACAGGAAGTAGAGTTAGCAGGCTAGCACAGACCAGTGATGGACTGAGGTTTTAATGAATTTGTTGCAGTCGGCAAATTGTAATTATTCTATCAGGTCAGTATTGTATTAGTGAAGGCTCATGCCATCCGGAGACATCAAGAGAGAAGTATGATTCTAACGCTGCATTCAGGATGCCAGCTTTAGGCAGAAACAGCTCATCAGTCATCTGATATAAATATTTGCTTCATCAGAACTAATTTGGAAAATATGTTTCAATCTCCTTTTAGGTGCATTTATGCTTACTGAAAAAAATATAGACCATCTCCAGCAAGTGTAAAAAAAAATGTATGAAGTTTCCTAAGTATGATTCAAAATGCGCAAAAAAGGGTTGATGGAAACACATCTGTTTAGGGTTGTTGTTTCCCTGTATTTTCACCCCAGCTTTAAGGCTTTGGCAGCCTTAAATCAGATTTCTGCTTTTATTCCTCCACCACCATGTTCAGTGGTTGGTGATGTATATTTACAAGTTAGGGCTGAAACAATCTCATTGATACTGATTAAGACCTTTTGTTTGCATAGCAGTGTATTATTTTTGAAACAGCCTTTGTCAGTTATGCAGATAAATCTCTACAACTACAAAACAGGTTAAGCAAAGACCATATAATACTGCAGCCTAATGCATCAATAAAAAATGCTCTGTGTAACAACAAGAAACTACATCTGGGAAAGAAAAAAAAAGAAAAACTAGGGAATGAATAAATTAAAGCTCTGACTGCCAGATCAGCTTAATATTCTGTATCAGCAAACTGTATGTCTTTTTTTTGTAGGCGATGACTTTGTTCCTGCCTCTCTTCAAAACACCTTTCTGTAGCGCATGCCCCATTGTCCTGAAAAGATTCTACAGCTTGAGTTTTGAATCTCTTAAGCTCTTGTGGAATAAACATTGGCCTCTTGGCTACTTCTCTGATTTATGCTCCTTTCCTGCCTGTCAGATACTTGTATGTATTTAAATGTCTTAAGTTGTGCAATACTGTTTTGTTCCAGCTGATGAGTGGAACATTGTTTCGATATGTTGGGATACTGTTTAATAATCTAACACAGTGTTAAACTTCTACTGTGTGTCCTGGTCTTAGTATTTGTTCAAAAATGTTCAGTAATAAAACTATAAGGCCTTCATAGAACGACTGGAGTTAAAGTTATAATTTAAACACATCTGATCTCCATTTACTAATTAATTGACTTCTGAGTTTGCGCCCATCTCTGTTTTGTATTTGTATCTGTTCTGAATTCTGTGGCTATGAGATTAATCTTTGTTTTAACCACAGTGCCTGTGTTAATCCTCAGAAGGTTTCATGTTTATGTTTTTGTTTGCTCTGTCCTTATTGCATGGTCAGTTACTGAGAGTGGATGAAGATCTGTTTGTTGCTATCGATCGCTGTGGGCGTTAGAATAACACCAAGTGTCTTAAAACAGGTTGTGGAGGATGGATACGAGTTCTTTGCCAAACGCCAACTGGTCACACTTTTCTCGGCTCCAAACTACTGCGGGGAGTTTGATAATGCAGGCGGCATGATGAGTGTGGATGAGTCTCTCATGTGCTCCTTCCAGGTAGATAAAAAGAAAATGGAGTTCTGTTTTTTATGGAGTACTTCATTGGTACAGAAATAATCAATCTATTGTCTTCTCTGTTTTAAGATCCTAAAGCCCTCAGAGAAGAAGGCAAAGTACCAGTACGGTGGGGTCAATTCTGGTCGGCCTGTGACCCCACCGCGCACCACCCAAGCTCCCAAAAAGAGGTGAACACCCAGCTGTGGCTTTTCTCCCCACTCCTCGTCATTTTTATCCATTCCAGATAACCTAATAACGCCCCTTGAAGAAAGAACATCAGGGCTTATCTGATTGTCCAAATCCTACTCCTCTCAGCCAGCCTCTCGTCAAAACCACTGACAGCTTTTTTCTTAATGTGGATGTGTATATAAACTTGCTGTGATTTATCTGTTAGGGTTTTTTGCCTTTATGTTAAGATTTTTTTTTTTTTTTTTTTTGATAAAATGATTAAAAGTTAACCTAGTTGTGGTTTAATGCTTATGCTACTTGAGGTTATCTGGGAGTCTCTGCTGTGTAAGGAAAGGTTTTGTTTTCCGTCTGAGTGAGATGACAAGGTTAACATAAAAGACACATTTTTTTGGTCTTCGTGAAAACTAAATGAAGATTTGACATTCTTTTACTTTAACCTTTAAGAGGGAAAAAAAAAAGATTCATCTTGTGTGTTTTAATCGGGTCTGCATATAAGCTGCAGCTCCAAACCAACAGACGAAAAAAGAAAAAGAAAAAAAATGATTTCAACTGAACACAGCATGTGTAGTACTTTTAGTGGTTCTTGTGCACATGTAATTTTTTGTCAACTGTTAATAAAGAGCATCTTCATATTTGAATGAACAAATTAGGCTCCTTTAACTGTGGACTGCATCAGAATGTCTTCTTGGCATTGGTTTGTCTATTTCCGTTTTTCTTCCTGTACCTCATCTCTAATCCTACACAAAAAACATGCTGCTTTCTTTCAATAGCAGGTATTGATGCTGTTCTGTCATTATTTTTTTCATCCTGATTGTTTCCACCCTTCCTCCCTTCCTCTTATCCTCTCGATTTGATGACTGATCAGACAGTGTTATGAATGTCATGGGGGTTGGCAAGTATTGTTATAAGTTGATGATAAATCAAATTACAAAAATAAGAACCTCAGAGACCGCCATTAATATTTAACCATTTTATTCTAAGGTTGTTTAATACTAGCTTTCTTCTCCTCACCCATTCAGCTGAGGTACAAGGTGAGAAAACCAGCAGAGCTGGGAGTGGGCGGGAAGTTTTAGCTTTGTTGTGCGATTGTGTTGCCACCTGGTGTGTAAATATGAGACTACGGTGCAAAAAAGAAAAAGTCTTGTTTTACAGTATCCAAATAAACTGGGAAGGATTTTTTTTTCTTCACGACATTGCCAGTATGAAATGTGGTGTTGCTTAATGCTCTCCACTACCACAGTTAACACTAACCAGCTAAAAGGTTGGTTGGTGTCATCGTTAGTTTTTACTGATCATCAGATGCTTTTGAAATCTTAAACAGTTTTATTTTTTTTTCATTTTGGTTTGTTGTATTTTTATGTTTTTCATTATTATTAATTACTTTTGATCTGCCTAACTTATTTCCTTGGTGTTACCAAAAGCTGTTTTGCAGTTTGTAAAAGTTTATTTCCAAGTGAATACATTCAATAAAGTTGTTGAAAACAAGTGTTTTGTCCTTTCATCTTTTTAAACATGTGCCTCAATATGTAATTGAAATAAACACTATCAATCGCACTATTATATAACATTTAGTACTTCCTAAATAAATACGCAGATCCAAAAACGTATGTTTTTTTTTTCTAAATATATAGCAAAACCTCTGTAGGACTACAGTATGTGTGTTTACTATCTGATGGCTCTAAGGGTTAACACTTATGTCCTTGGCTGCTTCAATCTGCAGTTGTATGTGTACCCCCTCGCTAAAGTTCATAGGTGAGAAAAACCAGATTTACTGTTTCCACCCTAAGTTACTCCAAATGAGTTCTGTATATGTATATATATATATATATATATATATATATATATATATATATATATATATATATATATATATATATATATATATATATATATATATATATGCACTGTTGCTGCATGCTTATCCTGGAGAGAGAAATTCAGTAACTCAGTACAATAAGCTGGGTTTCCTTAGATGGAAGACATGTCACTATATGCTGTATAGATAAAATTAACTGAAAATAAAGTCAAATAAATACATTTGGTCTATCCAAACTTATTCATTTAATATATATATATATAAGAACAATCTAATGCTTAGCTATTAAAAATACATATTTTTGATGAAACTGTTAGGGGTGTCAATTGGCATCAGTGAAAGTGATATTTTGTCTAAATAATCATATCTAACATGTTTACTGCTGATTAGATTCAAAGGAAAATAAAATGTTACTGTAGAAGCAGGACAAATGTGGTAGTATTAGAGATACTTTTTCAGTTTCCTCATGATGATGGGGAACTCTTTGAATCAGGCAGGTTTTATTTTAACCAACCCTTAATGAATATGGAAGAGTTGAAACAACTAACCAAGTCATAACTTGATTATAATTAGAATAAGCTTAATTTGGTAGGTATGTGTACACATTTGACAAATATTAATTTGTGCATACTAATACAATAAGACAATAATACAGTGGCAAAGAAAACGATTATAGGCTGTGGAATAGAGAACATATATGCATACTATAAACAAAATGGGCATTTTTTTTATCATTCAAAATATCTGTTTTTAAACCCCTATGATCAATTGTTTACATTGTAAAAGCAAAGTAATTGCAACACATTGCATAAAAAGGTGTCACAGTTTAGTACAGTTATCATGAAGAAGAATGATATTCAGTCTCAATTGTAGTTTAGTAGGTGGGTATTGTGTATCTGAGGCAGGCCATTTGGTGCTTTTATTTACATAATGTTTAGATTCATATACATCTATTTATAGACGGTTTTTTTACGATTATTAATCTCTTTTTCAGATTATATCCTAAACATATCGGCTGTGATTCTTTTTAGTTGCAACGAATGCAATTAACTGTTTCAGCATGAATGCATTGAGTGTGAGTGCATTTTTTTTTTTGTGTGTGTGTGCAGAGTTTGAATGTTGTACAACCTCTGGCCTAATGGGGGCAGCATATCCCCCTCCAGTGAGATATCTCAGACCGCGTTACCACCGCTGTCTATAAACATGGATGGGTCACACTGAATGCCTAGAATGCTCGTGGAGCGTTTGTAGATCTGCGCAACGTCCGGGACAAGTGCTAAACCAGAAGGGCTAGCTCTGTGCACCGTCATCTACATCATATTTAGCGGAAATAACTGATAAACTTTCTAACACTCTGTTAAAGCAGGTTTGTTTTTAATCGAAGGAATATATTTGTTTTAAGTTGAGGGCTAGAGCGGGTTATGTTGTTGTTTTTCGTGCTTAATGCTAACATGTGTCTCATGCTATAGCTAGTTTCTGTTGTTGACAGGTCTGAAGTTCAGTGCACTTTACTATGACTTAATATGTAAATATGTAGTAAACGGGGCTTTTTTATCAAGCTGCTGGTTTCATTGTTTTATTGTTGTTTATATAGCCTGCACTAATAAAGACATTTCAGGTAACTATTGTTTTTCACTAAATAATCAAAATTGATGTATCCACTATCACTGAAAATAATTTTCCGTGTGTTGCTCAGAGCAGAATTGATGGCGACAGGTTAAAGATCTTTAACTTTATTTTCATGCTTTTTTGTATTTGACGCTCTGATAGAAATCCAAAGTCAAACAGGAGGGTTTTTTCAATGATTTCACTGGAAATGAACTAAAACAGTTTGTAACAAAATGGAAAAAAATTGACCCAAGAAAGTAGGAAACTATAATCTTCAAAGTGAAGTTTCCCTTAGCATTGATCAGATCTCCAACATAAAATGATCCAGCAATCAATCATTTCATTAGGACATCGCAATTTAAGATATGTTTTGATGAAACCACAGAATAGTTCACTGTAATATAATTTGTCTTATTAAAAAAAAACAATAAATTACTTCTATGCTTTATTGATGTTTGTGATCTAAATCATATTTTTTTATTGTAATAGATAGTGAAACTTGTTTTTTGTTTTTAAATACTTGAACAATAATACAATTATTGCTTTCTTTTACTTTCTAATGTCATGTTTCTCTCTACTGTTCTCGGTAAAAGCTTTTATAGTTTTTTTGTTTTTTTTTACTGAAAACTTTAAAACAATCTAATGACATCTGTTTCTTGTTTCCTTGAACAACAGCTCTGTGTCTGATGTCCAATGGCACCATGTCCACCGTCAACCCCTTACTTCAGCTTCAACAATGAACTGTGGGAAGCTCCCGGCTGTGAGTGAAGAATGGCTAGGTTTAGGCTTAAATCCTGCATCAGCTTAATCGCATTGGCCTTGCTCCTACTCATTATAACGCTGGTTTTAAAGACTCTCACCCCTGAGGACTCCCCTTTTCACAGGCCTGTTGAAGTTCAAGTCGATCTTCACAGACAGACTGCTTCTCAGAACCAGAGGGAATACAACAAAAGACCTGTAGAGATCAAAATGAGTGACCCTGCTGAGTCAGACAGGGATGCAGAGCTGGAAAGCACACTGAGGAAGTACCCTCCTCCAAACTACTATCTCCATGCCTTCTACTATATTTGGTATGGAAACCCCAAGTTTGATGGCAAATACATCCACTGGGACCATCCACAGCTGCCACATTGGGATGCACAAGTGGCTCAGCAATATCCACAAGGAAGGCACGTACCCCCTGAAGACATTGGGGCCAACTATTACCCATCCTTGGGGCCTTACAGTTCCAGGGACCCCGCTGTTTTAGAGGCACATATGCAGCAGCTGCGTACAGCAGCCATTGGTGAGAACAATATAAAGCTTGGCTATTAGATCAAGGATTATCAGTGATTAAAACTCTTTACTTTCCTATAAACTTTTTCAAACTGATGACATTAATAGGATGACATAAGGTTCAATGTATCCACCTTTTTGTACTGGGAAATTGTATTATTCTCTGGTAATAATAATATTTGTCTGCTAAGGATAAAATTCAACGTTGTCTTTTGTTGTTGAGAATATTTCAGTGTGTTTTGGGCCATTGAGGTCTGCTTCCAAACAGAAAGATATTGTTGTGGTTGATTTGCGAAAGGTTTCTCTTATAAATGGCAAACAGGATTTGGAACAAAAAAAGTAGAATCTGTTTTTGCCAACATAAAAGTTGCAAAAACATTTCTTCTGTTTTGCTTGAAGTGCAGAGTTAGAGGAAGGAAGAAAGGCAAGCGCCCAATAAGACAAACTAAGTCTGGTTTAACATGATGAAAATGTAGTTGGGTTCCTTTTTTTTTTTTTTTATAATTCCTCAATCTTTTTGTAAGATCATTATTAAGGTTCAGTCCGGTGTTCAGTGAGATCAGCATACCCTGTCAGCCCAGCATACCCGTAGTCAATACGCATGCTTACGTCGGATTTGTGTATCCCTTTAGTTTTGTACAACAAATACAATTTAAACTACCTAAACGGATGTGTAACCCTTTAGTCATGTCCCTAAAAAACAATTTAAGGTCAGATCGCCATGCGCTTGAAAAAACACCAAAAAGTATGTCATGAAATCATTTTTTTGTACATGACTAAAGGAATACATGCTCATTGAGGTAGTTTAAAGTGTACAAAACTAAAGGGATAAACAGGGATATACTAAAGGGATTAACAGGTTTTGACTATGGTTATGCTGGTCTGACAGGATATGCTCATCTGATGTAATCTATGCCAAGAAGGACACATAGAGTTAGTCCTTGGAGAGAAAACCTTTCGGCCACGTTTAGTAAATGTTGAACAGAGATTCTCTGACCACTGAGCAGAGAGGAAAGTAGGTGTAGAACTGCAAGTCAAAGACCCAGTCCAGTTCGCTGAGACATGAAACATTAGATTGAAGGCCAAGAGTCAGGTGGATAATCTGATAATCTGGACCTGTTTTCGGCAACAGAAGCGCTCGGAACATTAAGGACGTTCTCCGAGTAATTCAGACTTTTTCCCACAAAATAAGTCAGACATTTAGAAATTAGGGCTGGGTAAAAAAATCGATTTAATCGATTTTTAATCGATTCCTTTACATTTTTGCAAAATCGATGTGTAGGGTATGAGATTGATTAGTTTTATAGTGATGTGTGCAACGTTCACATTCAAATGAGCAGGCATGTGCAAATGCCGACCCAAGTAACACACCACTCAGCAAGCTGTCCAAACTGAAGTCTGATGCTGGAACCATTTTGGATTTGAAACAGCTAAAGATAATGTGCTGGATATGTGACATTAAGGTGACTTCCCACTACATTGATAATGAGTGGCGCCTCGCATCTCCTGCTACAGACCACCAAGATTATTCAAGCCAGACAGCTGTAAATATAGCCAATAGGTTGACTGAAGACATTAACAAAAGGGGGCTAACCAGCAAACACCCTGTAGTTGTTACAAACAACGCTGCAAATATGGTTTGTGCATTGAAGATAATGCAGCTCATGCATGTCTGCTGCTGTGTCACGTCTGCTTGCTGGAGAGAGGCTTCACTTTTTCACTTGTCACAAACAAGTTTGCACTTTTAACACAGCTTTGTTCACATCTCAACTTTAAACTGTCTGATTAAGAAGTTTGCTCTTTGTGTTTAATATGATCATATTTTGAAATACAGTTGAACAACTTTCATTATTGTAAAAACAGATCGAATCGAAATTAATCGATTTAGAACTGTATGAATCAAAATTAAATCGATTCAGGACTTTGGTGAAAATACCCAGCCCTATTAGAAATCCAGATCATGTGGTTATTTGAAGAACAATGCTCACAGTCCTTTACATGGAAGTTTGACCAGCTGGTCAGGATTATTCTGGGACTCCTGCCTTCTTATGGACACGCCCCACAGAGAATCCCAGAGTGACCCAGAACTCTCTGGAGGAACAGGATTTTCCCCTCTTGCCTGTAAAGATCTTTGGACCCCTTAAGCCGGGCACACACTGTGTTTTTTTTTGTCATGCAAGAATTTTTCAATCGGACTTAGTTTCAGCCTTAATCTGGGGTTGTGTAGTATACAAGGGGTAACGAGGGGCAATCAGCTTCTAAGGACCACCCCCCTATCAGGAATTGTAAGGTTGGGAGAAAATCAAACATGTTTGAAATTCAGTCAGTGGTCGTGAGGTCGCAACAGATCATCAGGCCGTACAGTGCGAGAACATGCATCTTGAGCCGTGAACTTTCAAACCCTGTGGTTTCATCGTACAGTTTGAGCTGTAGCTGCATGCAACGATTGAAAATATTGCAAAGTGTATGTCCGGCTTCAGAAAGAGCTGAAGACGGCCCAGATTCTGGCTTCAGATGATCAGAAGTCAGTAACGGTCTTGATTGATGGATAGATTGAAGAATCAGGGGAACAAAACTGACTCAGGGAAAGTAAAATACTGAAGAATAAGCCAACATAACATTAAAATCTGATTACCTAATGTTGAGTCTGATTTTGTGTGTGTTTGGTCATCAGGTGTCATCGCTGTTTCCTGGTATCCCCCTTCAACGAATGATGACAATGGTGAGCCACTGGATGAGATAATGCCCACACTGTTGGAGGTAGCTCATAAGTACCACATAAAGGCGAGTTGAATAAAGCTTCATGCTTTCTGAGAAATCTTATCAGATGTTGAACAAATCCGATGGAAAATATATTTTTCCATTTCCAGGTTGTGTTTCATATTGAGCCCTACAAAGGAAGAGATGAAGTAAACATGTTTACCAATGTCAAATACATCATTGAGAAGTAAGTGTTGCTTTAGATTAGCTGATTTTATAGCTGTCTTCCATAATCAGTGAATAAATGTCTTTATTTACAATTGTTTGCAAATCTCTTCTCCTTAGATACGGAGACCATCCAGCTTTTTTCAAGTATCGAACAAATGCCGGCAAGCTCCTTCCACTTTTCTATGTGTATGACTCGTACTTGATTAACTCGGAGCAATGGGCCAAGCTGCTTAAACACACAGAAAGCGGCAGCATCAGGGACACACCGTATGACGGGATCTTCATCGCCCTGCTGGTCGAAGAAAAGCATAAAAGGGAGATCCTGACCGCAGGGTTTGATGGCATCTACACCTATTTCGCCACCAATGGTTTTACCTACGGCTCCACTCAGCGCAACTGGGTCTCCATCAAAGCTTTCTGCGAGGATAACGACCTCTTATTCATTCCTAGCGTGGGCCCAGGATACATCGACACCAGCGTCAGGCCGTGGAACTTTAAAAACACTAGAAACCGCATCAACGGCAAATACTACGAAACCTCACTGAGCTCTGCGCTGGAGTCGAGGCCGGATTTTATCTCCGTTACATCTTTTAATGAGTGGCACGAGGGGACTCAGATTGAGACAGCAGTTCCAAAAACGGGTCTAAGTGTATACCTGGACTATCTGCCCAACAAGCCAACCATCTACCTGGAAATAACTCGCAAATGGGCGGCAATATTTGGTGGAGAGAGACAAAGGTGGCAGGACTTATAATCAAAACCATTTATTTATGGTCTATACTAAACTACTGAAAAACTGCATCTCTTTTTTAAGTCAATTATTATGAGAAAGTCCACATTACCTACAGTCACTGTCATTATCTTAATTTCAACCCCAGTCATGAATGTGTTTTTTGATTTGCACTTGAACTGTTATTTTCTGTTCAGAACATTAGAGTAAAATAAAAGTTCTATACACTTTTATTAGAGTGAAAATGCTTGGTTGAACAGAGCAGTTTTTAGCCTGGATATGAAAAGAGAGTCTCAGTGTTCCTGATTTAGGAGAGAAGGCATTCGGATGGATGCAATAATACAAGCTTGCTGTAACAAGACTCTGGACCAGTTTTGCAGTGGTTGACGGGGTGAAAGACAGGCGGATGTGGCTGCTATATCTCAGGTGGAAGTAGACGGATTGAATAATGTTCTTAATGTGAGTTTGAGAAGGTTAAGTACCTTCAAAGGCTTAAATCTTACAAATACCTGAATTACTGTGCACATATGCAAAAACTCAGCAAGCAAGCTAGGTTTAGTGTTGATCTACTATACAATGTTCCTATTGCTTATTGAGAACAGGATTAAGCTTTTTTGAACAACACATCTTGTGAATAAAAGGTCAATAAAAGATATTTACTTTCAAAATATTTTTTTTAACCTTTTGAAACCTGAAATTAAACTTCCTGGTAAAAGGAGGCTTTCTACTTACAATGTGTAAATAACATGTTGGCGAAACGTACATTTCTAAATGGACCAGCTGCATATCCTGATCAGGATTAGGCAGTTGTTGCAAGCCTGAAAAAATAGGGCAACATTATACAGGTGCTGGTCATAAAATTAGAATATCATGAAAAAGTAGATTGATTTCAGTAATTCCATTTAAAAAGTGAAACTTGTATATTATATTCATACATTACATACAAACTCATATATTTCAGATGTTTATTTTGTTTAATTTTGATGATTACAAATGACAACAAATGAAAATCTCAAATTCATCATATCAGAAAATTAGAATATTACTGAAGACCAATAAAAACAAAGGATTTATAGAAATGTTGGCCAACTGAAAAGTATGAACATGAAAAGTATGAGCATGTACAGCACTCAGTATTTAGTTGGGCCTCCTTTGGCCTGTATTACTGCAGCAATGCGGCGTGGCATGGAGTCGATCAGTCTGTGGCACTGCTCAGGTGTTATGATAGCCCAGGTTGCTCTAATAGTGGCTTTTAGCTCTTCTGAATTGTTGGGTCTGGTGTATTGCATCTTCTTCTTCACAATACCCCATAGATTTTCTATGGGGTTAAGGTCAGGAGAGTTTGCTGGCCAATTAAGAACAGGGATACCATGGTCCTTCAACCAGGTACTGGTAGCTTTGGCACTGTGTGCAGGTGCCAAGTCCTGTTGGAAAATGAAATCTGCATCTCCAAAAAGTTGGTCAGCTGCAGGAAGCATGAAGTGCTCTAAAACTTCCTGGTATGTGGCTGCGTTGACCCTGGACCTCAGAAAACACAATGGACCAACACCAGCAGATGACATGGCACCCCAAACCATCACTGACTGTGGAAACTTTACACTGGACTTCAAGCAACGTGGATGAAGTGCCTCTCTTCTTTTCCTCCAGACTCTGGGACCTTGATTTCCAAAGGAAATGCAAAATTTACTTTCATCAGAGAACATGACTTTGGACCACTCACCAGCAGTCCAGTCCTGTTTCTCTTTAGACGCTTCTGACGCTGTCTGTGGTTCAAGAGTGGCTTGACACAAGGAATGCGACAGCAGAAACCCATGTCTTTCATACGTCTGTGTGTGGTGGTTCTTGAAGCACTCACTCCAGCTGCAGTCCACTCTTTGTGAATCTCCCCCACATTTTTGAAGGGGTTTTGTTTCACAATCCTCTCCAGGGTGCGGTTATCTCTCTTGCTTGTACACTTTTTTCGACCACATCTTTTCCTTCCCTTCGCCTCTCTATTAATGTGCTTGGACACTGAGCTCTGTGAACAGCCAGCCTCTTTAGCGATGACCTTTTGTGTCTTGCCCTCCTTGTGCAAGGTGTCGATGGTCGTCTTTTGGACAACTGTCAAGTCAGCAGTCTTCCCCATGATTGTGTAGCCTATAGAACTAGACTGAAAGACCATTTAAAGGCTTTTGCAGGTGGTTTGAGTTAATTAGCTGATTAGAGTGTGGCACCAGGGGCCATCAATTTTGAACCTTTTCACAATATTCTAATTTTCTGATATGATGAATTTGAGATTTTCATTTGTTGTCATTTGTAATCATCAAAATTAAACAAAATAAACATCTGAAATATATGAGTTTGTATGTAATGTATGAATATAATATACAAGTTTCACTTTTTAAATGGAATTACTGAAATCAATCTACTTTTTCATGATATTCTAATTTTATGACCAGCACCTGTATAGTACAGGATATTGACTCATATGATTCAATATCCTTTTAAGGCTGTGGTGATTCTAACTGATCATATCAGTCTCCTAAGCTCAATGGGAAAAAAAGAGAAGACTAATAAAAAATCCACTAAATACAGAGGCTCCTCTATTGGCAATGGGCATCATGTACATGTTGTCTTACATTCTAAATTTTTTTTTTCAAAGATGGTTTTTAAAGCTGTGTCATAATCCTTGAAATATAGTGTTATAAGCTCATGTTACTTGTCAGTTTTAATATTCTGTTTTACGCTTTGTTACATTTCTTCACTTTTTCAACTCATAGGAATGTATGGTACAGAAAGAACGTCTTTCATGAAACTCACAGAAGAGGTCTCTGTGGGCCATTGTTTGGAAGCTCTTTTCAGTTACACATTCTTAATGGACTGCGCAATCTTTTCACCCAGAATGGATTCATTTGATTTGCCTTCAGTGCATTTCCTTTTCTTTTCATTTAACAGTTTATTCTCTCTTTCTTTCTCTCACTCTCTCTAAATATATATATATATATATATATATATATATATATATATATATATATATATATATATATATATATATATATATATATATATATATATATATATATATATAATGTCTGAGGGACATTAGCTTCTCCTTGTTTAGCTTCTTACATTTTCTAATAATTGCTCCAACAGTGGAACTTTTTTCACCAAGCTGCTTGGCTATTTTCCCATAGAACTTTCCAGCCTCGTGGAGGTGTACAATTCTAACTCTAGTGTTTTTGGACAGCTCTTTGGTCTTGGCCATGTAAGTAGTTGGATTCTTATTGATTGTATGGTGTGGACAGGTGTCTTTATGCTGCTAACGACCTCACGTGCATTAGGATAATAAATGCAGTGGAGGCGGACATTTTCAAGGCAGACTAACAGGTCTTTAAAGGTCAGAAGGTGTTCAAATACTTATTTGCAGCTGTATCATACAAATAAAGAGTTTAAAAAAATCATATATTGTGATTTCTGGAATTTATTTTAAGATCGTGTCTCTGACAGTGCATGGAATGTCTGTGCGTCAAGCATAATGAGACCTTTCCGAATACAAAAAATCTGTTCAGTACTTAGATGAAGTTCTTGGATCTCCAATCATTCAGGCCATGAATAAATGTGAGTTTTTTCATGAGGGCACAGAAAAAAAAGGAATAAAAAAACAGGGCAAAAGTTAAACAATTAATTCATTGATTAAACCAAAGGGCCATTTGCAGCTTTGGAAAGCTCAGATCTAGCAAATGAGCACTATGATCCTATCTTAGTACGAGTGTAGCTGAATGTGCATCAATTTTAAATCATTGAAAAATAAAGCTGTAAATATAAAGAATTTGAGTTGGTCCAAAGGAACCATTGGTTGTGCTTTCTGTTTCTACACATACCCTAATTTATTTACCATATATTCATTTTGGCATTAGGATTTTGCAACAGTGGCCATAAAGGATGACAGACCAGGTCTGAGGCGCACATTGTCATGATCCAGCTATTTGGGGACTTTTTGAGTTTTAATTTCCTTTTTCATTTATTTATTCTGTATTCTTTGTTTCTTTTTCATTTTATGTCATTGTAGTTGTTTTCTTGTTATTTTTAAGCAGTGTTGGGATTCTCGAGTTACTCTCTTTTTTCCGTTTGTCCCTGTCTCCTTTCCCCCTGGCTCCCTTCTTTTCACTTCTATCCACACCTGCTCCTTATCAGCTCATTAGCCCATTCTTAGTTCTGTTCCCCATATATACACCACCAGTGCAGTTTATCATTGCCAAATATCAATTGAATGTAGAATGATATTGATAAAAGTAGGTAAGTAATGACGATGGACAAGATGTTCTTACTGAACACTCCTTTATGACTTGCAGAGACTAATTTTCTCTTTACCCTATATAACACAAAATCTAGTTCTGAAAAGAGCATGATTTCTGTATTTATTATCTTTGATGTTAGTATATTGATGTGTATAATTAACTACAAAAAATAAAAATGTTTTGAACATTCCACTTGAGAGTATTACTCCTTCCACCATCTGTATTATAGGGAGAAAATGTTAGGGGTGGCCAATGATTGGGTAAGAGTGGTCATGGCCACCCCTGGCCCCCCATCTAGCTCCGCCCCTGAACAGTGTAGATTGATAGGCACCAGAACCTGGTACCTATCCACTTTAGGCCACTCCTCAGTGTACATTGGATAATGCCTGGCCACCTTTTAAAAAAATTTCTGGCTACGCCTCTGCTCTAGAACCACCTATGCTAGAGGATGAAAAAAACAACAACAACAAAAAAAAAAAAACTGACCACACTTTTCAGATATTCATTTGTAAAAAATGAAAGCACTACTTTATGTTGCTGATGAAGGTTCTCAGTCATCCAGGTCAAAGTCATTCCGTAAAAATTCAAAAAATATCCACTGGACTTGGTTTTCAAGATTTGAACTAGATATGCCTACTTTATGTTGGCATATCACGTACATTTCCGTAGAAATAGCATACGTACATTTGATTAAAATAAAAATAAACAAATAAGAGCGTTTTTTCTAAGCTGCACCCTGGCTGTAAACAGAGCCAGGTAGCGCATGAGCAAGGCAGCAGGGAATTATTCCACATCCCTGCGCATACATGGCGTCCTCTCACACCGAGCAGTGAATTTAATATGCAGCAAATCCAAGTGCCCCCCCCCCTCCTTTAATTCAATCTCTATTTATTTATTTAATTTGCAGCCATCATCTCCTGTCTCCTGCAGAGGGGGCGATGCGGGCAGCGTGCATCCTTACAGTCGCCTCCTCATCCCAGAGGTAGGATCGTTTCTTATTCTTTTTTTGCTGCAAACAGCACAGCGGACTGGATGCTGCTCCTTTATTCCAGGCGCATCCGCAGCCTCTCTGTGGTGCAAGGTGTCTTTGAAACGGATACGGGGAGAAATCCGAGGAAAGCTTTCTTATGACTCACCCATGTCGAGGTGGTGAGTAGCCTAAGAGATTCAGGTTGTTATATTTGTTTGTTTACTTCTGTCTTGTTATTCGGCTAATTAGCAGCAATCTCTGCAGAATAAAAACAAAACAATAAAGAAAGAATCATCATTTGATTCCTTCATGTTTGAATCAGTGTGCTTCCACCCTCCTTATGAATGGGACTTCTGTTTTCTTGGCTGTTTTGCAGCTCCAGACATTTTCAGCCTCATCACTCAGGTTTTTATTCCGGCGTTTGGGACTCAATTAACGGCGCTGTGTCAGTCGGCTGCAGAGCACATCTCGGATGTTTTCCGCTATCTGTTAACTTCACACAGTCAACCATTTTAAATGGTGTCTTTGAAAGCATCACGTTTTGAAATGACCTTCACTGCTCGGTAGCTGGAGATCCTTTCTCACAGGATCTGCTGCACAGCAGGCATCCTGCAAGGATGCTCTAAATCTGACACCTTTGTTTTCACGCACACAGGTCCATTTCTTTGGGTTTTAATTGGGCCTTTTATCAAGATTATCTGTTGGATTTGAAACACTTATGTTGCTAAATACAGCAGCAGTTGTAGGGAAGGGAAGGGGGCTGGGTTGACCTGTTATATGTGATGCTTAGAGAGACCTCAAAGGTTTATGGTGCAGGCATGTGCTTCAGTACAGCTCTACAGTAATGCAGCAGCTGCTGATAGCACTTAACACATAAAATATTCCCTTTAAATCAAAGGTACATTTTAAACGGAAAAACACACAACTATACATTGTGCAGAGGATAAGAGATAATGTAAATCTAAAAAAGTAGGGCAGCATTTGATAGGACAGGATAATGACTTGTAGACAACCTAGAGGTTTGTTTGTCTTTCAGCTTTTCAAAAATAATTCTTCCCACTGTGGAAAAACATGAAAACATAAAGAAAGCTTCCCTTATTAAACCAGGGGCGGAGCTAGATGGGGGCCACCCTTAACCAATCATTGGCCACCCTTACTATTTTCCTTCCTCTAATACAGATGTTGGCAGCAGTAATACTCTCAAGTGGAATATTTAAAACATTTTACATTTTTTTGGTTAATTATACACATCAGTATAATAACATGAACTATCATAAGTGCAGAATTCATGCTCTTTTCAGAACTAGATTTTGTGTTATATGGGGTAAAGAGAAAAGGATGTGTCTCTGCAAGCCATCTAGGAGTCTTCAGTGAAATCATAGATAAATAACAATTATAATAAAAACGTATCAAATAATATTAGTACTCATAAATATTAATTTTATGCTGAATTGATACAACTAGGTAAGTAATGACAATGGAAAAGATTTATGCCCCAGAACTCAAAACTGAAAGAATTTTATCCTCTATACCTTTTATCGAGAAAATACAGATGTTTAAATATGTATTGTATATATATTTGTTAGCAAAGGCTGTAGGAAAGTACAGTTTTTCTTTATTTATAAAATATGGATGTTTTGCTCATTAATTTTCCTGTTGGAATAGTGTAGATTTACCCTGAGGTTCTGGCACCTCTCCGCTTTTGGCCGCCCCTCATTGTACATTGGTTATTGCCTGGCCACCCTTATAAACATTTTACACCTTAAATCGGCTCTGGTTGCAACTACACATTTTAAAGAGTCTGAAGTTTTTTTTTTTCATAATCCTGCACAAATTCTTAGAAATAAAAGAGTAAAAACAACAATCGATGAATGCCCCTTTTTAGATATAAATTATTGAGAGTAATTCAGCACAACTACCCAGGTAGAAAAGTGCAAGTGAAAGCAGACACTCACATACACTGTTTACAGAGGCATGGCATTTTATTTCCTCACAATAAATCTGACTAAACCTTTCCTGTGTAAGGTCAGTTGCAATCATCAAAATTATTTGTATTTAATATAAACCAGAGTAATGGAAATTATTCTTTTTTTGGATGAGATATTAGATAGCATGTGGAAAATAGTGGATCTAAACAGATCTGGTTCATCCTGGGGTACATATCAATAGTTATATTGGTTTTAATAAGGTGTCCACAATTCAGAAATTAATACAAA
This sequence comes from Cyprinodon tularosa, assembly GCF_016077235.1. Lineage (NCBI taxonomy): Eukaryota > Metazoa > Chordata > Actinopteri > Cyprinodontiformes > Cyprinodontidae > Cyprinodon > Cyprinodon tularosa. Next base: position 1,812,570 of record NW_024038004.1, read on the forward strand.
GAAGGAAAACTGTATTTATAAAATATGTCCAAGATTTTGACTGTTTTTGCATATTAGGATATAAGTCATGCAATTTCAAATCCAATGATACTAAACAACAGAGAGGGATATAACAGAAAAAGGCCCCATATTATTTTGGGATTTAGTAAATTGTTTTAGCAAACGTTTACACAGATTTAATGTCAGACTGAGAAAAAAAAGTATTTTTTTTTTTATAGCTGAGATGGAAATATCTGTTTTACTGTAGCAACTAGGATTACTGTTTTTTTTCCATTGCCATGTTGAAACTACCTATTGTGTTTATAGTGCAGATATGTATAAGTATTTATTGGATTACTGATACAAATGAGGAAAATATACACATCAACATTATTTAAATGTCAGTATTCTTTCCCCTTTTTGTATTAAAGATATAGTGGAGGATGTTCTTTTTACAGGTGGATCATCTAAATAAGTAATCCTCCTAATTGTCAATCATTCTGGTGATATGTTTACGTAAGGCCATCCTATGTGCATGTTCCCATTTTCACTTATGGGTGGTAAGTCTGACATAGTGGAAAAATTGCAATTCTTCTTTTGGAAATAAAGCTTGCATCAGCGATGCAGATAGCAACTTTTAAAAAGAGTGTGCAAGAGGAGAAATGGGCTTGTGCATGCCCTTGCATGTGTTTAATAGGCGTTCCCTCTTAAGGAATCAGAATCAGAAATACTTCAATAATCCCAGGATGAAATTACTTTCATTACATGACTCCATATGTAATAGAGTGACTATAGGACCAGTTTGATATAACACAATTTCTTACAATATATATAATTAGGGGTCTGCCTTTCAGGACTTAATCCAAACAGTTTATGAAATAGTAAAAAGGAAAAGTCTAATTAATCAAACTATGCTGCAATGGACTTTACTTTATAAACCAAAACAAATGCTTAGGATCAGGGTTAGTCTGCAGCATTTCCTTTCCAGCAGGTTCCAAGAATCTGAAGTCAGTGTTTTCTGTTTACTGCAATTAGCTATAACCTTTTACTTGTCTTCCTCCTACATGCCTTAGATCAATGGCTTTTCCACTTTCCAACTCTTCTTCATTTACTTAATGCCATGTGAACTCTCTGTCAAGATTGGCAGAGGCCTGACAATGATCCATTTAGAAATACATTTTAGCTACCCCAAAAAATGGGGTGTTATTTTAGAAATCTTTGTCTCATTGTGTGGTCTTTTGTCAGACAATGTATTAGTATTATTAAAATAAGGTGACGAGGTCTTCAGAATATAAAGAGGAAGAAAAGATGTAAATAACTCTTATTTAAAATCACATCTTTACAGAAAATGTCTGATGTGTACTAAGTATTTGCTGATGGTACCAAACTAGTAATGCCACATCTTTGAATATTGTACAGATTGAGAGCAGAGAATATAATAAAATATCAGATTTGTTATTTAATATTTAGATCATATTGAGAAACATTAGTGTTTCTCATGTGTTTATTTGATCCAAGTTTGACAATTATGGATCAGCCAGTAACTGGGTGTAAAAATCGATCTGTGATGAGAGGAAAATGCTGCAGCCATCTTACCATGCTATGATATGTACAATACGTGCTCCTCTTGTCAAGGTTCATTTATTTCCACCCTCCTTTTTGGATTCGCTCTTCAACGTTTACCTTCTGCATTATACGGTTAAAGAAGATATATTAAAAACGTATACATTCATAATTTGATCAATATCAAGGAATAGTAAGATGGCCTTGTTTGATTGCTCAAAGGAGTTCCCATTTGGCAACTTTTATTTATGAGGCATTTCTTGGAGTGTCAATATCTGATCAGCAATACCCTTCACTCTCACAATTAGCTTCTGTAGGTCCTTTTGCTCTTGCATTGGGCAAAAAAACCTTTGTTCACTGAAATCCCTCCTCCTGGAACCTGTTTTTATTTAACTTTTCTACTTTTCAATTAACAAAACTTATCTAATTGGGTGCTTTTACTTGCAAACTAAAGGGTTTCTAGGCTGATTCAATAAAGTGTATCTGTTAGTCATCTTATTTTTCTTTTAACTATGTAACTTTATCTTTTTTTTTGTTGCTTCTTCTTTGCCAGGGATCTCTTGTTAAAAAGGTTTCTATCCTGGTTAAATAAAGGTTAAGTTAGATTTAAAATCAGCCACATCCCAGTAACAGAGGTATTTTTATTGATAGAATTGCATCTCATTAGACTGATTGACTTTTTTTCTCTGTGACATTAGAAATTAAATTAGTCTTTGGTTTTTGGTTATAAAATATAAACCCCCAATCAAAGGTACTAACTTAATGTAATCTAAAAAAATGTCAAACAAAACCATATTTTTAGCACCTTTTGTAAGGATGTATAAAAATAATTACCGTTTATGGCACAATCTTCAGTTAAGAAACAGTTTTTCATTCCCACTCCCCATACTGTGGTTAGGAGGATGTTAATAGCAGCAACATATCTCTCAAGCCCACTGTTGGGAATAAAGAAATGGAAACCTGCATTCAACAAGGACCCAAAATGAAAAAGTATTCATTGTTATACCATAAAAAGTTGAATTAGTGTGAAAGAAGACCACCTCCCTTGCTAAGCATGTTGGAGAGGTCTTTCAAGAGTCTTGGACACTTTCTAAGATGGTACAACATTATCGGGGTTTGGTAAACAAAGCATTTAAAAAAACTGAAAATAGACGGTCACTCAGTCTTTTAAGAGCATGAATGGATGACCCTCTAAGATAGACAGGGTTACAAGGAATAAAATTTGCATTCTTCAATCATTACCACAGCACCTAGTGTTTCAGTCCAACACAAAACCTGCTTTGAGAGCTGAAGGGAACAGAGAGGACTCAGGACCGTGAACATGCTGAAGAAACTGTTCAAAAGAGAATGGTAAAACATCCCCCTGTCCCAATATTGGGAATTAAATACTTTTATTTGGACCTTCCTGCTTAAAATAGGGTAAAATTATATATCTTTTTAACTCACAGCTTAAAACATTTGACAATGATTAGAGTTAATTTTGTCTGTATGTAAGTTTGTTCTTTTTTTTAGCAATGTTATAAGCCAGAATTCAAATAATCCTTAAGTATTATTTAATACAAATCATTAAATTATATCTGAACTAACACAGCATGCTTCGATAACCTCATATTATAGCTATAATAGCCTTTTTAACGAGAAGGTGGTGGATCTTTAGTTCAGTAATATTAACTGTGCACTTCAGCGAGAAAAAATAGTCTCTCCACCTGTTTATTGTAAGTATTCTCTTAGCCATTTATTTGTTTAGTCGCTTACCTGCAATGGCCTGTTAGTATTACAAATGAAAAACTCCCTGAGGCAAGGCTATGTTGCATCTTCAAAATGGCTGAGAGGACCCCTGTCCTAACTTTGATTTTGGTTTGATTATAAATTTTGTCTTATTTCAAAACTGCCTCTTTTTTTTTTGCTACAAAAAGTTGTAGAAACTCATCTCAGGGTTGGTTATTGATCTCTAAGCTTTTTAGTCTTGCTTTCTAAAACAGTATTCAATTAAGGCTGCTGTAGTAGAAGATATTTACATTGATCTCTTAATGGCTGCTGATGCAGAAAAACTGATCTGTAGTGGTCATACTTGATTTCAGTTCTGCCTTTCATTAAATAGGTATTACTGGCACTGTTTTGGACCAGTCCTTTCATTATCTATCCGATTGAAATTTCTACATCGGAGATTTATTGATGTTGACAGATTATATAGACATTGACAGAATTTACAGACACAAAAAAAACATTTCAAGGGAAAATACAATCACAGGAAATAGGGAGCCTTAAAGTGGAAACAAATTTCAATTACAAAACCTGTTGCAAATACTGTATTTGACTTAGAAGAGGGTTTACTAAGGTAAAATGTTACTTGGCCCTGCTTTAAAGGTCTAAAAATATTATGTGACTAATATTTTATTAAGAGGTTGTTTTTTTCCAGAGAAGCTTAACTCATAAACTTATTTCAGTATCACTTTTTTTAGTTCTTGTTCTCAATGAAAGAATGAGCTGGCCATTCTCCAATAAACAAAATAGAAGTGTATTTCAGTCAGTGGTTTAAGAGCTGGTGTGATAAGATCTATTTCCTTGTATTGTAAAGGCCAATTTTTGCTTCTCACGCATAGCCTCTGCAACCGTCTAATCTGTCACTGTGGTGACCACGTCCCCCTCGCAGAGGTTCTGCAACCGTCGTCGCACCGCAAATAAAACCTGACCACGCGTTGAACGGTCGCAAACCCGCGCACACCTCAAGCAGAAGTGCACAGACAAAAAGGAGCTGTGATTGATCCTTGGTAGGTGTCATAGTTTTGGTTGTGTTCAAGTTTTATCTCTGAGGTCTTATTTTGATTCTTGTGTTCTAGGTATTTTTTATTGTGTTTGACTTCTTAGATATTTCCTGTTTGCCCTCTTGTGTCAGTCTCCTTTTTCCTAGCTACCTTCTTGCCTATGTTCACACCTGCTCCCAATCTGTTAATTAACCTAGTCTTTGTTTCTCTCTCCCACATAATCTCCCCCTGTTCATTCAGTCTTGGCTGGTTTGTCGTCATTTCTTTGTCCCCTTCTGGTTGTGAGTATTCTTGGTTTTGAGCATTTTTGGATTTTTGTGGATTTATGTTTTGGATTTTTGGTTTTGTTGAACTTTTGGGTTAAATAAACTTTCAAGTAACCACCTCAAGCTTTGTCTGCATTTGGGTCCTGTCCAACAACCACCTCCTTTTTGACAGTATGCCTTTCCAGCTGTCTGTGTGGTTTTTCTTCTCGATTCGGTGCCGGGGCGCGCCATTTTTAAAAACCCAGAAACAATAAAAATGAACAACGACGACGAAAGGTCTTTTTGCCAACTCCATTAACAGAACATGTTCTTCTTGGATGTCTAGCAACTCTAGATCCATCTCCATGAACATGATATCTTGCAGACGTGCCATTGTTGTTTTGTAACTTAAACACATAGAGCTGCCGAAGTTGTCGTGACCATCCGCTGTAGTTCTCACAAGTTCTTGAATAGGCTCACCCTTGCGCTTTGGCGGGAAACTGCTGTGCTTCCCTAGAAATTCCAGACCGACGGTGCAGAAGCATACCTGCAAAACTGGTTCGCGACCAGATGCAAGCGACATTTGATGTGTGCGGTTGCAGAAGTATAATCTGCCCTTTAAGGAGCTGGCGGTATCATTTTGAATGTGCTCCAACTGCTTTTTCTTTAAAATCAAAGACAATATTTCATAAATACAGCACTGTAAATGAAACCCTTGCTTATTCTGAAAAACCTTAAGTAATTTTAAGATGAAATAAAGCAGGCTTTATGCAGTTAGGAAAACTTGGGTCATAGCATAAAAACCCCTCTCATACTGCTTTGTCTTTAGCCTTGTTAAGGGCTGCATGATTTCAGAGAAACATCATCGTGACAGGTTTACAGATAACTGACATGATGATTTAGATTCAGATAAAGAAAAAGTTTTGCAGAGTTTTTTTTTTATCTTTTCCTATCCTTTCTTTATCATCAATCCCCCTTTTGTTAGTTTTCCATCAAAAACATTAAATATATCAGGCTTTTAAATCCAATAAAAATGTATCTATTCTGTCATTGTAATTGATTTGTGTTAAAATATAACTGAAATGATGGTTGTGGATCATGATATGCTGTGTTGTGCAGCTGTAACCTAATTGAGTTTACTTGAGGACTGATCTCAATAAAAAAAACTCACCAAAACTATATGTAAAGCAATATATGCTGTTTGTCCTGATAGTGTTTACTTATTCCTTTTTTCAGCTGTAAAGAATTTTGCACCTGTAATTGTAGTAGACAAATGCCATCTGCAGACAGTACTTACTCATGCATAAAAAGTTAGTGCAAAGAAAAAAAGTAAATAAAATCCCAATCACAATTCTGGTTAAAAATGATCACAATTTAGATTTTTTGGCAAATTGTCTACTTTACTGAGCACCAACATTCACTCATTGGATTAAGAGCAACACTTTTTTCTTATCCCATTTGGCATCAAATATTTGTTTTCCCTGTTACATACTTAATCTTGGACTTTTCCTTTCTGCTTCCCCACCTCTGCTGAGTGGGAAAGCAGAGTCTAAAATCGCACAGTAAACTGTGTGATTTTCGGGGCAATTTTCCACTCGTGCGAGAATCTTTCGATCTGGCCGACTTTCAGCCTGATCGTCCCTCGTGGGTAGTGTACAGAGGGTTATGAGCTGCGATCAGCCTCTCACGACCACCTCCCGATCAGGAATCGTGAGATCAGGAGAATATCAAACATGTTTAATTTTCTCCCAACCGTTGTGGGCAAATCGCTCAGTGCAAGAAGGATTCTTCATTTTATTCTTCCTCTCAGATGTAAACACAGCAGCGTGGCAGGGTGGCAGCGCAAAGAGTGAAATGCAATTCTGTCTGTAAAATTGACAGAGTGTAGTAGCCACGTTTGCACAGCCACGTCTTTTTTTTTCAAATACGTCATCTCCTTTTTTAGGACTTTCAGCACAAAATTGCACAAATTGCCAAGGCAGCGTGGTTCACTAAAGTTGGCCTAAAATCCACATTCTATTTGTTTGGCTTCAGGATAGCTGAGTCAGAGCAGCTCCATCTCACTGCGGAGCTGAGTGCGACGTGGTTTTTAGTCGTACAGTGTGAGCAGGTAGATCACATCAGAGCGTCGAATTTGCATGTGTATTGATAGTGCATCCAGATAGTGCAGACACAAAGCTGGATGCTCCTCAGGGTGTGGATTCTGAAATGCAGGTCTTGCATTTACACTAAACAATGCTGCATACTGCAAAATCCCTCATCATCGGACTTAGCTGACATCCCACATCATGAAGGTCCTGGAGAGACTCCTGTTAGCCGACCTAAGGCAGCAAAAGAGCTACTACAAGAACCTCGAGCAGTTTGCTTTTTGCCATGTATGCTATGTTACATGGGTTTATTCACTAATCTGTTTCCTCGTAAAATCAAACATTAATTCATTTCTCTGTATGCAAAATACATCTGAAATATCCTACACTCAAGAAATGCCATCCCCAGGCACATGTGTCACTGTATTCTGTGTAGCTAGAACTTCATATGCACAGAAGATGTTGTCAAAATTCTATTATACTATGACAGAAAATGCGGAAAAAAAAATTTATGTAAAGCTATATATAGAGAAGATCTTAGCTTTCAATTGAGATACATTACAAGTATGTGGGGTATATAAATATTTTATGGCCAATGGCATGTAGGTATGTCCACAAGCTTTTAATTTAGCCCTAGACTGTTTCCTATAACACCATCCAGCCACTGCCTTCTCACCCCAGCTCTGCTGCTAAGGGTTCTCTGGTCTACCACTCCTCTAGGGGTCATCACTGGCAAGCAATAGCCTCTCCTCCGCTCTGGTGCCCTGTTTGACCAGGGGAACGGTAGACATCGATAGACCCAACATCATGGGGTGAGAGGACTGCCAACAGAATCAGCAGCTAAGCCTGAATGTACTTTTACTCTCCAATAAAGGCTACTTAAAAGTAGTCTGATGAAAGGGTTCTGGTATTTATCCAGGACTTCTCTGGATGCCTCCTTCGGAAGATTTCTCAGTTGGAGGAAAATGAATCAGAATTCCTTAGAGCAACTGTATGTGCCTTTTGTGAAATAATATCCTGGGATAAGCCATAAGAAATCTGGAGTAACCTAGGGTAAACCAAGAAAGAGTTTTCTGGTTAGAGGAATTTTGATTTTTCTTTTGGATCTGTTATCACTGCAACACAATCCACTGGATGGCTGGCTGTGGGTGGCATTTTAACATCTGATATTGGACTTTCTTTCCCATGAGTATTAAACCTTCTGTTTTTTACATATTGACAGAAGATGCATTATCATATTTTGTTGGACCTAAAACCAAACCTTCGGGCGTTATAGCTGTTATCACAGCTGGATGCATTTTTTGAGTAGGTTAGGTTGACATTCGGCTTGGAAAATATTTCAAAATCTTTAAAAACCAATGCAAAAAAGAGAAAAGAAATTCATTAACTAATGTCAATATGTTTTCTGTCACTACCGCCCCCTCTCCAGCCAGACAGGTAGATCGCAAAACAATACTGGAGTTGTTACTGACATGTCATAAATCTAAATTTTTGTTCATGATCATTGTTCGCTCTATACCTTTATAAACAAGTAATGTTTACCACATGTTTTAAAATCAATGTTTGCTAATCAGAATCCATATGAATAATTTGGATTAAAGTATCAGCAGCATTATTCGGCATACTTATTTGAAAAACTGGATGTTGAAATACAAGATCAAATATATTTTTATATATATTTTTAGACGGCTGACTTTTCATAGCATTAGTATTTTTCTGTTAGATATAATGTTTATTTACCACCTGGTCAGATGGTGTTTTTGTGTCATAAGGTTTAAAGAACTACTTGCAGACTTGTCTGGGGGATAAATGAGCCAAGTAGAACTTTCTGTTTTGCTGGAGGCATCCAAAAGCACAGTTTAAAAATGGCAGAACTTTGAAAATAACAACAAAAGGTTTTATGTTAGGCCTTATTGTGAAACTTGAGAGGAATTTTCTTGGAGAGAGTATTAACGTGCTCTTCATCACTTACAATAAAAGAGCTGGGAATGCTTTGTGCTGTGGAACAATGAGCGTAGCATTTTGATATGTAGACCAAATCATGTGGAGTTGGAAAACAGAGGCTTTAAAAAAAAAAAAAAAAAAAAAAAGCATGAAATCTTTGCCAGAAGAGATCTAAAAGCTTACAGCAAATATTTAGAAAGGTGTGGAGAAAATTGATGTTTGGCTTACTTAGACATTGTTAAGTCATACTTTCATAAAAAAAAAGAAGCTCCCTGGATTGTAGGAAATGTGCTTCCGATCTTAAATGATAAAAATCTAAAACAAATCTTTAACTTTCAATAAATAGATTTTTTTTAAGATGGAAAGCATCTGAAAAATGGACCGATAGACATTGAAGCTAAATTTGTTGGATATTTGGTTTAAGTAAAAATAGAATTGGTTTGTAATGTTAATTAGAAACTGACATTTACACACACTAAAAACTTGAAGCACTTTTTAAAATCGGAACATTTTCATATGAATCTAAATGCTTTTGCGGGATGAGCAACATCACTGGATATGTCCTATCCACTTCAGTAAAATGAAAGTCCAGAGCACTCTGTATTTATCGATCTTGTTCTCTGTCTATTACCGACTTTACTTTAACAGATTGAGGTCCTTGCCCTATATGCTTCTGGGATATTCTGTCAGCTTCTCTGTGTTGCAGCCATTCTAAGTAGCTGACTATTTTACTTTTATTGAAGCCAACTTCGTCTCTGAACTTTAGATCAAATTGATCTTTGATCTTCCATGGATCTTCCAGGACAGGACAACTGATATATTTTCTACAATTTTTTCCAATTATCACCCCCAAATAAATATATACACATACCTATTCACCATGTTATGTTACCAATATATATATAAAAAAAAAGGATGATTTGATATCTTATTAAATCATTGTTGGACTGCCATGTGTTGTTCCATGAACACATGTCCAACTGTTTGCACGATGGTTTGATTCTAGCTCAAATTATGGACAATTAACTCTGCACACACATTAAAAAAATTACAAAAACAAAAAATGTATTTATAACAAAAAATTGTTAAACTCCAGGTCAAATATATTTTAGATAAAAACTCCCAACTTAGCTAGTAAAACTCGACTAAACTAAATAGCTACTCTGGACACATAGAAGGACAAGGTGAATTAAAATGCCAAAGTTTATCTTGAAGAATTCGAAATGAGGTCAAATTAGCTTTAGAACTAACTTTGAGCAATTAACGAGATGCCAGCTTTTAGATTGCTTTACCTACTGTATGTATAAATGCAAGCTAGTGAAAACAAAGCCCTGACAAACTCCTGATGAAGCACAATGTTACCTAAGGCATTTGATGAGGCGTTTTGCCTGATTAGCAAAAATTAAGGCAATACGGCAAAGGCGATATTTTTTCCTTATTAAGTCAAGATAGCTTTTTCATGGCAGCGACAGAAAAATCAATGTTAAATCCCAGGATTTCTATTGAAAGAGAAAAACATTAAAGGTCAAAGTAATGTTTGTTGTAGGTGCATTTGGTTGGCCACCTTTTATAGTTACATAAGCTGGTAAGTGCATATAGTACATAAATGAGAGGAGGATGAAAATGACTTTTTTAAAAGTATATTATCAGGTTGTATATCATTATTTAAGGCTCATGCCAGCACATCGCCTTTGATATAAAGCTTAAGCAAAAATTAAATCTGGAAGACTCTTATCAGCTTCACCTGGACCACCAGCAGTATCCCTGGCTCCAGCTTACAACAATCAATGTTGGAACTGCATCTTCGAAGCCAATCATCTAGGTCCCCTTCACCTAACCCCTGGCCTAGCCTCCCCTAAGCATGCCAGCAAACTTTCACCCACCTCCACTACATCTCACTCATTCTCAGGCTAAATTCCAAACCGCCCCCTAACCACTAACCCTCAACTATCAAGTGTCAATGGCAATAAAGTCACACTCACAGCTGTGGAAGGCGCCTGGACTGTACGTGGGGGGTATAAAAGTGAATGGGATAGCTTCTTCCCTCCAACGAAAAGGGGAAGCAGTAGTTGCTATGCCAACACAGTGATGCCTCGTGTGCATGGCTGTATCTCTGTGTTGCAGATTAACAAATCAAACGTTTGCCATTTTCTTAAAAAAAATAATACAAGTCAGATAAAACTATTTCAGAGAGGACCTTCCATTTAGGGATAAATTGCATCTTTTTTCTTAAATTTTCCTAGCTTATGATTTTCTGTCAGTGTGACAAAGATGCAGCAAAGCAGCGGAACTTACATTAGAATGCACATGTTTCCTCTGACACTAGTTTCGCCGTTACACCAGCTGCCAAACGTTCCATTCGTAATACCCACTATGTAGTCTGGGATGGCCCTGGGATGCTCCGTGGAAACACACAAACAAAGGGTTAGTGCTTAGGGTTAGAGTTTATGGGCCGGTTTGGGATTCAGCCTCAGACTATTCTCAGTCCAACTCACCCTCTGGTTATCCCACCACCAGTGTCCGGCCCCCTGGGCTAAGATTATTCTGATCCTTTTTCTAGGTTTCTCATCCAAGCAAATGTCGATTCACAGCATCAAAGTCTCCTGCCAGGGCCCAAGCGCCAAAGAGCTTATTTCTATCATGTCTATAAAAATGTTCTAATTACAGCTTTTCTCTGTGAGAGTCTCTCCAGCTTGAAATAGGTTAATACAACACCTTTCTATAATAAATTCAGCATTGCAAGCTTTTTTTTAAGCTAAACATAAGTAAACAATATAATTATAAAAAAAATCTTCAGAACTCTTTGTGCAGACAAACAAACTTTACCTTACATTTCTGTGTGTAGAGCTGCACATGCCATCAGCAGTAGGCTTTTGTTTATGTTTTCTATTTTCCAAGACTCCTTTTTGGTTTTCGAATAGAATTAACTAGGGCTGAAACAATTAATCAGATAAATTGTGAATAAATGAATATTAGAATAATCGTCAGCTATTTTAGCAATCAATTAATTGTTAATTGGAGTATAGAGACTCTAAAATGTGCCCTTAGCTAAAAGAGCAACCCAAAAGGAACAGTAATTATTTAAAGATGTTTAAAAAATATATAAACATTTTGCATTAAGAATAAAAAAAACATTTTTGTTTCTTCATATGCTCTATTTAGAAGTAATAAAGTGATGTAATTGTGTTTCACCTTGTTTAAAATCTATAAAATCTTCTTTAAGGGATCTTATTATTAATCAGTTAATCAAGAAAATAAATAATAGATTGATGGATTGTGGGAGTGACTAAATTTAAAGAAAATATTCAACAAAAGTCATCTCTTGTGTGCCAAATGGGAAGATAATTTTATTTAACAGCCGTCATCATCACATACATTTCTTTCAGAGATCTTCAACATGTCGCAGAGTGTCTTGCTACTATATACAATTACTTCATAAAAATGTGAACATCCTCGGCCAATGAGGTTCTTTGGTAAACTTCTTAACTCTTGCAGGGTCCCTCCTTCTTCCTGTAACTGGAGCCACAGTCTGGTGATGTTAGATGGAGCTGTTCACCATTGTTTATCTTCAGCGCACATGGATGCCAGAAAGATGCCAGAAAGATTTAATCTGTTCCGGTCACATGACTTTTTGCAGAACAATCATCTTATTCTTGGAAGTGGTTCCTTTATTAAGAAACCAGGTATTAAGTATGTGCATATTCAAATATAGCAACCAGGCCTAAGTAAACTCTCTATAGGAAAAGGATGATAACCTTTTGATTAGCTGTAGCTTTAGACTTATCTCTGTTCCATCCTTTAATCAACTTCAGGAAATGTACCTTTGAACAGCATTAACCATTTTACATCTTTTTTAAACAAAATTTCCATCTTTACTTAAGCTTTCCTTATACTTAATCCCGGGAACATTTTCAGAATGCACTCCTGCAGGGCAGGGCATTTTCAATTCGGGACAAATTAAGATCACTGATTGGTCACATTCTGCGAGCCTCCAGGATTTGAATGTCAGGTGATGTCTCATCAATTTGACTGTGCTTAGACTAATGGGCAATGCTAAATCAAAGAGGTAGATTTTTTTTTTTCAGAACAATATTATTCTAAAGAATAATTTTGCATTTTTTTTATCCTCCTGTATAAATTAGGGCTCTCAGCTACACTGCAAAAAAATTTAATCTAAATAGGTATATTTTTCTTAAAATAAGTGCATTTTTTCTTGAATTAAGCAGGTAAGTGAAACACCCTGTCACTGAAATGAAGCTCTAGCGAAAGTTCAATTGAAGAAACTCTGACTTACCTCACATCATCAGAAGCCGATCCGTCTCCGAAGCGAGCCAATCAGCTTTGAACTACTCCACCACGAAGCCCAATCAGCGTCCTGCTTCCACTTTATAAACTCCCTCAAATCTCACCACAGCCGCTATCCTGCAATCGCAATGTCGGATTTCGATCCAGACGACAATTCAATTTTCCCCGCTCGGAGAAGCTCCCGTCTAGCCGCTCTCATCTCCTTCTTCCGCGTTACACTCCAAGGGTATATTGCCAGGCTCCGACCTAGACTCTGCTCAGATGTCTTAACGAGCCTCCCTCCTACCTCCTCGTGATTCATCTCCCTCGCCTTCCGCTTCAATCCGCTCCGATTCCTGGCCGCAAAAGACATGCAAGTCCTCCGCTCCCCTCGCCAGGCGCAGAAGGCCTCCCGGATCTGTCCCAGCAGCAGTCACTGCTGCGCCCGCTCCTTCTCATCGCTTCGATGCAGCCTTGGACCTTCTCCAGCTTCCTGTTTCATAGCAGCTCCCCCGTCTAGTCCTTCTGGCGCTTAACAGCTCTCAGCCTCCCTCCGCTCCACCGGACTCTCTCACTCAATCCTTCGACGCTGTCCGCACGCTCCAAACGTGGGAATCCCTGCACTGCCACGTCATCCCTGCCGCTGTCTGCTCAGACGGACCTCCCCCTCCCCTCATTCACATTAGGGAACGCCCGCCGGGCCAGCCTTAGGGTAAGACGTATTCAACCATGTTTTCATTCATAATTTTCTATCTATTTGAGTTTGCTCTTATGCTTCGTCTGCCTCTATCAGGCATACTTATATTAACACACATGCTGATATTTTCACTGGCCTCGTTCTAATTATTCAGGGGAATATTTTAATTTAGTCTCTTATTCTTCCCTCCCCTGAAGTCGATCAGCAGGTCGCATCAGCAGGTGACTTCACAGTTTTTCTTAAATCATCCGATCTCCGTCTACCAGAGATCTTTCTATTGGCCCAAATTTTTGGCCACATTCAGCATCTATCGTGATTACTCAGAGCTTCTGCAGGAGGGCCATCCGATCAGTCTGTCCCCGCCATGCACGCTTCATATATATCGTACCTCAGTCTTAGCAGCCCGTCATCTTACCACCCCTTATTATTACTTCTGATTATCGTTCTGTCTTCTTCTTCTTCTCTTGGTCAGATTACTGAACGTAGGCTGCCGTTCGGATCTCTGGTCTGACTGCTTCTATTGGAACGAATTTCTTTTCTATGTCGACATTATCTATCTCCTGCCATGCTTCAAAAATTTTACGGATGCTGCATCCGTAGGTTTTGGGGGGTTCTTCAGGACAGGTGGTTCATGGCCTCTTTTATTCACACCCATTATGCTTGTGTGAGGTCTAACCCTAGCTAGCTTGCATCGTGGGGCTTTGGGAAGGAATCGCGTCCGCCCACTGCGATAACTTCGTAGTTGAAGCCACTAATAAGTCACTCCTCCTCCCAGTCTCTCATGCCTTCATCAGAAGCATCACTGGCAGCAGTCACTAACGTTTCATCATCTCAGTGCGTTATGTTCAGGCATTCAGCACTTTTATTCGCCCAAGCATTACCCTACGTCCACTCATGGTTCTTCACCACCTCAGGATACTCTTAGAATCACGTGGCCTTCCCTCTAGTAGGTAATCTGGGCATTCGTTCTGGACCGAGCAGCTGCATTGCAGCTACTCGCGGGGTTCTGAGGCTTCCCTCAGCTCTGGGCCGATGGCTCACCAGCCTATACCTCATTCATCCGCCCAGAACTCTCACCAATTCTCTCAGCTCAGTGCTCTCTCTGCCTCTAGGTAACTCTATTACAAATACTGGTGGTGGTTCAACTCATTTTCATAATTTTCTGACCTAATCACGACTATCCTCTAACTCATTTTCTACTCCCACTCCTTATCAGTTTTCTTCATTATTCCCTGCTTCATGCAGTCTTCCATGCTGTCTCCTTGCTATTCATGCTATCTTCATTCTGGCTCGCATTCATGCAATCTCACCTTTATGACAGGCATTATATGCATTCTCCTGTGTGTCACGTCACGTCTGGTCTGTGTCTCGTCATGCATCCTTGACACCATTTAGCATGCATTCCCTAATGCATCAATTCTTCATATATGTAACCATCCGCAAGAATCATCCGCAAGATTCATTATCAGACTCATCCGCAAGATTCATTATCAGACTCATCCGCAAGATTCATTATCAGACTCATCCGCAAGATTCATTATCAGACTCATCCGCAAGATTCATTCCCCATGCATCACATGCTCCCTATCTGTGTCTCGTCGTGTCCCGTCATGCATCCCTTACGCCATTTTGCTTGCATTTTCAATGCATCAATATGCACCATGTCTGCGTCTCGTCATGTCTGTATCCCGTCATGTTATATGTTCTATATGGACTCATCCGCAAGATTCATTATCAGACTCACCGCAAGATTCATTATCAGACTCATCCGCAAGATTCATTCCCCATGCATCACATGCTCCCTATCTGTGTCTCGTCGTGTCTCGTCATGCATCCCTACGCCATTTTGCTTGCATTTCCAATGCATCAATATGCACCATGTCTGCGTCTCGTCATGTCTGTATCCCGTCATGTTATATGTTCTATATGGACTCATCCGCAAGATTCATTATCAGACTCATCTGCAAGATTCATTATCATCGTCATCATAATGGGATGCACCATCGTCATCATCATCCGCAGGATTCATCATCATCGTCATCATCATCATGGGATCATCATCGTCATCATCATCATGGGATCATCATCGTCATCATCATCATGGGATCATCATCGTCATCATCATCATGGGATCATCATCGTCATCATCATCATGGGATCATCATCATCATCATCACCATCATGGGATCATCATCGTCATGGGTTCATCATCGTCATCATCATCATGGGATCATCATCGTCATCATCATCATGGGATCATCATCATCATCATGGGATCATCATCATCATCATGGGATCATCATCGTCATCATCATCATGGGATCATCATCGTCATCATCATCATGGGATCATCATCGTCATGGGTTCATCATCGTCATCATCATCATGGGATCATCATCGTCATCATCATCATGGGATCATCATCGTCATCATCATCATGGGATCATCATCATCATCACCATCATGGGATCATCATCATCATCATCATCATGGGATCATCATCATCATCATCTTCATCATCATCATCATGGGATCATCATCATCATCATCATGGGATCATCATCATCATGGGTTCATCATCATCATGGGTTCATCATCATCATCATCATCATCATCATCATGGGATCATCATCATCATCATCATCATGGGATCATCATCATCATCATCATCATGGGATCATCATCATCATCATCATCATGGGATCATCATCATCATCATCATCATCATGGGATCATCATCATCATCATCATCATCATGGGTTCATCATCATCATCATCATCATCATCATCATCATCATCATCATCATCATCATGGGTTCATCATCATCATCATCATCATGGGTAAATCATCATCGGTAAGTTCTCGGCGTCAACCGTGGTCGCCATCCTCATCAACAACCTGGCTCGGTAAGTTGTTTGCAAACCTTCTCAGCATTTCATTACGCATTCTTTATTCTGTCCCTAGCGTATGCCCTACGAGCATACGGACTCTCCGGCCTCGACCTCGGCTTTTTGGGGGAACATCCCTATTCACATTCATCTACTCATGCATGTTAAAGCATAATTCAGCATGAATGTTCCTGCCGAGGTCTGAGCGCCAAAGACTATACTTTCTTATCAATAAATTCTTCTAATTATCTTTTCTCTCTGTGTGAGTTTTTCAGATTGAAATGAAGCTCTAGCGAAAGTTCAATTGAAGAAACTCTGACTTACCTCACATCATCAGAAGCCGATCCGTCTCCGAAGCGAGCCAATCAGCTTTGAACTACTCCACCACGAAGCCCAATCAGCGTCCTGCTTCCACTTTATAAACTCCCTCAAATCTCACCACAGCCGCTATCCTGCAATCGCAATGTCGGATTTCGATCCAGACGACAATTCACCCACCTCCATCCCCTTCTCCGCCATCGCAGCTGAATCGTCCTCCATGACACGACTTCACCTCAACCTCATCAGAGAGTATTAATCCCAGTTGTCACCATCCCTCGTCTCATCGCATTGGTCCGGCAGAAGACCACCATGTTGAGCCCGGTTCTGCCAGAGGTTTCTTCCCAAAGGGGAGTTTTTCCTCTCCACTGTCGCTTCATGCTTGCTCATCATGGACACTTCACGGTACCTGCATCACCGAGCAGGACCTCTATATCCCGAGTCTGAGTGAAGCCCCGGCGTCAGCTCCCTCAGTCTTCTAGTCCCACAATTCTGCCCAGCAGATCACCTTGTCAACCAGCTCGGATTAAACCACCACCAGTTTCAGGCCCGGGGGGAACATCCCTATTCACATTCATCTACTCATGCATGTTAAAGCATAATTCAGCATGAATGTTCCTGCCGAGGTCTGAGCGCCAAAGACTATACTTTCTTATCAATAAATTCTTCTAATTATCTTTTCTCTCTGTGTGAGTTTTTCAGATTGAAATAAGGTAACTTACTTAAAAATACAACAACAAGAAAAAAAAAAAAGAACAACTGCAGTCTCTTATTTCAGGTGAATAGTATAAATATTCATCCTATTGGCAGATCATGTTATTCACCTGCTGAAATTAATGGTAAATATTCTTATTTTACCAAACTGTCCCTTAGCTTAGATCATTTTTGTGGTACAGGCATTTTAGTGGACATTATGAACTTTTATTAAATTAACAAATTACAGTCTATGTTTAGACAAGGTGCTTTTACTATATATGTTAAATTATTTAGGTCAATCCCAGGGCCATTATTGGAAGTTTTATATACATCTCATCTATAAAAAATATCTTTGTAAAGCTGTTTTAAAATTTTGTCTGTTGTTCACTGGGTTGAAAAACTTTTCTAGTAATGTATTTCCACTGCAATTATTATTAAACAATTTAATGACGCATTGATTAGATTGAGAAGCTTATTAGCTTTGTGACAAAGCACTTACAAAGAAAATCTAATTGTTCACCTTGGGATAAAAAAACAAAAAAAACAGCCACACACTTCAAACTCAGGAGCTAAAACTGATTTCTATTTTACAGGCTGTGGTTTTTGCAATCAGGGCATTTTGTTTGTGTCCTGGAGATCAAAGCCATTATTTGTGAAAATTATTTGGCACACCGGTGCAAAACTGCTTTTTAGATGTCTGGTTAAACTATGTGTAATGTCTTTTTTTTATTGCAGGTTAGGTGTTTTCAAGATGTTTTATTGATGTGAATATAAAGTATAATGCCTTAAAAATATATTTAATGTTTTCTTTTGATAACAGTTTTGTTTATGTAGATGAATAAATATGAGTAATATGCACATCAAACCCTTTCAAAGTGTACACAGTTATTCTTAGATTAAAAAATATGCCTTTCATTAATCACCTTGTCTCTGACATAATCTTATTTTGTGTTCTCTGTTTCAAGGTGATGGAAAAATATCCCCTGAAGGGTGGATCCCATCAGGTAGCTCCGCCCCTCTATTCCTGTAGTCGTGGATGCAGATGAAGATGAGGATGTTCCTAAATAGATTCAGAGAGAATGAGCATCGTCCTCCAAGCAGTCTCCAACAGACAAAAGTTTCCAAAAGCAGGAGAATAATCCTAATTTCATACGCCTCTCTGAAAGGCAGCATTCATCTTCCTCGTCTGCCGTCAATCGTGAGACAGGAGGTGAGACAGCAACACAATCGTCCTCTAAAGACCTGTGTGAAAAACAGCAATGGATCCTTTTTCAGTTGTCAGATGGACTGTTTAACAATTTATACAATTATCAGTTGCAAAGATGGGCTTCACAATACCTAGATGTAGGAACCAAAGTCAGTGAAAATAAACTGAACTGCAGGATTTCTTTGGAGATTAAGATTGAGTTTCACTGCGTTTAAACCAGTTGAACTGTGAAATTCGATGCTGGATAATTATATGGCGAGAAAAAAAGTTCAGATGAATAAAGGTGTCAAAATACGCACACAGTAAATTACTGAATGTGCAACCTGTGAATTCTAAGTACCGCTTAGCACCTATTGGAAAGGTAAGCGTGGTGTCTTTGGTTTCCCAGGTTGAATAAACCAGAACAAAAAGGTCATCTTCTCACTCCTCCTAACATAAATGTTGTGAAGTCATAACACATAATTTTACATTTTTTTATGGATAAAAATGTAATTCACTACTGTTTTGAGGGCTGTCCTCTTCAATTTATCTTTCCACTAAATATATAAAAATCACCTATCAGCAATACCTCTAGCTTGAATTATGCAAAATAAAATAATAAAAAAACAAAAAACAAACAAAAAAATAATAATAATAACAAACAAAAAAAAAGAATTATGCAAATTAAATTTAAGCACCCTTTCCATAATCTTATTATACATTCTCAAACCGGCTGCCACTTATATACTAATATAATTATCCATGGCATTCTGGGTGAAAAAAATAATAATTTGGAGACAGGTATTAAAGCTTCACTTCATTAACTTGATTTTTAAGTTTAGTTCTATGGTCTCTGATAAAATATTTTCTGTTTTTCTGTCCTATAATTTCTATCCTTTGCTATACGCAATATTGTCTCATGTTACAGATAAAGCTATAATACCATCTCCAAGCAGCTTGTTGTTTCTTTGACTACTGCACATATTATTCAGAAATGTAAGATCCATGGGATTGCAGCCAACCTTCCTGGAAGTAGCTTCAAGAAGAAATTTGACAAATCAAAGAGATGAATAATATGAATGATTACAAAAGAGCCCAAACAATCTTCTAGAGATGAAAGGTGAAATTCAAGCTCAAGGAATTTTTTGAGCATTGTTAAAAAACAATGTCTGACTTATTTGTTCGTTTTTATAGATTTTTAAAAATATTTTATTACTTCAGTTAGATTTTAATTATTTCTGTTACCATGTGTGTAGAAGAAAAAGGGTTTTTTATTCTTACCAATCTATTTCATTAGGAATAATTAGTCACTGTTGCTAAACCAGTTAAGCAATACAAATAGGGGAAGCATTATTTTACAATGAAAAACATGTTTTGGGACATATTCATCTGTGGAACACATACAAAGGTAACTAGAACATTTACTTAACAAAATTTATGGTTTTTATTTAATGGGTCAATGAAAGTTAACAGACAAAACCTTTGATGCCAAATACATGATATATTAAACTGTGTTGCCCTTTTGCTATTTATTGTTACACATGATAGTACTTGAGAATTTTCATAGGTCATGTATCAGACTTATGCCTGTCAGCCAGATATGGCCAAAGTTTAATTTATACAGCTGTGAAGAGCTCTTATAAAATTATATGATGCCAAACTGGGCCAATATAATACTGGGTTTGACACTGCTGCCCTTGTGAAGAGGTTTCTTGTGGGGTGCTATCTTGATTTACGAGTTTGATTGTACCAGAGAAAATGTACCTTTGCATGTATAAACTATGTAGCAAACAATCTGTACTCTTGAAGCCTATAAATACCCTCCAGGCTCCCAGTTTCAAAAAGCGTCCATTGGTTCTTTGGTTATTGCAATGCGTGCTACACATACAAGAAGATATTCCCTTGTGAATGAAAAATCTACTTCCACCCTGTCAAATGTGATGCTTTTTTCCACCATTCGTTTGGCATTCTATGGGAAAGGTGGCCCAGTGTAAATGATGGTAACATTGCTAATAAATATCCACAGACGACATGGATTTGCTGGTCCTGATTAACAGGGCAACTCAACAGCACAGCATTTGGGATTTTTAATAGCTGTGCGTGCTCAGGGGCCAAATATAATTCTACTGTGGGGCCAAATGTGCAGCATGTGCAATAAAGTGACCATTTAGTGTGACCTTAAAAGTCAGTAAGAAGGCTTTGAATATGAACTTAAGGCACCTTGGCCATGTCTTTTTCCCACAAATGCAGAAGGTGGGAAAAAATCATATCAATACGGAAAAAATGTAGTTTTTTCTTTATGTTATAATTACTGTACAGACATAATAAAAGACAATTGGGATACAACATTTGCATATCTCTAAGTTAAAAGTACAAAGTTGACTGTCAGTGAAAACAAAAGGAAAATCCTAGATCATTTATTGTTGGAACTATCACATAGAAGAAAGTTGGTAATCGAGAGATGAGTCATTCCAGACTGTCACTGATTGAGATCTGTAATGCTCACTGTTCTCTAAGGCATGATGGCTAATAGGCAGAGGACTAATTTCCCCACTGTTGAACTATAAAGAATATTTATTTTTCCTTATCCCCCACCAATGTGTCTAAGAGTATGTTTACCAAGGGCTTACTTGTATATCCCATTAAGAATTATAAGACTTATTGCCCATTTGGATATCAAACAAATAGACAATGGTTACAATAAACCTATTGTCTGGATTTTTATGTACATTGTCTAGAAAAATTAATACATTAAAAAAGTAAAATATTAAGACTAGCAATCCACTTTTTACTTCAGTAAGTGATGATTTTGTAATAGAAAACAATAGAGGGAGTTTTTACTAAAACACTATATCAAGATGATAGGCTAAATAAAAATAACTTTTCTTCCTGTGTTTTTGTCATCAGCTATACATAAGGCATGTAAAGCTCTTTAGGTCTTTTGGATCACATCTGAAAGCAGGTCACCATCTCACACAGTAACAACCAGAGAGATTAAAATCTCAGCAAATCCGACGTAGAAATTTTACAGATGAGGGATCTGAAACAAAGCTTCTGTTTTTATTTACAGTAGTAACTCTTATTAAAATTATTGATTGTATTCTATATTAGTCATGACAATGCTTTGCAATATTCTAGTTTATTATATTTGCCTATGCATAGAAGGCTTAAAGAGATTTTTGTTTAAAAAACTAACTGCAGCTAAATGACAACACTTGGATTAAAATAATCACTGGAGTTGTTTTAGATTAAAAATAATCCAAATATTCTATTGGTTTATATTAGCTCCTATTTTAATCATTTTTAAGTACTACTTATATTACTATGTATACCAGATTCCAAAACAGGAATGTATGAGCATGCGGTCTATATAAACCAAAGAGCTTATTACTGCTGCTGAAAGAGAGCATGATTTAGGTTTGTAAGAGGATTTGCTTGAATGAATATAGATATTGCAACTAAAGGCCTTTACAATGAGTTATACTAATCAGATCCTGATTTATATTGCCTTTTAATGAATTCTTTGTACTAAAATAAAAGATGATAGGATTAAAAAGAAGAGTTGTACATATGATGAGGCATAGAATACTATATAATAAGAATGTCAGCATTTAATGAAGTCTAGCCTTGGCGTCCTAGTCTCCTACTCTCCTGATACATTTAGGTTAATGTTGGTGTATTGAGCTCCTACAACCTGGCAAAGCTGAAGTCCTACCAGGTTCCCAAAGCCTTATAGGGGATCATTAAAAATGTAATGTTCTGTGAAGATATTGTGAGCACTCAGTATATTAACTGCAGTAAACAACTCAACTACACATTTATTTGCATGAAACAGATAAAATTTTGAGACCAAAGTGGGAGCAAGACAAAAGAGGTTCTTTGAATAAAAATGTGGAAAAATGTCCCACAGCTAATAGGAAAAAAGGGGTAAATGTCCTAGCAGTTAATGAGAATTATATTTTATAAACCTTCACTGTCATGGTTTTGGTTCTGTTATGCTTTACTTTGCTCCATGTTTTATTGGTTTAATTCATATTTTGTTGTATATTCTGGATATATGAGTTCTTTGGTTTTTATTTTTTTGCCCTCTTGTGTTGGTCTTCTTCTTCTTCTTCTATTGAGTTTTCTGGCAGTTTGCATCCTGTGTGCATTACCGCCATCAACTGGACGGAGATGTAATTCAGAAATATAATGTCTGTATATCTTTATATCTTCATGAAACTAAATTCTATCTATACTTACACACACGCACATACACACACTAAATTCTCCCAGCTAATTCTGTATCTTTTAAATATTTAATAAGTGCTTTAATTATCTTATCTGATTGATGCTTCCCTAATAAATCTGCCATCTTTACTGAACTCCCCATTACCCTTTCCAGTTCTTTCCTCTCTTTTGTATATTTGCTACAATAGATCAACACATGTTCTACTCCTTCGATTTCTCCGCAATAACAACAATTACCCGTTGGATGTTTCCCTATTATTTTTAGACCTGCATTTAAACTAGTATGCCCAATCCTTAACCTGTTTATCCATATTTCCTCTCTTCTACTCATTATACTGTTATATCCTATGCTAATATCTTTATGTATTTTATATAAATGTCTTCCTTTTTTTTCTAAATTCCATCTCTTCTGCCATACCTTATTTATTTTATCTTTAATAATTACTTTTATTTCTGTTCTACTTAGCGGGACATCATATTCAATTTCTCCTACTTTAACTGCTTCTTTAGCTAACTTATCTACTTTTTCATTACCTAAGATTCCTTTGTGTGCTGGAACCCATGTGAATTGAATACTTATATTTTGTTGCCTTATACCATACATTAAATAACTGACTTCATCTAAAAGATCTTGACGGCTTTCAGATTTTCCACTTTTAAAACTAGTCAGGCAAGACATTGAATCTGAACAGATAACTACATTTCTAGGCTTCACCTCCAGCACCCATTGCAATGCTAAAATAATTGCCAACATCTCTGCTGAAAAAATTGATAAATTATCTGTTGTTCTTCTCTTGATAGAAATATTTTCTTTTGGAATATATACTGCTACTCCTGTTTTACCATTTTCCTCTTTTGATGCATCTGTATATATTTGTGTCATATTTTCATACCTTACTTCTAAATGCTGCTGAATAATTTGATACAAACCTCCACAAGACTCTTCTATTTTTTTAGTTTCTAAATTTACTATTGGCATTTCGAAAAACCATGGAGCAATTTTAGATGTACTTACAGTTTTACAGTATGTTATATTACTTATCCCAGAATACTCTGCATAAATATTTCCTTCCCATCCAAAACTCCTTATATTATGGCCATATTCCCAACATTCTCTGAATATCTGTTTAGTAGGGTGATTTTCCTCATGCCCTTGTAAATTTAACCAGTAATTTATTGACAGTTTCATCCTCCTTAAGTCCAGTGGCATTTCTCCAGTAATCACTTGAAGAGCAGGAACTGGAGATGTTCGAAAAGCACCACTACATATCCTAAGCGCTTTGGCTTGGATTCTATCTAAATCTAACAACAAAGAATTTGCAGCTGATTTATAAACAATGCATCCATAGTCCAACACAGATCGAATTAAAACATCATATATTCTTTTCAAGGATGAGCTAGTTGTCCCCCAGTCATTCCCTGACAAACATTTCAATATATTAATACCTTTTTTACATTTATCAATAATCTTCTGCATATGTATCTTAAATGAAAGTTTTTCATCAAACCATACACCAAGGTACCTTATCATATTTACCTGTTTCAATTCATGCCCATATAATCTAAGATCTACTGTTGGATTATCCCTTTTCCTTGAAAAACATAATACTTGTGTCTTCTCAACAGACAAACGAAACCCCCATTCGTGTGACCATCTTTCTACCGTTTTAATTGCTGATTGCATTCTATTTTTTAAATAACTAAGATTTCCTCCTCTCACCCATAATGCCCCATCATCTGCATATAATGCTTTATTAATTCTAAAATCTATATTATCAAAAATATCATTAATCATTATATTAAAAAGCACTGGACTACATACACTACCTTGTGGAGTTCCATTTTGTATATCATAAATGTTTGAATAATTTACCCCAACTCTTACTTCTATTTTTCTATTCTTTAAAAAATCCTTAATCCAATTAAACATTTTTCCTTTGATTCCCATTTTATTCATCTTAATTAATAAACCCTCCTTCCAAAGCATATCATATGCTTTTTCAATATCAAAAAATGTAGCCAAGAGAATTTCTTTATTTACCTGAGCCTTTCTTATTTCATTTTCTAAACAAGCAATTGGATCTACTGTTGTCCGTCCACTTCTAAAACCACTCTGATAAGGGGATAAAAGATCTCTTTTTTCTATTTCATACATTAATCTCCTAGTTATCATTCTCTCCATCAATTTACATAAATTAGAAGTAAGAGCTATAGGCCTATAACTTTTAACCTCTCCTTTATCCTTACCTGGCTTTAATATTGGTACAATGATTGAATGCTTCCAGCTTAAGGGCAATTCACCTTGTTTCCATACTTTATTGTATAACTTTAAAATTATTCCTTTAGCATCATCTGATAAATGTTCAATCATCCTATAACATATGCCATCTTTACCTGGAGATGTATTTTTAACTCCTATCAATGCTCTATTCATTTCAAACAATGTAAATTCTTTATCTAAAATACTTCCATCAATCTCTTTTCTATTTAAAATTTCTCTATTATCTTCAATCATTTCCAATCTCCATGATAATTCTTCATTTGATAAATTTTTTGAACTATGCACCTTCACAAAGGACCTTGCAAACATCTCTGCTTTTTCCTTGTTTGTTATAGCTTCACACTGATCATCTTTAATTATAGGTAAAGAAAAATCCCTTCTAATTCCTCCCATCTTTCTAATCATTCCCCAGATCTCATTTATTTTAACGTCCATTCCAATTGTACTACAAAAACTTCTCCAATAATTCTTTTTTGATAGTTTAACTGTTCTCCTAACTTTAGATTGTGCTTTTTTGTATAATATTAAATTATCAAATTAATGATTTATTTTTAACTTTTTAAATGCTTTATTCCTAACTTTAATAGCTTCTTTACATTCATTGTTCCACCAAGGAACCATTTTCTTTTTCTTCAATCCAGTAGATTTGCAAATGGCCTTTTCTGCAGATTCGTATATTATATTTGTAATCATTGAATTTAATTCTTCAATATTATTGCTTAAATTTGGCATAATCTCCATAAACATGTCACTTGCTATCTTTTTGTACATTTCCCAATTAGCTTCCCTCATTCTACATTTAGGATACCAATTTTCTTCAACTGCTACTTTAAAATTATTCAATTTAAGCAGAATAGGATAATGATCACTTCCAAGGGAGTTATCATTCATTACTTCCCATTGACTTATTCCTGCTATCTGATCTGAGACTATAGTAAGATCAATTGCAGATTCTAATCCATGCCCTACATCAAATCTAGTACCTCTTCCATCATTTAGACAAGTTAAGTTATAATCATCCATAAATTCCTCAATTATGTTTCCATTTTCATCATTCCTTTTACTTCCCCATAAGGTATTATGAGCATTAAAATCTCCACATAAAATATTTTTAACATTTTCCTTCACATAAATACTATCCAGTATTTCTCTACTTATTTTTTTACATGGATTATAATAATTTATTATATTAAATTTTGATTTACTAATCCATACCTCAATCCCTATTACTTCTATTTCTTCATTTATATTTAAAACTTTATAATTAATTCCCTGCTGAACAAATATGGCAACACCTCCTCCTACATTTGGGTTTCTATCTTTACGTAGTTCAATATATCCACTAAGAATAAAATCAAGTGATGGTTTTAACCAGGTTTCTTGAATACATACTATATTTGGTCTAACATTCTGTCTTTCAATAAAATATTTTAATTCTTGGCCATTAGCAATTAAGCTTCTTGCATTCCACTGTAATATGGATAAGACCATCAATTGTCACCACTCCTGGACTGTTGACTTTCATTAATCCCTGTTAAAACTGCACTGATTGACTCAAAAGACAGGTCTTCCATCTCAAGGTATTTTTCTGCTGCTTTGATTATTATTTTAATTCGCTCTGTTCTACTATCTGTCTGAGCTGAACAATTTATTACTTCCACAATAAATGCAACAAATTTATTTTTATCCACAATCATTGTATTTCCTGAGGTATTCAGGCTCTGGGTTTGCTCTGTTTTTTGAGGTGGAGTGTGAGGCACAGAAATACTTTTAGCATTAACATTTGAGTTACTTACCTTTTTAACTGCATCTGCATAGGTAACTTTTTCTTTGACACGTATATTTTGTACCTGTACTGCTCTTTTATGAGCTTCACATCCTTTAAATGCAGCACTGTGTTCCCCACCACAGTTACAGCACCTTAACTTAGTTCCTTCAGAACATTTCCCATATTCATGCTCCCCTCCACACTTGGAACACCTGGCCTTAGCTCTGCAAGCAGCAGCAATATGTCCGAACCTCTGACATTTGTAACACCTGGTTGGTGGAGGAATGTATTGCCTAACTGTATAGCTGACAAACCCAATCATCATTTTTTCAGGTAATCTATCTTCTTCTAGTACTAACATAACTGATTTACTAGGACTTTTAACTCCTTCTCTTGTAGCAAACAGACGTTTCACTTTAATCACTCGAGCTCCTTTTATATTACCTTTAATCTCTTCCTCCGTCAAATCAGTTGATACTCCATATATTACTCCCATTACTTTTCCTCTTTCCTGCCATATTTGCGGCTTGATTGTTTTTCCCAACAACGTCTTGCTTCTCATTAGTCCCTGCACCTGATCTCTATCTCTGCATAATACCAATAGATTGCCATCTCTTAGCGTTTTGACTGTATTCACTTCACCTACTATTTTATATATTGCCTCACTTATCTTTAACGGATTCAATGCACATGGGTTCTGGAATCTAAGAATCACTTTCATTTCATTTCTTGTATTTTCCTCTCTTTTTTCTTCATCAGATTCAAAGCCTTTCCTTTTCTTATTTCCTCGACTCACTGTTTGCCAGTTTCCTGTTTTACCACTTCTATTACAATAATCACTACTCAAACTACAATTATCCGAGTCATCTAATTCTTCGCATTCTTCCATCTTACTTCCTTATTTAAAGTTATCTACAACTAACTCCAAATTACACCTCCGTCACTTTAACTTCAACAAAACAAATTTTTGCTCCCCCAGACCAGAGGACTGTCGCTGGGTGAAGCTAAAAACCACCGCGAGTAGAACGACTTGTGCGCCCTTGTGTTGGTCTTCTTTCCCTAGCTCCTTCATAGACTGCTCTCCACTCACACCTGCTCCTTATCAGCTCGTTAGCCTTGCCTTTGTTCAGTCAGACAATATATACTTTCCCTCTGCTGTCACTCTTTGCTGGTTTCTCATTACTGTTGCTGGTTGTTTCCCCCTGATGTCTCCATTGTTCTGGTTTGTTTTACATTTTAAGTTGGATTTTTGGGTTCCTGCCTTTGTTTACTGTTTTCACCACTTACAACTGTAAGAAATCACCTCAGCCTCTCTGCCTCTGCATTTGGGTCCTCAAACCACAACCAAATCCTGACATTCACAGTTCTTTTACTTTTAAATCAGATTATTGGCACTGTGGTAAGCCAAGGTGGTACACTCTAAAAAGAAAATGGCACCTCAAATTAACTGCTTTAATTGGAAAAAGTAATTCAATTAAGTCTAATGTATTTAATTTTTCTTATATTCTTAAATTAAGCTGTATCAACTTGAGTCAATTATTGTTACCAATTGATTCAATTAATTTAAGTTGGGGTAGCATTTTCCTGTTAGAGAGTAAGTGCAAGTTTTAACTACCAGGAAAATAGTTGAAAAGTATTGTAGGCAATTTGTTTTGTTATTTAGACATCCTTTATGTACAATAGGGGTTTGCTGGTGCAACTTTTTCCATTTCCAATATGATATGGATATTGCACCTTTGAGAATTGGCCAACAATGATACTGACCCGATACTACATCAGCCTGGATCGTACCAGCTTCTATTAGTTATTTATAGTGTAGAATTTTGTAAAAGGCTTTATCAAGCAATATTACTAAAACAAGGTCAACAACAAAAGGTATGAAAATTGTTCCATGTAAAATTTACCAATGAGTTACAGAAACCTTTAACAGAAGCAGAGTGCTTTGACAAACTTCACTGTATAATTATGATTCATACAGAAAATACCCAGTTTCAATATTTTAATGTAATTTAACCTTAGAAAAAGAGTTAGTATATTCAGCATAACATTAAGTGCGTCTAAATCTGACCATAACTGTACGTATCTATATTTGTTTTTACATACAATCCACATTTTGTTCTCTGATTGTTCATAACCAGTTAATTTGTATTGTCTTTTATTTCATGCTGACATGAAGGTGGACTCCTTGAGAAGACCGGCTAATGTGACATCAGCCAAACCTCATTAGTTCATCAAGAACCTGTATTTTCTCCTGGAGAGCAAAGGTCCATCTCCCTGACCAAAACGTCAGATTTGTTAAAAGAAAACACAAAATTCACAAAGGGCTTTGTGTGGAATCTCAGCATGCTGCCAACAGGTCTGTAAGGCACAGTTGGGGAAGAAGCTTCTTGGCCCAATGTTGATTTTATTTATTGTGCAATGAGAACCGAAAACTTTCTTATCTTGAATTAATATCCTTTTGATTGTGTTTTTTTTCTCTCTCTCTTGTGTCTTTCCAGGACAGAGCATGTCACCTGGAACTTCTCATAAAATCCTTCGACCTCTTTTGTTCTCTATTTTCATTCTCGGATGTTTTGTGACTGCATTTTTGATGTATTTCAAGCCATCCACTAGCTGGTTAAATGGTCCATTAGAGTCATCTGATTCCGCAAACCATATAAAGCATGTTTTTGCAAAGAGTGACAAAAATGTGACCACTGTTCTAGTTTGGCTTTGGCCCTTTGGACAAACCTATGAAATGAACATCTGCAGCTCTGACTTTAACATTGAGGGCTGCTTTATTACCGCTGACAAAAACTTCTACAATAAATCGGATGGGGTTGTCATCCATCATCGAGACATTGCTGGGGACCTGTCCAATCTGCCGACATCACAGAGGCCGCCCTTCCAGAAATGGATTTGGATGAACTTGGAGTCTCCATCCCATTCAGCCCAGCTGCCTGGGATTAACAACTTGTTCAACCTGACTCTCAATTATCGTCAAGATTCTGACATCCAAGTGCCTTATGGAACTATTGTAGCAGCAGAGACTGTGGAGGACTTTGTACCACCAAGCAAAGACAAACTGGTTTGCTGGATTGTGAGTAACTGGAATCCAGAACATGTGCGGGTAAAATATTACAATGAGTTGTACAAACACATCGAGGTTCATGCATATGGACATGCATTTGGGGAATACATCGCTGACAAAGATTACATTCCTACTATGTCTAGCTGTAAGTTCTATTTGTCCTTTGAGAACTCAATCCATAAGGACTACATCACTGAGAAACTCTACATCCCACTCTCTGTGGGCACAGTACCAGTGGTCCTTGGTACAACTAGGCAGAACTATGAGAACTTTGTTCAAGGAGACGCATTTATCCATGTGGATGACTTTAACTCACCGAAAGAGCTGGCGGATTACCTGCTTCTCCTGGACAAAAATGAGGAATTGTATCTTGGGTACTTTAAATGGAGACGGCAATTTAAAGTAAACAGAGCCAATTTCTGGGCAGAGCACACATGCCAGGCTTGTGATTACCTGAGACGGCATAAAGAATACAGGGCATTCAATAACCTTAACAAATGGTACTGGGGCTGATGGTGCTGAATGGACAATGCAGCACAGATCCACTCTATATAAAGTTGAACTCAGCACACTGAATAAATGGCTACTCATTGAGACAAACGTTACAGTGGACATTTTTGATGTAATATTCAAAGCATTGCAGAAAATCCATCTCATTTGTGATAGTGAAGAAGTCACCTATGCAGAGCACTGAAGTCAAATATAAAGAGTAGTTAAACACTGTCTTGCAGAATTTTTTAAAATTTGTTGCTGTCTTTAAACATATTTTTGTAAATTTACATTTGCACTGCAAATTCAAAAATATGCTTCTGAACATTTTGTAGGGAAATATTGATAATTTTAGAAGTAAGGCTTTGATTATAAAACCTGTTACCTAGAATTTTCCTGTGCAGTCTTAACAACTGGAATTTAATTTCAGAATTGTCCCAGTCCTGATATATATAATGAAGAAAAGAGTAAGGGAAATATCCCTCCCTTCTGTCATTTTCTAGTCTTTATTACTGTTCTTTATAAGAGTAATTCAGAGCAGGTGCATCACAATCCATATTTATGTGTGTGAATGTTTGTGTATAGATATAGATATATCTATAGATATAGATATTTTTTATTATGAATTGGGCATAGAAAGGCTGGATGGTTTGCCTCTTGTAATGAGATCTGTTATGCACCGTGATGCACCTGCTCTGTACTCAAAGAGCAGGTTGGTCAAAGCACTTCATATTGGTGATCTTTCTATTAAAAACAATATAAAGATAAAAATCAAGACATAACTGAGTGATCATATATCTGTATTCCTCACTTGTCGCAAAATATTACCTCAAATATTTATCCAGTTTTCAGGATAAATACAGATTTTGGATTAATGGCAAAACCGGGCAGATATATTTGCCATTCTATTTTTATTTTTTATTTTCTCTGAAGTAGCGCATATATGTAGAGCATCACCCAGAGTTGAACTGATAAGGTGTTTGAAGATGTTTGCAGCACTATTCAACAATTAAAATCATAGTAGTGGAATTGCATTACTTCATACATGAAAAGCTGTAAAATTGGGTTTTATCGACACTCATCTCAATATGAACATCATCATTTTGCACATAAGTTTTCTTTTTAAACAACATTCTGAGCAAAACCTTAACATTTTATGCAAGATAAACTGGCAGCTCTTTGGGGTCAAAGCCTGAAAAATATTTTCGGTCAGAACTGATACTTCTTCACTGTCATAAGGGCAAAGTGAAAAGCATGATGAGCTCACTTTTCTACTACAATCACGGCCCTTGAATCCATTTTGAAACATGTGCATAACTGTAATAAACTTAGGCTTCAGCTTAATCAATCCAGGCTGTTTTGTGAGATAATTGATCGTATGAAGTTCCAACTGCTTTAATGAAAGAAAAGTAGAGTGTGTTGTATATATTTTTAAAGATAAGATGTCTTTATAACAGTGGTTTGACGGTGAATATCATTCTGCTCTAACTTCAGGGGTAGATGTTTTGAGGAGCTGAGATACTTTAAATTTAAGTAAAAAGGGAGAAACAGTTGAAGTGAAAAAGATCAGAAACAGCGCTTGTAGTGCCAGGTGATGTGGGCATGTA
Source organism: Cyprinodon tularosa (assembly GCF_016077235.1). Classification (NCBI taxonomy): domain Eukaryota; kingdom Metazoa; phylum Chordata; class Actinopteri; order Cyprinodontiformes; family Cyprinodontidae; genus Cyprinodon; species Cyprinodon tularosa. The sequence goes on from NW_024038004.1 coordinate 1,844,668, forward strand.
TTATTTTTACATTCAAACGTTTTTGTATCAGGTGGAAATCCTGCTGGTATGACCTTACTCAGAAAGGTGTGCCAAAATGCAGCACAGAAATAGCACTTTTTATTTATGTGAAGTTGTGTAACTCACTGTGGTTATGGGTTGTCTTAAATGGAGCTTTTTTTATTTCAAGATTAAGTTCTTGGTCTTCACTAAAGAACATTTTGTTTACAGTTTCATAATGTATAGTTCTTTCTCCTCTATGAAAATAGAGCTTTGTTGTTCAGAGTGGTTGACAATTTTGAAGAAAAGGAGTTTGTGTCGTGAATGTTGTCTGTCTCACTTTTTCTCTTCTTCTCAGACCAGGTATATGCTCTGTCTTTATAGCATTGGAAGCTACAGCAGGATTTATGTGGTTATTTTAAAGGCACAGAATTGGTGGGTCGAAAAACTGTATTGTACATTGAATGGGATTAAGTCTATGTGTGTGATTTCTCCTTAAAAAAAAATCGAATTATGCCTATTTTTAAGACATTCAGCTAGTTGGAACAAGGTATTTGCCAAACCATTGTATTTGCCAAATGTGTTCTAACTGTAGATGTCTAATAGTATAATGGAGAGAATAAACATATGGGTAAAATTTGAATTGCGTCGCCTGAGATTATTTTAGAACAAGCACATATTCGAGCATGTGCATCTGATGATCATGCCTTGTGTATGTACCTGAAACATCTTTCCTCCATTGCTGCTCTAGGTTGGAGGCCATGTAGCATTTATTCCCCTCTAATGACTTAGACAAATTTTATTGTAATTTTGTATGCACAGAGTGCACAAAAATACTAAATTTTGTTGCATACAGCTCACAACAATGTAATGAGATTGAAAGTGAAAAAACAACATTACAATATAAAATAAGTGTGCAGAATAACGAATGTTAGCAGTGCAAAATAATACTGGTGCAAACTGGCAGTAAAGTTCAGTTCTGTTTATATGGGATGCAGAGTCCAGTTCTAATTGCTACATTAAAATACAAGAAGATAAAAGCATAAAAAAAGCAAATAAAGATAACTTGATAATACGATCCTGATTGTCTTACACACACAAGCACATCTTTTGCCTCAAAGATTGAACTCTTTGTTCTGAATGCCAAGTTTGTATGGAGGACACCATGGACTGCTTTTTACTAGGTGCACGTTATACCTACATGGTACATCATGCAATTGGGATTTTGTTCAGCCACAGCAACTGGAAAACCAGGCAGGATAGAGGGAAAGATAAATGCTATGGTAAAAGCCTGTGGGTAAATTGTGGGTAAAAGCCTTCTGTAGAGAATTCTTAACTTTAGATGGGGGCAGTTCCCCAAGTGCACCTCAAAGATCCCAAACAAGTGGTTTCAGAATGTCCTGGAATGGCTAGGCCAGCAGAGTCCAGACTTGAATCAGTTTGATCCTCTCTGGAAAGATCTGAAAATGGCTGTGCATCTCTAAACCAACCTGTTGAAGCAAGGAATATACAGCAAAGGTGATTGGGCCAAGCTGCCAAAAAAAGCTTTAATTGATCCACCTTGAAGCTGTGATTGCTGCCAAAGGTAGAGCAAGTAAGTATCAAGCAAAGGCTGTAACACACTGTAAAAGTGGATTCTTAGTCTTCTATGTTTAAGAATTTAACAACAATCTCAAACAAGTGTTTTTACATTGAATTAATGATGTATTTGCTGAGATCAAATCCAGTGGCTGTGTCCTCCAAAGGCCAGATTAGTCAGCTGATTATGTCATAGCGCAGCACCTTGGCCTGTTTAGATAGTAAGGCTCCTCCTTATGGGGCTGACAAAGGCAGCCTTCTTCTGCCGGTTTGGAAGGACAGGCCAATGTATCCTCTGTGGCCTAGGATATCCTGTATTTGTTGGGAGTCCAAACAAGCCAGCTGCTCCATGCTCAAAGGTAAAAGTGAAATGGCGAGGAACAGTGGTGAATATTGTAGAGGCAGGATATAATACAACTATGTAAATAATTTCATCTTACATTAATGGTAATAGTCTAATTTAAATGGTTAATAAGTCAGATAAAATTGTTATTTTAAATGGCTTATTGAGTCGTATGTCACAGGTAATTTTTGTTCTTTTTAAAGTTTTTATCTATCCCTATACAAAAAGGTTTAGATAACATTTAAGCACAGAATCTAATATCTGATACGTGCATTGACAGTACTGTTGCTCATTCTCCTAAAAAATGAAATAAGCACACAGAACAGTAGTAAGTAGTTCAATTCTTTAGCCTAACTCTTCCAGCCTCGTTACTTTTATGGACCCAGTCCAGGTAGATCAGGTCCTTCGGAGGATGCAGCCGCTGAAATAGTACACAGCAGTTAAGTGTAAACTGTTTAGGGTAAATAGGTTCATGTAATTGGAATAATTCTCTATCATACTGTAAATAAATTATGTGATATGGATATTTTCTAGATGCTCTGTAATAAAAGTCTCTTTCTCATTATTCTAGCTTTTTGGAAATACAGTAACTTTAGTAATCCTTAATGACCTAAACGGCAAAATTTCAGAGAAACACATAAGGCTTATTGTTTGCTTTTTGTTTTTTTTTTATAGCGTCTTTGACCATTTTATGCTCGCTATATATGTCAAATTATCTATATTTATGTACATATACACTGCTCAAAAACAATAAAGGGAACACGAAAAAGCACCATATAACCTCAATTAAATCAAACTTCTGTGAAATCAAAACTGTCCACTTAGGAAGCGATACTGATTGACAACCAATTACACATGCTATTGTTACGGGTCCGCTCTAGAGGGGGGCAGACCTGCAGCAGAAGTACTCTCTCTGAATAAACAGGGGGAATGATGAGACGAGAAGCAGTGTGTTCTGGTTTGATGCAGCCTTGCTTTATAGTGTCTTTATTTACAAGCTTTCTTTTTGTTAACTACCTGAGTATCAACTGAACTAATATCCACTTTTACTATTTATTGGTCTTCTAATCAAACCTTTTTTTTTCCCATACAATCTTACATGTGCAAAACAAAGTTTCAATATAATTACCTTTTTACGGCTACAAGAAGTATTTAACCTTAAAATAATGTCTGGGATCCTATTCCTACTACTATCAGAGGAATGTTGGAGCGCCGCCATTACACAGCCTCGTGTCGTTCCCATAACAAAAGCACGATCTGCTGATAATGTTCATTTTTCTAAAACCATCCAAAATCTGACTATAAAGCACCAAAATATTGCTTTAATAATAGGCCTTCCCCTGGTCTTAAAGAACCAACAGTATCCCCCCAGTGTGTCAATAAGATCCTAAATGCGAGGGAGGGACATCTGTCTGGCACTGTCCTCTAGTTTAGGAGCCTAGTCTTTCTCCCGCACACAAACCATGGGAGCTGCATATGGGGATTGAGACTTGACTATCCACTTTTTGGCCAGAAGGTTTTGAATATACTCTTTATCTTCCCTGTAGAGTGGCTTGGGAATAGCGGAGTATGTTCATTATACTGAGATGTCCTCTTTTAATGTAATGTTAATCTGAAGACTGGGGATCCATCCTATGTAATCCTCATTATGGGAGAATGCATTTGACTCTTCATACAACATCTGTCTTACAACAGACTGCTTTTCATCACTTAAATGACTCACATCAATTTGGTGGGTTGCACAGCTGGGATGTGGACTCACTAAGTGTTTGTTCTGCTTCAATTTAATCAGTTGTTAGGGTCATTTGTTGTTGGAGTGGCTGTCTCTATTGTTTTGTTAATAGACTAGATACTCTCAAATATTGTCAAACGTCCTAAAGTTATATAAGTCGCTGTGTGATTACCTATATATGGTCGTTTGCCTTTATGATCTTTAACTAGTCCATCATAAATGTCAAGCAGCTGTAATTTAGTATTAGGGTCAGAGACTTCAAACAGAGCAACTGGGGAACTGAAGTTAGTTGAAAGTTGGTATCTCAGGTGAGTGACCTGTCCAGGATGTATAACAGCACCCTGCAATCCAGCTTTAACTAGTGCCTGTTCACATCTGGCTTTCTGAGTCTGGATAGTCCACAGCAGTCTCAGCCTGTTCAGCTTGGATCTGCATGGCGTCTCTAAACAGTTTGGAGATGACTTTTGATTTGGGAGTTGAATTTACCAGGAACATGCTACATTTTGTGGACTTATTGGTATGAGTCCAATGATTGCTTCCCAGTAGGACAAGGGCAATTTGGGCTTAAGCTTAGGTCTAAAGTGTATATTGAGTTTAGGTTAAGTAGGTATTCTATATACAAGAAACTGGAAAATGGTTATGCCAAAGAAATGAATGCAGTATGAATGGAAGGCGATGGAAAGTCCGCTCAAGGATAGCGTGACAAATGTGTGTACGTGTGTTTACTATCCTCCTTTGTCAAACACTTTTTAGGAGATTTTTTATTTGTAACCTATTCCTTGGACATCAGTTTCATCAAAACATTAAACTTTACTGAAACATTTAATCTCCTATTGGATAAATAAAGCATTCTTTTTTTTTTTTATCAAAGTAGATTTGACATGTAAATAAAACTTCTAATAAACAATTCATTTTTTCATGTAATCAAAATAAAGTCTAAGCCTCCAGGACTGATTTTGGCCTTTGATCAAGCATATATTTAAACATAATACAAATTTTTCTTTGTCTTTTTGTATATAGGCTCCACTGCTCCTATAAACCTTTTTGAGGGGGAAAAAGAACATACGGTTCCCTCTGCAGCTGCTGTTCTGTGGGACAGCAACCTTTTTGAGATGGCTGATCGTATGATAGATCATTCTTTTTTGCACAGTGGTTTTAGCTTGACTGGACTCAGTTTGCCTGTAGTGATTCTGTTGACTGGTGGAAGCTTTGATACTGCGGCATCGTCCTTGACCTTGGAGGACTGTCCTTATAATGACATTTGTGAAACAATAGGTTAGCCGAGTAACCTGGTGAGAAATTTCACATTGGTATGAATTACAAAATTTTTTGTCATGGCACATTAAGCTTAAGATCAGGTGTCATGTGTGTTGATTCCCTAAGCTTTTGAGTCGTTTTTTTCTTCCCAAATTAGTGAGTTCTTTTTTAATATGGATTTCCTGGTGACAACTACTTACCGGTATGTGATTGTTAAATTCTTTCATCTTTTTTGTAAATGTGTTGCGGCTGTTCCAGGAGCTCCTTTGAAATGCAGTCATTATTTGATAAATTATCTTGTTTGCATTTGTATTAGAAGTTGTGCTTTTATGTTAAATCTGTGCTTATGCTCTAGTTCCTATTAAATAATGCACTTGTTTACTTTTATAGCATCAACTCTATTTGCAAGTGCTTCACCGTGTTAAGCAGCCAATTAAACAAAGTAGGGTCTAAAAGAAACAGGAGTCTGGAAAACTATTTCAGATATAGCCACATGTCTAGTGAGGTGCTTTACTCAGAGGTAAAAAAAAATGAATTAGAACCATTAAGAACACAACAATGAAAGATTTAACAAAAAGTTAAAACCCTCACTTTAAATGTTATATCAATTATTTTTTGTAGACTGTTATACAAAGCATTGCCTGGCCACAACCTAACAGTGATAACGATGAGGTGGATTCTGTACCATTGAAGAAAATCACCCTCATCACTGTTTTTTTGTTGTTGTTGAAAATTCATTGAGGAAGGTAATTGATACTCTATTTCCTTATTGTAAATATCTATCTCAGTTCAACTGTTTCCCCATATAGTCTCTGTTGCTAAAATATATTTCTTTATGTACCAAGTTGATATGCATTTAGTTTTCATTTTATGGGTGTATTTAACAGGCCTTTACTAAATAATTGAGTCATGTTTCTTTTCCTCCTTACCATTTGGCATTTTACAACAGCACATAGAAAAGTTAAGCTTGACAAACCCAACCCTAAACTTGGTAAATTAAAAATGCATATTTTTAATAATTTGCAGTTTCAAAGTAAAATCTTTCATTCTACCTTAGAAGGGTAGTAGAGACATAGCCACAACCCATTTCAAATCCAGGGCTATATTTTGAAATTTAACACACTGTAATGTGTAATAGAGACTGACATTTTTTCGGGAATCCCACGGGTCACGGGATTCCCGTGGGATGGGAGTCAGTATTAGTAATGATCACGTGATTGGGACGGTACAGGATTAAACATTAACGGGAGCAGATGGGAGCGGGAGCAAACCAATAGTAAAAAAAAAAAAAAACTAGGATCGATGCCATTAAAATAAAATAGAAAGAAAAAAAAATCCAGTACTGGCACCGCCATTTTGTAGTTTTTTTCCTTGAAGCCTACACTATAATGCGAGTCAAAAAAACTACACAACCCAAAAACCAACAGTGCTTCCGCTCTGAGTTTTTCACCCGCGCTCAAAAGAAATTCAGATTCAATGTATTGGCAGAAATCTTTTTGAAGACAACAAGAATGGGAGTGGTGCAGGAGCGGGAGTCATTCTGAATGGGAGTGGGATGGGAATGGGAGTAATTTCACCAGGAGTGGGACGGGACAGGATTTAGATTTCTACTCTGGCCCGGGATCGGGATGGGACACAATTTTTTTCTGTAGTGGGACGGGACAGGAGTGAAAATCCACTCCCGTGTCAGTCTCTAATGTGTATATATCATGAAGCCAGCTTGAATGATGTGAAGCCTTTGTTTCTAATAGCATACCTAGGATGGGGTTGGGAGGTTTTGGGGCTTTTTTAGTTTAAGTTTGGATGTCCAGACATTCAAGAAATATTGAATGGTTTATCCTGTTAGTTCAGGTTTAATCGACTCTGATGTTCAAGTATAAAACTGTTTCTGTTATTTGTTCCTGTTATTTTCCCTTTTTCTTTTTCAGTTTGTTATGACAGCATGTACAAATTAACAGTGGTTGTTTACTAAAGCCCATTTGTTCAGTAATTTTTGCATTTGCGCCTCTGTTATCTTTTATTACTGAACAGACTGATCAATCCAAGTGTGTCGGACCTCTAACCAGATAATATTGGTCAGAGATACCTGGATTAAAAAAGCCAGTTTTAGCTCATCTTCTGTTCCTCACTGTCTGAGATATTCACTGAGCACGTTGTCTGTTGTCTTGGATGTTTCATCCACTAGTCCTCGGCCTCCTTCCTTACGGCTAGCATACAGTCTAAAGGTGCTGGATCTGGGGTGTTGCCCTCCGTGCATGGTTACGAGCTCTCGTGTCTTAACATCTGTGGCCTGTATCTCATCATTTGGCCAGCTTTTTATTCCTGCAGGGTATCTGATTACTGGTAGAGTGTAGCAATTGATTGCCTGAGACTTAGTTTTGCCATTGAGCATGTTTCTTAGAACCTGTCTTAGTCGTTGGAGGTATTTGGCTGTAGCCGCTTTCCTTGTCACCTCTTTGAGGTTGCCAGTTGCTTGTGAGATTCCGAGGTACTTGCAGCTGTCCTCAATGTCAGCAGTTGTTACTTTTGGGAGTGAGACCCCCTCTGTGTGGACTACCTTCCTTCTCTTAGTCACCATCCGACCACTCGCCTCAAGTCCGAATGAAATCCCAATGTCTGTGCTGTAGATCTGGGTGGTAAGAATCAGTGAGTCAATGTCTTGCTCATTCTTAGCATACAGCTTAATGTCATCCATGTAGAGGAGGTGACTGGTAGTGGCCCCGTTCCTGAGTCGGTATCCGTAGCCAGTCTTGTTGATTATTTGGCTGATGGGGTTCAGAGCTATGCAGAACAGCAGTGGGGACAGTGCATCTCCTTGGTATATGCCACATTTGATGGAGACTTGTGCAAGTGTCTTGCCATTAAACAACTGTTCTGTCTACCAGGAGCTGATGTTTGGCATCTCATGTATTGATCCATCAGGATACATATATGTCAATTGTATCAATTGACATATATAAGGAATCGGACCAAAAATACAAAACAAAATATATTATAAACCTGTATTTATAAAACTGGAGCTGCTCTGAGAAACTCCCTTATAATCACATTTCAACTTGATGAATTGGGGAACAAAATGCAGAACAAAAATTAGTCAGACTGACTTAATTAGTTTTAACTTGTTTTCATCAAAAAACGTGAGCTGCTTTGATGAGCTCTGATAGCACAGTGTGAAAAACAGCCAATAACAGGCTGTTCTTTACACCCTAGTCTGTTCCTCTGCTTGGTTTGGATGTGTGTCAAAGTTGATGGTGAACCCAAACATATAATAAAAATCTACTTTTTGGTTGACAAAAGCTCAGAGATCAAAATATATCCCAGCCCTATTTTATTTTACTACCTAAGAAATCAGTCATGTCAGTCAGTGATGTAGCAAAGGGTGGCCTTGTTACATGACTGACTCCTGGCCTGAACAAATCTCCCAGTCTGGCCCTGCCCTCTTTTGTACAAAAGTACAGTGATAAAGAAATGCCAACATTTAATATTTGGAAGTAATTTGCTCCACTTTTGATATGTGTGTATTTTCTTTGCCAGACTTGAATAACTGGTTTTGTTCCTGATCATTTAACACTGACAAAGTTGGTCTTCATATAGCTAAAAATGTAATTACTTTTTACTATGATTGTGCATTTAAAAGAAACCACACACCAACAATGGCTTGAGTCTATTATACTTTAAAATTTTCGTTAGAATTTTGTAGGTTAGAATCTAAAACAGTCTATACAATTAGTGAGTATTGTTGTATAAAATTATGCCTAAATGACATGGAACGGAAGTAAACATGGATGTAATGCTGGAGCGCATCTAGCGATCTTTCTAAACCTTAAAACCTCAATCTTTTCAAGATGGTTAAAAAATATACTGCTCTCCCCATCATCGTACCCCATGGTTTTTGTTTTTCTTGCCACTTCTGTGCAACAAGATGCAGAATAGTGACCTACGTCGGTTACTAATGGCACTCAGGTCGGATGAATGCAACCTGGCCATTCAGAGACAGGTCGTTTTTGAAAAGATCAAATTTGTATTGGATTCAGGACCACATAGCCAAGTGGCCTGGGTTGGATTGGAAAAGATCAGATCTGTGTTGTCCAGACTGCCATGTCAAGATCAGATCCAGGTCGCATGTGGGCAAAAAAAATCAGATTTGGGTCACTTCAGGCTGCGGTGTAAACGTAGCCTAAAAGAGAAGAGGATAATTCAATCATTCAATCTGAAAAACTGACATGAAGAGAAAAGACAATTAGGAGAAATTTCTTGATACAATTAGATTGTCTTTGGCACTCAGACCGCAGCAGGAAACATAGCGTTTAATTTTGATAGATATGCATGAACAGGAGCGAAGAATAGGGCTGTTTCCCCCCAGGCTTGAAACTGGTGGTGGAGTGGAGATAGATGAAGTTGGTCAAACTGTAGACTGCTGGTTAGCAAGACGGTCTGCAGAGCTTTATAGGGAGATCCAGTGGACTGCGTAAGCTGATACTAGAGCTTCACTCAGGGACCTGAAAGATGGAAGTCCAGTTGGATAACACAGGTTGAGAGACCCTGTCCATGATGAGCAAGAATGAAGCGACAGTGGAGAGGAAAAACTCCCCATTGGGGGGAAACCTCTGGAAGAACCAGGCTCAGTAAGAGTCCGGGGGGAAGTGGAATGACACTCTGATGAAGCTTTAGCTACGATGGTGGAGGAGGGGCTGGAGGTAAGTTGAAACAATGTCATCTGAATGAAGTCACATAGCGCATCCGTCACCTGTCCACAGGAGCAGTCAAGTGCGGATCAGAGGCTTTTTAAGATGAACTTTGGATGCCGACTGGTTTTCGTGGAGGCATGGTTCAAAGCTGATTGGCTGTGTTGCAGGTGGATGTAGGAGAGCAATGAGTTTCTTAAGTTGAGCTTCCGCCTTGGCTCCATTTTTAGAAAAACAGGGACAGTACAGGTGAGCAGAACATACAGTTGAGACATAGTATGCGTATTAGAGACAGAGGCATAAGCAGACAGTTTGATTTAGAAAGCAGATATATGTATAGAAAGGGGGAAGTTTTGAATGTTTTGAACAGCCTATGCAAATCCTGTCTCTGTCATGATTTTTGCCACTAAGTTGAGTTAGTATTCAACACAGCTGACAGCTTCACCCTGTCTTCAAGCCATCTCCATCAGATTCACCTGACTATATAAGCAGCTCTCAGATCGTTCACTGGGGTCAGATAATTATGAGGCATCGGTGAGTTTATTCCAGGCCTGCCTGTCCGTCCAATCTCAGATCACCAGGCTCTGACTCTGGACTGACTCTTGGATTCGGAACTCTGGTTTGTCTCCTTGATCATTCTGCCTGTCTCTGCTGTCACAGATATGACCCTGTGCATTCCATGGGACCAATGAGTAAATGTCCACAAAGGATTTCTCCAAAACAATCTGGACAGATTCAGGAATCCACACCAACCAGATTCTTCAAAAACTTTTAAAGTTTGTTGCCAAACTCTGAGAAGGTTAGTAAACCAGAATTCTAAATAAAAAAAATAAAAAATTCCCTTTGTTATCTGTCCAATATCCTTCCAGAAGTTCCGGTGGCTGACTCTCGTGACTCCCTCCCGACCTGCGGCAGTTTTATATATCAATAAACTGTTTAAATGTCTCTCTTTGTATCTGTTTGAATTCTGGGCCTCCTGTTTTCTGGTCATTACAGCCACAACCCTTAAAAGCACTACAGGGAGTGATAAGCAACAAAGAACAGCCCCACTAATGCTCAGGCAGTGAAATGCAGCACGCCATAATACTCTGAACTGATGGAAAGAAATCCATATTGATAATACTACTGACAGACCATTCATGATATAAAATAAATCCTTCAATGCGAGTGCTAGAATGGTCTCGAGATGCCCATCTTGCAAAAATGGGTTGAAAAGACGGCATGATTTACGTACAAACAGCGTCTACATTTGGTTGAAAAATTAAATACCGTAATTTTCAGTCAGTTGAAAACTATTCAATTCAATTCAGTTTATTTATATAGTGCCAATTCACAACACGTCATCTCAAGGCACTTTACAGTTCACCAGATAATACAGTCCAATTGTTTCAAAATTTTGTATAAGGAAAACCAGTTGATTGCATCAACATCGATGATATCCCTCACACTAAGCATGCTTATAGCGACAGTGGAGAGGAAAAACTGCCTTTTAACAGTAAGAAACTTCAAGCAGAACCAAGCTCAGTGTGAGCGGCCATCTGCCGAGGCCGACTTGGGTTGAAGGAGACTGAAGCAGAGATAGAAAAAGCAACCGTAAAAGGCCCATCCAAGAAACACACAGCCAGGCAAACAAGCTCTGAGCCAGCTCCCACATCAGAGGATGAAGAGAGCACATCCAGCCAGTAACAGAACCAGGTGTACACTAGTCCAATAATAGACTATTGTAGTTTATGATTGGACTAAGGTGGGAGAGTATCAGCCTTGACTAAAACAGCCCAATTTTCAACAACTATTTCTGGACTAAATCAAGACTATGACAGATCGACTAGATTTAGCATAAAAACCAACTTACAAATGATGTCAGGTGTTTGGGGGGTGATCTGTAAAATTTTCAGCGATCTGAAAATTAAGGCTTTTCACCCAAAACGGAACTTTCACAAGCCTTGTGTCTCTACATCGAACATTGTAAAATGATTCCGAATGCTAGAGTGGTATAGAAGAAAAACAGTCTCATTGGAATCTGCCTTTTTTTTAAACACAAAATTTTAATTTTTTTTTTTCAGTGGAACCAGCCAGAATAAAAAAAGAATTTCAATCTCCTTTGCAACTCAAACAGGCAATTTTTAATGTGGAGCGTGAATAAAATCCTCCAGTTTTTCTATTTTCTCATTCACTTTTTTGAAACTAATGTGTGCACATCTGATGGAATCTCCCAAGGGCCACCTTTATTTTGATTTCAAAATTATTTTTAATATAATATGTAACTGCTGGCTGCAATGGCTGCTGGAGATAGGCACCAGCACCCCTTGTGACCCCACTCGGGAAAAGCGTGTTAGAAAATGGATGGATGGATGTAACTTCTGGAAAAACCTCAACTATATATGGGTATGTTATTTTAAGCTCAAACTTCAGGAGAGGCCCTTGGGACTTAAGAGGTTGAAATAGACAGAAATGAAGACAGGTCCCACAACTCTGCAAATGTTGTTTTATGTAGCATTGCAGTATGTATTAGTACCTAGTAAAAGTCTCACAGGTGTTGACATGTTGTCCCCAAGGCACCATAGGTCTACACTAAACATGCCATGACTTCTCTGTTGACTTATTTGCTCCCCCAGTGTAACCACCCTCTTCCTGGTAAAGCTGCTTGCCAGGTGTAGGATTCTGCATAATCAACTTGTTTCAACCTGAGAGCCAAACGGAATGTCGTTGATAAAAGATAAAACTGCATTTGACTACTATATTACAACACTAAATCTAATAATGCAAAATGTCTAAGTTAAAACACAGTGCCATTTATTCCATTTATGTAATAGAATATATGAAATAAACAATCTGTAAAGAGAAAAAATGACCCTAAAATTTCAGAACTTGCCATGCAACATATTCTCCATTTTGGATTCTTCATTTAAAGGTGTTTTGACAAACAGGGACATCAGGTAAGTCCACCCCTTAGTCTGGGGCGTGGAGAGTGATAAAAAAAAAAAAAAAAAAAGCTTAAAGGTGTGTCTGTAATGTGAAACTTTCCAAAGACCAAAGAGTATTTTCACAATATCTTACGCTTGTCCGCGGAGCTGTCTCCATCCTCTTTGTCTGCTGTTGAAGGTAAGACAAAAATATTACAGACCTGTAACTTTCTTCCTTCTCTGTATTTTCCCTATTTAATTTACTAACTGAACTGAATCAATTGTTCTAAAACACACCAAAACCTTAGATTGAAAGTTTTTTTTTTCCCTTGTTTTTTTGTACTTCGTATTTTTGAATAGAGTCCTTCCACATAGAGATATGTAGTGGCTACACGGTTCTGGGTGAGGCAGGTATGGGGATATGGTGGCAGGTACGGAAGTGGCAGAGACAGTGTTAGAAAGTTTCTCTGAAATGTTTAGCATACTGGATTATTGTTCAATGGAAGATGAATAAAAAACTAAGAGATAACAACATTTTGTGAACAGAACTGTCAAAGACAGGGTAGACAAAGTATAATTAGGGACAAAGGATTTATGGACAGTTTCTTTAACATAGTATTTTACAGGAGAGAGAGCGAAGTAGGCTTATTACCAACTGAGTAACTCGAAGGACAGTTTTTTTGTTTAACTTTAATGTGTGGGTTTAGTATCACATATAGATTGATAAGGAAATCATAAGCAGGTGTATGCTCTGCCACTGGCAGAAATATAACAGAAATAACTTTTGAGTCAAATTTTTTTTATGAAATATGATATATATAGTTCGATTATTGTGCATTGTGGTTTAAAACAAATAAAAAAAATCTCACTCTCTGCCTTTTTTGCTTTAACCTCAGCAGTATTGCACATTATGTTTATTAATTTTTGTGTTAGAGCCAGAGTAGCTATTGTAAGGCACTGTATTTGTAGGGTCATAAACCAACAGAACTGCATGTTATAAACCCGTATCTCTTACAAGATTAGCTCAGTCAGATTTACACCTGAAATGAGGCTCTTGCATCCCTGCCTAAATGTGTTAAAAAAAAACTAATAATTAAAATTAGTTGTGAAGTAAGTTTTTATTTTTATCTATATAGTTTTATTCATACTCCTACTATAGACCAGGTTTCTGTGTCATTAACAAAGCTTGCATTGAAAATAAATAGAAATTAATCGATTTTTATACATCTTGGTAAAAAGAATGAAAAAAATGCGTTCAGTTTTCACTTGTTCAGATCAAATACCAAACTTTTATCCATTAAACATTACAGACACTTCTTTCTTAAGAGTTACTGCTTGGTAAGTTCAGTTAAACCTGTCGGACAGTAAATTTATTCATTGTAATTTTGTTCCGTAAATACCAGGAAGGAATAAGTTGAGTAAATGAATTCAACAGTAAATGAACACATTTAAATTTCTGCAAAAAAAAAAACAACACACAATTTAATTCAGGTGTTATGTATCTGGATATGAAAGTAATGTCCCTACCGAACCTTGAAATAACAAACATTTAAATTAACAAAAAAAAATTATAAACTGTTGTGACTTTTAACAAGAAGGGAGTGGAGCGGCATATCCAAGTGTGGGTCCAGTAGAAACTATGTTATCTACTTTATACATGGGAAAGCTATCTCACTGTTAGGTACATGAAGGTGATAAAAGATAATTGGAAACATACTAATTTAACTTTGTTGCAGTAGTTGCAAAATTATCCCAATAGTATGCCTGATATACCTAAAGGCTCAGACTTATACTTTTGCAGTTTGATTCCTCTTCAGTCACTGATCCACCTTAGGAAAAAAAAAAACACGGATGTGAACCTACCTCTTCTTTCCGACTCAACAATAGGGACATGTCATCTGCTAAAGCTTAATCAACTGGTTTCCTATTGGAAGCTCAAGTTCCACTTTAAATACCAAATCAGGATGCTCGAATGTTTGACAAGACAAATCACCTGCATTTGCCTACTTTGACACTGCTGAAACTCGAATGCCAGTACTGATCTTGCAGTAGCACACCACATAAATGGACTTAAAAGGTTTTCAGAATGTGAAAATATTTTAAAAACAACTACCCTCATCAATAATTGTTATTTAAAGTACGTTAATTGTTGTATCAAGAGCATTATAATTAGAAGGATTATTGCAGGACTACAAAAAATACTAGATAATAATAACAGAATTTTAAGTTTTTCTTTCCCTTAAAAGTAATTACTTATGTAAAATTTTTTATTTAATGTTATCCAGAAATGTATTTCCAAATGTTCTTGCAAAACTGTTGACATTTGAGATAATGAAAAACAGGAAAAATTATCTGAACTTGCTCAGCAAGAGTGAGATTATAGCAAAACATAAAGATTGGGGAATAAAAATAAATAAATAAAAAAAAAACCATACAAGGTGTCTAAGAATTTAGTCTAAAAAAGTATGTATATTTCTTTGTTAGACACAGGCTAGCTAAAGTTTTGCAAAAATTGTTGGTTTAAGTATACAACAGTCATACAGGTTTTGTTTAGTTATTTAACATGAAAGTCTCATTAAACCTCTTTCCTACTGAAAATACTCGGTTAACACATGTTTTTCAAACATCTGTCGACCCGCTAACAATCGTCCTTCGGCTTCCTTCCCATTGGCAAAAAAAGCATGGTCTAACTCCTAGATGGCAAGCTGCGTGGCCTCTGCCTCGCCACAGCTGCCTGTCTAATGACGCATCACAAAGGGTTAGTGTTATTAGTGTCGCCAGTGCAACAAAAATCAGGAAAGTAAACAATGGAGAGCAACATTAAAGGAAGCCAGAGCATAATAAGTTTGCATTATTTCTTACCTCTATTATCTGTTCGAATCTCTCTTATCAGAGCTGCACCGTGTTTTTCGGATGTAAACAGAGCTGTTTCAGCTTGTTAGATCAGACACGACTGGCGCGGTGTGTTGACGTCCGTTTGTTGCGTTCAATGGTGTCACGTAATTAGTTGGTCTGGTGTTCCCAAAGCATGCTGGTCAGAGTCGAGGCAATTTTAACGCAGTTCTTTTGACCTTGGTAAACACGCATCATTGAGCTATTCCCACTGCCACTAAAAGCTGATTGTTTTCCAGGGTTTAAACAGCTTTTTCGGTCAGAGTGAAATGGATAAATGAGAACCAATATGGCACCTAACAGAAAGTTGTCTTCTGGTGAGGTTATGTATTATATGCGTGAAAGGATGAAAAATAATTTTAGTATAAAAATGTTTTGATTAGGCAATACTGCTATAAAAGCATTATACAGTAAATGCAGTCAATTTACGATTTATTCAGTCATCATCTATACAATGGTGTAATGCTTGTTTTCTGTGCTGAATCACAACTCTGTGCATGACCAAAATTCTCCTCTTGGTATGATGTCAAATTGATTTTTTTATTGTTCCATGATGTCATACATGAGGTAGTGTGTTTGAGCTTTCCTCTTGAAATACATTCAGAGCTCTGCTCTGCAAGCTCAAGTGTTGAATCACAAAAGAGACGTCTAATAATAATAATAAAAATATACTTTATTGATCTCACATTGGAAAAATTCAACTCTGTATTTATCCCATAGTGGGCTGCCACTTAGCGGCATCCAGGGAGCAGTGTGGGGTTAAGGGTCATGCTCAGGGACCCAAAGTGCAGGTTGTGGGGATATATATATATATATATATATATATATATATATATATATATATATATATATATATATATATATATATATATATATATATATATATATATATATATATATATATATATATATATATATATATATATATATATATATATATATATATATATATATATATATATATGCTCCTGGTGCAGGGGGGTGACAGGTGTTGTTCATGAAGGATGTAATCTCAAAAAAGGCTACAGTGAAAATGAGGTCAAACTCCAATATCTATAAAACAAATGTGATGATTAATGCAGCCCTGCTCATATTACATTCCCAAATTGAGTCTTAATCAAACAGGAACAGACCAGGTGAAGCTACTATGACAACAAAAAGCAGAGAGAACATAAAGTTATACGTGCAAATAAATACTGCAGAATGGGAAAATAGAGATAGATAGAATGAATACAAAAGAATAGAATACGATTTTTTGAAGGATGGTGTTCTGTTTGAAAACCTGATTTTTAAACATTGTGTAGAGAATTATTTTTAGTTTTTCACTAAAAGAAAATATTGACTATCTGGAAGCTGTCTCCACGTTCAACACATACAGTTTGCTTACAGGACTACAGGACACCCATCAGTCAAAACCCTATTTCCTCTAATCCGATTGTTAAATTTGGCATCAACAGATGATTTATTAAATATGCAGAGATATGTCAAATTCCATATAGAATGCTTTCTGTGGAGTTTTATTGTGTCGATTTTTGCTTTGCATCTCTATAACACCTTAGAAAAAGAATTGTATCTGCTGTTAAAAAAATTTTTTTTTTTACACAATACACTTATAAAAATAGAATTTGTTCAGAAAATTTAGATTTCTGTTGTTTCATATATTTAGTTATGTTATTTATCCATTGAAAAATATTTTCAGTCCATCTGTTTCACCTGCAGGGCCACAAAATGTCTGAGTGAGAAGTGTTTTGTATACAATGAATACCAACTTATCCCATAACAAGCCAAATTATTTTTCAAGAATTGTTATTGTGCCGGTAAAGGTTAATTCAGGTCAGTCATTGGTTATTGTTTAACCAAAGTATGTGTCATTTTTTTTGACTCTGACAACCTTCACAGCTTTTTTCTCATTATAAGTAAGGGAGAAAAACTATCTAGATCAGAACAGGGCAGATTACCGTGCCATAAGGGCCGTATGATGAACTGTTCTCTCTTTGCAAAGATAAGAAAATAAAGTGCCGACTGAGTGAAATCCAACGATCTCTGTTTATTTAACTGGGGTGAATAGTTGAATACTATTTTCCACTGCAAGCAGACACATTTTTATATGTGGATAAATAAATAAATAAATATTATTGGCATACAAGGTGGAAACATGTAATCACAATTACACATTCAGGTTTACAAGGACAAAATATAAAAAAAAATCTTTGACTGTTCTTTATCATGTTAAGTGAGGTGTATAGGTACTGTGTGTGTTCAATCCCTTGTATACGCATAGAATCTTGGATAAGATTTCTTTTTATTGTTATGGTTGTATGAGTTACTGTAAAATGGCTTTTTGTTCCCTTGTTTTTCTTTAAGCTACCTGTTGTGTTAAGGTATGCTTGACACACAATCTGTGTGGAAAATGAGCCACCCGTCACATCGGCTGGAGCATTTATACTCTGTGCAGCTTTTCCCCATTGTGGATGGTTCCGTACAGGACAAACCGCAAGCTTACAACACCAAACTACAAGGAAGTAGAAAAGACAACAATTTACAACTTTTTCAAAGCCTCTCAGTATTGTCTTTGACAGCCATCTTAGATTAAGTCTTAGTGTTTGTCTTCTGGTCGAAAACTATTATTAGTTTTAGTCGCATTTTAGTCATTACGATATGTGAATGTTTTAGTCAGTTTTATGTTGCAAAAAAAAAAAATTAAGCTTTACAATGTTGAATAACAACCACATTCTTACCAGACTGACAATTCTGGCCTGGATACTACAACTGCTGGATATAGAATGCTGCCATGCAGTTTATAGTAGTTGGGCAAAAACCTTTGATTTCCATAATTAAAATAAACTTTTTTATGAATTAATGCCCTACTTTATACAAAAGTGTTTCACAAAAGTTGTGGTAGGCACATGGTTAATAAATGAAACGCATATTTTAGAAGGTATATCTAAAATAGCAGCCTTCCTAGACAGTTCTATACAATAAAATATTAAAATAAATGGATGAAGGAAATTAAGTAAGATCAATAATGATGTAAGCAGTGCCTAACCTAACTAACCTTGTTTAACCCTGTGTAGATGCATGGTATCTTAGATTGGATCACATCATATGCTCATGAGAGGGTGCTTAACACATTTACCATCTTTGATAATAAAAGGGTTTAAATATCCTGAAAACTGTCTTACAACAGCAAAAGGGCTTTAGTAAGTGTGCTTTTTTTCTTCACCTTACCAAAGGACATTTACCCAAATATTTGTGAGTTAGATATAACATGTTTGACTCAGTTTACATATTTTGAGAGTCAGTACAAGCTGTACAAGGAAATAAAGAAAAGAAAAGGGTACAGACCTTTTGCAGTCATGTGACTGCTGTCTGTTTAAGCAAATGGTGTAGGGCTTTATGACACCTTGGGTGCCATAATAATACAGCAAGCTATATAGGCTACTGCAGAGATGTAATACAAAATTTCTTTAAAAAGTTTTCTTGTTGGAGGGTGGGATTCCTATAATTTGCCAGCTAGCTTGTTTTACCGATTCACGACTGCCGTTCGTCGGAAAGCCCCAACTTTGCCTACCACGTCTTATCTGGGCTGTTAGAAGTAATTTCCAACAGGGGGTGCTGCGAAAATTTTTGTTTTTTTTATTTGGATAAAAAATCTCCTATGAGCCTGCAGACCTATTCAAATACAATAAAGAGAAATAAATATATAGCTGGTTTCACAGAATGTGAAAGCATTTCATTAACACAACACTATGAAGGAAATTTGAATCTGGGGCTGGCCCTGCTGGTGCAATTGCCATCAGAAGCAGGCTGACAGTCTCCTCACTCTGGGTCTCTGCAATGTCATTGTTGCGGTACTAGTGTTCTTCTTTACTGGTTGTGGTTTTCCCAAAAAATCCGAAATGCATTTCTGTGCCAAATTTCCTACTTGTTCCTGACAACAGACTTTTCCCGGAGGCCCAGGTCTAATTGCCTTTGAGTCAGAAGTGGAAGCAAATCATCAAAGCAAAAACATTGTGTGCTTACCCAAAAGTTAACCACAGGATTATGTACAGGATTACACATAGGCTGCCATTATTTGCATTTATAATCCTCTCCTGCTGCTGTGGCTGTGTGTCTGCTTAGATAAAGAAAAAATTATCTCCTTTTCTTTTTTTTCTTTTTTTTCCAGTGTCCTGTCTGGCAATATAGCAATAAGTATAATTGTCTTGATGCCAAAAAGAGCCCAACAGATTTTACTTTCACAAGTGGAGCAGTAGGGCTATTGCCATAGTGTTCCGCTTGTTTCATGCATATAAATTGCTTTATTATAATTATGCAGGGAGTTTTACAGATTATATGGACACTGCTTTGTAAGTAGAACAGAAGAGTAAAAACAGGAAAAAAAGTTGAAAGATGAAAGAAAGAGGAGATAGAAGGGAGATAATGATAAACATTTTCAGTCTGATTCATCACCTGCAAAGAGATGTATAGAACAGCACAACCAACAGACATGGAACGAGACATACAATAAAGTAACACCTTGAAACTATCGCTGAAGTAGTATTATTTAATCTGACATGTACTCTGTGTTCCCTGAGGATAAGAATAATAATTATGATAATAATAATAATTATTAATAATAATAGAATAATAATAATAATGAAAAAAAAAATTATCTCCTTTTCTCGAGAAAACCACCTTCAAAAAAGTATCGGAGGGACATGACTGCTTTTGGCTTCCATAGTGCAAAGTATTTTAATAAATCTTTTAAAAACATGCACCAGTAGGGAGTGCTTGCCCCACTTCCTGCAGCAATGCATCTTATACGATTATTTGATGAATAGCCAATCTTACTTTTTTGGAAAAACTAATAAAGGTTCATAAAGTTTAGATACCTTGTGTTAGGATGGGTCAGGGCAGTCAGCAGACATACTATGATCTCGGCCATGATTACACCTAGTGTGTTACAGTAGCTATTCAGATCAGGAGGTTTTCTTCCGGATGGGAACCTTACGTAATCATTGACAAACTTAAAATACAAAGATTATGCTTATCCTGGCAAGGGGGGCAAGTAAAACATGGCCGTGTGTTCCGTCATTATGGGCCATGTGTTTCCTGTTTAGGAAGCAAGTGAGACAGACTCCAAATCGTAGCAATGTCCCAGCTAGAATATAGACAATGCAGTAATATAAGTTTTTGTGAAATAAGGCTGCAGAATCAGTAGCGGTCCATGACTCCAGTGTGTCTCAGTCAGGCCTTCTGAACATACGAGCAGATAGAGATCTATAAAATGCTGGACAAGGAACTCAAGAAAATTGGGCACAGTGCTTGTTAACAAATGAAGGTGTCAGCAAACACTTGGTACTATAAAGATTTGTAACCCAGTCATTGGGCTGTTGGTGGTCTCTTTCCATATTAAGTTTACCAGTGTTCTTTTGCTACATTTCACCTTCAGCTGTTGCCAACACTGTGTATTTGATGTCATCATTTCGTTGTGGCTGAACTACAGATACAAAAGCAAAATCTATTTGGAGCAGTAACAGTTGACATTATTCATGCCTCATTCTCCGCCACACTACCAACTTTTTAATAATTTGTCTGCTGCTGTACCAGATAAAACTAAACATTGAAAATGTTTTATCTAAATTTGAAGTACTCATACATCTCTAAAGTGAGACTCCTATTGGGAAATCTGATTCCAGTTTTGTTTTGCAGAATGTTAAAACAGATTGTAGTAGGAAATTACCAAGTAATTTGCCTAAATATGTTTAAACACTTTTGAAAATGTTTCATAAATTGCTTGACAACTCAAAAAAACATTTGGAAGGAAGCTAGGTGTCTTGAGTGTCAGTAGACTTAAGGCTAAGGATCTAAATTGCTGCAAACATTGATTGCTTATAAATGTTGCAATCTTTTCTACGGTTGTCACAGTGGAAAACTAGCCTGACGTAGTCCGACTCAATTCTAGTCAGAATATGAGTCCGATACTGCTCCATAGAGCTGTGATTATGGGGCGTGTTTTGAACGAACCAGGAAAAAAAATGCCTCTGCACTCAATTGGATAGACCTACAACCAATAAGAGCAACGGACTGCGTGACGTATCTTAAGCGAGGCATAGTTGTTGTCCACAAAAATCAAAGCGTGCAGTTTCACGCCTAGAATAAGAAGATGAGACTTGATCGCGTTTCTCTGTTCCTCTTTTAAAATTAATTTGCTGTCGATATCTTCTAGAATAGACCTAATAGCAGAATCTACTCACCCAAACTCTCCAGCGGCAGCCATTATTGTTGTCACCCAAGCGCGCATTGGTCACGTGGTTGATAACGTTACTCTTGATCATCTGTCCATCATCGTATAAAGCCCGCCCTGACAATTTGATTGGATCGCCTGACAGTGGGCTTTAATACTTGCGCTACTATGGAGCAGAGCCAGACCGAACTTCCCCGAACTCAAACCTTGTGGGCGGGACTAAGTTCGGACTGGCACCCAGGCTAGTGGAAAACATTAGAACATCCTCAAAATATCCTTATAAGTACTGGATTTGTTTAACTGGGGTTAAAAAACAATGTTAATATATGTGGTTTGGATCAATGTGCAACAGTTTTAAGGGAATGATCACAAGACCTGACGTGGCTTTAATGTCCTCTTGTCTTCCTGTAGTATTGAAAGGTGGAGCTTGTTCAATGGGACACTAAATGTGAAAGTAGAATAATATCTTTACATACAACATTTAGATTGAACACAAATCAACATGATTTGCGTAAGTTAAGAAATAAGATCTTAAACAAAAATAGATTCCTTAGGACAGCACATTTAGAAAGTCAAAAAAAATCAGTAATGGTTTAAGAGACCTGAAGGATTTTGGTTGGGGTTAAAATGTTGGATACAATTTCTTGCCCCCAAAAAAGGAATACATAACCAGATTAACTGTATGAAAAAGAATCTCACAGTAACGGAACAACCTAGAGCTATTTTAATTCATTGAATGGGATAGAACTTTCTGAAAACAAACCCCTACACTAGTAGATGCAGAATACAGACAATTACCCCAGAAGCAACCTGAGATGCAGTTTTTTCTTTCTTTTGTGCCATTTAAAATGATAAAGTTTACTAACTTTATAATTTTGTCACTTTATGGGCTCTGTCCCCTGCAAACCTCTTCTTTCTTAAAGTAAAACACAGCAGGACTGTGCAGTTGACATTAGGTCATTTCTGAGAAATGTAAACATCATTACAGATGTTGCTGGAATTACCCTCTCACCTGTAGTGTAATAGCCTGTTATAACCTGCTAGATTAGGTATCCTGGTAGAACTCAGAATGTATTACTGCCATTTATTACTTCATGAATTCTACATAAATGGGCAGAAAATGGAAGATTCTTGGGAGTTCTTTAATAATAAGACCTATTAACACTTAAGCTAAACATTTGCACCCCTCACATTCTGTTCTGCATGCAATTCCTATCAAACATCTGCTATTGATTTATCAACTTTTTTAACCCCTAGTTCAGGCAGGATTTATGTGTTTGGGTTTCACTGGACAACATCCAAATACAAGTAGGTTGCAATTCTTACACACACACAAGTTCAGGGAGACCAGTCAACCAAACATGCATGTGTTTGGACCATGAAGTATCTGTGGATATTTAATTCTTTAAATTTTGTGATTTTATATATATGAGAAAAAGTTAATTGTGTTTCTGGTACAATATATGAGATAAATAATCATGAAAGAGATATTCCTGAAGAAACAACCTTTTCTGGTTCCCAGTACAGCTTAATAGTTATAGACTGTGTCAGACTACAGTTACTGTAAGTTATAATGTTGAGCTGCATTTACTTGACTTTACTTTACTTGATGCAAGATCAAAAATAAAAATCTAGTTGTTCAAGTTCTCTAACAAAAACCCTTATGTTTCTTAAGCTAATGCATATGTCCATTATAGAAAGGTTAATAGAAAAAAAAGTATGTTCTAATTTTTTTGGTATCCATTCTTACCTGCTGGAAGAGGCTTAGCTAAACCGGTCTTTCAGGTTTATTTAGTTCAACCGTTTTTTATATATCTCAAAGATCAAAACCAATATGTGCAACGCATATCTGTAAAACTGTGTAGTGTGTCTTGTTTGATCATACACTGCTGAACTACACACTGCACAAGCTGAATTTTAACTTAACTTTGCACATGTGTTTTTTTTTTCTTTTTACATAAAATATCAATCTATGATATCCAAATCTATACGATATAAATATGGAAAAAACCTAACATTTGGCCATTATATTAGATTTAATAAACTCTTCAATAGTAAGAAAAAAAATACAAACCTGTAATTATTTTGTTTTTCAGTTTCAAATTGCTTGACAAATAATCAGTGGAAGGAGTTTCCCATCAGGTAGGTCAACCATCTCATTTCCTTTAGTCTTGGGTGTGAATTGCAAGGGTGTTCTTAAAATATTTACAGTGAGGGAAACAAATATTTGAACAACCAGGTAATTTTACAAGTTCTTCTTCTTACAAATCATGGAGGGGTCGGACATTTTCATCTTAGGTGCATGTCCACTGTAAGGGACATAATCAAATTAAGAAAATCTGGAAATCACTATTTATAATTTTTCAATAATTCATTTGCATCTTGCTGTTAATGAGTATTTAAACACTTCTCATTCAAACAACAACTCTGTTCCCTATAGAACAGTTAATCTGCTTCTAAAAAGCAGCATGACCAGAGTTCATCAGTCCTTTTCCCAATCAAACACAGATCAGCGGTCAGACAGCAACGTCCAAGCCTTATTCTTATAAGAAGAACTTTTTGAAACCTGCTTTTTCCCCAACTAATGTCTCCCCCTGTAATACATCTCTGAACTTCATGGTAATGTCTCTCTTGATGGTGCTGCCACTGACTTAATTCCTTGTGGGTAAACAGACGACCATACACTGAGAACCCCAGTATTATGGTGCGTTCACACCACAAGCAAGTTCCGGGAGCCCCTCAGGTAGTTCACTGCTCTGCATTTCAGATACACAGTGTTTACACCCTGTACTGCATCATCAAATAGGTAGAGCTTCAGCTGCCTAAAGCTGAAACCCCAATGACGTGAGAAAATCTCAGCAAATACACTGAATGGTTAGTGCGTTAGAACAGGTTTGTGAATGTAAAAAGAGCAAGAAAAAGTGGCCACTTTGGTTCATCCAGATGCAGCTGTGATTCAGTCTGATTTGGAGGGACTACCTTGTAAATTTAACCCTGCAGAAGGCATAAATGCTGGGCAGAGGGCAGTGACAGACCGGGGTCTGTGCTGGAGACAAGGGAGGATGATGAATAGTCCTTCTAGGACTAAATTAAAATGTCTTTTTTTAAAGCTACATAACACCCTCTTGAGAGCATTCCTAATTTGCTCCTTTATCAACATTATTTATGTCTGTATTCCCTTTTATGTGAAAAAAACATTTGCCTTCAATCAGTCCCTGATTGGCTGCCGTGTTGCAATATAACACAAAAGTTAAGCTCGTTCAAGTTTAGTGATCACCGCTCTGCTCACTCCATATGGTGTTGCTGTTTGGCAACACCTCAGCTCTACCTAATAGCACGAGATAAGAGTGAGGCAGTGAATGCCCTCCCCGCTGGCCGCTTCCCCGCCCTTCCCTACGTGGTCTGTATAAGAATTCTATGTGAATCCAACGCCACACTCACTGCAGACACCTCTGACGGCATCATAACACTAATTTATAATTTTTTCGGTAAGATCTACTGGGTTTCCCTTGCTCCTCTGTTTAAGAAAGTCTTTAAGAATCCATAGGACCAAACCACTCTCAGTATACCGCAACTCTGATGACTCAGCCCACACTCTTTAGAGAAGAGTGAGTGACCCTTTGAAAACTCCCAGCTCTCCTCTAGCAAATACTTCACAGGGTTCACTGATTCTTAAAGGGCTTAGTGGATCTCAGCATACAGCTAACAGGCATGTTAAGCAGTCACTAAAAAAAGCTATTTTCATATTATATCGAAAGTTTTTACATTGCTATGCAAGATGGATGCACATTTAGGACAGCTTGGTTTCATTAGTTACATTGAAAATAGATATTTTAGATAGGTGTCTATAGTAATCATCAATTAGCTGACTGAGTATGAAGTAAAATATTTTTGATTTTGCTTTTCCCTCTTTTCTGTATCCTACTCAGAACAGACCATGTCATCTGGAACCTTTCACAAAATCCTCAAACCCCTTTTGTTCACTACTTTTATTGTTGGATGCTTTGTGATTGGCTTTTTAATGTATTATAAGCCCTCCACTGGCTGGTTAAATCATCTGTTAAAATTCTCAGATTCTGTAACCAACAGCCATGATGTCTTTACCAAAAAGAATGAGTCATCCAATTCCAAAAATCTCATCTCTCAAATTTCTCCGGAAAAAAAGGAGAAAAACAAGACAGTCATTCTTGTCTGGCTCCTGCCCTTTGGAAGCAACCAGAAAATGGATATCTGTAGCTCTGCCTTTAACATTGAGGGCTGTTTCATTACAGCAGACAAAAAGCTCTACAACAAATCACATGGAGTCTTTTTCCACCACAGAGACATTCATAGGGACCTGTCCAACTTGCCAAAGTCACCACGGCCACTGTTTCAGAGATGGATTTGGATGAACATGGAGTCCCCAACGAACTCACCCAAGCTCCCTGGAATTAACAACTTGTTCAACCTGACTGTCAATTACCACCAAGATTCTACTGTCCAAGTACCTTACGGATCTATTATACCAGTAGAACCTCAAGAAAACTTTGTACTACCAAACAAAAACAAACTAGTCTGTTGGATTGTTAGTAACTGGAACCCCAATTATGCAAGGGTGAAATATTACAGAGAATTACAAAAGCACATTAAGATTGATGTATACGGCCGAGCCTTTGGAAAATACATCGGCACGCAAGATTTCCACCCTACTATATCTAGCTGTAAATTCTATTTGTCCTTTGAAAACTCAGTCCACAAGGACTACATCACTGAAAAACTGTACAACCCCCTGTCTTTGGGCACAGTGCCAGTGGTTCTTGGCACAACTAGACAGAACTATGAGAACTTTGTTCAAGGAGATGCCTTTATCCATGTGGATGATTTCAAATCACCCAAAGAGCTGGCCGATTACCTGCATCTCCTGGACAAGAACCAGGAACTGTACCTTGCATATTTTAAATGGAGAAAGCACTTTAAAGTCCAAAGACACACTTTTTGGACAGAACATGCATGCAAGGCTTGTGAATACATAAGAAAACA
Source organism: Cyprinodon tularosa (assembly GCF_016077235.1). NCBI lineage: Eukaryota > Metazoa > Chordata > Actinopteri > Cyprinodontiformes > Cyprinodontidae > Cyprinodon > Cyprinodon tularosa. Next base: position 1,871,285 of record NW_024038004.1, read on the forward strand.
TAAAGAATACAGGGTAATAAATGACCTCATTAAGTGGTACTGGGGCTAATGGCCCTTAGATGGAATTTGCAACACTCTTTACCTTTTGAGAAAGTGGTACTCAGGACACAAAAAATATGTTGCTCTTGAGGACAAATGTTCTATTGAAAATGTGATATTACAATATGTTACAATATTAATAATATTAAAACATAGCAATCCAGTTGAAAACGTTATCATCTAGCCAGAGTCCAAGGTAAAATATGAAGGTAGTTTAACACAACTGAGATTTCTGTTGCTGATTCTAATATGTCTAACAATATGAAGAAATTTTGAAGCCACTGCAATAATTAATTACATACAATGTTACCATGGAAGCCCTGTCATAAGACAGTTGCTACCTGATCAAGTTATGAATTGGATTTTATTCGGAGTCGACAAAGGAAAGAAAAAATGTAGAAAAAAATTAAAACTTTTTCCTTTAGAGTTTCTTTTGGGTTTCTCTCCATTGCTTTTCCTATATATATATATATATATATATATATATATATATATATATATATATATATATATATATATATATATATATATATATATATATATATATATATATATATATATATATATATATATATATATATATGGAAAGTGGAACTTCAACATAATAGACTGTACTTCATATTCATAAAAACATTTGTTAAATGGGGTTTTCTGTGTGATTAATTTGTTGCTGCATTAATGAAGAAAATTATGTGTCATATACATATATATATATATAAATGTTTTATGTCTCTTTTTATGACAGTGGAAGAACTATATTTGCAGTCTATTGTAACCTTTTGGGTGGTGCTTTAAATAAGTCATATTGTATCAAAGTAAAAAGGTACACTTACACTTCATTGCAAAAATAGAGAACATGTTTCTAGAGCCAGGGGAATTTGGGTAAGCTATTTTTATATCCAAGTTGATTTTTATGAAATGGCATTTAATGTCTTGAGAAAGATGTGCCAAAATTAACCATAATAGTTTATAATAGTTTTTCCAGAACAACAAGATTTTGTGATACAGTGCGGTAGGTCATTTTGAGGAAAAGGGTTTTGTTTTGTTTTTTTATTGTACTTTTTTATATTTTGCCTGTTGTGTTCCAGTTGTATATAATTGAATACTGAATTGAATAAAGATATGGATAACTGAACACACTTTGATAAATGAAGTATATGGTTCTTTTACAGAAAATCAACATCAAAGGTGGTGCAAGTGAAACTGATAAGAATCTTTTGATTGAACTTTTGCTTAAGCTTCACACGGATGGTTAATGGCAGCAGTAGTCCCTTTTGTGGCTTCATAAAGAAATAAAACAATGCTAAACAGATACGTTTTGTTTTTAGAAATAAAAGCTGGAGCAGATATAGTTGAAGCAGTGGCTCCTTAAATCGTATCGTTTTAGGAAAAGACAGAGTTAAGAAAAGAAAGACAAGGCCAAGTGTTTGATATTATTATTTTATAAGTAAAATTAGTAATAATAAATTTTTAGTCAACATTAGGCACAAAAAAATAATATTTAAAGTAAACTATAGAATTGTGATTGTTGAGCTACCAGCACTTAATTATGAATATGATTCAATATTTGGCAATATTTGGATCCATAATTGATAACCATTTACCAACTTCACCGCAAAAGTTAAATATAATACTGAATTGCGCTTTTTTTTCCAAATAGCAAATATTAATCATCTTGAATTATAATAACAGACTTGGCATTTGATAACTATCAGCTAAAATCACAGTAAATGGTACCATGGTATTAAATCAATATCTCTAGAGGCTAATTTTTATATGATACAACAGATCATACAAGAGTTTCATAATAAAATAAGAAAAAAAAGTGTTTCTCTTATCCATCTGAGATTTTTTAAATGAAAACCACTCTTCTTGCAATGCAACTATTCAGGTCCTACAAATTGCCTAATTAGACCAGTAACATTATCTTTTTAATAACTGAGGTTAGATCACAGAATGGATCAACCCAGAGTTTTCTATCGATTCAAGCTTGAAATATGGTGCCATGTTCTCTGTGGGTTCTGCACTAGAGGTGTTTCAGCACTTTCTTGTTGCAGGGCCAGCTGGTCAGTTGTTTTTGTTAGGGTAGGGCCATGCTCTTCCTGCCACTTGTTTTTTTATAAGTTAGGCTTCAGAACCTTCTTTGGTCAGCAAATTGAATATCAGGGATTAGGGTTTGATAGTTTGGGCAGTCTTGGTGGAATTTAGATAGTTCCCAGTTTGGTTTTAGGGCCACATTATGCTGCTGCCATTCGCCTGTGATTGGATGTGCAGGTGTCACCCTCCCATGATAGCGCTAAGTGAACAGGAAGGCCCATAGGTTTCAGATGGGAAGCTGGCTCCTTGGTAGATGACTGCCCTCTGTCCTTTCCTTTACATCCCAGGACACCTCCCTCTGTCTCTTTATCATACAACCACTCAAGTAGGGCTTTGGAGTGCAGGTGGTCACTGGAGTGTAGGGACAGTTTTCTATTTCTTCGTTCTTGATTGTACAATTTAGACACTATAGACACTATAACTTACAACATTTTCTTTACATGTAGATGCAGGAGTTTGGTGGTATGTTCATATTTTGACAGCCAAAGTTGGATTTATTTTATTATGTTTGCATAAAGTACCTTTACTTAACTCCAAATGTTTAGATGCTTAGACATTGAGATAAGGATAAGGGTTGAGAGTAGGGGCATGTTGGCACTAGCTGGCAGGTTCTAGCAGGAAATACATTGTGTTACTTTCATTCCAGTAAAACACTCTTAATTACCCTCTTCCTTGCCTTACCTGCTTTACAGCCCATCTACTTGTATATTTGAATGGCTGTGGGTTCAAAGATGGGTTTGTGCACACCTTGACGCATTTCAATTTACTGATACCTTTCTGTGAAAGATAGAAATGTTCTCTTAGATTTTGGGACTGTGTAAGACATAAAACTATAAAAAAAATCAAGCACGAATCATAAAACATAACAAATTTTCACATATTTAAAACTCTACGTCTTCTGGTTCCCTCTGCAACTGGAGAGCGATTTAACACGTAAGACTATAAGGGAGTAGGTAATCATGATCACTTGCTTATAAGTGGTAAAGGTTTAAAAGAAAGATCCAGTTCTTCAAGTACTGGGGGAAAAAGCAATCTTACTTCTTAAACTGATTGTCAGTGTTTTTAATATAAATATGAACACAAAAACTGATGTCACATGACTTCCTACAGATATTTAGATCACACAGTGTAAATGGGCAAAGCATTGTGCACTGCTAATTCGTGGAAATTAAGAATTTAACAAGTGCAGGTAAGCCACTGTTGGCTTTAAACATTTTCCCAAGTGTCAGTGATCATCAAGCATTCCACCTCTTCCCCCGTGACTGCAGAGATTACAATAAAATCTCATCTTTCAGGTTTATGCAGTTTACCCGTTCTAAAGACTGAGCATTTTAATTGCAAAACTGTGGGAGTATCTTTTTCCTCATATACCTGATGTGTGTTAAACACCACTTTAACTGTGGTAAACTGTAATATGCAAATCATGGTTCTGCTTTTAGTTTCCTTTTTCTTAGGAATAGGAACAAAAATAACATACGTTTATGGAAATCACAACTTTTGGCTTTTATAATATACTTTTTAAGCTTTTTCGCACTAAGGAGAAAAAAAAAATCATTAAACAAATATTAATTCTATTTTCCCTGTTTCAAGTTGCTTGACATTGGCTGCAGGTGTTTCTCATCTGGTCAGTTGACATCTCTTTTCCTTTAGTCTTGGGCGTGGACAGTTCTTTTGAATAGGTGTTTAAATACGATTTTATTCAACGTGCTGTATTTACTTTCAGAAATATCTGTCTCTGTCCATACATACATACATACATATATATGCCTGCGGGCAGGCGGATGGACGGACGGACTGAGACTTTAGACTTACTTAGACAAACTTTATTGTCATATTGTATACACAGTGTATACAGAAAGAAATTTAATTTTGTACAGCTCTCATGACAGTTCCATTTCTTTCATTTCTAGATAGATAGATAGATAGATAGATAGATAGATAGATAGATAGATAGATAGATAGATAGATAGATAGATAGATAGATAGATAGATAGATAGATAGATACTTTATGAATATGATTAAAGCCTTTCTGTGCACAAAAAACCTGCATCTCAATGTGAAAAGATAAGAAGTACTAAGTCTTAACCAAATAAACTCATTTTTAGACAGAGGTGTTCAGTAATAGCAGTAAAAGAAACTTGAATAATCTACATAAGTATATATATATTTTTTATCTGTGCTTTAATAGAGTATTTATTTTCCTGAGGACTTTTTAGGTTGACTCACTACATTTGAACAAATATGTTTATACATTCTACTCTCTACTTTCCAAAAACTGGCTAGTATATTTTATATATATATATATTGATAAAAATATGACATAGTAGTAACAGCGAGGCAGGGAAAATTAAGAGCACATATATGAACACTGGGCTGCTGGAAAACATTGTATATAATAGATCATATTGTGAGGTGCTTCTCTGTTAGACTTTAAATTTCCAAAGGTCTATGTTAATTCTAATGTTATTTTCGATTTTAATCTTTAATCGTGTAAATAATAGAGCTCTGAAAGTATCAGCTGCTAATGCAGGACTTCATTTCAATCTACAGCATATTACCCCCCAATCCTGTGTAGTTAAACCAGTTTGGCAGTGTGTGTGTGTGTGTGTGCGTTTGTGTGAGGGTTGAATGACTTTGCATAAAGGAGAGGTTATAATTAAATACCAGGGAGGAACAAAATGAACCTGTTTAGATAATGTTGTAAAACAGACAGACAACAAACTAGTCTCACACAGAAATATTATCTACCTCTTCAAACGTACTAAAATTAACCCACTTTCAATGCTGTCATTTATATTATGGCACACTATACCTAATTGGCAAGCTTTTTTTTTTATCAGTGTTTTTCAATAAGATAAACTGAAATACTTATGGTGTACTGCAATCGTAAAATAAATCACAATGTTGTCAATTTAAATCAAAACCAACTTGTAAGGCATTTTAAAGATCGGTGATTAGTTAAAAAATATTCCAATCAAGCATTCAAAATGTATTCCTAAGATAACTGTATATATTCAATTCTAACTTTATCTTTATGTATTCATCCATTTAAAACTAAATGTATCAACGCTGTTTTTCTTTCTTTTTTCGTCTCTCATATGAAGGAGTGAGGGCTCACTCAGGACCTGCAAATTTAAGATCAACCACACCTCAGCAGATCGTCAAAGACTTTTTTTTTAAACTTTAAAATAAAAGAGGCATATCTGAGTACAAACCAACAGATCAGTTCACATAGCACTGATTCAGGAAAGGGCTTTGTGTGGATCCCAGCATACAGAAAACAGGTATGTTAAGCAAGGCGACTGAGAAAGCTTTTCTTTCATTTTATACCCCATGTATTTTACATTGTTATACAAGCAGGGTACACATTTAAAGCATCTTGTTTCTATTAGGTACATTAAAAATGAATACTTTCAAATAGTTACCTGGAATAATTAGCAATAAATTGACATAAATCAAATCTTTTTAATTGTACTTTTCTCCTCTTTTCTGTATCCTACTCACAGCAAACCATGTCATCCGGAGCTTTTCACAAAATCCAAAAACCCCTTCTATTGAGTATTTTTGTTCTTGGATGCTTTGTGACTGCCTTTTTGATGTATTATAAGCCCTCCACTAGCTGGTTTAATGATCTGGTGAAGTTCTCAGATTCTGCTAATCCCAACCACGTCGTCGATACCAAAAAGAATGACACAAACTTTACCATTGTTCTTGTTTGGCTCCTGCCCTTTGGAAGCACCCAGAAAATGGACATCTGCAGCTCTGTCTTTAACATTGAGAGCTGTTTTATTACAGCCGACCGAAGGTTCTACAACCAGTCTGATGGGGTCGTTTTCCACCACAGAGACATTCATGGGGACTTATCCAACATGCCAAAATTACAGCGACCCCCGTTGCAGAGATGGATTTGGATGAACATGGAGTCTCCATCAAACTCACGCAAGCTGCCTAAGATTAACAACTTGTTCAACCTGACTATGAGTTACCGCCAGGATTCGGACATCCCAGTACCTTCTGGATTGTTAATGGAAACAGAAACTCTGGAGGACTTTGTGCCACCAAGCAAAAACAAACTGGTCTGTTGGATTGTCAGCAACTGGAATCCAAATTATAAGCGGGTGAAATATTATCAAGAATTGCAAAAGCACATTAATATCGATGCATATGGAAGTGCTTTTGGCAAATACATTTCTAACAAAGATTACAACCCTACTATATCTAGCTGTAAATTCTATTTGTCCTTTGAGAACTCAGCCCACAAGGACTACATCACTGAAAAACTGTACAACCCCCTGTCTTTGGGCACAGTGCCAGTGGCTCTCGGCACAAGCAGACAGAACTATGAGAACTTTGTTCCAGGAGATGCTTTTATCCATGTGGATGATTTCAAATCACCCAAAGAGCTGGCCGAGTACCTGCTCCTCTTGGACAAGAACCAGGAACTTTACCTCTCATACTTTAAATGGAGAAAGCACTTTGTTGTCAAAAAACCCCATTTCTGGGTAGAGCACACATGCAAGGCTTGTAAATACATAAGACAGCATAAAGAATACAGGGCAATCAATAACCTTAATGAGTGGTATTGGGGCTGATGGTCCTCAAATGGGCTATGCTGTACTCTACACTGCTTTAAAAAGTAGTACTCCCGCCTCATGGAGAAGTTAGTAGGCCTAGACAAACATTTATCTGTAAATGTGAAGTCATTTTAAAACAGCGGTTCAGTCAAAAAAAAAAAAAAAAACACCACACAGAGTTAAAAGTTAAATGTGTAGTTTATGCTAAAAAAAATTACATTTAAATATTTTTGTCCATTTGATTTGCATTGCTCAACCATTAGATATGTTTAAAGAAATATATGACTGAATACTTCTGTAATAATTACTCACATAGGGGATAACTTCCTTCCTTCCTTGGCAATTGTTTGAACCACAACTTCATATCTAAGTAAAAAAAACAAAATACAATTCGAGGGGACAGAATAGGGACAATGTTTGTAATATCAGGTGAAAGAGCATATTGTGTTTTTATGTTTGAATTTGTTTGAATCAGATGGAAAACAGTTGGCAATACCTTGTTGAGAAGGATGTGCCAAAATTAATCAACATTGGTCTGTCCAACAGATTTTTCATTGCATGAAAACAACACTTTGTTTTGTGAATGGACATTTTGGGAAAAGGGCCTGTCAATTTTTATATATTTTCCATATGTAATCTTTTGAAATAATGGAGAGAATAAATATTCAGGTAAATACTTTTGTGAATCTTGTCTTTGCTCTGCTTGTTTTGATCCTCATGTGATATTGGGAGCTGCATATGGGGATCTTGTGTGCATGTATGGATGACATATGTGAGCTTGTTAATACTGAGACTCTTCTAGCTTCATAATTCGAGGAGTGAATATTTAAAAAATGTCTCCCTCCCTATTTCCTTCTCCTTTCCAATTTTTCTTGCATAGTAATGCTCTATTCAATTTATTCAAAAATACTTTTGTGGCATGATGATAGCTGTAGGCAGGATCTTCTGTACTGTAGGTGTCTGTCTTGTACCTGAACTGAAAAAGCCCTTAATTGGACACTATTATTAAGCTTGGAAAAGCCTTAGACACTCTGGGCCGGATCTATCAAAGGTTTGCGTGTATTAAAACGTGAGCTATTTCACTGCGCACGCTAAAAAATGTACAAACTGATCTATCAACAGCGTGCTAAAAGGATTTGGTCTTTAAAACGTGCTAAATAGCGCCTCTTATCCATTTAGTACTTTTTCTGCAATGAATATGCAATATGGGGCGTTTACACGCTAAAGTGCGTCTTGTGGGAGGAGAACATGTAAATATATTAATTTAGCACTCGCAAAGTGATTTATCAAACCTGAAAGCAATTTTGCTAACGGTATCTGACTCTATATTTAACACGTTTCAAAAGAAGGTGCAAATGGTCTGTATGCGTAATTGCGCACACATGGCAGCGGTTATTGTCGCAAGAAGGAGACATGGAAATGAAGCAAGGAGACGCAGAGAACGCAGTTTTTCACTCCGTGTGAATATTTTTGCAATGAACGAGGAAACGATCATCAAAACATATCGTTTATCCAGCATTGCCATTTTGGAGCTGTTGGGGGAACTCCGAATGGATTTGGAGCCAGGCACAAGGAGGACCCACGCAATACCAGATATCACAAAACTCCTTGCAACGTTGCACTTTTTTGCATCTGGGTCATTCCAGCGTACGGTTGCAGCGAGAGCTGGGATCTCCCAATCTCGTTTTTTCAGAAGTGCTGTCCGACGGGGTCGGGGTTCTCCCCCTGCGCCTGTGGAGCAACGTGCCAAATGCTGCGGGGATCTCATCCACAGTCACAGGCCAATACAAAACACCTGTTTTTTTTTTTTTTTACTGCAGCACATACCACCTTAGGGAATAAAGGTTGCCAATTTATATATATATATATATATATATATATATATATATATATATATATATATATATATATATATATATATATATATATATATATATATATATATATATATATTTATTTATTTATTTATTTATTTACTTATTTATTTTTTTTGTTGGGGGTCACTGTAAGATTTAAATTTCCTAATGCACTTGTTTGTACAGACTACAAACTACTTTGCCGCAAACCACAAAACGCGCAAAACCATCATTTAAATAGGGCGTCTCCAACAGTTTTGCACCTGCCACCAGTTATGCAAATACTCTTGTTAAATCACCCGCAAACCATGGTTCAGCCCCTCGCGCAAAATTCCAGTTTGCGAGCGCAAATTACTGCACGCAAAATTGGATCTTGATAAATCCGGCCCTCTGTTGTTTTTTTAACAGTCTTTTAAACAGGATGCTTATGATTGTCTACAATATTCTTGATTTAAGATTAATTTGTCTTTGTAGAATTATTTGCAAAGCTTGGTTCAATTTCTACAATTGTCTACTGAAGTAGCTTTACAAGAAGTTAAAGCAGACACGTTTCAAAACTGTAAAGAAAATATCTTCAAGCCAGCAAAACAAAATTCAACAAGAAATTACTGTACAACTATACCAGAAAATATGTTTAATTATTAATTTGCAAGTATATTAATGTTATAGATTGATTATCAGTAGGCTTATACTTGAAATAAATGTTTAAATCTAATTTAGTTCAATTTAGTAAAAAAAAACTTCATTAATTCCGAGGGGAAGTTTTCCAAGCAATTGTTGTAGTTATTATAGCTGTAGGCAGGAAGGATCCTCTGTAGTGGTCTATCTTGTGCCAGATCTGGAGAAACCCCCTAATGAAACCCCTCTGTTGTTGTTTAACAATCTTCTGAATAGAATGCAAAATTTTGTCCTTAATGCCCTTCCCTTTATGAAGTCTTCCTTTTTGAAAATTGTCTCCAGAGGTTCAAGAGGAATACCCAGAACAGAGATGGTGTTCTGTCAGAACAGCATACGCTATCAGATCAGCATACGATTAGTTTTTATACAATCTAAATGAATTTCAAGTCACAATATAAACCACAGTTAAGGCTTTCTATGATTTTTTTCAATTCAATTCAATTCAGTTTATTTATATAGCGCCAAATTCACAACACATGTCATCTCAAGGCACTTTACAGTTCAACCAAATCAAACTGTTAAATTGATACAAAGTGTTCTATCTAAGAAAAACCAGTTGATTGCATCGACTCATTGACTCAAATACAATCCCTCACACTAAGCATGCTTGTAGCGACAGTGGAGAGGAAAAACTCCCTTTTAACAGGAAGAAACCTCCAGCAGAACCAGGCTCAGTGTGAGCAGCCATCTGCAGAGGCCGACTGGGGTTCAAGGAGACAGAAGCAGAGACAAAAAAAGCAGCTGCAGAAGGCGGCCCCGTCCAGGAAACACACAGCCAGGCAGACGAGCTCCGAGCCAGCTCCCATGTCAGAGGACAAAGAGAGCACATCCACCCAGTCACAGGACCACACCGGAAAACAGGACATGAACAAACTGAATTCGATCACATAGATAAGATTTAAACCAGTCTAGTGCTGTTCCTTTAATTCCAACAAAATATTCAAGTCTTTCTAAAAGAATATTATGGTTAACTGTATCAAATGCAGCACTAAGATCCAACAGGACGAGCACAGATACAAGTCCATTATCTGAGGCCATGAGAATATCATTAAACATGGAAACAAAATGTAACCAAATTCAAATCCCCACACACGTTTTTTACTACTAAATTTAAATTTATATAGACTAACCTGGTTTTAGCTATAGAGGCTTCTTCTCTCAACATCCCAGAAACTTCAAACATGTATGGCCATTTCTACATAAAAGAAATAACAGTATAATCAAAGCTGATTTTCTTTTTTAAAAGTTGAAACATACCTGTTTTTGCTGGTCAGTGCACTGCTGCTTAAATTCAATGTGGGAATAATTCTCTGTTGCGCATGTGCTCACATGCGTATTCGAACAGTGTATGCCGATCTGACAGCGTATGCTGTTCTGATAAACCACCGGCCTACTTTTTTAGCTTAAGGAGCTTTTCAAGTAATTTGTTCTGATGGTGTTTATTTATTTATTCATCAATTTATCTAGTGTAAATTGTGTTTTCTATGTCTAATTGACAACAGATGACAAATACTTATATGTCTCACATATGTGCGAACCATTATCATTGCATTTTTGTCTTTTAATGTTATATTTCTATGCTACATAGAAAAATTAGATATCTTAATAACTGGTTCTTGAAATTAAAAACTAATAAATATATTTGTTTAAACATAAGTTACTTTGTAACAAAATTAAGTTAACATATTTTTTCAGAGATGGATTTAACCAGTTAGACAATGTGTGCATTGTTAGTTGTATGCAAATAAAGGGGAGGTTTCAAATAATTACCAGAATGGAAAAAAGTGATCCAGCTGCTCTATATGCAAACACAGAGAAAAACAGGACAAACAACCATTCACACGCACACTCACACCTAAGGGGACTTTAGAGAAGCTGGAGTAACAAAAGCAAACTTGTACACATTCAAACTGATTAGAGATTACCTACCATTTCATGCTGCTCACAGTTTTGTGCACTCCATGATCTTTTCACATCTAAGTTACTGCATTAGTTCTTGGTCACAGGCCACAAGCACTACTATCAAGCCTCTTCAGATGATATACAATAGAGCTATTAAATCTTAGATAAAAAAAAGCAATTAGGGCCCATCACTGTGTTAGTCTGAACAACTTAAAAATGCAAAATTTTGAGAACTTTGTCAAATTTGGTCAGTTAAAACTGGTTTACAAATGCTTGCATGATCAGGCCCCTGAGGTTTTGCGTGACTGTGTAGTTCCTCTCAGAGCTGTGGGCTCAGTCACAAGAGAAGCTCACAGTGGAAAATGTCAAGTACCCAGATGCAAAACTTCCTTCGGACAATCAGCTTTCACTGTACAAGGCACCAAAGCATGCACTGAAAAAAAGATACTTTGGATGAACTTAAAAAAATTACTGTAATTTGTTACACCTAAATTTATTACTTTATCTCAAATTAACTTTCTGATGTGGTTGAAACTATACATTTTGATTTACTAGAAATAGATTTTTTACCTTAAACCAAAGAAAGAAATTGCATTAATACCAAGTAAAACTTTAATTTATGACAAAGACTATAAACAAGTTTTATACTTCGTTAAAACTTAATTTTTCAATTTGGAAAAAACAAATTTTTTACATTACAAATAAGTATAGATTCACTTTGGAATAAACTAATTGAAATGCTGTAATTTTGTTACATGAATTTTTTTTAAAGTTTTTTCAACTTAAATTTCTGAATCAACACAAAGTCAATTTTCTGTTGTACCTTACTCAAAACATTATATAGTCCCAAGCAAAAGTGTTAATTTAGGTCAATGAGATTTTTTTTTTGCCTTTTATAAGTGAAAATGTTACGACATTACAAGCCAAATTCCCAACAATATAAAACTAAAATTCACTGAAATGATTCACTGCAGATACAAATTAAAAACAGAAAAGTCTCTTTTAAATGCCATTTATTTTTGATGAGTCTGAAAATACCATCTTTCAAAAGGCCAGTGCATATTTTACACAAAGATTAGGGAAAAGAAATTACATGTAAAATTAAACTAAATGTGGGTTTTTCCTATTTTCAGACCTAATGAAACTGCAAAAACATAAACCTACACATCAACATGAAAAAATACTTTCTTCACCTCTTTAAAACTTCAGAGATCCAAAGTGAGAGTATTAAAACAGGATAAACATTGCTGTCATTGCTAACATTTGAAATACCCATTAAGAGTATGAAAATGAACTTTGAACCATTACAAAATTAGGAGACCCCAAAAAATTAAGAAAAAAAGGGGCTGTGCGTTAAAATATCAATAAACGCAGTTAAAGAAAGAAAAAAAAAACAGCTAGTGCTGATGTGACTTACTGAATTTAGTATTCACATTTCAAAGGTGATATACATGCCACAATATTTCTACAACAGAAATAAATCCAATAATACAAAAAATAAAAATCACAAATTAAATATTTTGAATTAAATCTAATTTTTCCCTTAGATTAACCTGCAATGCCTTTGAATACAAGCAATAAAACTGCACATGCATCCAACCGTCTTTCTTTGACCAACCCCATATTTAGAGCTTGACACTCAGACTGCACACTCTGCGTGTCATTCTCTTTGGTTCAATCTCCATGAAGACTTTCTGCAGCGCATCAAAAGTGTGTCTGAGCTCACAGCCGGTCGAAGACTTCGATGCGAGGGAGCATTAATGGCTGACTACAAAGTCGAAAAATGGGGTTTGATGTGACGTCACGCTGTCACGTGACAAGAAAACCTAAAGTGAAACCTAAGTAAACCTAAGTGAAAATATCATTTATTTTGAATTGTTTTATTTAATTTTATCCAGGGGGAGTGTCGTTTGCTTTGAAACAAACTGGAAATATCAAATTCAAAACGGAAACCACGATTTTTCATTCAACCAATTTAAAAATGCACTTTGAAGGAATGACAAAGTCTTTTCACTTTTTTCAGTGTGGAATACATTACCTGCAGAACTGAAGGGAGAGTCTAACTGGGTCCTTTTTAAACATAAACGTAAAGACTTTTTATTGAGAGGTCAAACATGTGAGCATTAATAATCTAACTGACCTGATCTTGTATCTGTTATGTTTTAGTGTGTAATTTGTTCTGTTGTGCCTTGTGTACAGTCACTGTATTTTGTGTAAAAGCCTAACTGGGGACAGGCATTGAGAATTAGCCTTAGCTAAAATGTTGGAGTGTGTGAAATGATTCATGAAACATACTTGTCCCTATCAAATATGCAAACTCCATGCAGAAAAACCCTGGGCTGGGAATCAAACCCAGAACCTTCTTGCTGCAAAGCAGCAGTGCTACCCACTGCACCACTGAGCAGGACAAGTTATACATCATTAATGATCAAATGAACCTTTATTTATTATTCTCATTTTGAAGAGAGACTTGTTATATGAGATGTTGTCAACAAGATGGTTTAAACCAGAAATAATGTAATTGGCATTTTCATAATTGACAAAAATGGGAAGGAAAACAGCTAAAACAGATTTCATGTGAATGCATTTATTCTCTAACCTTTCTTGCAAGCTGTATTCTGACGGTACTTGTGTGTTTACAAATACACAGGAATTCATTTTGTTTATGTACCGAAGTATAATGGAGTACGTCAGGATATTCAGCTATGAAGAAAGCAAGAAGTTCTACAGATATGGACATACTAAAGCGTAAATTAACTGCTTGGGAACATGAATTGTAGGTTAAAACTTTGGGCAGTTGTTCTACCTACTTGGCAAAACCGAAACAGCAGAAAATGCCTACCTCACATATGGGTAAATACAGTTAGTTGCAACAGAATACAAAAAAAAAAACAAAAAAAAACGTAGTAACGGACAATTGATAAAATATTGTTTAGGAAAATTTAACTTTATTTCACATTTGGATATCAACCAAAAAAAAACAAAAAACGTAAAAGGCAATAGCAGGCATCAATGAATGCTTTTAAACTCAACACAATTAAAACACGAAATGTACGCAAAATGATTAACACTAATGAATAATATTGAACAACATAAAACATAAAACCCAGTGTAGACATAAATATGAGATGAAAAGATGAATAAATGTGTTACTAATAATCAGCCACTTTAATCTGACCCATTATCATACCATTGACATACTTAGTTGTTGCAGATTTTCAACACTACAATAACTACATTAAAAATCTTAGCAGTAGCTGGCATAATTCTAAGACAGGAAACAATGGGGTGCACATTGGAGAATTATTTTAGAAGAAATTCCTTCATTTAGAAGTGACTGAAAGACTGTATTGATTCCAGCAACCGCTGCTAGTAGAATGTATTGTTTCATCCAGGAATTTTGAGGCAAATGATTCACAGTCGTTTTAATATTAACTTGTTACACCTTAAAGGCCTGATTGCACTTCAAACAGCAGGTGTTTGCCCAACACCCTGAATGCGGATGCATTCTTCCAAGAAACTATTTATATTTTGCAATAAATCAATAATTATTTGACCATGAAATGTGCCAATGATGTGCTGGCAATCATTTGCAAAGCATGTAATTTTGATCATGTGGCACAATTGCTCAATCAGATTTAATTCATGTATGCATTCCGAACAACATTTCCTGCTGTTTTTTGGTTACAATTTTTAAGTTTACCCAACAAATAATTGTGTTTTCAATTCATAATATTCTTTTTGCTGCTGTAGACTCCAGATTTTCTCCATAATGGGAAAATAAAGGGATTTTACATTCTATTCTGTTTTATTCAAATGATACAGCTCACGTAGTTGAAAAGTGAGGGATACAGACATCAATTCTGTGTGTGCCCCAAAACTGGATTAAGGTTGACAGGTTTTTACGTGGAGATCATAACCAAGCCTTTTTAATAATCACTGTCAGTTCATGAAGAAACAGAGGATGTGCAAGGGTTAAGCTGCATCAAGAGAAACTACAGTTTTGGTTCTTAAGCATCTGTTTTTAACTCCACTGATACACATACATTAAAGCTACAGTGTGTAATAATTACAGGGATATACAGTCAGAGATGTAATCTATTATACACAACTATGTTATTTATCATCATCTACGAGCTCAGCCTCTTAATCTTGATATTTGCGTTGCCTTAGAATTCGTTATTTATAATTACATAGGAGCGGGTCTCGCAGCAATGGAGGCAGACATCTTTGCGCTACGGCAGCGCAGAGCCAACAAACTAGTGATTGCGAGATCGCCAAAATGTCACAACGATGTAGAAAAAATAACGGGTATATTTATTATCTTAAGTCTACATGAAATCTATTATCTATGTAAACAAACCTCATCACTTGAGAAGGTAGGTGATGCGGACGTCATGGAAGACATTTTGTCGCTCGCCGTACTGTTGGGGGGGAGAAGCGGTGGGGGGGAGTTCATGTCGCTGCAGTCTGCAGTCTGACCGCTAGATGTCGCTAAAAGTTACACACTGTAGCTTTAAAGTAGAAGAGTCAAACTGCAGTCTTTAAAAATATAGTGTTGAGCTGGACAACCATCAGCCTAGGCCCTAAGATTATGTCTAACCTACATACCTGTGTAAATTCTCAGTCATCTGGGTCATGGCAAGTACAAAACAGGCTTACATCAGAACACAACAGGACGTTCAGCCAGATTTTTGAAGACGTTTAAACACCTTTTGGGAAATCTTTGTCCATTGTGTTGGATCACATCAATTCTGTTAGCCTACGGTGCAAGCCAAAAGAAAAGAGAAAGACTCTTGGATAGGTGTTAAAATGTCTTCAAAAAACTGTACGAAATTGGTTGCCTTCCAATTTAAGTCTGTTTTGTGATGTTTAACCTACATTACAGGGCATGATCCATTCTCGTTCTCCATTTCTCATGGACACATTTTAGCCAATATAAAAGAATTTTTGAAAGACAAACACAAAAGGAGTAACTCCAGCAACCATTTTGGTAATTTCCTCCCTATTTATCTGACCTGGTAAAGAGGAAAAATAATTGGAATTTGTTAAATTAGTGGTATTATAGATTTATTGCTGTTGCATTACAAGGACAAATCTATGATACTTTTATCTACTTTTAGTTATATTTTATTAAATAGAATAAACAAAACTGATAAGTATATAAAGTAAAGCATATTAGATGCATTAAGTTATTTTAAATTTTAAAAATCCGATCATTAGGTCTATGATAATTTTGTCTGCTATGTTTCAATGTGCTTGACAAATATTTCTCACAGGGAGTTTTCTATCAGGATCGATCCACCTCTTTTCTCTCTGGTGTGGTCTGTCATTTCAACATGAGCAGGGGACTTGACCAAACGTCAATATGTGATGAGTGAGACTGTATTTGTCATACAGATGTTCATAAATGTATTACTACAACTGTATTATACAGTTTCAGTTTTATTCTATGTGACATCCTTAACATTAGAAACTTTAAAAAAGCTAGATTATTAATAATATAATAATATAATTGCAGATAGACAAACTGAGAATAAGCTTTCTTTAGTCTTGTCTGCCACTGAGAGTGATAAAGTAGGTGAGAGAATCCTCTACAACAGACCTGTATTTATTTTTTTCTGTAAAACGTAGTAACATTTTATTGTTGGCATTTGGGCATTTTAGAGAATTGCAGATACAGACAGATGGACGGACGGATGGAAGAAAGGGCAGGAGGATGGACAGACAAATATATGTGTATAATGAAGGCAGTATAGATGTACACCATTATATTTAAATTGAATAGGTTTTTCAGAAAATATTTTGTTGTCATTCAGAAATTATTAATATCTAACTCAGGAAATATTTGGCCAGTTCCTGATTACTTTGGTAGGGAGTGAACCATCTTAAGTGTGTTTTTATATTACATTAATATGCTGCAAAGAAAAAAAATCCACCTCTCGATCATTGTGTCTTGAAGTTTAAAGCTAAAATATATTTGTTATTTTGGCAACTGCAACAATTAAAATTTATTAATTTTGTTCAGCAGTTCAGTACAACCAGTCAAGCAATGCTTCCTTGCTCTTTGTTTACAAAAAAGGGGAGGTTTCACAAAAATACAAGAAAGGAACAAATTGATCCTGCTCAAGGGATGTTGTAAAATGTGTTATTATTGCCCAGCCGTGTAAGTAGACATAGTCTATTTGACACAGTTCTAATTTTCAAGAGAGACCTGTTATAACTATGAGGTTGTCTATATGTTGGTTCAACTCAGAATTAATGTAAGTGGCATTTTTTTTAATTGAGGACAAAAATTGGAAGGAAAACAGCTAAAATAGCCATTTCTTGTGAATGCATTTATTATTTAACCTTTCTTGCAGGCTTTATTCTGAGGCTACTTGTGCGTTTACAAATACATGGAAATCCATCTTGTTCCGCTACCTAAGTACTGTATTATATACTTTCTCTGTTATGGGCCCCAAATTATGGAATAACTTACCTTTGCAGGTCAGAGAGGCCCCTTCTTTGCCCATTTTTAATGCTCGTCTTAAAACCCATCTATTTTACTTGGCTTTCAACACCAGTGGGATCTAGTTTTAAATTGTATGTTTTTTTGCTTTTAAACTGTTTTTAAATTATTTTTATTATGTTGTGTTCTTAAACTGTACAGCACTTTGTATCAACTGTGGTTGTTTTAAAGTGCTTTATAAATAAAGCTGGTATGGTATGGTATGGTATGTATTATTGAGTACGTCGGGATATTCAGCTGTGAAGAAAGCAAGAAGTGCTACAGATACAGACATACTAAGGAGAAGATTAACTGCTCGGACTGAACGCACCTTTAATATTTGATGCCTTTGAGCCTTTATCATCACTATTCCCATCAGTAGGTGGTGAACTCAGGGTTAGGGATTTGTTCTTTGCAAGCACATGCTTTATGATTGTGGTCCAGATGGACTCAGCATAGGCTACATATTGCACTGCCTTTAACCCTTTAGTCATACGCTTAAATTGTGAAGCCTACTAGGTCTGGTCAACATTTTCTTAGAATTGTTTGAAAAAATGCTATTTGGTAAAAGATTGTCCAATGCTATCCTATTTTTCTACTGAGATAAACTTACTGAAATGATGCTCCACACATAAAGACTGCAATTTCTGTGAGGGACATGGGATAAGTTTAGCAGATAACTGATCATCTTAGTTCAAGAACACTCATTCTGTCCACATGACAAATAAAGTCAGGAGTTATAACAGAAATGCAAATCTTTTGGAAATTAAGCTTGTGTGAGCGATGCAAACATTAACTGTTAAACAGAGCGTGAACAAGGAGAAATAGGCTTGTGCACGCTCTCACACATGTTTAACAGGTGTTCCCTCTCAGGAGCGGGTACAGGGTTGTGTATGTGCTTTTTTTTTAAGTGGATAAGGTGGGTTTTTTTCACAAATGCGTGAAAATTCTCCAATATATGATAATGATAGTATACATTTTAAGAGGTATACATTTATGACTCATTGTATAATTTAAATAGTGTTTATTGTTAATTTTCTATGTTTTTTGCATGTTTTGTATACCTATGTATTTATTTAATTTTTTTTATTTCTGTGTTTATTTTTTGTGTCAGAGTTGGTCCTCCTTATAAAAGCACTGAGAATTTTTGTGAATGTGGATCTTATCCACAAATAATGGATGTTAGAAGGCACATGGTCCTCACCAAGCCTTAAATGATGTAATTAAAAAGTTATAACATATTACACTTGTGTTTAAATTTGACATAAAAAGAAACATCTATTTAGAACCTTGGAGATTTGAGGGCTCAAATGCCTTATAAGAAAATAAATATCCTAATGAGTGTTTATAAAATTCAGATTCTGCATCCATAAAGAAATTAAATGATCTTTCTTGTCTTTTTTAGTGCTCTTACGTGACAGTGGTATCCTCCAGTGGACCAGCAATTTTATGATCAACTAAACCTCAGTAGATCATCAAGGATTCAAAATGGCTTTATAATAAAAAAGCCTCCTTGTGTGCAAACCACCAGACTTATTCCTAGCACGACATTTGCATTGATATCAGCATGCAGCCAACAGGTGTGTATCTCATAGTGATTGAGACATCTGCACAATTAAGGCAGCTTGTTTCCATTTGGCAAATTAAATATTATTTAATACAGTTTGTAGATAAAGCTGACTAATAAATTCTTATTTTTCTATTTTTATTTATAATTTTTTTGTGTGTGTGTCTTTTTCAGGAGAGACCAAGCCTTCTGGA
This sequence comes from Cyprinodon tularosa, assembly GCF_016077235.1. Classification (NCBI taxonomy): domain Eukaryota; kingdom Metazoa; phylum Chordata; class Actinopteri; order Cyprinodontiformes; family Cyprinodontidae; genus Cyprinodon; species Cyprinodon tularosa. The sequence goes on from NW_024038004.1 coordinate 1,890,683, forward strand.
ACTTTACAGAAAATCCTCAGACCGCTCCTCTTTAGTATTTTTATTTTTGGATGTTTTCTCTCTGCCTTTTTGATGTACTATGTACCCTCCACTAGCTTGTTAGGTCCACCTTTAAAGCCACCGAATTATGCAAAACACCACCAACATGTCTTAACAGAGAAGAAAAAAGAAAACTTGACTATCATTCTTGTTTGGCTCCTGCCTTTTGGTCAAAACTATGACATGAATATCTGTGGCTCCACCTTCAACATTGAGGGTTGTTTCATTACAGCAGACAAAAGGTTCTACAATAAATCGGATGCTGTCTTTTTTCATCACAGAGATATTGCTTGGGACCTATCCAACTTGCCAAAATTACAGCGACCCCCGTTGCAGAGATGGATTTGGATGAACATGGAGTCCCCGTCAAACTCACCCCAGATGCCTGGGATTAACAACTTGTTCAACCTAACTGTGAATTACCGCCAGGATTCTGACATCCAAGTGCCATATGGATCTATTGTAGAAGCAGAGACTGTGGAGGACTTTGTACCACCAAGCAAAGACAAATTAGTCTGCTGGATTGTGAGCAACTGGAACCCAAGTTATATCCGGGTTAAATATTACAAAGAATTGCAAACACATATTACGGTAAATACATATGGAAATGCCTTTGGGAAATACATTGCTGACAAAGATTACAACCCTACTATATCTAGCTGTAAATTCTATTTGTCCTTTGAGAACTCAGTCCACAAGGACTACATCACTGAAAAACTGTACAACCCCCTGTCTTTGGGCACAGTGCCAGTGGCTCTCGGCACAAGCAGACAGAACTATGAGAACTTTGTTCCAGGAGATGCCTTTATCCATGTGGATGATTTCAAATCACCCAAAGAACTGGCCGAGTACCTGCTTCTTCTGGACAAGAACCAAGAATTGTACCACAAATACTTTACTTGGAGACGATACTTTAATGTCAAAAGATGCTATTTCTGGGCCGAGCACACATGCAAGGCTTGTGAATACATAAGAACACATAAAGAATACAAGGCAATCAATAACCTTAACAAATGGTACTGGGGCTGATGGTATTCAGATGGACAATGAAATACTCTCTATTCAGATAAAGGAACTAATACCACCTTGTCCTACCTCATCCCAATCTGTCCTACCTCGTTCCTGACCTTCCTTCCTTCCTTCCTTCCTTCCTTCCTTCCTTCCTTCCTTCCTTCCTTCCTTCCTTCCTTCCTTCCTTCCTTCCTTCCTTCCTAACTACATTGTAAAGCCATGAAAATCCATAAATGAATGAAAAATAGGAGAAAAAAATATTATGATATTGAGAGAAAAAATTGTATGAGAATACAAGAAAATATTTACATCCTATTTGAAGAGATAGAAAAGGAGGAGCATTGGGAGAGAACTATTCAAAGTCCTGTGTGCCTTTTTATGTGGGTCTTCGTGCAAAAATGAACAGTAAGATAATCAAACATTTATTCTATATATTCCATTGGTGTAAAAAAAAAAAGAATATGCTCTTATGAGCTGGAAGAAATAAATTACAACAGACAAAAGCATTGTTTACACTTTGCAAATGGTGTTAAAACATATAGTTTAAGTTGGGAGGAGAAACACAGTAAAGTGAACAGAGTATTTTGAGACAGCAAAGAGCAGCTGAGCCCACCATGGACCCAAGCGTGCACAAAGACGGACTTGTGTGTCAGCACAGCCGGCGGAGAGGAAATTGTCAGAGTTAAATGTGATATTGAGCCAATGTGTGTGAGATTTTAACACTGCACACCTGTCTTAACTATTAACTATTGGAACTAATGTGATAAAGTTGGTCTCACAAAATAACAGGTAATTCTGAAACTCTATACCATCTCTAAATCTTTTTAGCGGTATGAAGTATCGGACCATTCCAGTTTAATTTCATTGCCTGCTACTGTTACTCAGTGCAGTCTGTAACGTAATTCAATTTTATATTAGTCAGGCTGCTATAATGGGAAATGCTCCAATGGGAAATATTAACATAAAGGGTAAACAGGGTTTTCTGAATAATCAAGTTGCAACTGCTTTAATGAAGAACATAGTGTGTTATATATATTTCCTAAGCTTTAAATATATATTTTTAACAGTGGGAAGATAATAAGTCGTCTCTATTTTAAATGTGGGTGACAGTTTACAAAAGTTACTTTTAAGTGTCTAAGTAAAATGTGGGTTACACTTTAAGTGTTAAAACTGAGACAATGCTTATGGAGACAGGGGAATGATGGTAAGTTTTTTATATATTTAAATGTAACTTTGGCAGTTGAATGAATGCAAACATGGAAATAAGTTTACATTATGCTACTGAACACAATGTGTGAATTAACTTAACTACATGCCTTGGCTTGTCCAACATAATTTTTATAATTAAATAACAATAATGCCTTAATTTAAGGGTTTTATGTACTGAATGTTCACGCAATGTTTGTATTTTGACATTTGTGTAGTTACTCTAGATCACTTTTAAATAATGAAGGGAATAAAGACATGGTTAAATGAGCAAACTTGATTGAGCTTTTCTTGTTTGAATATTAAATATGCACATCCAGACCTGGTGTGTGGGTGGATACTAAAATGCTGATCACTTTGCAGGGTTTTTTTTCTGGAAATTTCCAAGCTCTAGCCAAAGCTTTCCATAGTCCCTGCCTGGGACTCCTTCATTGTGCATATTCCCTGCCTCAATGATTACTGAAATTCTTTGAAAGGAATTCTCCTAAAGTTCATTAAGAATACCATCCCTGCTAGCCTTGAGAGTCTGCAGTTCAGTTATAGGGACAATGTGCCTCATGTAAGAACCGTTTGTAGGAACACATACATTCTTAAAGGAATAGTACACCCAAAACATGATTAGCCTTCATTTTCTACTCACCCCCATGCTGAACAACACTCTGGAGTACTTTTTTGATATCTCAAATGCATCTGGAGATCTGGGAGGCTTCTTGCTGTCTGCTGACATTCAAATAATGGAGGTCTATGGTGCCCGAGGCAGAAAGGTCCATAAAAGTCCACAAAAAACGTGTCAATATTCCTCCATACTGGTCGTCCAATGTATTCCAAGTGTCCTGAGTGGCTAGCATCCAGAATTTACTTGAAACGAAGTCATTTAGAATGTTTTTAGAGCATAAACAGTAGTGTATAGAATTTCCTAAAAGCGCGTTCACGAGTCTACGGAAACCGCGGCAGACCAAACCAGACCAAAAGTGCGCATTCAGCATCTGCTCTGCCGATAATGCAAGCGTAGAAGAAGAAATGTGCTGTTTACCTCTGCAAAGAAAGAAACAACGAAAGAAAAATGTCTGAGGACCTCAGTGTTGAGGAAGAGCATGAGTTCTTTGCCGAGCTGAATGCGCACTTTAATCTGGTTTGGTCTGCCGCGGTTTCCGTAGACTCGTGAACGCGCTTTCAGGAAATCCTATACACCACTGTTTATGCTCTAAAAACATTCTAAATGACTTCGTTTCGAGTAAATTCTGGATGCTACCCACTCAGGACACTTGGAATACATTGGACGAGCAGTATGGAGGAATATTGACACGTTTTTTGTGGACTTTTATGGACCTTTCTGCCTCGGGCGCCATAGACCTCCATTATTTGAATGTCAGCAGACAGCAAGAAGCCTCCCAGATCTCCAGATGCACTTGAGATATCAAAAAAGTACTCCAGAGTGTTGTTCAGCATGGGGGTGAGTAGAAAATGAAGGCTAATCATGTTTTGGGTGTACTATTCCTTTAAATCATTAATATGAGTAATTTAGGATAAAATGTCACATTCCCCATTTATCACCTATTTTTTTATCTTCCTGACATAGAAGTCTTGTGCAATCAGTCAACTGTTATCCAAACCTAGTTTTTTGCTAAATGACTACATTGTTTACTTAGAAGTAATTGTCCAGTTTATTAGGCTACATAATTATATGTTATGTAACTCTGCAATTAAAATTATATTTTTATTTGTTGATGACCAAACTATCGGTCACTAAACCTGCAACTGGTATGATGGTATCTAGGGCATGCTGGTTTAATCTGTTCTTATTTTGTCAAAAGAAAGAATACTCAGAGATCATGCTGGAATTAAAATAAAATCTGGAATAGAAAATAGGTTGAAAATTTAGACTAAAGTTTAGCAACTTGCTGCTTGAAACTCCTAATAGTAAGACTTGCATTGATTTCACTCCATGGCAGATCCTTGGCTTTATTGTTACATAATATTTGAAATATGGAATATTTGGTTTTGGGTCTCTGAATTCATGCAACTAGAGTTTTGCTACATGAGTCCAGATAAAGGCCCAGACCCATTGCCAGAGATCCCACCCAGACAATTTAGTGTTTGTCCCATTTCCATATGAACATACAGTAACATAACCTTCTAACCCTAAAAATAACCCTAAACCTAAACATACCTTACCCTAACACAAACCCAACTGACACTTTAAGGCTGATTTATACTCAGAAACCAGGTCATCTGCGTGTGTCGCAGTGAATGCAAATGTGCATCCGCCCCTGCCACAGACACTCAGCTGTACATCTCCAAAATTGTAGGTGACCGCAGACAGTGCTGCAGACAGAAGGGATCTGATTGGTCAAATCTACATCCGCTCAACACTATGGGTATTTCCTGTATGGTAACTTACCGGCTTGTTTTGTTTGTATGACCGCCATTGCGGAGGACACCTCTTGAAGATGGATCAGCTAGAAGAGAGAGGTGCGCAAGAACGTTGTGATCCTTTTTGCACCTGGATCCTCGCTCTTGTTCACCCTCATGCCTGTCCGTTGTTGCACAAACTTGCCCCCACTTCTTCACCGCCTCGGCCTCCCTCTTGCGTTGTGGTGTGGAATAACATAGCGCAGACCACGTTTCAGTACTGGGCATAAACCAAAAGTATCTGCAACAAGCTCACTGCGACACTGCCCTTTAACCCTAAACCTAACTGTTAGCAAAATAACTAGTTAGAACCAGCAACAATGTCAGCACTTTGAAAAATGTCCTCCCTCGAAAGGCTAACCAGTAAAACCAGTCCTCCCTCAAATTCTATGTTTATCATTTTTTATCTCTCTGGTTTTGTTTTCTTTTAAGTTCACTATCTTTAGGATGTTGAAACTGTTTCTTCTTGTGCTGCTGCATATGCATGTTCCCGCATTGTGCTGCAGTAGTTCAGACATGGAGTTGTTGGGTTGGCTTTTTTGTTTTGCTTGTTTTGCTTATATCTGGACAGTAGAGAGAACATGAATCATAATCATCTTGTTGCCATTCTTTTCTCTTCTGAAATGCTGAATTTTCTATGTATTTTTTTCAAAAAATTTTTTAGGGATATACATTGTATATTCATAACAAGTCCAGAATTTATGTCCAACGACAGCCAAACTTATGCATAATGCACGGCAGCGTAACGCCTTTAGGTGTAACAACACAGCCCTTGTCATCACTCAGCGAATAGATCAATAATAATTTTATTATTTAATAAAAAAATAAATAAATAAAAATCATTGAGGGTGCATCGTACCCAAACAATAGCAGACAATTTACAGACCCCCTCTCTGCTGTGGTCAGCGTGCAACCATCGGAGCTGCAGCTCGAACTCTGCAAGCTGCAGGCAGACCCGTTTTTTCAAGCCAAGTGCAACGACAGGGGAATTTTATTTTTGAGACTTCTTCTTGGGGCACCTTTTCCACGTCTCAGAGATTTTGCCCCCTCAATAGCCAGGATGTTTGGGAGCACTTATATTTGCGAGAGCAGTTTTTCCATCATGAAGCACATAAAATCCATAGAGAGAAACAGACTCACCGATGAAACACTGTTTAATTTGATGCGCATTGCGACCACAAAAATTGACATAGCCATCCAATCCATTGTGAGCCATCAGGCCAAACCACAGCTCTCTCTAATTAGCTTCAATTATTGTTGGGCCTCTGTGGTCGAGTTTTCTGCTATTATTGAATGTGAGCTATTTGCAATCAGTTTTTTTAAAGCTTTTTGTTCTATGTTATTAATGAGTTCAAATTCCTTTGCACTTTTTTAAACAAATGTTTTGTCTTTTGCTTAAGGACATATTAAAATGCATTTATATACAGAAAATAGTTGTATGTTGGTGCAGTCAACATACAGATACACTGTATAAAGTCATATAAAATTTGTTCTTATTGAGAATCATTTGTAGCGTCTTACATATCCAATTTTTGAAGTTTGTGGTCATTTGGCCCTCCAATGGTTTCGCTGAAAAAATGTTTGCCATTTTATCATGGAAGTTGCCCATCCCTGCTCTCTCTCTCTGTCTCTCTCTCTCTTAATATATATGTATATATATATATATATATATATATATATATATATATATATATATATATATATATATATATATATATATATATATATATATATATATATATATATATATATATATATATATATATATTCTCTCTTAATATATATATATATATATATATATATACACACACACACCCGTCTGGCGGTTACTCAGTCTTAAGTAAATGGAAAAATGACTGATTCTTTAGCAGCAAATCTGTGTATGTAGGAGTTTCTAAGATTAGACCAAATTAGAGCCTTCTGTCCTTAAACGATGTCCTTGCCAATGTTCTGCTTTAATAATACTTATCTTGTGTAGTCATTGGCAATAGAGAATCTACAAGCTGGCTGAGGGAGTAAGCTTAAACAGTCTGGGGGAAAAAAGCAAAGTGCACATCAGTTTGCATGAAAATGAGGTCTTTAAATATAATTTCAAAGCCATCCCACATAATTGATAACTCCCAATTTAACTGTCAATTTCACCAATGAGATGTAAAACTCTCCAGTTAAATTGCTGCTTCGTTTAGCATCGAGGTGTCGCTATATGATATAACGATTCTAACAATATTTATAGATATTCTAAGCTATATGGTCAGATTTTCAGACATAAATAAAAGCTTTTATCAGTTAAGTTAGGCAGGATGAAAATATTCAGATAATACAATTCCAAGCAAAACACATTCACTGTTGTTTTTGTTGTATTTTAACAAACCTTGGGACTATCTGTCCCTCCTGACAGTCCCACATGATTTATGCAAGTCCCAGAGTCTTTTACAGATCTGTGCAATTACCTTTCCATTTTTTTTAAATTCATCTTTGTTAATTTTCTCTTTATGTATTTGTATATGACAAATAGGGACCTATTACTTGTTCATAAAAATTACAATGAAAGTTAATAATAATAATTATAATACATTTAATTTGTAATGCACTTTACATTTAAAAAAAAAAATCTCATAGTGCTACAGGTAAAATCATAATAGAAGGGTAAAATCAAAATGTAAAACTAAACATCGCTTTAAAATACTTATGAATAAAATCAATAGCATAATTGTAAAATGTTAAAAGTCATACGTCCTGCTAAAAATAAATGTTTTAAAAAAATGATGATTAAGGAGGGCATTCCAGGTCCGAGGAGCGGCAGAGCAGAAGGCTCGATCGCCCATGGTGCCCATGGTGCTTAGCTTAGTCTTGGGAAGGAGGAGGTGGTTTGAGTGTTATAAGCGGCGGGATCGTGTTGTAGTGAGAGGGGTGAGCAGTTCCTTCAGATACAGGGGGGCATTTCCATAGATGCACTGGTGGGTGAGAATTGAGACCTTGTATTCAATCCTTGCAGAAACAGGAAGCCAATGAAAGGGAGTGGAGAATGGGTGTGATGTGGTCGTACTTTCGGACTCTCATCAGGATCCTTGCAGCACTGTTCTGAATCCACTGTAGTTTCTGCAGACTCTTGTTAGGGATCCTGATGAGAAGTGCATTACAAAAGTCCAGCCTGGAGGAGACAAGGGCATGGACCAGTTTTTCTGCATCAGCCAAGGTGAGTGTAGAACGAAGTTTTGAAATATTTCTTAGATAATAAAAGGAGATTTTGCAGAGGTGTTTGATATGGGATGTGGGTTGTGGATCAAATCTTAAACGGAGATTGGTGACTATTGTGGAGAGGGGAATTTCCTGGCCAGAGATGGTTATACTGGTAATGGAGGATGACAGGACTTGGTGTGATGTGCCAACAAGGATTGCCTCAGTTTTGGAGCTGTTCAACTGGAGAAAATTGTACTGATCCCTGGGGGACTCCGCAGGTGACTTTATGTTGCCGAGAAGTTGTATTTCCAATTGAGATGTACTCCGTTCTGTCAGTGAGGTACGATTTAAACCAGTTCAGAGCAGTGTCAGAGAGTCCTCAGCCAGCTTTCCTTTATTTATAGAGAAAGAGAAAAAAAAACATTAAACAGAGGGGGTGTACTCAGGTTTCAGCTCTCAATAACCTATAACGCAGCTTTAGAGTTAATTCCTTCCCTATATCACCTCAATCCGCATCGCCATGCAGGTGGTCAAAAAATTGTTCTGGTAAGCCAGGCCATTAACGACCCTAACGATTCCCGTTTACAGAGGCATGGGCCAGTTTTGGTTAAACTTGCAGGCCAACAACTACCTTAATGACTTTCCATTAGGGGTGTACCTGTTTCGGTTGAATTTACATGTTTTCTAAGCCATAAATGGGCTTTCTTTGGGCTATTTTATAAAGCCTGGAGGTCCATACTACTTCAAACATTTTGAATTGAGAAGTCTTTCTGGATGGGAAGTGAAATGTCTTCAAACTTGGAAAACAAGTCCAGTGGCTTTGTATTTAACTTTTTGTTTGGAAGTTTCCATAGGACTTGGCACATGCCTCCACGGTCAAAGGTACCATAAGGTGCCAAAAGTACTAGAAGCTGGTGCAGTGACCATGGTGTCCCTGTTCTTAAATAGCCAAAGAAACACCTCTTACTTGTTTTTCTTTGTTTTTCTGTACACCATCATCATAAAAATTTCACGAAATGAAGGTTCCAAATATTTTACTTTATGAATCCTTACAAAATTTGCATTTTACTTTATGAAATGCTTGGCAAGAAATACTACACTTCCATACAATATTCAAATAGTTCCCTTTCCCCTACTAAGTAACTCTCGTGTTTAAATGGCTTTTTTACTAACAAACTGCAAAAATAAGTATAAAACTTATGTATACACAGTGCCCATAATGAATGAGTCTTTAACACAGACAACCTATTGTACCAGGGATTGTGAGGGGCAAGGGTAGAAGACTGATATGTTGGATATAGACATAAATAAAATTTTGTCGAATTATGCTGTATTTCCATTGTAATTACTTCAACTGTTTTTTTGTTTTAATTGAAATTGAGACATTCTTTGCATCAAACATGGGCTAAAATGCCAACTTTATCCAAACCACAGTGACCACTCTTGTCACCCAATGCAAGGCCTCTATTTACTGAGGACTGCCAGGAATTGGGATGAGTTAATGAAGGCATTCACAGGCCCTTGCCGAAGCGGTTTATAGTTTTGTGAGACTACAGACTAAGATGATTGTACATCTTTACCTCCTGCAGCCCCCTGTGTGACTATCCTGTTCAGCTGAAAATACTGTGTTGAAAGCAAGCTCTCAACATGGCAGCAGAGCACAGAGGCCTTCAGAAGGACAGTTTTGTGTGACCCCTCTCATTAACTACTAAAGCTGCCCATCGTTCTAGCCTAATGGGAGCCACTTATGTTATCATCTCCATGCCAACCAGCTGTCAGCTTTGGTGCTGCAAAGTAAAGCAAACTTCACAGAAATGCATCTGTGTCATGTTGATCTCCCAACCCACCTCTTAGGAGTTAGCAGAGAAAATGCTTCTCTTCTTTGAGGTAGCCTGATGGGAGGGCAGCGGACATCTAATCGTAACGTTTGAATAAATTAGGTGGACATGTGAGTCCAGGTCAAATAAAGGTCTATTTACTAGATATAGACATTCTCCCTACAAAACCTCTTGGCAGATTTATACCCCTTGATTTCAGTAGATTACAAGGCAAAAAAGGAATATGCAAAATCACCAACATTTTTGCTCACTAGAGTTTGCACTGCCTGTTGTGCAGGTTAATATTAGAAGCTTCAAACTACAACAATGTTAGTTATGTTGAGGTGAATCACAAAAATAGGAACACTTATGTAGATTACATGTCAAAGTTATCAGATTATAATCTGTTTTGTTGAGATGCCGTTTATTTTTTCATAGCTTTCCATGATGATTTTTTATAGGAAATATAGGTCACGCTACTACTTGTTTAGATGTCACATAATGACAGATGTGTGCAACAACAAAGATTAGAAGAGACAATGCTGCAGTTGTCATGTAGTTGCTTGAGGGCTTATTTAATGTCTGCATGGCTTTTGTGATCATCAATCACTCATATAGGCCCCACAAGAAGAGAGGATTTCATTCACTGGTGATTTAATCCAGATCACCATGCATCTGCATGTAATCCTGAGAATTTATCCACTTAGAAATAAAAAAAAAAGAAATCTCAAGTAGGGGATGACTTCAAATCAGACATAGTGATTGTGATGAAAGTCTTACATAACATGCTTGGTATGGGTCAAAAATAACTCAGCCTCCTTTTGGAGGTTGGTAGATGTAACCCATATACAATGTAGGACCGTGTTACGGCATTACTGGCTGATCAAAGATGGGTTACACTCATTACCAGTTGGTAAGTCCATATATGTCTCTTTGCAAGGGGTTGTGCAGGGGGCAAATATCAAATAAAGACGCAGGGGAAGAGAGTTCATCCTCAAAAAAAATTGCATTCCTTTCAGGCTCATCCCTCTCTTTGACATTCCTGTGTGCATCTGTGAGGGATTAGGCTGGTGGTCCTCCCAAGCTATTTTTGACTCCAGACCCCACCCCCATATTTTATTGGAAATTGATACATATAAAGGCCTGAACAGAAATTACTTGTTCATCATCTGTGACACTGATTAGTTTAAACATTTATCAAGCATTACAACTGTTATTTCATTTTGTTTATTTTTATTTAGAAGTAGACACAGTGCATCTTATGTTGTCTCAGTCAGATGTGCACGAGATTGAAATGTTTGCTAATGCACTAAATAGCACAACTTTAGACAGAATCAAGAGTAGGGGTCTAAGAATAGCATTAATTTCAGTTTTGAAAAAGATTCTCATTTACAAATATTTGGGCTTTGATAAGAACATTTTAACTGAAGAATGTCCTTTGTTCTAAACTACACCTTTGCACACTGCAAAAACAATCCAGAAATAAGTAAAAAATGGCTTAAATTAAGTATATTTAGCCTTAATTTGAGCAGGTAAATAAGATGATTTGCCAATGGAATGAGTATTTTCACTCTTAAAATAAGATAGTTAGATAATATTTACTTGAAATAAGACGATAAAATAGTTTTTTCTTATTTTAAAAGGAAATTGTCTTGTTCCATTGGCAAAGTGTCTTACTTACCTCCTCAAATCAAGAAAAAACACACTTATTTTAAGAAAAAATAACTTATTGAGATTTATATTTTTTGCAGTGCACCTTTTGCTGTGTGTTTAGGGTCATGGTCCTGCCTAACAATGATCCTCTTCAGCAGTCTTAATTCTTCTGCAGCCTCAGACAGGTTTCCTTGGCTTTTATTTAACCCTGAATTGTTAATCCACAAGTCTTACCAGATGTCCTGCCCTTGCTGACATGCATCCCTGCAGTATGATGATGCTACTCTAATACTCTAATTTAGGCTAATGTGCGGTGTTCTTTCACTCTTAAAGTTTTACAATTTGGCCAAAATCTAGAGTTTTCTTGTTACTTTTATTGCTTCAACCTTCAGGATGTCATTGTTTTTGCGCTGCCATTTTCACATAGGACAGGTTTGTGTATTCCATGAAATATATTTGTCTAGACCAAAGATGTTCACACCTAAGTTGTAGATTTCCACAGCCTCTACAGAGATATTATTGACCTTTTGGCGGATTCTTTGATTAAGTTTGTTCTGATTGTGACGTCATCAATCACGTCTCTGTAGTTTCTTTTGTTTTCAGTAATCATTTCATTCCTCAATTAGGCTCTACTTTTTGTTTATCTTTTTAATAGGATTCAAATAATATACATGATGTTTGTAGTTGTAGTATAAAAACCAGAAAAAAAGGCCTGGAATTATGAGTGCATTTGCAAGGTAATGTCACTGGAATTTGTGATTCCTATAAAAATCATTTTAATTCCTAACAGTGTAGTCTGTCAAACCAAAATGAGCTGTAATCAAAGCAGTGCTATGGATGGCGAGAAAGTATATGTTTAAACTGCCTATTCTGGTCCTCCTCCTCTTTATCTCAACGGGGATGGATTAAGCATGCACTAAGCCACAGCTTTCACTTTGTGACGTTCTGCCAAGATGTTCCCAGCAAACAGTGAGAGCTCCTGGCAGTATGGTTCAGTACCTGGCATCCACAAAGCTGCTGCTGGCACTTGCCTTTCATCAACCATCTGCAATTGCTCGCGTCTCCGACAACTTTGACAAGTGTTTCCACGCAAGTCATGAAATCCAAACGGCCAGCTGTCTAGGCTGTTTGACCACAATGCGGCAATAATTGATCACTTAATCATTAAAAGTCTTTTGACTTCGGAAGTCTTCTGACTTTTTTTTACCATATTTATATCTTTGATGAAATTTCTTGCCGTTTTATTATTTTCGGGATAAATTAGCAATACGGAAACAGGATCAAAGGCTTTTGTGATGGGTTTACCATGACCTCCCTTAAAAGGTGAAGAATGATTCAGTGCAGTATGCACATTCCCTCCGGAGATCACCACTAATATGAGCAGGTCTGTATTTATAGAAGAGCCCCACAGTAGATACCCCATAATCCTCCCTGACCCCAGTTTCAATCCCTGCCTCATCCCTGTGCCTGAATCCATCAACTTCCACAGTCCCTGACTTCAGCCTCACTCTTGCCTCGTATCTGCTCAGATACACACTTCTTAAGCACTTCTTTCTGGGAAGAAAAGAAACTTTTTTATGCCTAATTTTTTTGTACAAGAAGAGTAAGAGGATGTCCAGGGACTAGTACATCTCTTGTACAATGTTTTCTATTTGTCTTCATTGTCGATTGTTCATGCTGCTACTCTGTTTGGTCTACAGATAAAAGAAGAGAAAACAAAAATGTCCGTTGATCGATTCGACTGCCATTACTGCAAAGACTCTCTGCTGGGGAAGAAGTACATCATGAAAGAGGATACACAGTACTGCACAAAGTGTTATGAGAACCTGTTTGCTAACTGCTGTAAAGCATGCTCCTCACCTATTGGCTGTAACTTTAAGGTAAGAGAAGAGCAAGGATGCCCTGAGATAACCATTTATAGGGTTTCAACATTAACAAGAAATTAGAGCCGTGAAGAATAATTATATGAAACAGAGACAGCTTGAACATGTTAAAGTATTGTGTGGTAAATGCTTCTAGGACCTGTCCTACAAGGATCGCCACTGGCATGAACAGTGTTTCAAGTGTGCAAAGTGCAGCCGCTCTCTGGTAGAGAAGGCCTTTGCAGCTAAGGAGGATTCACTGCTCTGCACTGAATGCTATGCACATGATTACTCTTCCAAGTGCAACACCTGCAAGAAAACCATCATGCCAGGTACGGGCATCCATGTAAGATAAAGTATAAATCATATTGTTTTAATCCACATGTAAAATCGGATATATTGAATGGATAAAGTGATCTTAAGTAGTTCCTGAAATAGAAAGTTCAGGCTTGGTCTTGACAACGCTCAACAGTTGCAAACAAAACCACTCTAACATAATGTCTATTAATAACTATTCTGCAGTTGCTCTCGCATCTACGTTTTCTAAGCCACTAGATTAGCTTTTAATCTCTGGTTTTAAAAAAGATATATCAATGTTATAGAGGGATTTGCCAAATGTTTCTGGAGCTGTGCTTCAAGGGCCAAACATAACATTATTTTTCTCATCTTTCATTTCATATAAAATGTTGCTTTTTAACATCAATTAAGCTCTGCCCTTAAAAAAAAACTAGCATGCTCTTTAACAGCTGGCATTTCAGGGCAGACAAAGCTCCAGTAGGTTTTTCCCTATTGTTTTATGGAGTGGGCTGACAGAGGGCCACTGATAATCCATGCCCTCATACAATAGCTCTTTGTAACTCTGGTTTAAAATGATTCAAAACTGTTTCATAAATGTTAATGTCACTAAAAGTGACAGAATTTTGCATATCTATTTGTTTTCTTTTTATGAGGTTTAAAACTAAATGCCTTTTTTGATTTATTTTCTCAAAATATTGATATCACAACAAAAAAGGAAAACATTGTTGACCAACATTTAATGTTGTTCTTTATTGTAATATATATAATGTAAGATATACATTATATAATATATGTAATATAGAATTAACATTCTTTAAAATGGCAACACAAGTAGATATTTCTCAAAAATTAAATAAAAATGGATTTTTGGTTTAAGAAGAGTTCATTTCAGTCATAGAAAGCTAAGGGTTGAAATGGCTCTTTGATTTGCACAGTTGTTATCTTCTCTTATTCCTTATAGTATTTATAAGCAAAACTAATTAAAAAATTCAAATTTTTCAAGTTGCAACAAGAACAATCTCAGTGCCAATTAAATGTTTATAAGAAATATTTGTTCCCAGAAATATTAGAATTTCCAAATGAACTGAAATTCCACCTTAAGATCTTCAGAAGTTGGAAAGCAACCTGCAGTTTAGCGTCTAATATAGCAGCCGCACATATAAACATGATCAAAAGTACTGTAATAATCTATTCATTAAGACTACCATTGGATTTATATATCTTAAGATCTGGGGCCCACTCAATAAATGTAGGCCCACTAAATAAAAGTCATGGAATGTGCAGGCAGTCTGGACAATTTGCCCTATTTTTTTCTTTTATAATTTCATTATGTTTCCATAGTAACAATGAAGACTCTTAATTGTCAACAACATTTTTTTAAATAAGTAGAAATCAATCTCTAGCCAAGAGTTGTATTAAATAGCAGGAAAAGAAATACATCAGAAGCCTTATCAATGATTTGGATTCGAGCTTTGAGAATAAAATCTAGTTTAGCTGGGTCATACAAAATATTTAGTTTATTAAATATAAAAAAATATTTACATTATATCTTTTAAACTATTTGCAGTAAATTATTAAAGATATAATCTTACAAAATTTTTATAAGCCAAATTTCATGCAAGTATATCTATAAGCCCTACTCTACTTTGCATGTCTGATTCTGGCCAACTATTTTAGGAAGGGTCTATTCTGCCATTGAGGTACCATATGCTGGCTTAGTTGCTCTTGCCTCGTTTGCCAGGTTCCCGAAAAATGGAGTACAAGGGGAACAGCTGGCATGAGACTTGCTTCCTGTGTCACCGCTGCCAACAGCCAATAGGAACCAAGTATTTCATCCCCAAAGACTCCGGCTACTTCTGTGTGCCCTGCTTTGAAAAGCAGTTTGCATACCAGTGCTGTGCTTGTAAAAAGGTAAATTATCTTGACTCCATCACTGACTGCAGTTCAGTGTGGGAGAGAAAACCTTTTTTTTTTTTTTTTTTTTTTTTTCCTATACATGTTTCTTTTATGTTCAGGCCATCACAACGGGAGGTGTGACATATCAAGATAAGCCTTGGCATCGTGAGTGCTTCCTCTGCATTGGTTGCAGAAAGCAGCTATCAGGGAAGCGTTTCACCTCCAGGGAGAATTACCCCTACTGCCTGGAGTGCTTCAGCAACCTGTATGCTAAGAAGTGTGTGGGTTGCACTAAATCTATTTCTAGTGAGTCATTCCCCATATCATCATTTATTGCTTTGTTTATTTTGAAGGAGGTCTTTTATATGGGCCTTGAGTTATATAGTACATACACTTGATGTGCGAAAAAATGTCATAATACTTGACATAATACATAAGGCTTGTACATCATACTTATTGCAGAATTGTTCCAATCCATACATACATTCAGGAATTAATGAGCTGACTTTTGTGATTTTAAAACTATAAATATGAAATTCCCTTCAGTAAGGTACATAGAAATCACACTCTTTTTTCCAGTTGATATACAATGACATTGGTGTTCAATAGAAGTCACTTTCTTTGCATCCTTGAACCTGTTTGGAAGCTTTTAATAATCCTTCTTGAAAAACACCCTGTCCTGTTTCTTTTCATCATTGGGGTATATTTTGCTTCAAATGTGTTAATGCTTGAAAGCAACAGTGGTTTCCAGCAGAATAATGAGCCCAAACAAACATCAAAGCAGCTTTTAAAAAGATTAAATGAATGGTCTTCCAAAAGCCCTATACTAAACCTACTGAGAATTAAACGACTGTGATTTAAAGTCAGATTCTTGTCCTTGTCAGGAAACAAACAGGATTTGGGAACAACAGAAAAAATGTCTAAATATTGCATCCAACCATCTCTTTATTGTGTATAGTTTTTATTTGTCAAAACTAGAAAAAGAAACACCCACATTAACCCCAAATTAATATATCATTAATGCCCAATAAGAATGTATGCAAACATTTCTCATTAGCTTCTCAAATATTGGCTGTTGTGTGTAAAAATGTACTTTGTTTTGCTCAGGTTTGGCAGGTGCCAAGTATGTCTCATTTGAGGAGCGTCAATGGCACAGTGAGTGTTTCTCCTGTATGCAGTGCTCTGTGTCACTGGTGGGACGTGGCTTCCTCACCCAGAGGGATGACATTTTGTGCACCGACTGCGGCAGGGAGAAATGATTTTTTGAGAAGTTCATCCACACTGTAGCTGCTTATGTTCTCTTTTATGAGTCAGTAGTTGATGTTAGTATTCTGGGAAGATAAATCCACATTTGCATTGGTCTTATTTTAAGAGCATTGGATGATGAACCAGCTAATATTGTGTCACTTACTTTAAAACAGCTTTCTTCTTTAAAAGTATTTATGATGGCACTCATCAATGGTCACTGTGACATTTGCCACATATATAAACCTCAGCTTTCATATCTTAATTTAGGAAATATGCTTCCTTAATGCAATATTGTGGTGCTTAATGTAAACATGCATTTTCATTTGTCAAGATAGAGTCTGTATTTCATACTACAACACTAAAATAAGAGAGAAACTGACAAATTGCTCAATGCTACGAATAACAGCAGCTTTCAATAATGTTTGCATCTTGATGTATGTTATTATGTTTACAAAGAAGCACAAGTAGAAAATCCTGCATGTTGTCTTTCAACATATAATAGGTGTTCTAATAAAGTTTCCAAATGCCTGGTTTTGCTCTGCTTGATGTCTTATTTATTGCCTATGAAGATCAGACAATATGTTTGATTTAGGAACATACACTGACAAAAGGTACACAAATTTTTGGAATTTTTACCAAGTATCTGGTTATGTCAGAAACTTAATTCTATGCTATTTGAATAAGAAAAAAATTATTGAAATAAAGCTTTGCTCAGGTTTTATAGTAGATTTGGCTTTTTTTCCACAATGAAAAACACATGTTTATGTAAACCCAGCCAACTTAACAGAACAAGTTAAATGCAGCCCTATGTATGTGAAATGAAATAAAATAAAAAACAAAAAAAACAGGAGTGGCTTTATACCTTAATGACACAAGGCAGCATGTTGTTGTTTCCTATTTAAGTTTGTGTTTTTTTTTCATTTGTGTCACAGCTGCCACATTGTCAAGCAGTCTGATTCCATCATTTAACAGAACACAAAACCAAAACATACATCCTGTTAGGGGATATTTGCTTTTCAAGAAAATCCCTCCTTATCCTCATCCCTGAGGCATGCTTGTGATAGAGAAATGAAGATGCCTGCATGATCCCCTGCAGTGTCTTGGGGAAGCGCTGGCAGCCAGAGTATGTTTCCCTTACATCCAAACCCTGCAGGCCCAAATGCTGAATGTCTACAGCATGTTGGATCAGTAGTGTAAACAGACTGCAGGTCTCAGTGGAAACCTTCTGAACCAGGTGAACCAATCGGTATCAAATCCAATTTGAAAAACAAGCAAACAGCAGACTAGGAGAGTGCCAATCTGGTTCATGTATTTTCTTCTTTGCTTCAGAATACATTTCTTCCCACTTCATAACTTACTTTACTTCCCTTTTTCCCAAATGAGTACAATGTTACATTTTACTGTCAAACAAAACTACAACAATCCTTATAGTTTTTAGTTGTAAAGTCATCAACTGTTTAAGGCGGTATGTTCAATTTTGTCAAGGTATGGTACTTATGACCTAAGATTTTAAATTTTAAAAAGAGGTATTACAAACCAGACATTCATTTTTTAAGCTTAAGACTCATCAATTCATGTGACTTTATTCTGCATTCAAGTTGGCTTAAACCAATATAACATGGCAAAGATACATTTTTCATGATTTATCTGATTGTAACTTGGTAATTTTTGTAATATTTAGCTTTAGGCACAGTCTGAATTGTTTTATATACCATACTCATGCTGTATTTTTCACTGACAGGAGCTGTATAGAGCAATTTTAAACATGGCCTTAAAATGGAGTCATGGTTCAAAGGGGGTGAGGTGTGGGGGTGTCCTTTTTTTTGATGAAGTCAACAAGAGACAAAGCTCTCCAGGTAATCTGGTAGGAGGTTAAGAAAACTTCTCATTATTACTTGGCATTCTTAAGAGCAATCTGTTGGAAGCAAGGCTTGTGCAGCAGAGAGGGTGATGGCGCCCCCCTGAGAGTGTATGTGGAGCTGATTTTCAGTTCTGGTTAAAATGCAAACAAAGCACCAGAATCTCCACCAGAGGAGGATATTTGAATATGTTATTTATTTAGTATTGTTTATATATCTATGTATGAATGCATGTATTTACTTTGCAGACAATACAGTTAAACATTTTAAATTGTGCTATTTTTCACATTATTCTTGATTGTAACTAAGAACTTTCCTTTGTCACCTTGCTTTGCCTCTGTCAAACCTAACTTTCCCTACTTCTGTTATTTCCATGTGTGTTTGTCTGTGTGTGTATATGTGTGTTAATCTTACTCATACGAAAAGAAGAGTTATGGCGTTAAAGAGTTAGGGAAAATTATTTGCGTATGGAGTTCTGCAGAACTGGCTGTTGAAATCCCAAGCGGTATCTTGTAGTTCATAATTCCAACAGCAGAGGGCAGAATTACTCAATATTAATAGTGAACATTTCACATGTATAAACATTACTCTAAAAGTGCCTTCAATCATAGTGCTCAAATTGCACCATTTAAAGCCCTATTTTGGTTTTAAATTGAACAATTTTACTATTATTTCAACCTAAAATAAGACTGCAGATTGTTCATGTCCACAGGAGGATTATTTTATTACCTTAGATGGCATTACATTATATTTGTCTTTTGAGTATGTTATTCACATTACTGGGCAAACAGATTAGTTGAGGTGTCTTTGACCCCAGTAACATGACAACATTAATTAGACATACCTGGATTAATCAGTTTGTTGAGTAATGAAAGACAGGAAACAAAGGAGCTGGCTGAAGTTCAGGAAGTAGTGGAGTTGGGCATATAGTCCATTCATCTAACAATGACACATTGCATGTTTACACAGCTTAGCTTCATTCTGCAAAACAGAGGTTCGTTAAGGTTAAACAGAATTAAGCTTTTTTTATTTTATCAGTGAGTAGAAAGGCCTGATCCACAAGGGAGATTCCTGCAAACTTAATGCTTTAAAAGGATTCATTTTTACAAACTAATTTTAACTGACATCCATCCAGTGCTGGATTGTATTAGAATTCGGTTCATGCAAGATGCTGTGTGTCACAATGTGTTTAGTAAGTCATTTTGTTTTTCCTCATAATGTTTGTGCGGTTATGGTTTAGGTCATTCTTAGAGTATTGCTTATTTTAGGGGCCATATTGGTGGTTTCCTGGTGCAACATTAGAAAGAGTACCAAACTGAATAAAAACAACTTATCCGGGTTATGCTCTGAATTTAGTTTCCAGTGTTTTTACCCAGCTTGGTACATATAAAGCATGGAGAATAAAATGCTTTGTGCAGGCCTGCTCTACATTTATCCCAATCAAGAATAATAAAGGATTCCCTCTTTTTGAAGGTTTTTTGGGCAGCAGAAAGAAGAGCTCACTCAGCAAACCAACAGTTGCTATTTTCACCTTTTTAGTATTAGATCTCATTTACTGTATTTTCCTGAATTAAATTGGTATAGTTAGCAATTTTCCATCAGTAATATACCAAATAACATTAATCTAAACTGAATTTTGACTTTTTCAAATCTGGACCTGTTTATCTTTAAACATGCAATATGGGATTTGAAGCAAATCTAAATGACTTAAAATAACTAATGTATTCCTACAGGTGCTGGTCATAAAATTAGAATATCATGAAAAAGTAGATTGATTTCAGTAATTCCATTTAAAAAGTGAAACTTGTATATTATATTCATACATTACATACAAACTCATATATTTCAGATGTTTATTTTGTTTAATTTTGATGATTACAAATGACAACAAATGAAAATCTCAAATTCATCATATCAGAAAATTAGAATATTACTGAAGACCAATAAAAACAAAGGATTTATAGAAATGTTGGCCAACTGAAAAGTATGAACATGAAAAGTATGAGCATGTACAGCACTCAGTATTTAGTTGGGCCTCCTTTGGCCTGTATTACTGCAGCAATGCGGCGTGGCATGGAGTCGATCAGTCTGTGGCACTGCTCAGGTGTTATGATAGCCCAGGTTGCTCTAATAGTGGCTTTTAGCTCTTCTGAATTGTTGGGTCTGGTGTATTGCATCTTCTTCTTCACAATACCCCATAGATTTTCTATGGGGTTAAGGTCAGGAGAGTTTGCTGGCCAATTAAGAACAGGGATACCATGGTCCTTCAACCAGGTACTGGTAGCTTTGGCACTGTGTGCAGGTGCCAAGTCCTGTTGGAAAATGAAATCTGCATCTCCAAAAAGTTGGTCAGCTGCAGGAAGCATGAAGTGCTCTAAAACTTCCTGGTATGTGGCTGCGTTGACCCTGGACCTCAGAAAACACAATGGACCAACACCAGCAGATGACATGGCACCCCAAACCATCACTGACTGTGGAAACTTTACACTGGACTTCAAGCAACGTGGATGAAGTGCCTCTCTTCTTTTCCTCCAGACTCTGGGACCTTGATTTCCAAAGGAAATGCAAAATTTACTTTCATCAGAGAACATGACTTTGGACCACTCACCCGCAGTCCAGTCCTGTTTCTCTTTAGCCCAGGCAAGACGCTTCTGACGCTGTCTGTGGTTCAAGAGTGGCTTGACACAAGGAATGCGACAGCAGAAACCCATGTCTTTCATACGTCTGTGTGTGGTGGTTCTTGAAGCACTCACTCCAGCTGCAGTCCACTCTTTGTGAATCTCCCCCACATTTTTGAATGGGTTTTGTTTCACAATCCTCTCCAGGGTGCGGTTATCTCTCTTGCTTGTACACTTTTTTCGACCACATCTTTTCCTTCCCTTCGCCTCTCTATTAATGTGCTTGGACACTGAGCTCTGTGAACAGCCAGCCTCTTTAGCGATGACCTTTTGTGTCTTGCCCTCCTTGTGCAAGGTGTCGATGGTCGTCTTTTGGACAACTGTCAAGTCAGCAGTCTTCCCCATGATTGTGTAGCCTATAGAACTAGACTGAAAGACCATTTAAAGGCTTTTGCAGGTGGTTTGAGTTAATTAGCTGATTAGAGTGTGGCACCAGGGGCCATCAATTTTGAACCTTTTCACAATATTCTAATTTTCTGATATGATGAATTTGAGATTTTCATTTGTTGTCATTTGTAATCATCAAAATTAAACAAAATAAACATCTGAAATATATGAGTTTGTATGTAATGTATGAATATAATATACAAGTTTCACTTTTTAAATGGAATTACTGAAATCAATCTACTTTTTCATGATATTCTAATTTTATGACCAGCACCTGTACACTAGCTTTTTGTCTTACATGTTTCAAAGCATCCTCTGGAAGGTTATTCATATCACTACTTATCTTTTATCAAAGAGATCATTATTGATCTACACACACACACACACACACACACACACACACACACACACACACACACCCACACACACACACACACACACCCACACACACACACACACACACACACCCACACACACACACAAAAAAACTTACAGAAGCATTCATTTTTCTGACCATGGAGCAAGCATGTTCTCAAATTAGTTAAAAGAAAATACACTGAGTAAATAACTGGGTTCAAAAGGCAAAAATAATTTCAAAGCAGTTCCCTTTTTTTTCATGGCGACAGGTCGGAGCCACATCCTAAAAGACAGTAGAGCCATAAACTGAATTGTGGAGGACACCCTCACAAATATGTTGACTTATCAGAATGTGGTGCTTTACATGGAAACCAATGGTGGTCAGGGTGACCATAGGGAATCTTACTATTCTCCGCCACATTATATATGTATATATATATATATACTTCCATGCTTTTATGGTTTCCTTGTGTTTATGTTTGTTTGCCCTGAGCTGAATGCGGAATGTCAACAAGTGAGCAGCTGCACGTGAGAGAATTTTTATTACCCATATGCATTGAAATAACATTCATAACCCACTAAAATAAAAATCCAGTTGTGCCGAAAAGGAAACTGTATCAGGAAGCGGAAAGTTTTGGGTCAATTGGCCTAGAAAGTCATGGGAAGAGAATGGTAAATCAATACATTTAGCTGAAACTGCACTATGTTCATGTGGACCACAGCCAAAATCCATCAAATAAACAAAAAAACACTGTTTCTGAAGAAGAGGCTTTGAAGAAGAGTGATTTGTTAGGAGCTCCTCTTATGTTTGAGGGTTGAATGCTGAAGCAGGCTTAAGTAAACAGTGTGACTACTCAGAGCCCTGTGCTGTGAATGACTAAATACTTACTTGAGATGGTGAGTTTAATGCCAGCTCAAATAGTTATAAGGAAAAGTTAAAGTTTTTGTCAGTAGTAAACAACAACAACAAAAACAATCCTCATTTCATTTGCAGAAATCACATATGTTTTAGTCAGATGATGAAATATTTGACAACCGCAAATAGTTCTTAAGGTGATGTATAAAACGTTTGAAAGACTAGGAGTCTAAATTCGGAAAACAACTGCTCTTCAGTATCTAATATGTGTCCAATACATCTAGTAGATGTAAACTTTTCTAAACTTTGCCCAATCTTTCTCCCAATCTAACCTCTCATAGTTTTTTACCCTAATATTCCTACATGTTACATGTAATTCCTGCAATCATTAAAAAAAACCACTTTGAAACAGTGTGATTTAGTGCCACAGGGATTGAATTGTTAATAAAAGTTAAAACTAAAGGAGGAATCGAGATAACTATCCATCCATCTATAGGTCTATACCCACTTATCTAGGCAGGGTTAATTAGGAGGGGGTTTAAATCTACCAACCAATAATATTTTTTCACAAAACAGAAACTCTCCCTTGAAAGGATCAGCTACATCCACCCACTAAAATGTAGCTCTGTTATTGGCTGCTTTTGGGGTTGTGGCTGATGACCGATGTCTACTTCATGGATAACCGGATAAATTAACTTCCCTTTTACTAAAGCATACAGTTTTGTCCAGCACCAAGGAGTTTTCCTGTAACATTTGCTTAGTTTCTAAGGAACATATGCAGCTACAAAAAAATAATAATAATCTAGGTCAACAGTGATAGAAGCAACAAATCCAGACTCCTTAAAGTAAATTTGTGGTTTCAAACAGGTTTATATTATTAAACATCAGTTTATATAAATATTAATTAGAGCAGATGGCCACATTGCATTTAGAGATCTGTCCAGTGCAAAATTGTGCTGTTATGGAACAACACTCAGAAGGTATCCAGACATTGGTCACACATTATAAATATACATGTTACCACAGAGTAAGCACTAGGCAGGAAAACAAGAACATTCTCTTCTTGTGCATTTTCTAAATAAAAAAAGAATGTTTGCTGTCTGGATGGTAGGATATAATTTTGTACATGTTAGGATGGTTTTGTTTTGACTCCAAAATATTGGTTACAGTGATGGAGACATGTTCTGTTTAGGTGAAGCTGTTTACAACTCAAACTTTGAAAATCTTTCAAAAACACCTTCATGTTTAAAAATGTAATTCTTTACACAGCAGTTTATTTCATGACAGTAACAGTGCATTCTTTCTCTTCGAATACATCACACAAGATTCTTTTTCCAAATGTAATGCCTTTAAAGGACTTTCTAAAAACATTCAAACTCCTTGAAATGTCCCAATTATTTCACAGTTCAACTGCAACTTTCAGGCTTTATTGTTTTTATTTTATTCTCCAATAAACAAAACAAAACAGTGAATATTTGTGAAGTGATTTTGTGTGTTTGTGTCTGTGTGTGTTGGTGGTGGGCAGGTGTGTGTGTGTGTGTGTGTGGGTGTGTGTGTGTGTGTGGCATGTATTGTATTCAGCACTTTATGCCCCAATAACTGTAAATAAAGTGCAATGCAATCCGCTGCATTTGGAAATCACTTACTAAGATAAATGTACCGGTAGTCCTACTCTGTGCAGTTTTATCTCAGTATCCCTGGAGGAGTGACAGCCATCAACGGCTTAGAAAGACATTGTGCACTTCAAAAGTTCCACCGGAAGAAAAAAAAAATGTTAATAGAAGCCAAAATCCACGTTTGTTGTTTGAACCTTTAGCAACACGCTATATGAAAGAGCTGAAGGGTTATAATACAATTGCAACGAACAGCAGAAGTCAGAAAATGCATAAGGAAAAATTATGCCACTTAAAAGGTAACAGCACGTGCATCTCACTGAGACAAGCCCAAGGGTTAACATGAATTTTTGGTACTTCTCTGTGCATCATGCATTACATTTATAGCCCAAACCATAAAATAACATATCATGTCCCTTATGATGCATTTTTCAGTCTTAGTGGTTGAAGGGAGACAAGGAGAATCTTAATGAACAACCCTTTTGGTAACAATAATGGTAAGGTAGCAGAAAACCTAAATGATTGAACTTTAATTCCCCTCTCCTCCCTAGCAGATCTAATTCTGTAGATCCAGCCAAGCTAGCATGGGAATAAATAGGCAAAAGGGAATCATCAAAACAGATCTTTTTTTAACTGCTAAGGCAACACTCACTCATGGATTGCTACCTCTGGCTTTGGCAGAATGCCACTGGGAGAAATGTGTATGGTGTCCCAACAGAGACATAAAGGGCAGAGACAGTAACCACAGACAGCCACCCTACCCTACTGCTCTAAGGGTAATACATCCCACTGTAGGGTTAAGAAGACTTAAACCTTGTCTATAGGACTAATATTGTCTCTTTTGCTGTTTAAAAATGTGTCTTTACTGGATATTTTAAACATATATGATGCATCTATTTAGCTCCTTATTGTCTTTTTTAAACTGATTTGCAGCAGAAATATTACGTGCTCTGAAGAAAATTAGACTGGCTATGTTCCAAAATTATATAATTATATATATATATATTGCTGAAGTACTTAGAGACTGTAGACAAGTTGCCGACAAGGTGTGCCCCTAATTTCCATCAGAGCTGTTTGCAGTTTAGCTATGCTCTAAATGTTCAGCCAGAGATGTTTCCTATCTGCGGGTAATGGGGATTCTTTATCAGTTTCTACCTATAGATTTAGCTAATTTAGTATTTCAATTTTTACATCAAGCTATTGCATAGGAATTCCTTTTGCTTTTATATTGCTCCCTTTTTATTTCTCTTCTTTACAGCATTATTAGTCAAAATCAGGGTAAAAACATACATTTTCCTTCGAAGTATTTAAATAAGTTAGCAAGAAAAAAAAATCTAGTTTAGGTTGTTGTTATTTCTTTATGCATATCAACAGTGTCATCCATGTTTATTGGCATCACAGATTATGGTGTTTATAAATCTTTAGAATAAAAGTGTAATGTTACCATCAAAAATCAAAATGTTTGATTGTAATTTTGTCTGAGATATATATATATATATATATATATATATATATATATATATATATATATATATATATATATGTATATAACATTTATATATATATATATATATGTGTATATATATATATATATATATATATATATATATATATATATATATATATATATATATATATATATATATATATATATTTAAGTAAAATGTAATGCTGCAATATCCACTAACACTCACTTGCTAGCATCAAGTGAATTTTAGTTTCCATAAGACATACAGTTTTCAAGATATTAAGTAACATTTACTTAATTACATCCAAGTTGTTTAGTTAGGTTTATTTAAACAAATTAAGTAAAGTGTAAACTGGAAAAATGATCTAGAAACAAGTAAAATTTTCTTAAATTGAGTGTATTTACCCTTGATTTGAATAGGTAAATGTATATAGTTTTCCAATGGAATGAGTATTTCACACTTAAAATAAGATAATTCGATAATATGCACTTGAAATAAGACAATCCATTTGTGTTTTCTTATTCTAAATCTAAATAGTATTATTCCATTGGCAAAATGTCTATTTTATCTCCTCAATTCGAGAACAATTGCACATATTTTAAGAAAAAATTACTTATCTAAATTTGTTTTTTTTTTTCCAGTGTACTTGTTTTTCATAGGCACAAACAGCACTCAAAATTTTAAGGCAACACAGAGACAAACAACCATTCACGCACACACTCACGAGAATTTAGAGAAGACGATTAACCTAACAGTCATGTTTTTGGACTATGGGAGGAAGCCAGAGTACCCAGAAAGAAACCCACACATGCTTAGGGAGAACATGCAAACTGCATGCAGAAAGACAGCGGGACAGGAATTTAACCCAGAACCTTCTTGCTGCAAGGCAGCAGTGTTACCCACTTCCCCACTGAGAGGCTCTCTAACAGGGATCGTACTTTTCAGTTATGCAATAAAAATGTACAACCCTTTGAAACTAAGAGTTTTAACATTTGTTACAGAAATATGCGCATATGTAAGATCAAGAATACTTAACTTACACAAACATGCTCCAAACAACTTCTGGGCGAGGGTCAGTACAGAAACAGCCACTGAAACTTTGAGCAGTGTTGTAAAGATTATGTATGCCTTTATTTAAATGAAAAAAGCATGTACAAATATATCATTAATAGTAAAAGTGCATTATGTGGTACTGCATTAGAATTTGATAAGGTTGGTATGACTTGTAAACAACAAGTACACAGCATTTCATATACACCTCCATCCAACACAGATCTGGTAATATAGTCATTACTCAAATATGCGATAAAAATCTTACACACCTACACACTTAAACAGTGCAATTTTAACATTTAAACCAGTCATCCAAACTAGTGGACTTTTAAGAATACAATTACAACATTAATGAAACAAAATCAACACATTTAAAAAGTAACATCTTAAACTGCCAAACCATTTTCAATGAAGAATAAAATATCTACTAGATATTTGAATAAAGGTATTATTATTTTTTGCCAAATAACGTAAACCTTATTTGGCAAAAAATAAAAAACATAAATGATAGGCAACATTCCACTAAAATTAACTGGAACCCACTGCTAATTCTTGGAATTGATGCCACATTTTCCTAGCCTGGGTGCCATTCCGAACTTAGTCCCGCCCACAAAGTTTGAGGTCGGGAAGTTCGGTCTGGCTCTGCTCTATAGTAGCGCGAGTATTATCGCCCACTGTCAGGCGATCCAATCAAATTGTCAGGGCGGGTTTTTATACGATGATGGACAGATGACCAACAGTAACGTAATCAACCACGTGACCAATGCGCGCTTGGGTGACAACAATAATGGCTGCCGCTGGAGAGTTTAGGTGAGTAGATTCTGCTATTAGGTCTGCTCTAGAAGATATCGACAGCAAATTAATTTTAAAAAAAGGAAAAGAGAAACGCGATCAAGTCTCATCTTCTTATTATAGGCGTGCAACTGCACGCTTTGATTTTTGTGGACAACAACTATGCCTCGCTTAACATACGTCACGCACTCCGTTGCTCTTATTGGTTGTAGGTCTATCCAATTGAGTGCAGAGGCATTTTTTTTCCTGGTTCGTTCGAAACACGCCCCATAATCACAGCTCTATGGAGCAGTATCAGACTCATATTCTGACTAGAATTGAGTCGGACTACGTCAGGCTAACATTTTCCTAGCCTAAGATGACAAAGTCATGAATGCATTTAGGAAAGCAACTTAAACTTCTGGTTGTTTACTTTTGGGGACAATTTAAATCCATCCAACTCCAGGAAAAGTTTTTGGAAGACTTCAAAAGTGTAGCGCAATGTGGGAGGGTATGCCAAGTTCAGGGCATATATCAGTGCCATGAGCAGCAGGCTTTTGCAGCACTGTTTCACCCTGTCAAAATGACTGTCGGGCAACATCTTGCTCTGTGTGTGATCCTGTAACCTCTACACTCAGATCAGAAGTTATCATTTCCTTCTTTCTTTCCTAGACAGAACCACCTGTGGAGCTAGTTTATCATTACCTTTTTTAACATAGAAAGCATTTATGGACCAGTGCTACTATGTCTGTCTGTATTTCCAGTCTTTCCTTTAACCCCTAGCCCACCTAGGCAGAAAGCTGCTCACATTTGTATGAGGGATTGCTGCAGAGTTAACACCACATGCTCATCAAGGAGGAGCATATTCTGCAACTTAATGATTCTATGCAAACAGCTGGTTTTCCTTAGATAGAAACTTTTTACCAATTTGACTGTATGATCTGATTGAATTGTCTCTATAAGGTGTCTTGAGATGACATGTTGTGAATGGGCACTACTGTATATAAATAGTGAATTGAATTAAAATTGATGTCGTGTTTATATTTTTTGCTTGATAATATAAGAAACTAATCAAACTATGTTGGCCTTGGACAGAAAAATATGGTTGTACAACAAAATGTGGCAATCTCATTCTTTAGAATCAAATCCTACAAAAAAAGGCCCGTGGAGTAAGTTAAAATGAAGAGACCATTAGAAAAGTCAGAGCTCCATAAAAGAGGGATAGTCATTGTGTCTCTCTTCATGCCTTAATGTAGTGAAACTTTATATAAGAAAAGTTGGGGCATTATTTTTTACTTAAGGGAATTTAGCAAAGAAAAGACTGCAAGGATGGGACTAATTCGTCAGGGAATGTTGGCCTAATGGTTAGAGCAGTGCATTTGTGCTCTGAGAAGGTTGAAAGTACCTGATTCAATGAACACAGCCAGCAATCTGGGCCTAAATCCCACACTGCTCCCCTGGAGCCGCACAGTGGCAACCTGCTCCCCAAAGTGATGGGTCAAATGCAGATAGTTAATTTCTCCATTGTGAAATCAATAAAGTTCGATTTCTATCCTTTCTTGTCTTTCTAATTTGGTGTAATTCGATTTAAACACTACATCTGTCTAAGTAAATAAAATCTGTCTAAGTGTCTATATTTACCTGTCATTGAAATAGGCACATCTGTTTCATTTCTTGTCAACACAAATCTCAATAATTTCGCGTTAACAAAAAATATAATGGCATCTAGAGTTTGTACAGACAACTTTTTAAAAATCTAACTATTTCCAGGATTAAAGGAATGAAGTCCAAGAAAGATCTACAAAGAAAAAATTTTCATGCAGTTATCTTTAGTAGAATTCATTAAACGGCCTTCGTATGTTTTCCTAAAATGATCATCAGACAGCTCCAGCTGATCCAAGATGCTGCTGCCTGTGTTCTCACTAGCACTAAGAAAGTAGAGCACATCAGCCTGGTTCTGAAGTCCTTCCACCGGCTCCATGTAGCTCAGAGAATAGACTTTAAAATCTTTCTTTAAATAAATCACTGAATGGATCAGCAAATCAATACATAACAGATTTGTTGTCAGTGTATCAACCTCCCAGAAGAGCCAGAGCTGCCTTAGCCACCTCCTGAGGAGGCTGAGGTCCTTTGGAGTCAGCAGGAACCTGCTTAAAACCGTCTATGACTCTGTGATGACATCAGCCCTCCTCTACGCTGTTCTCTGCTGTGCCCCTGGCAGCACAGAGCAGGACAGAAAGAGACTGACTACAAAAGAGAAGACTACAAAAGTGCTGAAAGCTAGAGTTCTTTTAAGTCAAGTTTAAAACACATTTGTTTAGAGCTGCCTTTGACTGTTGAAGTAAGAACTGTAACGTATCGTTATTTTCAGTTTGTTGTCCAGCTGTTTTATTTGCTGTGCTGCCTGCCTTTATCTTGATTTTATCTTTAATTATTTTTTTACTGCTTTTGCTCTTTTCTATTTTGCTTATTAATTAATGTCAATCACTTTGAATTGTCTCTGTATTGACTGCAATGCAAATAAACTCGGCCTGCCTTGAGCATTAGAATGGTGAATGGAATTTCTGGACTTTGAAGGTGAAATGTTTTTAATAGTGCCAGATCAGTACTCTGGGTAGTCAAACAATCCCACAAATGTATCTCTTTCATTGCAATATAAAATAAAATCTAACAAATTGCATCTGTAAAGGAAAGCTCTGTGTTTCTCCCAGATTTGATCACTTCGAACACTGTTAAAAAAGTAAATGGCAATTGT
This sequence comes from Cyprinodon tularosa, assembly GCF_016077235.1. NCBI lineage: Eukaryota > Metazoa > Chordata > Actinopteri > Cyprinodontiformes > Cyprinodontidae > Cyprinodon > Cyprinodon tularosa. The sequence goes on from NW_024038004.1 coordinate 1,921,102, forward strand.
TGTTCTAACACACAATTGTATTGTAATCCGACTCAGAAATATAAATTTGACATCTAACAAATAAATACACGTTTGCCCAACTCAAATTCTCAGAAGTTGGTTTAACAAGGAGTTTTAAATCGCCTATACAAGATTTTTTTAGTTCCCTCAACTGTAAACTCATGGGCATGCGCACTGCTTATGTTCATGGACACGCCCACTACGGTACGGGGTTTCCTATCCCTTTCTTCAAGGGCACAGCCTTTTTCCCTCGTGTTTGAGAAGATTGGCGGACATTGTGATTTTATGCATCTGGAGAACCACGGAGGAACGACCCTGGGACCTTACCAGTTTTCCCGGTGAGTGCTGCAAAGTACAGACAGTTAGCGGTTAGCTCCGTGAGTTAGCATTCCCTTGTGGTGTATTGCCACCGAGTTGAAGCATGAGTTCACATGTTTTTCACGTTCTGATGAAAGGAAAAGCAGCGCACGTGCGCGTTTATAATGCGCGTGTGCGCGTGCGTGTTTATGCCGCGCATGTGCGGGTGAGTGTTTATGCATAGAGAAAAGAGTGTGCCTGTTATTTTCATTGTACAAATGAAAAGAGACATTAAGTTGAGTGTAATAACTTATTAAATTTCTAAATTGTTTTATGTAGTGCAGTGTTGTTGCACTCAGGCACAGAATATTACAAGACTACATTATTTTACTTTCTTAATCCGATGTGGGTATTTACTGTTATTTACATTATTTACATGTGGATTTTTTGCTTTCATGATTTTATTTGCTTTACAAGAAAAACAGTGACATTAACATTTTATATGTTAACCCTGTAATGCAGCAGTTAATTCGTAATGAGTTAGAAAAGTTACATTACACACTGAAATTTATCATACTTGGAGAGATATAAACTGTACAGTTAAGAACAAGAAGTGAATGGATTTAACTAAGCTCTGTTGTACTATGCAGGCTGGGTTTTTTGGATACCCTGGATTCTGGATTCTCTCCTTAAATGGAGATGGCGAGCCAACCGTGTGAACATCTGGATTTGGACTGAAGAGAAGGATTTGGACTGAAGAGGACTTTCTTTTTTTGCATTCATCGTCCTGTCGGAGTGGTAGGACTAAAAAGAAAAACTCAGAGATAAAAAGGGAAAACCTTTTTCTTTTTCCGTTGGGAAACAAGACATTTTATTTCATTTTATTTTTTTTAAAAGGGTGCACCCAATTTAAAGAGACTACAATTGAAAAAAACAAACTGAAGGCTGTCCAAATTTGTAAAACTGTTATTTTTTCATATATGTTAATACACTTACTTCACAAAAAATTACCTGTGTGTTTTCCTCTTACTAAAATGGTGTCTTACTGTTTTTTCCCTCATCATCACTCTTACGAATCTAGAACATTCTGGTCCAGTGTCAGGTTACTTTGATCTGTGCAGTTAAGATTATGTTGTTGAACATGGTTTTATACTGTATCTATTGATGCAATGTTTGGCTTGAAGCAATAAAAATGTTGTATTAACATAATTTTTTGTGTGTTGAATGATTGGTAGTGAAGACGATTGGTAGGACTAAAAAAACTGAGTTGATAGAACTCAACTTGCAGATAACACTACAAAATCTGAGTTTGTAGAACTCAAAATCTATATGTCAAACTCATAAAACAAAGTTGATAGAACTCAGAACTTAAAGGTGAAACTCAAAAACCTAAGTTGGTAGAACTCAAAATTTCTATGTAACACTCCAAAAACCTAAGTTGGCAGAACTCAAAAATCTTTGTAAACTCAACCACAGTGAATTTAAGTAAGGAAAACTCAAAAAACCAAATGCATCACGTTGCCTAGAAAATGTAAGTTCTGTCAACCTCTATTTTTTTTTCAGTGAACACACACTTTATATATATACACTATATTGCCAAAAGTATTTGCTCACCCATCCAAATTATTGGAATCAGGTGTTCCAATCACTTCCATGGCCACAGGTGTATAAATTCAAGCACATAGGCATGCAGACTGTTTTTACAAACATTTGTGAAAGAATGTCCCCTTTTTCGGGACTTCCTTTGGGGGGCCCAAGGTAAAATTTGGGGTTGGAGGGGGGGGTTTTGGGGTTGGGGTTTTTTTTTCAAAGCCTGGGGTTGGTTAGTTCCGGGAAAAAAAAAAAGGAAACCCCTTTCTTTTCCTTTAAAAAGCTTTTAAAAATTTTTTTTTTTTGGGGCCCCCAATTCCAAAATTGCCTAACCCAAATTTGGGGTAAAACTTTTTTTAATTGGCCCCCCTTCCTTTTTTTCCCGGGAAAGGGTTCTTTGCCCCATCACCAACCAAGGATTAGAATTTTTGGTTTTTGCAGGTTTTTTGGTTGGGGGATTGAATTTGGGAACCGGGCTGACAGATCCTTTTCCTTTAACCCAAAAAAGGAAAACCTTTTTTGGGGAAATGATTGGGGGAAAGACGAGGGGAAAAAAACCTTTTGAACTCAGGGGCAAAAACCTCAAAAATCGGTTTCCTCAAAACATAGGGTCAAAAACCCCCAAAAAACAAATTAAAACCCTTGAAAAACACCCCCAAAGGGGTGAACTTTCTAGCCTAAAAAAAATTTGGCCAAAACTAAAAATTTTGAAACCAAAAGGAAATTTAAGGAAAAAAAATGTCAAAAATACCAAAAAGGGGCTAAAGGCCCCGGGTGAAGCCAAATTTTTTTTTTGGCAAATTTAAAAAATAATTATATATATATTATATATATATATATTTTATATATATATTTATATAATATAAAATATATACAGTAATATTCAGGTGCTGGTCAAAAAATTAGAATATCAAAAAAAAGTAGATTGATTTCAGTAATTCCATTTAAAAGTGAAACTTGTATATTTATTTTTACATTACATACAAACTCTTTATATTTCAGATGTTTATTTTTTTTAAAATTTTAAATAAATTACAAATGACAACAAATGAAAATCTCAAATTCATCATATCAGAAAATTAGAATATTACTGAAGACCAATAAAAACAAAGGATTTATAGAAATGTTGGCCAACTGAAAAGTATGAACATGAAAAGTATGAGCATGTACAGCACTCAGTATTTAGTTGGGCCTCCTTTGGCCTGTATTACTGCAGCAATGCGGCGTGGCATGGAGTCGATCAGTCTGTGGCACTGCTCAGGTGTTATGATAGCCCAGGTTGCTCTAATAGTGGCTTTTAGCTCTTCTGAATTGTTGGGTCTGGTGTATTGCATCTTCTTCTTCACAATACCCCATAGATTTTCTATGGGGTTAAGGTCAGGAGAGTTTGCTGGCCAATTAAGAACAGGGATACCATGGTCCTTCAACCAGGTACTGATAGCTTTGGCACTGTGTGCAGGTGCCAAGTCCTGTTGGAAAATGAAATCTGCATCTCCAAAAAGTTGGTCAGCTGCAGGAAGCATGAAGTGCTCTAAAACTTCCTGGTATGTGGCTGCGTTGACCCTGGACCTCAGAAAACACAATGGACCAACACCAGCAGATGACATGGCACCCCAAACCATCACTGACTGTGGAAACTTTACACTGGACTTCAAGCAACGTGGATGAAGTGCCTCTCTTCTTTTCCTCCAGACTCTGGGACCTTGATTTCCAAAGGAAATGCAAAATTTACTTTCATCAGAGAACATGACTTTGGACCACTCACCAGCAGTCCAGTCCTGTTTCTCTTTAGCCCAGGCAAGACGCTTCTGACGCTGTCTGTGGTTCAAGAGTGGCTTGACACAAGGAATGCGACAGCAGAAACCCATGTCTTTCATACGTCTGTGTGTGGTGGTTCTTGAAGCACTCACTCCAGCTGCAGTCCACTCTTTGTGAATCTCCCCCACATTTTTGAATGGGTTTTGTTTCACAATCCTCTCCAGGGTGCGGTTATCTCTCTTGCTTGTACACTTTTTTCGACCACATTTTTTCCTTCCCTTCGCCTCTCTATTAATGTGCTTGGACACTGAGCTCTGTGAACAGCCAGCCTCTTTAGCGATGACCTTTTGTGTCTTGCCCTCCTTGTGCAAGGTGTCGATGGTCGTCTTTTGGACAACTGTCAAGTCAGCAGTCTTCCCCATGATTGTGTAGCCTATAGAACTAGACTGAAAGACCATTTAAAGGCTTTTGCAGGTGGTTTGAGTTAATTAGCTGATTAGAGTGTGGCACCAGGGGCCATCAATTTTGAACCTTTTCACAATATTCTAATTTTCTGATATGATGAATTTGAGATTTTCATTTGTTGTCATTTGTAATCATCAAAATTAAACAAAATAAACATCTGAAATATATGAGTTTGTATGTAATGTATGAATATAATATACAAGTTTCACTTTTTAAATGGAATTACTGAAATCAATCTACTTTTTCATGATATTCTAATTTTATGACCAGCACCTGTACACTAGCTTTTTGTCTTACATGTTTCAAAGCATCCTCTGGAAGGTTATTCATATCACTACTTATCTTTTATCAAAGAGATCATTATTGATCTACACACACACACACACACACACACACACACACACACACACACACCCACACACACACACACACACAAAAAAACTTACAGAAGCATTCATTTTTCTGACCATGGAGCAAGCATGTTCTCAAATTAGTTAAAAGAAAATACACTGAGTAAATAACTGGGTTCAAAAGGCAAAAATAATTTCAAAGCAGTTCCCTTTTTTTTCATGGCGACAGGTCGGAGCCACATCCTAAAAGACAGTAGAGCCATAAACTGAATTGTGGAGGACACCCTCACAAATATGTTGACTTATCAGAATGTGGTGCTTTACATGGAAACCAATGATATTCTAATTTTATGACCAGCACCTGTATATGTTTGTATTAAATATCTATAAGACATGACAACAGTTTTTGCAGACAGACCAATGGCTTGTGTTACAGATGGCAGCGCTTACTGCCGGGCTCGATTCTTCAGAAAGTCTGCTCAGAATACAAGTTAAAGGAGCATTTTACACACACCACCTGCCACATCATCACATCATTACATGATACACGTTTGTGAAATGTGGAGGCATCATTGGCCCCAGTCTTTTCAAAATAACAAATTTTTCTGGTTCAGTTACAATACGATTGCACAGAGACAGAGCTATCTGTTAAGATAGACCTAGACTGTCTGTGCTCTCATTTCATTTCCAAATCTTGTCCTAATTACATAAACAGAGGAGATGGGAAAAAAAATGAACAGATCCTTTAATGCTTTTTTACTCTTCATTGGATAATGGCCTGGGGATTCAAACCCACAACTCTAAATTGTTTTAGCCAAAAGTCGGGAACTCTGAGTGTTCTGTTTCACAACGGCTGCTATCAGGTAGTTCAATCAATTTTAACTAGGTTCACTCAGAGTAAAACACATGCACAAGAAGTATGAAAAGCCATTAGCAGTGGAGAAACGATTCGACAAGTCACCATGACAACAGGCAACAGGAAGTGCCTATTTAACCCCACTGGAACTAGAGATTTTAATGCAAATATGCAAAAAAAAGAAAATAAAAAGGAGAATGTGTTTAAAAAACAGAGAAGCAACGGCATACCGCTGCTTCTTTGTTTTTTAAACACATTCTACAAAGGAGAGGAAGGTGGCGAAGGAGAAGACTGTTGCTCGTTTATATGAAGTGGTTTATGGCAGGCCGTTTTAACATTTATTAAAAGCACTCCTCTCTGTTGTTCCATTTGTAGATGACTAAAGTAAGATCCTTCCTGATTAAAATCACAATCACACTCCTAGACTGAACTGTAGTAATATATGTTCTAAATTACATTTTTGTAGCAGAAACAGAATTTTAGTTTTCAAAAAAACAAAAACAAAATTATACTAGTAAGAATTAAGTTTTATATATCTAGAAATGTTTACACATTTTAAGTGGCCGTTCTGACAGTTATCAGCTTGATTGAAAATGTATTCATTATATTTGAAAAAATATTTTCATAGTTAAAATAAAACAAATGCTGAACAGTAATATTAGGAATATGGAGATCAGAAACTAATTTATAGGCATTCAGAATGCTTATTTTAGATGTGAAGGATGTCATTTTTTGGAAATGGTCATTAATCATTGACCAGAATTGTCATGGAATGATTCTGGAAACAATGAGATATTGTGTAATGAAGGATTGAGGCAGTTGCGCAAATATGGCTCAATAGGCTTCGACTAAGATATAACTAATAACTTTATTGAACTCAAACTGGAGAAATTTAACTCCACATTTAACCCATCCCCTTGGAGAGCAGTGGCTTTCATTGTGCGGTGCACGGGGTTTAGGGTCTTGCTCAGAGAGCCAGAGTGCAGGCTGTGGGGATCAAACCGGTTACTTGCAACGTTCTCAGAGCACAAGCGCACTGTTCTAACCAATAGGCCAAAGCTTCCTCAATAAATAAGAAATAAGAATAATGATGCTCAAGTTAAAGTTGGTTTGAAGCTATGTTAATGCAATCATGGACTATTTTTTTATGTTTATACTTTTACTCATCAATAAATTTTAGATTGCTTTTTTTTTAGAGTTCCTACATACCTTACAAAATGTGTTGCACTGATTTTCCTGAATTCCCATTTTCTGTTTTGCCTAACAGTAACCTAATAAAAAAGTACAGCCTAATATAGAAAATAACTTTTGAAGGACATTTTCAACAAAAGAAAAAAAAGATTAGAAAAAAACTTGTCTGTCACAAATTTTTTCACTCATTTATCTATCAGGTGTTCTTCTGGTTCATTTAAAATATTTCTTTACCATAACATTTTCCTTGAATCTTGGAATATAATTAAAGCAATGGTGGTGGAGGGAGGGGGTGCACACCACCGCTAGGGAGAATTATCAGTGAAACTCTTCCTCATGTGGTGTTTGCGATCACTGATTACAGAGCATGTATTGCATTAGGTTACTGTTACTGTAGCCTGGGAAAGTGGGCAAGCTAAGAAGATGTATAATTAGACATTTAGCGCCAATCCTCTCGACAGATGAACACACCCTTTACCACAACAGATAGGCCAAGGAGTTAAAAATGTCCCAACACCCACCAACCATGGAGTCTGAGACACCCTGTGACTAGCATCAAGCTATGAACTTACTGTAACCCACACAATAAAGACCCAAGGGAGCATTTAATCCAGCATTTGCCTGAAAAGACCTCATTCATACTGTAGCACTTGATGCACAGTGAGTCCCTTGAGCTTTCATAAACTTAGATATAGCAATCAAAGCTCAATAAGGGCATAGCTTAATTAGAGGAACATTGTGTTGAAGCATAACATTTAAGTACTAACATTAGAGAATGAAAGCATCAAAAGAGGAATGTTTGAGGGATTTTGTAAACTTTAACTTCTGAGGGACATGAAAAATAGAACAACAAAAGCAAGGTTGCCCTGCATTTTGTGGCCTGACACTCCAACACATATATAGGCTTAAAAGGATTTTAGCAGAAAGTAGAGAGTTTTCGAAGGAGGGGGATATGCTCTTTGATACCAATATGCAAACAGGAAAAAAACATTCTGTAACTTTCAAGAATTTATTTTAAATGCTCTATTTATTTCTGTATTCCCAGTATGGGAAAATGCATAATAATAAAATAGAATAGTTTTTCTAAATTACTAAAATGTTATTTTGGTTGTTTAATGTTTTTTTTTTTTTCAAACTGATGTTATCTATGTTTTAGACTGACTTATTTAAAAAAAAAGTATTTATTAAATATGATATCAGAATGCATCTGTTATGCTTAATTTTAAACTTGCTTTAATCATAATCAAATGTTGTTATTACATTATTATATTATGAAATAGTTTAGCATAATGAGCAATTTTTCTGTTAAACAGAAGGGAGATTATGCATGACTCTCCGTGACATTTCTTAAAAGAACAAGCTTTACCTACACGTAATGTACTGGAAAGTGAAATATTTGATGCGCTTAATCAGGTGTTTTTAACGCTTTTTTATTGTAATTACACGGTCACAAGTACAAGGCAATGAAATTCAATCTCTGCATTTAACCCTTCCGATGGAGGAGCAGTGGGCTGCCATTTTGTGGTGCCCGGGGAGCAGTGTGGGGTCAAGGGTCTTCGCTCAGGGAGCCAGAGTGGCAGTCTGTGGGAGTGGGACTTGAACTCAGAACTTCTGGATTCCAAGCACAATGCCCTAACCACGAGGGCGCCACTCCCCGATTTGTAAATCCCTTTATTCTTTCCTTAATGGGGAAATTCGTTCTCTGCATTTTAACCCATCCCCTTGGGGAGAAGTGGGCTGCCATTGTGTGGTGCCCAGGGAGCAGTGAGGGGTTTAGGGTCCTTGCTCAATGCTCAGGGACCCAGAGTGGAGGCTGTGGGGATCATTACTTGCGACCTTCTCAGTTCGCAAGCACACTGCTCTAACCCACTAGGCCAACACTAACAAGCTGCTGAGGTAATTTGGTATTAAACTTAAAGACTTGAGTATTTCCTCCACCGGTCCACACAGGCCTTCCACTGTGATGCTAACTTTATCTGTGACTGATTGTTTGCATACTGATGTGTTCACTAAGCTTTCAGTATGTGTTCCAACCCTGTGGGTGCAGATATAGCCTTAAATCAGAGAGTGGTCATCACTGTGGTGACGTGGATCAGAGCATCCTAAATAAAGCTCTGTAGCTTTCCATTGTCTAAACACTGGAAACCACTATGAGCTCTATAACATAAGCCTGTGTACGCTAAACATATTGCTGAACACAGCAACAAGACCATGGCAACAGCTGTTGTTATATGATCCACAGAGAGCACTTTCCTGAAGCCCATAAACTCTTTGGCAAGTACATATGAGAGCTGTGTTCAGCTACAAGAAACGACAAATATTGCAGAGCAAAAAAATGACATAGCAAAAAACATATAGATTTGAATAAAAGAGTGCTACAACTACATGTAGAGGATTTTTTTTTTTTCCTTATACACATTGGCAGCCTTTTTTAAATTCAAAGTAGCATCTTTCCAATAATTGCAGATCAGGGGTCAATTAGAGATAACTTTGTGCAAAAACAATAAAAATAGAACTTTATTGATCTCACATTTGAGAAATTTACCTCTGCATCAGAGAGAGAGGGCATAGAGATCCCAAGCTCTATGCCCTAACCTCTAGGCTTCCACTAGAGTATAGACATAAAAAAATGGTCCATACTTAAAAGAAGGGGCTTGGCTTTCCAAAAATAAAGAATAATCATATATGCTCTCAGATAAAACAAGACTCAAAATTGAAGATACGGCCTCATTGAAAAATAGCTTTGTAACCGCAACATGAGTGCATAAACCAGTTTTATTTCTCTACCCCAAGGGAGAATATAAAGATGAGCATTTTACTGCTACATTGGTCCTTTGAACACCAAGCATACCTTTTCAGAGACTATTCTCCGCTCTCTTTCAGTATAGTCTGGCACACGCTTGCAAGATTAGGCTTTTAACATTCTGAAAAGTCCCTCCCCAGTTTATAATGTCAGGCTTTGGCACGTTTCCGACCTTTAATTTGGAGAGGGTGTTTCACAGTCGTGAAACTTACACAGATAATAGTAGGTGAAAGTATAACTTCCAGGCCCTACATTTGCGCAGGCATGGAATATAATTAGCTTAATTTCAATGAAATACCACTAGTCTGTGACGTAAATGGGGGATAAAACTCAGGGTACTTCACACTGAAAGTACAAAGCGAAAGTGAAGTGATTAAAATAAATGCCCTAATGTGGAACTCCTTTATGATAGAGATCTTATGGTGGGGAAAATAAGCGTTTCGAGTACTAAATGTACAGCAATTAACAAAGGCTGATTTTTAAAAAAATGCTTACTTTTCATTACTCTTTCCTGTGTTGCAGCATTCTTTGGTAAAGATATACTAAAAACATTTATTTAGAATCTAACGACCTGCTTTAATACGTTTTCTATAGTATGTTATTTTCGGACTGTTGTTTATTCAGCATTGAGCAAAAAATTATTTTGATAATTAAGATAGATTGATTTTGTTACAATTGAGCTCTGTTAAAGAACTGACTGTAAATATGGAATTATTGTTAATTAAGGACAGGCAAGACATGGACATATTGTATGAAAATAAATCCAAATACAAATGTTTAATTGTATCAATAGTTTTTCAAAATAATCGATTAATGTAAGTGGGTTATTTGTAATAAGTAAAAACAATCTGTTTGAGTCATCTTGTCACTGAATGCCCTTTAAAATCTCAGAAGTTGTCTGACTGAGATCCTCTCTTCTTAGGTGCAGCCCTACTTTTATGCTTGCTGTTGTGCAATGTTTATTGCTGATTAAAATATATTTTATGCATTTATTTCTGTGAAGTTAGTTCTCCAGATAAACATTTTACATGTGGTCTGCATCCAACAACACTGTATTTGTTCGGCACAATTGCACTCATACGTGTACCAAGCATGTGGTGTTTTGCATTGAGATCCCCGACAGCAACACAGTCAACTGGCTTTATACATTTTGGGTCTAACTTACTAAGATTCCAAATAAGGAGCACTAAATTCCTTGTGCAAACAAAAAATTGCACCTGCAGTTTGTGGGTGTGTTGAAAGAGATTGCACGCATGTGTATTTCATAATAGGTAGAAAAGTGTTTTGGACCACCCTACTTAAATGGGGATTTTCTTTCTCCTACTGGCTGTCACCTGGTAAAGTATGGGAGAGCAGGGTGTATTTGTTTTGTGCATCCCAAAGTTACCCCTAATTTGCAACAGCACTGTGTACAGATGGAAAGTATGATAACGATGAGTGGGGCGTTAGCAAATTGCAATTTTTCCATTTTGACTAGTTGAAAGTAAGAGATGAAGTTGACTCATTCCATGACATCATCGAATTAAGTTATGGGGGCTGTGCTCATGAACACACTTTGAGTAGCAGAGGCAGCCAGTTTGTATGCAGTCTATACACTCTAAAAAGGAAATGCAGACCCAACTTATGTGAATTGCTTCAATTATTGAAAAGTTATTCAGTCAAGTAGATCCAAAGTATATTTTTAAGTTTACAAGTTTAAAACTTAACTAAATAAAGTTGGGCCACCTTAATTTTATTACTTATTTCCAGTTAGAAGCAATTTATTAAGTTGGAGCAGCATTTTCCTTTTAGAGTGTGGTTGAAGTGCATTAAGATACATCTAAAGGTCCTGCAGCTGGATCGCGAGCAGAGCAGTGCATGGTGAGCATCATGAGTAAGCGACACATAAGTTGGAAAATCTGAACTTTTGCTACTTGAGAAGGTGGTCTGAACTGAACTGAACACTTCTGAAGTATTCGGTTTACTTTAGATTATTTATTTCATTCAATAAAACACAACAGAACTCATTCATTCATAACTCATTCATGTCACAACCGAAATGAAAGGGAGCAGAAAGAAGTAAAATTCATAATATATGCCCCCATTTATATAAAAGTAATAAAATAAAAATGCAGTACATCTTGCTTCATTAACAGCCTTGGTCATATCAGGTAGATCTAAGCCTGCTTTTATTGTCAAGTGCGCCTTAGTAAACACATAGAATAAGCTAATAAGAGACCAGCTTTACATGTCGGACAAGAAGTGAGTCTAAGCATGATTAAGTCAACTTTTCACTAAGCTAACTTTTTGGTGAATTCCCTAATACTGACAGTGAAATGAGTAATGGAAAAAATACCATACTTAAGTCTATGGAAAGGCTTGGTTATCTGGCAGCAGTTTTTCGAGAAAAAAAACATTATACATTAGAAGACAAAACTTCATTTTTAATTTTTCTAATTCCTAATTTTTTATGTTAAAATAAACTAGACATCTAGAGGAAGCTGCTGTCAGTTAGGTGTTTTCAGGATTACAGCTGTGTAAACAGCAATCATATTTTAATACAGTAAGTAATTTTACAACTGACTGTTACAACAAGAACACTTTTCTGTGGAAAAGAGCATCTCCATGTTTATTAGTGTTGCAGATAGTTCATCAGTTAGTAATAATCTGATGATGTGATTAAGTGTAAGACAATGTGATCCCTCCATGGCACTCCCCATCTAAAATAATTCTGTCCTTGCTGAAAAGACAAAGGAGAAATAAACTACTCTGGGAGATCAATTGTCTCCCAGAGAAGTGACTAATTGTGAGTAATTGAGGCAGTTTGCTGGATCGATCCATCCAGACATAAGAGCATGCAATGTACAGGGATTTTTCCATTGGAGATGCTACATGGCCACTATTTATTCCTGGTGATAAGCTGCATCTTAAATGATGGAGCACTTCAAATAGGAATGGCTAAATGGAAAAATGTCTCTACAATTTATTTTTTTTATAACAGTCTAAGTATGTTAAAGTGGAGTTTTTTCCCCCTCTCTGCCACATGTCATTGCACCTATTCTTCATTTTGTCATTATGACTGCAGACTTTTCTGATTGTGAGTTTGCATCTGACTTTAAAATCAACTAAATATAGACGCAGAAACTGCACACAAATTCCATCTTAGTTTTGATTTATCACATATTAGGTAGTAAGTAAATACATATCCTTATGTAATTAAATGCATTTGTGAACCAAGTCATGTCATGTGAGTCTTAAAAATCCACACACAAATGTCATGTTTAAAGACCACTGGTAGTTAATGAATCAAAATATGATTGTGCATGTATCATAAAAACTTCTGTGAATCTGCATGTGTGGATTTTGTCCTGTGCATGCGTGGATCTTTTCTTATGTATGTATGGATTTTGTCCTGTGTCACATATGTGAGTTTAATATTGAGACTCTTACAGCTCGATAGTATACCAGTGTTTCTTTAGGTTCAAGGGTTACAGTTAGGGTAAGTGATGGCGTAGTTGCAATTTTTACTCAACATTCATGGAAAATCTTTGCAGGTTCCTGCTACAACCTGCGTAGCAGGAACTTAAACTCTGTACATCAATAGGTGACAAGATGAGTATCCCCGTCACGCCAGTATCTGACACACAGGGGACTTGACCAAGCCTCAGTATTTGACATGTTCTTACAAGGAATGTATTGGTTCTGCATAACTTTATCAGGCAAACATAGGAAATGGATTGTACCTGTTTATTTTTTAATGTAATCCTTAGTGTACCTGGTTAGTAGACCAGCTTTGCTTGCAGTATCAAGTCTGCATGATTTTAAGCATGTAAACCTTTAGTAGATCATTTAAAAATTATCTAAAATGTTATTTTGTGGGAAATCCCATTAACCACCATGGATCAAGTGTTAAAACACTAACTCTAAAAAGTGACTGGATCTATTTTCCTTGTGGACCATGCTTTAGAGCAAGATCTGAGCCCAGATCTGTATTAGTTTAACATAACATTATAATTTCTGTCAAAATAAATGGTCCGATATTTATCCAGAATTATGCAAGAGGCTTATTAGTGGCTAGGAAAAAATATAGTCTCTTTAGTAACTTGCTACAGAGAAAGCGGTTGCATGTATAATTATATAATAGTTGCATAATTTTGAGCTTGTATGTTTTACAGAAAATGCCCCAAAGTCTAATTGGAAAGCTGAAATCATATTTTTTAAGATATATTCTTTTTCCACTTTAGACTTATGAAGTCCATGATGAGGACATGCAAACTGTTAGCAAGTAAAATGTTAAAAAGGAAATTCAAGTAATTTATGTCAAATAAACCTATAATATAAGTTATCATTTGCAAAGACAAAACAAATTGCTTTGCATACATGTACAACCAAACTATTGCCAGGAAATTACTGGCTTGGTGCATAAAATTAGATGTAGACAGCAGCAAAGTCTGTTTTAAAAAAAGGGTTTCTATCTTTGAGAATACTTGTTTGATCAAATATCTTGTATTTTTTTACAGGTCAGTTTGAATTGCCATGCAGGAATTTCCAGACACTGTTCACCTGTCTGCCTTGGATACGATGGGATTTATGTTGCAGCTAGAACCACAGCTCTATACAAGTGCAAGCTGCTGCCATCTGACCAGAGAGTGACTAGACCGAGGTAAACACAGTAGCAGCATAAAGGGCACCGCTATTAGGGCTGTAAGTCTCTCTTCCTCAACCACATAACCTCAAATGTCCATATTTGGAGATTTCATTTGAAATATAGATCTCCAAATAGATGGAAAAGCCAGTTGGAAAGTCTTAAAAGTCTCATATGTGCCGTTCGCTAAAGTCACAGTCCACCTTGAGTCATGCTGACTTAAATGTCCAACTTTAGCTTGGAGCTACAGAAAAAGACATATACTTAAAGGTTTTAGTTTCTTCTAAAATGCTCATAACCATTGAAATGTGTATTTACAGTAGCTGCAAAGCGCAGGAGGAGAAAATGAGACTTGCAGTAGTTCAAAAGGAGATTACCAGAGACGTACTGCTGGGAAAGACTTAGTGATGGTGTCAGAGACCAACATTACAGCCAGCCTGTTGTCAAAATTATTTGCTGACATTGCAGTTCAACATACAGGTGCTGGTCATAAAATTAGAATATCATGAAAAAATAGATTGATTTCAGTAATTCCATTTAAAAAGTGAAACTTGTATATTATATTCATACATTACATACAAACTCATATATTTCAGATGTTTATTTTGTTTAATTTTGATGATTACAAATGACAACAAATGAAAATCTCAAATTCATCATATCAGAAAATTAGAATATTGTGAAAAGGTTCAAAATTGATGGCCCCTGGTGCCACACTCTAATCAGCTAATTAACTCAAACCACCTGCAAAAGCCTTTAAATGGTCTTTCAGTCTAGTTCTATAGGCTACACAATCATGGGGAAGACTGCTGACTTGACAGTTGTCCAAAAGACGACCATCGACACCTTGCACAAGGAGGGCAAGACACAAAAGGTCATCGCTAAACAGGCTGGCTGTTCACAGAGCTCAGTGTCCAAGCACATTAATAGAGAGGCGAAGGGAAGGAAAAGATGTGGTCGAAAAAAGTGTACAAGCAAGAGAGATAACCGCACCCTGGAGAGGATTGTGAAACAAAACCCCTTCAAAAATGTGGGGGAGATTCACAAAGAGTGGACTGCAGCTGGAGTGAGTGCTTCAAGAACCACCACACACAGACGTATGAAAGACATGGGTTTCTGCTGTCGCATTCCTTGTGTCAAGCCACTCTTGAACCACAGACAGCGTCAGAAGCGTCTTGCCTGGGCTAAAGAGAAACAGGACTGGACTGCTGGTGAGTGGTCCAAAGTCATGTTCTCTGATGAAAGTAAATTTTGCATTTCCTTTGGAAATCAAGGTCCCAGAGTCTGGAGGAAAAGAAGAGAGGCACTTCATCCACGTTGCTTGAAGTCCAGTGTAAAGTTTCCACAGTCAGTGATGGTTTGGGGTGCCATGTCATCTGCTGGTGTTGGTCCATTGTGTTTTCTGAGGTCCAGGGTCAACGCAGCCACATACCAGGAAGTTTTAGAGCACTTCATGCTTCCTGCAGCTGACCAACTTTTTGGAGATGCAGATTTCATTTTCCAACAGGACTTGGCACCTGCACACAGTGCCAAAGCTACCAGTACCTGGTTGAAGGACCATGGTATCCCTGTTCTTAATTGGCCAGCAAACTCTCCTGACCTTAACCCCATAGAAAATCTATGGGGTATTGTGAAGAAGAAGATGCAATACACCAGACCCAACAATTCAGAAGAGCTAAAAGCCACTATTAGAGCAACCTGGGCTATCATAACACCTGAGCAGTGCCACAGACTGATCGACTCCATGCCACGCCGCATTGCTGCAGTAATACAGGCCAAAGGAGGCCCAACTAAATACTGAGTGCTGTACATGCTCATACTTTTCATGTTCATACTTTTCAGTTGGCCAACATTTCTATAAATCCTTTGTTTTTATTGGTCTTCAGTAATATTCTAATTTTCTGATATGATGAATTTGAGATTTTCATTTGTTGTCATTTGTAATCATCAAAATTAAGCAAAATAAACATCTGAAATATATGAGTTTGTATGTAATGTATGAATATAATATACAAGTTTCACTTTTTAAATGGAATTACTGAAATCAATCTATTTTTTCATGATATTCTAATTTTATGACCAGCACCTGTATACATGCTACAAATGAAGGAGAGAGCTCTGAAAGAGTATGATTGTTATTAGATTAAGAGGAAGAGAATGTCTTACATGTGGATCCGACAGGTTAACAGGTCTGCAGCTGCGGTCAGCAAGGACAGCTGCAGTGTGCCGAAATTACAGACTGCAATGACTTTCTTTCTTTCTGTGTTTGAGACCATTTAGCTTTGCTGGGGTTTGGACAAGCTCCCCCAGTAAAAACAGACCTTCTTTAGTTAAATTGTTAGCTCATCATAGAAAACACTTTTCATACCTTTTCACAAACTGTTTGTTCTCCACAGCAACATGGGCAGACCACCTTGAAGTATTCTTTATTCTTATGAAACCTGGGCTTTGCCAGTTTTCTGAACAAATTGCTATTTTAATAGCAAGGAAAACCCTAGTTTTTCCCTTAGAAATATTTAGGGAGGAATACAAATATTAAATGTGAAAAAAAATCTACTGATTTTTCTGTGAATAGATTTTTAATACGACTATAGACATGATAATAAACTAAATATTAAATATTTAGTACTAAATACTAAATATTGGTTAAAAAAAAAAACATCTAAAGAATAACCCCATTCTAGACAATTATATTATAAAAGTAGATCTGGCCTGTTTGCTCCTCCCTAATTAGCAATTCCTCTCACCTGCTGTTTTCCCTCCCTGCCTCAATTACAATTTATTCCCCTCACCTGTTTCCTCTGGTTTAAATTCAGTTCAGCTGGAGCATTCAGTGCAGATCATTACTTGTCTTTCTGTTAGTCTGTCTGTTTGAGTTTATTCCTTGGTTCATGTCCTGGATCCTGGCAGCCAGTGGAAACAGGTGAGGGGAATAAATTGTAATTGAGGCAGGGAGAGAAAACAGCAGGTGAGAGGAATTACTAATTAGGGAGGAGCAAACAGGCCAGATCATGACACTAAGAGTTTCCTTTGAATTTCTGAGATCAAAAAGTTATATTTTGATCTCAAATGAACATAATATACTCTTCCAAAGTTTAATTAGTTTTATCAAATAGAGAAAACTGTAAAGAAGCTTTAAGTAGTCTAATGCATGGACAAATTGGCTGTGCAGTATTGGTGCCCCTGTCCGATACTGGTATCGGTATCGGTGCAACACTAATATATATATATATATATATATATATATCTCGGTTGCCAGCTCTTAATACAATTCAGACTTAAACCTTCCAGAGTCGCTTAGAAAGCTAAGCACTGGAGATTAATACTAATACATAATTAATAAAAACACATATGATAAAGACAGACAGCGTTGTTTTAAATTGTGACTTCTTGGCTCAGGAGGTAAGGTGGTAAACAATATTCTGCTAACCATCATATATTGTGACTCAGGTGAGTGCTAGATGTACATGCTTCATGTTGACCATAGACTTATTCAGGTTTAGGAATGAATCCTGCGAAGTTAGGGTTTATAGATATTAGACTGAGGAGAAGGATCCACAACAGCACCCTCTTTCATCACAATATGTGATTGACCACAGGATATAGTGTTGAAGAAGTTGGAGCCCATCATTGTTTCCATGGTTGTGTCCTGGGCAAAACACTTCAACCACCTTGCCTTGTGCTGGTTTCGAGGGCCTGAAGCAGTAAATACAGCATGATCACCTGAACAGGTCAGTGGACAAGAGATATCCTCACCATCAGAAAGTTTTGCAGAACTGTGTCAAGGCAAGAGGTGGGATGGTGATGGTACACACTAAGACTACATGCAAAAATGGAATCAAATGACTCTTTATCAAAGTACTAATGCAAGCATGCCAGTATACTATAATTATTTAGTTTTAGTTTTCAGATCTGTTTCTCATCACAGGTTTGTTGTTTTTAAATTTAACTGTAAATTATTTGTTTCACTTTAAAGGTGACCCCAGTTTCACGATATAGTATGATTGGTCTCAGCTTCTATGTCATGTTTTTGTGTTGTAAAAAATAGTGGCATCCAATATTTTCCTTTGAAGAATAAATGTCGGGATTATGGAAACAAAAAAATATTACAGGTAAAATATTTGCAAAGGTTCCAATATGAACTCCAGGGAGCTAAAAACTACTTTTAACAATTAGTTTCGTGTAATCACAGATAACAGCTCCTTTAAAGATAGGTTAAACCTTGATCTTCTAAAGCAACTAATTTAATTACCTGGGGTTTTATGCTGTTATTCGTTTGCAAATGCAAAGGTCCTTTTGCCAAAACATCTTTTGAATGAATGCTTTTGAGTGAAAAATATTTAGCATATAAGTTAAGTTGTATTCGGAATTTATTATTTTGCCTAAAATTCAGGTACAGTCCTGGACTTGTTAAGCAAATTTAAGTTTCAACAGTTTGCCTCATGCTGGATGATCAAGAGAAATAAGATATACAAGTAATACGCTGAACTGATGCAGGGAGAGTTAGCCTTCTGTTTCTATAATCATGGGCCATGTGAGTCTCTGGACTTAGTTGCTAAACATAGATGTGTTTGGAGTCTGTATCTAACGTAGGCAGTTCGACTTAAAATATCCTTAAAACATAAAGTCTGGCTGTGTTAAAGTCTTTAACAAACATTATGGGAAGCCAGCTACCAACATGTAAACTATGTGGAACGAAAATCCCGTCCGTTTGTCCTGTTATTCATTCTTGGATTAGTTTGCCTCTGTGTTTTACCAGAAACAGAATCCAAAACATGAGCTGTAAAAATAACTTTATTGCCATTTGTTTTTGACAAAGCAGTTTCAGTTTTTTCTACCTACATATAGAGTCTGAGCCCGCCTAAAAGGGACTAACAAAGCAGATCCAGTATAGGAAGATAGGAAAAACTTTTTTTTCCACTTTAATATATTATTGCATTCATTTATTTGAATTTGAGGTAAGTTAGCTCACTGAAAATTGAGCTAAAACTAATATTAAGCAAGTCAGAGGACAGAGAGTTGAAAAATGCTGGATCTTAGGCTTATAAAAGGTCATATGAATGAAAAGAATAAAGGTCAGATACCATTTAGTTGCAGTGTGTTCAAAATAGATATTGGTAAAGTCTAGTTACATTTACTTTAGTTACTTTTTGCCAAAAAATTCCTTTTAGGATCAGTTTAAATTCACCGTACTTTTTCCTTTTAGTTGAGTAATTCTATCGCACAGTGTCGCTGTCATACTCCCAGTCCTGGGTGCAGGCCGGGTTTTTCCTTTTCTTTCTCTCTGCAGAGCTGGACGGGCAGGTGCTCCTCATCAAGCTGATTCCCACCTTTTTTAAGGAGCTGGAACCAGGAAGAGGGCGTCGGGTGGTGCATGGCGCGTGTTTTGAAGCTGCTTGTGGAGAGATGTCCTGGGCCGTGAGTAGTGAGGAAACAGGAAGCGATTCTTGTGGGATGGAAGAAGGAAATAGTGACAATGAAGGTTGGAAGATAGCAACATCAAAAAATGAGAAAAAGCGGAAAAAACAGAGATCAGTTAAAGGGGAATCTAGTTCAGAACAATCCAGTGATGATCAATCCATACATTCCACAGCACAACAAAATGAATTCAAAGTCATATTCAAAGTCGTTAATCAGGCAGACTCTTTTACAAATTGGAATCCGGTTCACTTAACAAAAACCATCAATAAACTTGTCGGAGAAGTCAGAGGTGCCAGAATTCTGTACAGTGGAGACCTGCTAATTAACTGCAGAGACAGCGCCCAGCAAGGCAAAGCAATACGTATCAACAAAATTGACGGGATAAGAGTTCAGTGCAGCCTAATGGAGAACAAAAAGATCAGCAGGGGAGTCATTGGAGGAGTTCCTCTAAAAATTTCTGAAAAAGAGATTCTGGAAAACATAAGCGGTGCAAAAGTAAAAGAAGTAAAACGGTTAAAAACAACAAGAAACGGAGAAAGATCTGACAGTTTATCGGTGTTAATTAAATTCGAAGAAGAGCAATTACCAAGCAAAGTATTCATCGGTTACATAAGCTATAATGTCAAAATCTACAATCCTCCACCATTGAGATGTTTCAAATGCCAAAAATTCGGTCACATTGCAGCAGTTTGTAAAGGGAAACAGAGGTGTGGAAGGTGTGCAGGAGAACATGAGTACGGAAAATGTGGAAAAGAAGCTAAAATAAAATGCTGTAATTGTGGTGGAGAACATACTGCTGCTTATCGCGGCTGTGAAGCAAGCAAAAGGTCTGAGGAAATTAAAAAAATGAAATTTGAGCTCGGAATAACCTACGCTGAAGCTGCAAAAAGGATCCCATCTCAGTCAGAAAAACCCAAACCTACAGTTCAACACACAGCAAATTCCAAACCTCTAGAGAAATCTCCAAAAATTGATGAAGACTCACTAATTGTTAAAAAGACAAATTTTGTTCTTTTCATGGTAGAAGTGATTAATTGTACTGCACAGACAACAAAAAAAACTGAAAAAATCAAAATAATAGTGAAGGCTGCAGAAAAATATCTGGACATTAAAGATTTGAACTGGGAGATGGTTGGAAGCATGATGGGAGGACCGATGGGACCATCAGAAACTGGCAGAATTACGATGACCTAGAGTAAATTAAAATTATATGGGCAAATGTGATTTAGTATTATGTTGGTTTAAGTTACACAGGTTTTTTTTTTTGTTTTTTTTTTTTTGTTTTTTTTTTTTGGGGGGGGGTGAATCGTTTCCTGTTTTCTTGCTTTACTCCATATCAGTTGGTGGCGGTAATGCACAATTCACAAGTCTGCCAACCGCCATAAAATCTCATAAGAAGAAGAAGAAGAAGAGGGCGTCAGTTCGTTATCGCTCCAGCGTTGGTACAACTGATCCTGAACCAAGCCTAGCTCCTTAGATTTGCCTTAATATAACCCTGTCCTCTCTGCTCCTTCTTCTAGAACCCTGGATCCCAAGCCTTGAAATCACTCCAGAGACCTCTTCGCTTTGGACTCCCGTTAGAGGCGTTTTCAGTCAACCTCTAAGTACCAGTGAGGCTTCGGGCCTCAGAACCATAAAAGCCCTCCTGCCTGAGCTCACCTGCCTGTCCACCCTCAGACACCACCATCTGATCTCACCCACCAGACCTGCACCATTCACCAGGACCACTTGTCACATCCTCCCAAGACAGACGCCCAGCCGCCCTCTCTGTGAGCCCCATACATCCCTCACTCTTCAACTAGCACCGAACTGTTGCTCACCTGTCACCAAACCTCTTCCAGCAGTATCCTGACAACCCTGCCTGCCGGACTTCACTCTTTGCAACCTCAAATCTTCAATAAAACCCTTAACTGATCCTTGCCTCCGTGATTGCTCTTATTCAGAGTCTGTAAACCAAAACATGACAGTCGCTAAGGTATATTTTTATATAAAAGCAGCAGACACAGGCAGTTAATGTTTCGTAAAAAATAATTTTTTGGGTACCCAATCCTTGTTTGTTTGTTTTTTTATGGTACCTATGTGAGACCTCTATGACAAGAAGGTTAATGTAATTTACAGTAAAGGTATTACGTTATCACTTGAGTTAGTTTTCACTGTTCTATGGTTTAAAGAGTTTTATGTTTTTAAAAATGGGTTTTAGAAAGGGATTGTTCTGCCAGTTTTTTTTTTTTTTTGTATTTCACTGTATGTATATCACTTTCTTTAGTCTTTAAAACAAAGGAATTTGCAAGTCAACATAATTGTCCAAACTTATGTGTTTATGAAGTCTGAATGCAGGGGAGGGTCGATATTTCCCTCCAGGTTGGGGAGGGGATGTGGTGGCCTGTGATTGGGTGTTACCTAAGCAGATCTGAGTCAGGCTACAGTCACCTACAACCACCTCTGGTAGGAATGCATTCAGTCTGCTGGATGCTAAGGTAGTGGTCTTGGCACGGCATGTCATCCTCCTTGGCTTAGGTGTTTGGCTTGTTCAGGTCTTTTCCTGATTGGGCTGTGGTCTCCTGGGCTGGGCTGAGGATAGACTGGGTATGAAGAGAGTCGTCACACTCTTCAGTGCTTGATCTTGTGTATCATTTTAGTGAATCCCTGTTTACATCTGGTAGGGTGTAAGGGTGGGATTGTGTGACTGGAGGCCTGTCAATGTGTATCGGTCTACTTGTCAGGTTGAGTGCTTGGCTCCCCCTCACTCCTCACATATCATTTGGGCTTGCCACTGCAGCTCTGTGGAGCTTCAGCATCATAGGCTAATGGGTTTCAGCCCCTTTGGGGTCAGGCCCTGGGGGCTCTTGTCTGCCCTTCTCAAGAGGTTGCGGCCATCTCTATGTCAGCAAACCATGTAGTCTGAAGTTCCTATAGATATTTGGGGCTCTGGTTCCCTCAATGTCAGTCCTGGGCTCTTTAAGGCAAGCCTGGGGCCCCTCACACCTGCTATTGAGCATATTCTCCTTTTCAAGAAGCCTTTTAAATCCCCTATACTCATGCTTAAATACCACAGACACATTTGGTTTGCGGTGACCATGGATACACACTAATATCACCCAACTAAGCTGCAGCTACAGATATATAAAACTCTGAACAATACTGTGCAATCATCATAGGTTTTGCTTATTATGTACATGTGTCGACTGGGCGTCTATGTGATACTTTTCTTATACCTAGTGTGTTTGATGTTGTTGTTGTATTGATGTTGTTGTTTGCTCTCTTTTCTTTCCCTCTCATGCCATGGAGACTTCCAGGAGATACAGTATATTTTCTGTTGTGTTTTTTCTTTCTTTTTATCATTCTCTCTCTTTCAGCTCCCCCTGGCCCTTTTCTCTCTCTGTCTATCTCTTTCTCTCTCATATTAATTCTTGTTGCTTCTCCCTTTCCTACCTGAAATATACACACCACTGACTGAAATTAGTCAGTGCTGAGATTTATAGGAATATAGAGTGAGATTTTGATGCCAATGTACCTCATATTTTAATTCAAACATAAATGGCAAAAATTCCATGGTTTTATAAAAGCTTGGATCAGCAGGAAAAAAAGGAAGTGAATTGCACTGAACATTAACAAAAATAATCTTCCTGACGTTACTTCCTCATTTGCAGAAATGCAGAGGGGACAGGATGACATTGTTTGTGTATATTATATAATGTAGGTGGGTTCTCATTCTCAACAGTTGGTCCTTTCTGTTCCAACCTGCAGTCTGAGCATCAACCCACACACAGCGTCCATCAACTATTAAAACAAACTTCAAAACCACACCGGACTAAGCCTCAGCCCCAACATTGTCTTGGACACACCGTACATTAAACTCTATCTGACTTCCTCTAGTCTTTATATACAAATGTCACACTCTGAGATATGTGAATTGTGTGGGCCTTAACTAATAGTTTGCCTCCTGCATTTATTTTGAGACAGACATGGCTTGCACCAAATATAGTCCACAGAAGCAAGACTTGTCTTGCCTCCCCACAGGTCATTATGGTTCAGTCCTGGCTGTGCTCACCAAAGACCGAGGTGGGACCATGCTGTGGAAACAGTGTTTCTAGGTTGTCACTTTGCATTTTAAGCAGAGAGACTGTCATTATTTGCTAAACATTATTTCACCTTCAAATGGTCCGAAGAAAAGTCAAAGCATATTTATTAACCTTGTCAAACTATTTACTTTGAACATCTCAAAGACCACTCTTCAATCTTTCATCCAAAAATAGAAAGAGTATGTCACGACTACAAACCCACAAAGACAGTTGTCTACCTAAACTGTCAGGCGGGGCAGGAACCAGGCTCAATGTTCATGAAAACTGGAGCTAGAAGAGAACTGATTAAATCAAAGCAGATGTGCAAATTTACCAGGATATAGTTCAGGCCTAAATTCAACAAAGGACCTTTCAGAAAAATTTGCTAATTCTTTTACGGTTGTTTTGGACTCTAGAAGAAAATAAAAAAAATAGGTTTTGCAAAGTACTTGGTGAAGAGCAAGAAGAAAATGCACACTTTTATGATTTTATTTGTTAAAAGACACATAGAAAAATAGTAATGATATCTGTGCTACCTTCTGCTGCACTATCACATAAAAAACTTTGAAGTTTGCAGTTGTTGTAGCAGGAAAATAACCAAAGTTAATTAAAAAGTGTGAATACTTTTATTAAGCACTGGAAATCAATCCTGGTATGTTGCAGTTATTCTTCATTTTTTGTTGTTGTTGTTTTTTTTGTTTGTAACATATATTAATACTAAAAAATACAGGTTTTTGTTTTATGCACAATGTTCACATTTTCCTGCAATGACCAGTCACAAACAAGAAATTGCATAGAGCTTGGCATTTCATTTATTCTTAATTTAAACAATAACTTGGCAAGCAGGGTGGAGGTCTCTTTGTTCATATGACTTTTTCACCTTTTTAATGCCTTTGTGGGTTTTAAGAGCACTGTAATAAAGGTCTGGTGACTACTTTAATTAGTTTCTAGCCAATGGAGATCTTGAAGTCTGATTTTTTAGCAAAGCGGTTTTAAAAATGCTTCCTCGAGCCAAAAGCTGAGTCAGATCTTTCCAGAAATAAATGCACCAGCAGTGTATGGAAACAGAAACAATCAGACTAAAGAAACACAAGTGCCACTTGTCTTGGTCGGCTGGCAATTGGTAGGTGCGGACTTAAACGTGTAGAGCAGCAGCTTCCACATTAGGATGTGATAGGATCTGAATGCTTGAGTGAGTGTGCATTTCCAGAATTTTCCAGCTAATTGTTTAAAAAACGTAGCATATTTAATACTAAAAGGTTTCTTTATTCTACGTATGTCTTAATAGTATTTGTACCTTTGAGCTGCTAAAGATCAGCAAACCATCCTCTTATTTTCCTGACTTTCAGGGTTTGAAACTGGTGACCTCCCAGACACCATCCCTCATTTCTAGTTACTTTTACACTTCCGGCTCCATTTAGGTCTATGTTTGTTTTCAAGACCCTGTAATTTCCCCACCGATCACTCAAAAGGGCCCCCTTCAAGTCTACCATTCATAAAGTTTAAAGTAGCTCTTAGTGGTTCCAGGAGTTTATTGAAACATTAAATTTGTATCCGAGCAGTGATGGTGTATCTTTAGATGTTGCTAAAACTCACGTGCTCAGTTGGGCTTCTTTACATCAACCGCCAATTATGTTCTTCTCTTTGGGTGTGGGTTGAGCCTCGGTCGGCATGGGGAAGAAACCAGAAACATCAATTCCTGGGCAGCGGAGAGAGAACAAAAACAGACAAAATGCAAAAACCTTCCTTGCAAACACTGTTATCATTGCAAGTGTAAGCACAAACATGGCTTACAATGCCAGGAACACCATCCAGAAGTGTTCTCTAGGGAATTTCAAAAAATACAGAGATCACTGCAAGGCCCAAAAACAGAAAGGATAGAGACAAAGAAAAACATTTGCTTTCTCATAGCTTCCCATGGCTTTTTTTTTCTTTTATGTTTTTACTTATTTATATAGGAAGATGAGTAAATGTATACCTCTTGAAATAAAAGACAAACACCAACTACAGCATAAATGTTTGGTTGAAGAAAAATAAACATCATTTTAAATTGTCCTATTTTTATTCATATTTACATCGAATTGTAGTTCAGTGTTTTAGGGTTTTTTTTGTTACAGCTTTTGCAAATGAAGACCCAATCGAGTCTTTAAACATCAGTTTTTAAGTTCTGTTATACATTCACAGCAGGATTTAGTTCTGGACATAAACTAGGTCATTCTAACATGCTTTGCTCTAAATATGCTTCCTATATATATATCTATATATATCTGGTTGTATTTTTGAGAGGGGTCTGGTTGCAGACCTGCACTGTCAGGACCCAGAGCTGCACTGTGAGGTCTCATGCGCTGTAAGAACAGGAAGTTTTATTTGAAGACTTTAAAGGAAAGCCGAAGTTGATTCGAAGCCTTTCTAAAGTGAGCTAGCCTTGATAACCTTACCGTGAAGTTAGCTTCCTTTCACAAACAAGTGTTATCCTGGAAACTTATGTACATGCAAACTTTTACCCCCCACCAAACACCTATCTGGAATAATAGATATGTGGTACATAGAAACGTGTCTCTGTATTTGGATAACTGGGTGAAAAGGGCATTTGGTCTGTGAGACATTTTCTAAACGACAATGGAGGTTGGCTGTCCTATGAGGATTTTTGCTTATGATATAATTTAAACTGCTCTTATGCACAGTTTAACACATAAACTCTAATCCTGCAGCAAACAGGTGCTGCACGCTATTCCCGAAGGCTTTGAATACAAATGCCAGAATAAATTTTTGGTCCTGACAGTGCAGGCGACCCCATTTTGCAGGTATGCAATGAAGGGTCCTGACAGTGCAGGTCTACAGCTAGACTCTTGGTATTTTAACGATCATTTTCCTAGAGGAAATACAACCACCTAAGTCTAGTTTCCACAGCCAAAAACGAGTTTCTTATCTGGATTCACCTTTTCTTATGATGACCATCTTTCCTATTCTCATTAATAAAAAAAAAGCACACACACACACAGATTGATGCTGATAATGCTATTCTTCATTGTGATGGTGGCATATTCAGGGTCATGTTCAATATCATGTTCTTGACCAGAGTTCAGATAATGCCACCAGGAACTAGCAAGCCAA
The DNA here is from genome assembly GCF_016077235.1 of Cyprinodon tularosa. Lineage (NCBI taxonomy): Eukaryota > Metazoa > Chordata > Actinopteri > Cyprinodontiformes > Cyprinodontidae > Cyprinodon > Cyprinodon tularosa. The sequence goes on from NW_024038004.1 coordinate 1,947,632, forward strand.
CACCTCCCTTCTCACTACCATCTAGTTCTTATGGTTGCTTTTTTTTACATTGCTCGCTGTAGCTGGTGGGCCCATGTGGATGGGCTCCCTGTACCTGTACCTCCCTTGAGCTCAACCAACCCCCAAGTTTTGGCTCTAAGAACTTGCATTGGTCTTTCTAATCCAGACCATCTCCTGTTTTACATAGTCAATCACTAAGTCTGATCCTCTACCAAAGGCCATTTTCAAGAGTATCTCCACGACAAATAATCAGGAATTGTTATTGTTAGAATGACTGTATTAAAGACTTTTCTAGCAACGCACATGCGTAAAAAAAACAAAGACAAAATCAAAACAGTTTGGATAAAAAAATGAAATACTTCTGAGGCATTTTGTGCATAATAAAGCAAATCAGGAGTAAAAATGAATCACTTCTAGCAGCTTAATAAAAACAACTCTGAAGAGAAAGGTAACATTTCTACACGGGGATGCAGCATGATGTATTTACGTAAAAAGCACGCCCTCTGATGACAGAGTGGCCTATAAAACAGAGCTGCCCCTTACTGCTCTGTTCTGGTTTGTTGTGATCGTGGACATAATCTAAAGGCATAGGGAAGGAAGGTATCTGGTTTAGAAACCTCAGGATCTAATTTTTTGGGGGGTTCTTTTTGCTTTATCAGGCCATGACAGACATTTTGCATGTTGTGATGAGGCCAGGATGAAAGTCAGCTCCTCAAAGTCTATGGCAGTGGCTTTTGAGCAGAACAATATTTACCCAAACCATCTAGGATTTGGTGAACCTCTTACTCAAACGGAAGACTTTAAGTACATAGGTGTCTTCTTCAGGAGTAATTGTGGGGTGAAATGGTAGAAGGACAGATGGATGAGCGCTGCTTCATTCTATTGTGATAAAGATGGTGCTGAACCAAAAGGAGAATCTCTGAATTTATTAGTCTATTACTATGTCTCCACCTTATTCTTTGGTTGTGAGATAAGCATCATGACTAAAACAATAAGATCGTAGATACAATCAGCTCAAACAAGCTTCCAATGACAGATACCCAAATAACATGAGATTGAGTGAGGAGTTATCTCTAAGTAGAGCCACTACTTCTTCACCTTAGTTTAGAGGGTTTGTCCACATTTCACCAAAAAGAGAAGGAAGACCTAAAACTCACTGGAAGGAGTATAGAACCACTCTGACCGGGGAAAGCCGTGGGATGTCTGAGTTTCCCTCCTACACCAGTAGGCTACTTAGACGCAAGATCTGATCTAAAATAGGTGGAAGAAAACAGAAAGAAATTGTTTAATTTAGTCACAACTATTAGATAATTAAATTCTTCATGTTTGTTTGTTTTTTCCCCTCATCTCACTAATGGAAAATTACTAGTTTTGGTTCGATGAGTTTCTTCTTGTCACGGTTCCATAAAGGCCTGACATGTCCAGTCTCTCTCGGTTTAGGTGGACATTCTAGTTTTTGATGGGTTGAATAATAGTCAATGAAATGTTAAATGATTAAGATTATAACCTAATCTTGTTAACACAAAATGTTCCACAAATGTATTCCAGAACTGTCGCCTGTGTTTCATTAAGTTCTTGTGGGGTTTGTTCACTAACAACCTAACAAAACCCTGATCATAGAAACAGGTTTAATCTTTTTTTAAATTAGGCAGCAGGTGCAACCAATTGGTGTTATTCAGAGGTATCAGTGTGAAGGATGATGCTTTTACATGCATGCAACAATTTTGAGATTTTATTTCTAGAAATCTTGAAAACAATGTATCATTTTCTTTCCTCTATACAGTTAAAGTACATCTTTTAGTTAGTCTATCACATAGCAGCCAATAAATAGCTTGTAGTTTGTGATTGTAACTTTATAGTGCGAAGACTGTGCATAGTTTTGCAAGGCAGTGTGCATCTCACTAATGAGGATTGTTACATAACCAACATGTGAAAGTCTGTTCAAAAACAGGAGGCTCCCAAGCATTTGGTTGCACTCATTGACTTTGGGTGTGTTCTTAATTGGCTGTTAACTTACTTTACTAAATTCAGTAAAATCCTTTTATGTCATGTGTCAACTCAACGGCGTGAAACCGAAAGCAAGTGTGTTCGTGTTTTACAGGGAGGCACTAATGATAACATATGGGCAAAGTAACGTCACCATGCCAAGTTTTTGAGGCTAATTCCCAATAACTATTGCAAAGAAGGCAGAAACACACATGGTGCTGCTATAAGGATGCCATGATGATAGCAGATAAAGATATTCAATGCTCTTTCAAGGATTTCAGGTCAGCACAATTAAATAGTTCTTTTAATTTTTAAATACAGAGGCATGTAAAGAGATACACGCAAGCTTCATTTAGTTTGAATCCAGAGTGAATTTGTTTTCAGATTAACATGATTCAGAGTTTTTTCCCCTGATTATAAAGATATGAAGCATTGCCTTTAGAGCATGGTACAAAAGGCTGAAAGCATCGTTTGCAGTGGTTCAGAGATGTTTAAGAAACAGAAATAGACTCAACTTATCTGAACCAATAAACACATAAAATCTTAACCCCACCCTCTCTCTCCCTGCCATTTCCTCTGAACTGGACTAAAGTTGGAAAGGTGGGGCCTCTGCCTAAAATACACAAGCACTGAGAGGTTTTAAAGTAATACAGCATGATGGCAAAATATCAAAACTCTCTGCTGGCCCCAGAGTGGCATTAACAGGCAATTTATCTAAAATAGTAAAGGCTACTGGATAAACAGCCAGTTTGCACAGTTAATAAAGCAGGACCAAGCATTAAAAACATCTAAATTCGCCAGAGAATATGAAAAAATAATGCTGCATCAGCTTGAGTGTCAAATGGAGCATTGAGATGTACCAGATATTTACATACAGTGTAGGGAAAGACAAACTAACTGGGATCACATTGAACTAGCTCTCTATACCGTTAAATTATGAAATGAAATTAAATTAAATGACACACAACAATAGCTGAATCAACTAAATGCACACAAAAGAGACCGTGTAACATCAAACTAAACCAAACACCAATTCCCAAACTGAACATAAATTGAAACAAACCACTCCAACAAATAAATCTAAATCTATTTCTACACAGTAACTCAAGCAAGGTTCATAGAAATTTTCATTTCTATTGGCTAAATCAAGAATTATCACAGAGAGTTCTCTTGTTCTGCATGTACATTTATTCATGTTGAGACATTTACATGCTTTTCATCAGTAATTCCTTTGTTTCCTTTGAACCAATCAGACTGTATGACCTAGTTGAGTATTCTCTGTAAAGTGGCTAGAGATGACATAGGTTGCGAATTGATGTTATATAGATAAACTGAACAGAATTGAATATTTGGTAGTATTTTCCTGACCTTTTGGCCCATTCTTCCCCACAGAGCTGGTATACCTGTGTCAGGTTTGTTGGCTAGTATGCTTGCACAGACATTATAAGGGACCTGAAATCAGCCTTGTAATGACCATTCAAGAAAAAAAAAAAGAAATTTTATCAATTTAACTGTATGCTTAAGGGAGCAAACCTCTACTCATTCAAACTTTCTAACTAATATCTTATAACATCGCTCATACTTTCACCTAATTCTCCTTACTCACAGTAGTGAGTCCTTTGTGTCACTTTGCTAACCTGGACCAGCTACCCACTTATCAAGAGTGTACCCAATCTCTCCCCAAAGGTACTCCATTTAACATGAAATATATTTACATTTGCTTGCATGCAATATAAAAGCTCCCGGCCTGTTTTTTCCTATCATTTCTGTAGCAGTGGGAAAATGGAAGTAATATGAAAACTATTGACTTTGATTAGGAAAAGTTTAATCTAAACTATGTCAGACAGTAATAAACATGATAAAGGTTGGGTGTCTTTTTAAACGATGTTTGTGAACATCTGGTGTCAGCTGTATTTCTGTCATCAGGTTTGAACTCAGTCTGCACTTTTCTTGCACACTGTCTCTCCTGGCTATGAACATTTGCAGAAGAAGATTGCAAATGACATTATTTTTTATTTGACAGGTTGAGTGAACTTAAACAATACTTGCCAAACATGATTAAGTGCTTAGAGCTAGAGAAGGTAGCACTTTGGAAAATTGCAGATAATTTGGATCTAATTTACACAAAAACAGAGAGAGGGGGATTCAAACGAGCCCTATTGGGAGGATCTTTAATTAAACTTGTGATGAAAGAAGGCTTTCACAGGCACGTGTGCTGTAGCACCCTCATATAGAAACCCAGCAAAGGCCTTAATCTCACAGCTCATCATCATTTTGTCAAATATACACATGTTGCCAGTATGATGTGCGCACATTATAAGAACACAAGATGAACACGTGCTATAAATGGATGGGCAATGGTCAGGGAGATTTGGGAACAGGGCATGGGACTACCCTACACATCGTTTATGGCTACTCATGTGTTAGAGAACATGTGATTATTTGGGTGTATGCATTTCCTATGTGGCTGGGCCTGAAGCAGAGAAATTACAGTTGGAAGATCTCAAAGTAAGCAAGGTAGAGGGCGAGGGAGGATAACTCAAGGGCTGACTGAAGAAATACAACATAGCATCACGACAGGAACCAGATTTAATGGAACCAATGCGCCTGCAGCTCTGGGTAATGCATGTGCACTTAGGGGACCAAAAATAATGTTTGACCACAAGTAAATGGCTGTGAAAATCTGCTGTACACAAGTGAAAACATGCCCCCTGGTGGTTAACCCAACGTACTGCATGTACTAATGTTCTACAAAGTGATCTTTTTACTTTGTGAGCTGTATTGAGAGAAAGACATTTGTTAAGATAGAAAAATTAGCAAATGCTGAAATAAGAATCTACTTTATAACATTTTATCCCACCTATACCGCTCTGACCAAATAGGGGTCAGGACGGAAATAAAAAAAAAAACCCTGATAACTCCCTTTAAATATAGTTTTATGTAAGTTATAAAATATTTTTGACTCATCCAAAGGGTCCAAAAGACTTTTCTCCCTACCAAAACACCCAAGAATTATATTGTGTGAACTTTAAATAATTCTTTTCAAATCCTCAGAGCAAAGCTTTCTTTCAATCCAAGTCCTTTGCCCTGTTTTTAAAGAAAATCTTGTCTGAATCACAAATAAAAACAAACAATAGAAACTATTTCCAATGAATTACTGCATATATTATCATGCAATACAATTTTTTGTTGTTGTTGAGAATATACAAAATGATTGATTTTGAAGGAAACACACTTTTTACATGTAATATCTCTGTATCATGCCTATGGTGTGTTATATCATATTACATATTACTATATATACAAATGTATATAGTAACCAAAAAGATTTGTGATAACAGACAATGCACTGAAAAATGAAATCACTAACTAAAGACACTTAAAAAATAATAAGTAATATAACCCTACCCTTATAACTAATCTGTTATAACAGTAAGGCCCAGAATAATCTTTAGAATAACTTTGGTTACTCTCTAAGTCATCAAATTGACAATCTCAACAAATTGAGTATAAAAAAATTATACTAATAAAGATCTATAGTCCAACAGCAATCAAAACTTAATAGACTCAAAACTTAATACAATTTTAATTTATCTAGTTTTAATTACAAGAATGATCATTTCTATCTTTGAAGGAAGATAGAAGAAAATGTGATAATCATGTGTCTGGATATTCAAGACATGGAGGCACCCTGACGTGACATGCCCGCTTTGGGAAGATCTCTCTGCTAATTACAGCCTAGCTCTAAGGAGGGAGGTGCTTTTTTGGTGAGTTTTTTTTAATGATGTGAGGGGCAGATATGGTATAAATACCCAGCATCATTGTACTGGAGGGCAGCATATCCTCAGTTGTGCTCTGCCCTTAAGGATATACAGCAGCACCAGGAGCTCTCTGGTGCAGAAGAAAGTTGGGTTTCTTCTTCTATTGGATGCCGGTAGGTGTGATTTTTGTTTCCCTCTCTTTGTGTTTCTTTCTCTGGAGGAACATGTAGGAGTTCTAAGATTTTGTTAGGCCTTGGTTAATTGGAGAAATTAGTTTGACTTTGGGATGCTTCATTGACAATACAAAGAAGATGATGCATGACGTCTTATGCGTATTTTACTGAGTTTTAGTGCGGATATGCAGCTTGAATAGAATAAGCAAGGACATTCTCTTTAAATGCTAACAAAAGTTTAATAAAAGCTGTAACTGTGTTATGCTTACATTGACAATCTTCTTCTGTTCCCTGCAGGTTTGGGATTGCAAGATGGACCTACGAGTGGCAAGCATCTTCCTTCTCATTGTGGCCTCTGCAGCAGCCACTGGAAAGGGCTATGTGGTGAAAAAAGTAGTCCCCATGAATGTTAAGAGCCACGGTAAGCAAAACATTCTTAACTTAAGACTCTTTAGTTAAAAAAAAATAAACAAGAGAAGCAGCTGATCTGCAATGTAAAGATCTTACCTGAGCCACTCCTTCCGACATCTTGAAACTTGAGGAAATAGGCCACTTTGTTACGGCAGATGGAGACACCACTGGCTGACAGGCAGATGCTGGTCACAGCTGTATAGGATTTTTTTAAAACTGAGCTGCACTCTGCTGAGCAGCAGTGCTGTCTTCTGATTGGCTGCCTCTGGACCTGCCTCTCTCCAGTCACCATGTCTGTTTACATCTGATGCAAAATAACAAACCTGTTTAGTCAGGGTGTTTTCTGCTCCTAAAGGTGGCAAAACAGAATAACTATCATTTTTCTATTTTACCCAGAACACAAAATCTTATGCCTTTAGAAATTGATGAATACAGTGTGATGTTAGCATTTAAACCACTGATGTTTAGATAAGTGCAAAGTTCTACAACTGCAGATGTATCACTATATTGCCATACATATTGGAGAAATATATGCCACATTTAAGCTTGTAACATCTATAAAAAGAAACAATATCTAATACGTTTTCCAGTATAGTCAAAAAGCATGTACCATCCAAGAATATGAATGTTAATATTCCTTGCAGTCTTTTAAAACATGGAAAATAAATATTCCAAGTTACATTTCTGCAAGTAAACACACCTGCTTGTATTTCAGGAAAGGAACTGTTAGTGGATTATTTTTGGTTTTGACATTGACAATTAGAACCCAGTAACTAGGGTTTTTGTTTGTTTGTTTGTTTGTTTGTTTTTTTACCAGGGTGTGCCTGCTTCACACAAGACTAAAAACATCTGTTTATGTTTTATCTAAACTGGACCAGAATTAGTCAGAGAATAAAACAGAAAGAGAGGGAGTTTTTTTTTCACAATGACTGCAATAATAAGCAAATAAAAAGGCCCCTCTCATTTAGAGCAAGTCAGATAAAAGGTCCATAATGTCTTTATTTAGGCAATAGGTTCTTAAAGGCATCAGCATATTGAATTGGAATCACCTGCATACAGATACAAACATACTAGATTTTAAAACAAAGTTGTTGTATTTTTTTTTTTTTTTTTTTTTTTTTTTTTTTTTGCTATAGCTTGAAAATGCAGAGTGTTGGATCAACCCCCTACCAAAAAAACAAGATGCACTGTAATTTTTTGTTTGTTTGTTTGTTTGTTTCTGGTGCTGATGTTGTTTCCTTTTTCACAGTGGTATCAATGGCAGGTGAGCCTGGTCCTCCAGGTGAGCCTGGCCCTGAGGGACCTCAAGGCCCACCTGGTCCCCCAGGTCAGGATGGAGTTGGTCATACTGGACCTCAAGGACCCCCTGGACCTCCTGGACATCCTGGCCGCTCTATTGCTGGCAAACCTGGAACTCCAGGTGGACCTGGCAAACCTGGCATCCCTGGAACACCTGGTGAGAGGGGAGAAACCGGAGCCACAGGCCCCCAGGGACCAAGAGGAGTTCCAGGCTCTCCTGGAAGCCCAGGACCTGCTGGTCTGTCTGCAACTGGCAAACCAGGACCTTCCGGCCTTCCTGGAGCAATGGGACCAAGAGGAGAGCCTGGCCTGAAAGGACATCCAGGTATCCCAGGACTTCCTGGGCCTAAGGGTGAAAGGGGGTATGGTGCTCCTGGACCACAAGGCGAGACAGGACCTCAGGGACCTATGGGTCCAACTGGAGCCCCAGGTTCACCTGGAATTGGAAGGCCAGGGAAACCAGGTGCTAATGGTGAGCCTGGAAAGTCAGGTAGCCCAGGTAGAGATGGTGCCCCTGGTCCCATGGGACCACAGGGACCTAAGGGACACACTGGTGCTCCAGGTGTAGGTCTTCCAGGTAAACCAGGTGAGAATGGTGCCCCAGGTTTGCCTGGTCCTGCTGGACCTAAGGGTCATCAGGGACCTTCTGGAGCTCCTGGTGCCCCTGGAGTTCCAGGTTATGGAAAGCCAGGTGCAAATGGTGAGAAGGGAGAGAGAGGTGCCCCAGGTAGCCCAGGTTCCCCAGGAGCAAAGGGAGAGCAAGGCCCAACAGGTTATACTGGTGCCACTGGTGCAACTGGCCCAACAGGTGCTGTTGGACCTAGGGGTGAAAGAGGTTTCCCAGGAGCAACTGGCCCTGTTGGTCCTAAAGGTGACACAGGTGCAACTGGTGCTCAGGGACCTAAGGGACACAAGGGAGATCAGGGAGCACAAGGTTTCCAAGGTAAGCAGGGTTACCCAGGGGCAGCTGGTCCTCCTGGACCCAGAGGTGCCACTGGACCTGCAGGTGAGAAAGGTAATGTTGGTGCCCCAGGTACCCCAGGTGCTCCAGGTATTCCAGGGCCTGCTGGACCCAAAGGACACACTGGTCGCCCTGGTGAACCAGGTGCTTCTGGGTCTGATGGAGCTCCAGGTGCCAGAGGGCCTGCTGGACCACAGGGGCCTGCTGGTGTCCCTGGCCTCAAGGGACATCCAGGTCTCCCTGGACCTCCTGGCCCCGCTGGTCTCTCTGCAAAGGGCATTTCTGGACCTCAGGGTCCCCCTGGTCAACCTGGTGAGCCTGGAGCTGATGGAGAACCTGGCCCAGCTGGCCCCCCTGGTCCCCCCGGACCTCCTGGTGAGGTTGTTTTTGAGAAAGGCATGGGATTTAGTGAGGTTATGGTCAAGTCCCCCATGTCAGCATTTACTGCTGTTCTTGCCACCCCATACCCTGCTGCTGGCACCCCCATTAGATTTGACCAGATTGTTTACAATGCTGAGAATCACTATGACCCTGAGTCAGGAATCTTCACCTGCCAGGTTCCTGGAGTTTACTACTTCTCCTACAGCATCCATGTTAATGGAGCTCATGCCCTGGTGGCTTTGTACAAGAATGGTCAGCCAATTATGTTTAGTTATGATGAGTATAACAAGGGTTTCCTGGACCAAATGTCTGGTAGCGCTGTCCTCTTACTTGATGAGCATGACACAGTCTACGTCCAGATCCCTGATGAGGATGCCAATGGTGTATTTGCTGCAGAGAATGTCCACTGCTCTTTCTCTGGATTCCTTATTGCTTCAACGTGATACGTTGATGCAGAAGTTTCCAAAAGCAAACCAACTAATTTTGCAATCTATTTCTCAAAGTAAAACTCCCTGTTCATTTTACGCAACCCAACAGACAGGCAGTACAGCCTTCTTGAGGAATAGTAGCATCTTAACTTGAAAACTACAAGAAATGGGTGCTTAAAAGAAGGAAAACTAATTTATAAAAATAGCTGATTTAAGGAGGGAGAAAGCAATACACAATGTTCCAGTGATGTTTTGTAATGTAAACAGCATGTGAAATCGAGGTGTTATAACTGTTGTGTCCGAAACTTTTCTCTAACACTGTTCCTTTAATTCTGACTTAAACTGGTCTCTTTAAACTTAGTGTCTGTCTTCTTTGTTTTTGTAAAATCTTGTTTTTTTTTTTTGTTTTTTTTTAGGGTTGAAGGGAACAACAGTCTAATAAAAATACATTAATTCTTTTCTGTGCAACATGTGACTAAATGTGACTTGAATATATTGTGAAAAATAATGATGAAATTGACTGTTTTTTTTCTAAACCAAACTGTCTTAACAGCAACATTGTTATAACCCTTGACATGCATTGTGTCATGTAAAACATAAAGACCAAAATAAATAACGTCTTAATGAATTTTTTGCCTCAGACTTATCTTTATGCTATTGTCTTCATGCAAAAATGAATATACAGAATCTGTGAAAATACTAAACAATGATAGTTCCCACTGAACCAAACGGGATAGACACATTTAACAGGTTTTTGGATAAAAGGTTTTCAAAAGTCTATTAACCTTCTCGTATAATGCTCCACATTTGTGACAAAAAAAAAATCATTTGTACATGCAGTGAGGAAAATAAGTATTTGAACACTGCTATTTTGCAAGTTCTTAGAAATCATGGAGGGGTCCGAAATTATCATTGTAGATTCCACAGTGAGAAACATTCTCTAAATAAATCCAGAAATCAAATAAGTATTTGAACACCTCAGAAAATCAATGTTAATATTTGGTACAGTAGCCTTTGTTTGCAATTACAGAGGTCAAACCTTTTTCTGTAGATTTTCACCAGGTTTGAACACACTGCAGGAGGGATTTTGGCACACTCCTCCACACAGATCTTCTCTAGATCAGTCAGGTTTCTTGGCGTTTGCTGAGAAACACAGAGTTTGAGCTCCCTCCGCAGATTCTCTATTGGGTTAAGGTCTGGAGACTGCCTAGGCCACAACAGAACCTTGATATGCTTCTTACAGAGCCACTCCTTGGTTATCCTGGCTGTGTGCTTCGGGTCATTGCCATGTTGGAAGACCCAACCTCCACCCATCTTCAGTGTTCTAAGTGAGGGAAGTAGGTTGTTCCCCAAAGGTTGCAATACATGGCCCCGATCATCTTTTCCTTAATATAGAGTAGTCACCCTGTCCCATGTGCAGAAAAACACCTCTAAAGCATGATGCTACCACCCCCATGCTTCACAGTAGGGAAGGTGTTCTTGGGATGATACTCATCATTCTTCTTCCTCGAAACACGGTTAGTGGAATTATGACCAAAACTTTCTATTTTGGTCTCATCTGACCACGACTCCTCTGGACCATCCAAATGGTCATTGGCAAACCTAAGACGGGCATTGACATGTGCTGGTCTAAGCAGGGGAACCTTTGATGTCATGCATGATTTCAAACCATGAAGTATTAGTGTATTACCAACAATAACCTTGAAAACGGTGGTCCAAGCTCTTCTTAGGTCGTTGACCAGCTCTCCCATGTAGTTCTGGGTGGATTTCTCACCTTTCTTAGGATCATTGAGACCCCATGAGGTGAGATCTTGCATGGAGCCCCAGTCTGAGGGAGACTGACAGTCTAGTTTAGCTTCTTCTATTTTCTAATGATTGCTCCAACAGATCATTTTTCACCCAGCTGCTATGCAATTTCCCCGTAGCCCTTTCAACCTTGTGGAGGCTTACAATTTGGTTTCTAGTGTCTTTGGACGGGCACTTTGGTCTGGGGCATGTTAGTAGTTGGATTCTTACTGAGTGTATGGGGTGGACAGGTGTTGTTATGCAGCTAACTTCAAACAGGTGCATCTAATTTAGGATAATAAATGGAGTAAAGGTAGACATTTTAAAGGCAGACACACAGGTCAATGAGGGTCAGAATTATAGCTGATAGACAGGTGTTAAAATACTTATATGCAGCTTTATCATACAAATATATAGTTAAAATAATAATATATTCTGATTCCTCGATTTTTTTTTTAGATTATATCTCTTACAGCAGACATGCACCTACAATGACAATTTCAGACCTCTTTGTGATTTCTAAGTGGGAGAACGTGCAAAATAGAAGGCTGTTCAAATACTTATTTCCTCAATGAAGAGCAACAGAGTTAGGGGTTGCATCCATGTAAAGAAAATCCCAAATTCTCTTTGCAAAAATCAAAAAGCTTGTGGGACAGCATCTTTTCAACTGGAAAACAAGTTTTCTATCATTAAAGGCAATCTAAATACAAAAAAATATTAAGATTAAATTACAAATCCGGTGAGATGCCATTTGTCCATGATAAGAGATTAAACTCTATCATCTCTAATATCAGTGACTGGAACCAGAGAATGGAGAGGATGAAATAAGTTCCCAGGTTTTTTATTTTTTTAACTCAACTCCACCTCACACTTGTGAGATCTTGGAAATGTTTAACTGGCTGAAAATAACCCCATTGGCTGATTTGTGACAAAGGCTTTCTGAAGAATGGATACCACCCCAGAGCAGTTTAATGGCACCCAGTGACAGTTGTGAAGGTTGTGTGTGGTTCTTCCACAGGGAATATCAAGGCCTCTGAAAACCTGATGTCAATATCTCTCATCTGTAAAGCTATCATGCAAATCAAAAAATTACACCAACCAACAAATAGCAGCAGGGTCACCTGGTGGGAATTTGTTAGGATTTATCACATTTTTTTTTGGCTACATACTAAACTTTACTACTCAAGAGTATAAAAAAAGAAAGTTGGACTCTATTTACTTGACTTCTGAAGGAGGCATTTAAGCTGAAATGTATTTATGGGTATTACAGTTAAGGGGGGTGAATTCAAATGCACATCACACTTCAGATTATATCTAAAGCTATAGTGTGTTATTTTAGGCAACATAAACTGGTCAGACTGCTGACTGCAGCAACATGAACCGAACTCAACGCCTCTCCCCCTCCAACAATATGGCTGCCTTCAAGGTAGAAAATGGCTCCTGCAACATCCGAATCAACTGTCTTGTCTGTGACGAGGAAGTTTGCTTACATAGATAATTATCTCTACCATACCAAGGAGAGTTTGTGTGTCTGTCTGTCTAAGGATCACTTGAAAAGTTATGGAGGGATTTTAATAAAATTTTTATCAAAGGAGTCCCATATACCAAGGATGATCTTAATTTGGATGCAGGATCTTTTTAAAAGATTCTCTAACATTGGGAGATAGGGATATTTGCCAGCACACGCAGTTCCCTACTATACCAGAGGGTGGCAGCTGTCACTATTGACAGCCTCAACATCAGACTCAAAAAGTCCGGAGGTGATTTACTGAAGACAAAAACACAAGAAAAGGGAATGTTGCTGTATTGGATCAATTGAAAAAATATGAATGGATTTTATGATTTTTTTTTTTTTTTAACAGATGTGTGCTTCATGCCAAGGAACAATTTCTTTAAATTTGGGAATGATCCAGATCATGTGCGAGTTTAGCTGTAGGTGTGAGACACAATTTGGGTAATAGTACTTTATTAGTCTGTATAGGTAATAGATTTTATAGACACCTAACTTGGTGTAGTCACATTTGACCCTAATGGCAATCTCTACAGTCAGTAATTTATCAGCTCTGTGATGCTGTAGAGCAGATGTCTGCTTCCATACATGCAAGACCTGCTCCCATGTAATTATAAATGGCCATTTCTAAGGCAACACGAACATAAAGATTGAGACTATCCAGGTCATAGATGATAATAAATAGCAAACCTAAGAATAATATACTACATTTCAGAGTACATCTCTGAATAGTAAATCACCCCTTCCGAGGATGCTGTTATAGCCTCACACCATGAATGCTGCTGTCAACCTTCTATAATATTCTGTGAATGTAACTTTGTGTTGTTAAATATAAATCAAGTATTTCCTTGCCTGTGTGGTAATTTGTGCTTCTGATGCATGAAGACTCTTGACTGTGTGATTTGTGTGCACATATCTTCAATCTGTGTGCATATCTTTTTGTTTTGTTTTTTCGAAGTAACATGTTCAACACTCATTTACTTGTACCTGAACAATCTGGCCGTTAATGAAGGCTATTTTTCTTTATATCTATGATGACAAAAACAACTCCTGTTAATAGTTAAAAGCAAAAGGAAAATAAAGTCTGTTTAACTGGCTGTTTTAAAATACACGGGAGAAATCATTAAAAATGTTGTACCTTGAGATGCGAGGTACACCCTGGACAGATTGCCAGTCCATCGCAGGGTAACACAGAGAAAAATAGGACAAACAATCATTCTCACGCACTCATTCACTTATAGTCATCTTTTTGGACTGTGGGAAGATTGGGTTTTAGCTGTAGTTGCTGTAGCTGTAAGCTAACTCTGGATCTCTCCTCCTTTGGTGCAAAGATTATTACCTCAGTTTTGTTTTTGTATGGCATGTCCACATATTGATCTGTTCTACTCCTATAGCTAACACTCTGATGGGTTCATTATAACCATTGTGATGTAAAGCTGTGTCTGCAGGAGGAAGAGTTAAGAATACCATGCCAATAGAAAAAAGCAGCAGAAGCTCAGTTTTATTTATTGCTTTTCTCTCTGTACAAGTAGAAATCTGCATTGTGTAAATAGCAACATGGATTAATTCAAATTTTAGGAAATATTTGTAGAAAAAGTCCTGCTGTCTGTGACAAAGCTGAGCTTGGTCTTTAGTGGAACCTCATACGGGACAGATATGGAAGTATATTTTAAGTCCACATAGTCTTAGTTTCAGCTGTAGTCCTGGAAGAAACAAGAAAAAAACTAACTTTGGTAAGATTTCTAATCATTTATAGTTATAGTCCACAGGAAAATAGTTATTATTGACCTTTATCTACAAGTAAATTAAGATTCTTCAGCAACGCTCCAAGAGGCTTGTAGCTTTGCATCATGTTTGCAAATAACACTGAAAATTTTACCCAGTGGATGATTTTCATGGCCTGGTGGAATTTTGGGAAATCTGCTTGTTTGGTGAATAATAGGGAAAGAAACATTGAAATCTTAATAATGTATAGCCTGGTTCTTTTTAAGATCTTAACCCAGGGTTTCTAGTTGGCAGCTTAAAAATGTTTTTAAACGCTTTCTTACTGTGGAAGTCTGTGTGAACTAAAAATAGTTTGGGTGTGGAATAAGGGGCAGGGATGGTTGTTTGGCAAGGCAGCAGCTGTTTGATCTTTCTATGGTGAGAGGGCGAGACAGTGGTTAGGTGAGAGGCCCAGGGCAGAGAGTAGAGGAAGCTGCTTTAATGAAACTTAGGATCGCTATCCACAGGCTGAAACCACTGAGAGACACTCTGTGGTTAGAGGATGAAGAGGGACAGACAGGAGCATGGTTTTAAGACTACCTCTGTTGATTTTTATTAACCACATTCCAAAAGGAGCTCGCCTCTCATCTGCATTCAGGATTACAAACAAAAAAAGAAACAGCAGCTTTTTGGATGGAGAGTGATGTATGGGAGTGATGAGATACTTCGGCAGTGAGGCACACTAAGGGACCCAGCTAAGGAACAAATACCTCACCAACTTAACCGAGCTGGACAAGAAAACCAGGAAGCAGAAATAGAAATATTATGTGTAAAGCACACCCTCCTTGCGGTGGCCAAAGCTGCAATGCACAAAGTAAAACTGGGTGCAAATGAAATAGATGGTTCCCAGTGAACATGGACACAGCTGTGGACTGTGAAAACCACCATGGAGAAGTTTGTGGCAGCCTTAGATTTTTAAAATAAGTCGGGTGTTTTTGCAGGGTTTGAGGTTTGGTAGGAAGAATGCCGATGTGTCAATACGGAGCAGTTGCTTAAAGCTGCAGTCTGTAACATTGAGGAGAGAGCAGACTTCGATTGAAAATTTGAAGAAAAACAGGTTTCACGCCACTCCCCCACCCTCTCTGCTTCACTCATGCCCCGCCTCCAAGCTCCACCCCTCTGACAGCATCTGCGCGGGCTACCGCATGCGACCAGAGGGGGGGGGGGGGGGGAGGGGGGGGGGGATTCAGCGTGTGTGAGCTATGATTGACACTCCATCAGACGCTCCTCTGGCTGTGATTGGTTGTTTTGACTCGTCCCGAATTATTCTTTCCAGATTGAAATACAGGCAGTAGGCGGTACCAATTGAAGCAGTTTTTTTCACAGGTTACATATCACATGTACTGCTGTCTGGGCATAGGGACAGTTTTAGCCAATATGACAAAAAAGTGATTTTTAAAAACTTACAGACTTCAGCTTTAATGTGAATGTATTCAAATTCGCTTTTATACACAAAAAAAAACTCATTTCCAAGGCATTAAACAGAAGATTTCAAAATAATTGAAACTTTTATCAGGCATATGGGTTTGTAAATATAATAGTTAATGGCTGGTAAATGTTTACTTCCTGCATTGGGTATTGGATTTTAACACAAACTTGCCAGCAACAGGAGCTCCTTAACCCTGAAGCAGCTGAGGCCAGTAAAGGCAGATTACATGCTGCCTTGTTAGAACAAATTTTTTAAAAAAATTATTTGATGTATTGTGAGAGTACTTTCAAATTTTAACCCAATCTCTAATCAAAAAGAGAGATCATATCTCTCCTATCCTGGCTTCTCTTCATTGGCTTCCTGGTAAATCCTGAATAGAATTTAAAATCCTCCTTCTCACATATAAAGCCTTAAATGGCCAAGCTCCATCTTATATCAGAGATCTGATTGTTCCTTATGTTCCTAACAGAGCACTTCGCTCTTAATCTGCAGGTTTACTAGTGGTTCCTAGAATTTCTAAAAAAAAAAAAATAGAATGAGAGGCAGATCTTTTAGTTATCAGGCTCCTCTCCTGTGGAACCAACTACTATTTTTAGTCTGCGAGGCAGACACCCTGTCTACTTTTAAGGCTAGGCTTAAAACTTTCCTTTTTGATAAAGCTTATAGTTAGAGTGGCACAGGTTATCCTGGGCTATAGTTATGCTGCTATAGGCTTAGACTTCTGGAGGACATAGGGACCCCCATTTCATCATTCTGCCTTATTCTATCTCTATTCTCCCACTCCGCAGAATCTGTTAGTTCAATCTCTAACATTATGCTCTCTCTGTTTTTTCTCATAGTAGTTTCACATCGTCTGTTCCTGTTTGGCTGTGACGCCATCCTAGAGAAATATCAGCTGTGCTGCTGCCATCAATACCCTTGTTTATAGATGTTATAGATCAGCCTGTTTTCCAGTGTAGTCCTGTTTCTCTGACTGTGACTGGCTGGATGTGCTCTCTTCATCCGCTGACATCGGAGCTGGCTCGGAGCTCGTCTGCCTAGCTGTGTGTTTCCTGTTCCGTCTTTACAGCTGCTTTTTGTATCTCTGCTTCTGTCTCCTTAAACCCTAGTTGGCCTCCGCAGATGGCCGCCCACACTGAGCCTGGTTCTGCTGGAGGTTTCTTCCTCTTAAAAGGGAGTTTTTCCTCTCCACTGTCGCTACCATGCTTAGTGTGAGGGATGTCAATGAGTTCATGGAATCAACTGGTTTTCCTTAGATAGAAAACATTGAATCAATTTGACTGTATGATCTGGTAAACTGTAAAGTGCCTTAAGATAAACTGAAATTGAATTTAGTTTAAATGAATAACTGATTTTTTGAAACAAGTCACAAGACTCAGAATATCGGGAGACCTCTGACATCTCCTCCCAGAGCGCATTTTATCTCTTGAGCTGATTTCTGAATCAGCTGGAAAACCACAAAACCTTGTCAAACCTGGCATAGATTGAGTTCTATCAGATTTTATCCATTAATGTGCTTTTTGGCATTGCATTCTTGACCTCTTTCTAACTAATTGTCTGTGAATTCTATGCCAGCTCTTTTTGTATGTTTTATATTGGATGTGTGCAAAAGGTGATTAGAAATTCGTCAAAAATATCCTACTAATCCATAACTTATTTATCATAGACCCATGTGGAAGTTTCATTATTATCAAAATATTAATCATCATACTTTTACAAATTTATTTATGTCCCAAGAATTGATTAACATTTTTTATTATTTTTTCTTAATCAACAAATGTAATCATTGCTGGAGATTTTAATACTGTAATTTACCGTAATATTGATCGCTCACACCCTCGAAATATTAAAAGAAACAAGAATTCCACTGAAATCCTAAAAACATACATGAAAAATGTTGGATGCAATTGGAGAAGTAACGCTTCATCTAGAGAATATGCTCACCTTTCCTCCATCCATCAATCCTCCTCCTGAAATGATTTTTCTCTTATTAGTACCTGACCTCACAGCACATAGGGGAGCAAAACCCACCCAATCATAAGAAGTGCTGTCCCATTCTCTCTTGCACTAAATATCAGTTCAAAAACTAAACACAGAGATAGTACTTTCACTCATCACTTCTTCAACATAACAACTTTGATATTTTTATTAAAAAATAGGAGAAATCTATCATCCCATCAACTGTGAATCCACCAGGAGATATAGTTCACCATCAACAAGACACCAATAAGTAACTGAAATCTTTTTGTAGTGATCTATATTTCATAAAATAAATTACAAATCAATCTGATCTTAAATTTCGTTTAGAAAAATAAAACTCCTCACAATGATAGAATTTAGAAAAGCATTAAAAAAATGTCCAACAATAAATAAATCACCAATAAAATATAAAACACCTAATGGAGTCCCAGAAGGATAGAACATTAGTTCTAATTCTCGATAAGTTGCAAAAGAAAATTTAATCAATCTCTCAAATATCCTCCCAAAATAAATACATGTAAATGTTTAGAGGCGAGACTCTTAAACATGTGATCATGAGTGCTATGGGTGCATTATAGTGATAAACACCTAAACATGCCATGCGCAATATTTATCACTTTCTGTGCAATATATCAGTAAGAGCAATACCAATGTAATATTAATCAAATCAGTGTAGTGTTAGTGAGTAAAATATAAATAATTAACTTTTTTGTTTCTTTTGTATAGTTATTGACTTGTTTGTCTGTACTATGATGTACTTTATGGTGTCTGTATCTGTCCATGTTTAGTGTGTTGTAAATACCTTATTTGTCTGTAACATTACTATGCATCAACCCATTTTTTCTCTAAATGAAAAATAAAAATACATATCCTCACAGATGAATACAGCTGCTATGACACTCTTAAAACCAGTCAAAAATCCTATCTATCCCTCCAACTGCCACCCACCTTCTTTAATCAACGTGGATTTAAAAATGATCGCCAAAGCACAGAATAGAAACAGCCTGACCAGACCGGGTTTATTAGAAACAGGAACATATCAGATAGCATTCACAGATTATTCAACCTCATAGAATTAACCTGAAAAAAAAACATACTAAAATTATTGTTTCATTAGATGCAGAAACAAGCACTGACTATAGTATACTATGCTCATCAATAAGGGCCATAAAAACTACTAATGGCATCACGTCACAGTTCAGCAGGGGACCAGACGAGGATGTCCACTCTCTCCCTTTTTGTTTGCCATCTTCATAAGACCGCTAGCAGCAGTAATCAAATAAAACAATAAATTTCAGCCTGTTTCACAACACACAATACCTTAATATGCAGATAATTTATCATTACATTTACAGGATCCTTATAATTATTAAAGACTTTTCCAAAATCACAAATTAAACTTTAAATTATATTATACCTCTTATAATAATTATACCTCTGCCTGAAAAAAAAGCTTAAGGCCAAAATAATGCCCTTCCACCACAGATTGGTGATATCAAATAATTAGGAATCGATACCGCCCCCAGGTTGTTTAATCTTAAATATACTCCTTTGATAGAGAGAATAGAAAAACTACCACTCTTACTTATCAGCCGAATATTAACGATCAAAATTAAAACACTACCACAAAATGATTACTTGCACTCAACTCTAATACCAACAGAAAGAAGGTTTAAATCATTTAATTCAATCATCGCCCAATTCCACTGGAAAAAAATAAAACAAAAAACACCACAACAGCAAACATTAGGCAGATTAGCAGCACTCAACTGTAAAGATTGTTGATCTGGGAGTTTCTACATGGCAGCACAGAGGAATCATTCGCCTTCACAATTTATTTTTAAAATACCAGTTTATCTCATTTGAAATGCTGTCCTGAATTTCTGAGCTGGAGAATTTTATATTAGGGACAAATAAATAACTATCTAACCTATACAAACTTGTTTACAAATTGGGACACTCCTGCCACACTCCAGGTAACCAAATTCTCAATTTCTTCCCCAAACTATGACTTTTAGATTAAAACCTGCCTTAATGTTTTATTTTCTTATAAACTGCAACACAAATTTACAACTAATTCAGTAGAAACCCTGTCACATCAATCAAGGAAATGTTTTGTGATTCAGAAACATGCACACAATACTCTATGGGTAACACTGATGATGTCCAAATCTACTTTGTATGCGTGTGGTCCTACTGAAGATAAATCCAAGAAACAGATTATAAAGGATGACTGATTCTAGTTGTAAAGCTCGTTCGTTCGTCCGTTATTAAAAATAGTAGGAAGTTAGCACTATTTCAAAGCATGGTCTGAATCTGCTTCTTTGGCCTTAAATAAACAAGAAATTATGTCTCAGATGTCACAGTGTACAGGCAATAAATATAAAGTTTACAGAAAAAAAAAAAAGAATTTTAATGTAGAATTAAGGACATTTGACTAGATTAAGTAAAAACCATCTTAAAAAGGTAGGAATTAATATATTCCAATTAAAAGAAATGTACCTCTCTATATAACTTATGTCTGAAATCAGAAATAATGCTTACAAATGTACTTTAAGCCACTGAGTAAAATCTGATCTGTAAAAATACTAATTGGTCCTCAAATTATTTCAACCTGTTTGGCTCAGAAATGTTAAATGAAAATTACTTCAGCTTCACTTTAATGGCGGGTTTGATTGCCAAAATCTAAAATGAAAAATCTCCCTTCACTTCTCTTGTGCTCCACACGAAGGAGCTGTTTAGCAAAAAGGTTGATCATTCATACTTCTGCTGAGCCTTGTTTATTTTGTAGTGAATAATGGGAAACAGAAAAGCTCACAGTTTCGATCCACACTTCATCGCTTTATTCTTCAGAATTCACAGGAAACAAACTCAACACCTTGTTACCAGATTTTGCAGGCAATATTACATTCCATACTGAAAAAAATGTGAGCCTCGTTATATACAGAAAGAGAAGCCGGTAGAGGACAGCGTCTAACATCCTGACTTAGTGTGCTTTGGACGTGTGGATTCAGAGTGGTGTTGTAGTCATCACAGCTTGATGCAAAAGTCTGCTTAAAACATCTCCCAATTTTATTCATTCTTACAAATGGCGGGGAAAAAAGAAAAACTTCATTTACAATGGGTAGTCAGTTAAAAACTTCAGTCATTAGGTACATCTCAGCCATAAAACCAGTAATATCAAAGTCTATACAACGTGCATTACTACAGAATTTTGAAACAGTGGAATCTAATGCAAGGTGGTGAGCACCAATTGTTTTTCAGCTAAATCTATTTCAGGAATGGTTTGTGTTCACAGGAGCATTGAGCTTAAAGAGTTGTAAACAACCGTACACTGCAAATGACAACTTTTAAGACTCACTTTAAGGACTTTCCTTTTAAATATCACATTATGTCAGATCTTGCAGAGACAGCTTGAGCTGCTACATCCAATTGCCCAGCACCAAATACTTTGATTAAATAGAACAGAAAAAACAAGTTCTGCAATGTCATGGTATTTCCCTTAAAAAATAAAATACAAAAAAAAAAAAAAATTCCACCCATGTTTTGCACTTTTACCCTCACCCATGTTATAAATGCAAGCAGTGAGGAAGCAGCCCTCTCTGCTGCACCTCCTATCTGTCACTGCTTGAAACTTTGCAGTTATGGATGAGATGGTTGCAGAGTAGTAAACATATACAAACAACAAAAAAGAAAAATTAACACAAAAAAAATTCCCTGGTTTTAGACAAGTCCTTGTGATCCTTCAGACAGGCTACATCGTCTTCTTCATTGCGGTGCATCGTTCAGCGGGGTTACTCTGTGGCGGCGGCCTCTGGACTGGCTGCCGCCTCTGGCTCGGATTTAGCCGGCTTCTCCTCTCCTTCGGCTACTTGATCCGCCTTTGGCTCCTCCGCCTTGGCCTCCTCAGTTGCAGTTTCCTTGGCCTCCTCTTCACTTCCATCAGAGGGCTTGGTCTCCTCTTTGGGGGCCTCAGGGGATTTCTCTGCTTCGGCCGGCTCTGCAGCCGCAGTCGCCCCTTCCTCGGTTGCCTCCTCAGATTCTTTCTTGGTCTTCTTGAAGGAAAAGCCACTGAGCTTGAAAGAGGGCTTCTTG
Source organism: Cyprinodon tularosa (assembly GCF_016077235.1). NCBI lineage: Eukaryota > Metazoa > Chordata > Actinopteri > Cyprinodontiformes > Cyprinodontidae > Cyprinodon > Cyprinodon tularosa. The sequence continues at coordinate 1,969,595 of NW_024038004.1, forward strand.
AAGGAGAACCGCTTTTTCTTCTGTTTGCCATCCTCGCTGGTGGACGGAGTACCTTCCTCTGCCTTGGTGGTTGTCTCCCCATTTGTGGCGGACTGCTCCTTGTCCCCTTGGGCCTCAGCACCCTCTACTTTCTCACCTTCTTCTTTTGGCGCCTCTTCAGTAGGAGTGCTTCCATTGGCCTGTACATCAGCTTTGTTGGCATCCTCTGCAGCTGGAGAAGTATCCCCATTGGTCTTGGCATGCCCATTCTCCTAAAAGACAGTCACAAAAAAATAAGAAGAAGAAGAATTTTGTCCTCTGTATTCATCTCCTGAAAACCCCTCTAAATTATCAATATTGCTATAGTTAATTTAATTCTGAATTTAAGAGTTAATAAGTCCCACCAAAATTGCATAGATATCTGTTACTAGGAGAATGACGACACATCTCTGGTTTATAGGCTCAGGTTTTTAAACTGCAATAAAACTGGGACGCCACTAGAGGGCGTTCCGTCTGTGGAAAGGAATTTCAGATTTCTTTAAAAACAATAAATCTTCCTCAGCTACATAAATTCAAACCAATTATCGAAATTTTTGAAAATTCAACACATTTCAATCCAGTTAGTTTCAGAATTTCTTCATTCCAAAGGGTTTATATTGTAAAAAAAAAAAAAAAAAACGCGTTTTTTTCTGGAATCTGGCAACAAAGGCGTGGTACCGTTTTTTAAAATGGCCATGCTACTGTGAGAGGCGACAAAAAAAAAGCCTGCTACAAACAATTCTACCACAACAGAAAACATTTTCCTATTATGAATCTAACTAACCATAAATTATTAAGCTATTAAAATGTTTTGAACATTTAACTTGTAAATAAATACATTTAAAACGTAAAAAAACGCACCCGACAGAGGAGTTTTAGGACAATTAAAAGAGTCTTGTTGAAATTGGGGTTCTGAAAAGGCCTTGAAAAAATATAAATTGCATTTTGGAGAAATTGAAAGCATGTGGCCACTTTCCCTGAAAGCCGGGGAGAGCGTGGGGATGCGCCACGGGGAACATGGGGCGCGCCATTGACGCAACATATTGCTAAATTGAGACCAAATTCTGTGAAGGCAATTAAGAATTTATTAATTGGGGGGGGGAAAGAAAAAGCTTGTTTACCTGTCCATTAGTCTTCGATGCAACAGCCGCTCCTTCTGCGGGCTTCTCCACTGCGGCTTCGTCTTTTCCAGCGGTTTTGGAGATTTGCGCTCCCATGCTTTTGTTCCAACAAAGGAACCCACCGATCAAATGAATGAACAAAGACCGCAAGCTTCCTCCCGAAAAAAAAAATTCAAGGCTCGTCGATTTGCGCGAAAGTAAAGAGATAAGCGTGGAATAAAAAAATGACCGCAACGAGAGTAATGAGCACTTGGGGGGAAATGTAAGGAAGGCGCAAAAAGGAAAACGATTTTTTTATTTTTTTTTTCTCGCAGAGTTTGTAGATGGGGAGAAATTGGCCCCGCCGCAAATGAGATGCGGAGTACAACGCCCCAGTCCGCTGATGAATGGGCGCTGAGGCGATGACGACACAAGCCACGGGGTCTCCGCCAATCACGAGCCTGGAATGTAAAGCGGGGGAGATGGGGGAGGTCGCGTGGAGAAGAGGGACGTGGAGTGGGGTGGGGGGCGCGGACAATGGAAGAGACACAACAACATGGCCTACAACTTTGTGGATCCACAGGATGCAGGCAGATTGGATCGTTTCCACTGAGTTTTACTGAATTAAAAACATAACGAGGATACCGTTTTTAATGGTATATGGGAACAAACTGAGGAACCTTAAATATGAATTTTGGATTTCTTGTTTTTGTCCCCTTTTTTCCGATTTATTTTTCTCCAATTCATGGAAGAGGGTGGTTGGCCATATAATTGTGAAGAGCCCTTGTGTGGTTGTTTTAGTTTAATGCCATTTATTTGTTTTTATTCAGACATCAAACAATGATGTCATGGCTCTTTAAACTTTTGTTAGGTTAACTGAATTTTTTGCATCTGTGGGTATGCTTTAAAGCAAAATTGGTTTCCTTATCATGGAAAAATAAAAATGCATCATGATAATGGACCTCTAAATGTTTTTACCATTTTTAGATGTTTGATGATAAATAAAAATAAAAAAAATTAACTTTATTGATCTCACAATGGAGAAATTAACTCTCTGCATTTAACCCATCCCCTTCGGGGAGCAGTGGGCTGCTACTGTGCAGCACCCAGGGAGCAGTCAGTTATGAACTCACAGTCTCAGGATTCCAAGCCCTAAGTCCTAACCACTAGGCCGCCACTCCCCCTTTAATGTCCTGTTGTTCAATTATACTGGTATGAGTTACCATACTGTTCATGATGCGGACACAATGTGTTTTGGAAAAGCAGAGGACCTAATTGCAATTTTGGCTAAAGTTGACAAGGGAGTGGCATTATCCAAAGTTAAATAGACTTTTTATACACATGGACTGAAAGGCTATTTAGAAAGGAAGAAGCCATTACATAAAGCTTTATTCATATGATACCAGTGTTTAACATAAAATTGATGGCACAATGAGAATGAACATTATTTTGAAATGTTTAAGGAACATCTCAAGACACTAGCCTGGAAGTGAAAGCTTAAGTACAAACTGGTCTTTAGAATCAGCTGTAGTTTTGATGTAAATGAGCATCAAAAATACTAAAATTTGTATCATTGAAAACTCAAAAATTTGTCAAATTACTAAAATTACTCTAAATTAGTTATACCTAATCCATATATCTCTCCTGTTTTAAATTGGCCCTCCAGACTTTTGACTAAAGGTTAGGTGATGGCAAGATTTTCCAACCTGGAGGATTTAATCTGCAAATTAGAAGTAGTCAAAAGGTAAGAATGTATAAAAATCAAGTCAGAAAATACGTCAATCAGTTTAGCTAATAAAGGCTTTTCCAATGATCATACAAAACTGTACAAATATTTATCTATCTGCTTTTAATGTAATGTCAACAAAAAGGGAAGTTATTTTTAAAAGCCCTCTGTGCCATTTTAAATGCAAACAAACCTCTACATTTAGTCTCCGATCAGCTCATCTAACACACATCTTCTACTGTAATCAGAATGGAAGTTGTTGTTTCTGAATCAGAATCATTATAGTCCAATATGAAAACATCATTGTGTTTAGATCGTTTCAGCCTGTCTGCTGCCATATTATCAGGGCACCCTCCTGGCATATGCCCTTCTGAATAAACAGACCTCCCCTGTAACCATAAGCCCCTGTACCCATAACATCCCTGGTCGCTTCTCTTGCATAATAGTGTCTTGTCTGCTTGTTGCAGCTGGAGCATCCCAGTGACCCAGATATAATGAGACTTTATGGCTCTGCTGTCTGCTCCGCCAGCCTGCAGCACTCCAGCTCCACCAGCAGCAACAAATCATCTCTCTCTCTACCACTGAGCCACATCTCTATGGTTACCGGTCCAAAATGGCTGCGAGGTAGAAGCTGAGAGCAGGCTGACGCTGCGCTTTAGCAACTGTGACCTCTGGTTGTGAAGGAGCAGCGTGAAAGTGAAGTCGAGACTGCACAGCAAACACTCACAGCAGACTGAGGATTAGGGTGACTTCTTTCACACACCCCCGAGACCTCCTCTCTCATCATGCTAACTAGGCCATGTTCATTGTTGCTGTATTCTGATTACATGCAAAGCTGAAATTATGATGAGAAGCTTCAATTAATATTCAAACCTGCGGATAAAGGCAGCGGGGCATGGAGTGGTTTCAAACAACAACAAAAGATTAAACATTTAGTTCACTGAACTGAAGATTCTTAAATACAATGCTGGAAACCCAAGAAAGAAAAATGTTAAGCATATGCACTTTTCGGTTATTTCAAACCATGCAGCTGAGTTATTTCAGGGAACGTGTGCATATATATATAGTAAAAGAATAATAAATTTTTTCAGAGCCACATCTTTATAAAAGTTGAGCAGGATATTAACGCAAGAAAAAATGAAAAACAAAGCTAAAACCCTTATGGTGAAAATAAAGACAATGAATCTATTTAGGTAGTGTGTTTTTGAAATCCGAAAAATTAAAAAAAAAAAAGTTAAAAAAAAAACCTATCTACTGGAATTTGTTTCCAAGTTTGAAAGAACTTCGCTTCCAAGTTTGAAGGTAAATGTCTTAAAACTTGGAAACAAAATCCAGTAGATTTTGGGATTGACTATGACCTGGATGACAGAATCTTCACCAGCAATACCAAAACATCATCCTGCATTTAAAATTCTTACACTAAGTCACTTAATTGTATTTGTTTTGTATTATTTATCATTTTATTTTTAAAAAATAAATAAGAAATGCTCCAAAATGCAATATATGATGTTTTGTGGTACCTGACCAATAAAACACATCCAGTACATGCTATTCTAATTGAGGTCAAAGCAATGGACAATTCTTAGCTCCAACAAGCAAGGGGATTCCCAAAGAGCCAATTGGCTGGTAGCCTCAAGTCCTGTACCAGAATTTTTGCTGTTTTTCTTTATCATTTAGTAATAATGATATAATGATAAAATGATAATGAACCTTATTGATCTCACACTGGAGCAATTCACTCTCTGCCTTTAACCCTTCCCCTTGGATGTGGGGTTAAGGCACCCAGAGTGAAGGCTGTGGGGATCGACCCAGGTACTTGCAACCTTCTCAGAGCACAAGCGCACTACCAAAACCACTAGGCCAACATAAAAAGCTCAGTTTGGATATTTGTTGTTCGAGGGAACAAACTATCAACCCAACTGCATATTTCAGGAGGTATTGGCATGTAGCTATTTTATGTCCCATAAAGAACAACAGGCTTGAGATTTATTAATTCATACGAGGCATGTTCCCCTGTCTTCCCCATTTGGTAGAGTAGCTATGAGAAATGGAGCTCTAAGATTTATACCCTACTTATGTTGTGGATTGTTAAAGTCATAATTACTCTGATCACCTGGAATTGTTAATGTATAAATAAATAAAAAAGTTGTTTGTCTCTGTGTTGGGCTTTATTCCTTATCTAGCTTTCCTTGTCACTGCAAATGACTGTAGATTTAGGCAAGTTTAGGCACACAGTTTTTAAGTAGCCTTTCCCTGATGTATTAAGATTCACAAATATGGCATGGTCTCTTGCCTTTTTCATTTGAAGAGCAGTTAAACGCCAGAACACACTGTGCAAGTTCAAAATGAGTGCAGGCAGATCAGGCTCTGGGTACAGGACTTGAACATGTCACACTCTACAAGCTTAATAGCATTAATTCAGTATAATATGACTTCATGACTTGTTGCAGAAAAATTAAGTAAAAAAGAATTTAAAAAGATATCTCAGTCAACCAAGGATTAGAGTGCAGCTAATCGGACAACAAAAAGAGGACCAAAGGATGAAAAAAATTCAAAAACATTGCAGTCGGGGGGAAAAAACAGGACCAAAATCTGATGTGCAACAATTCTACTTAATAAAAATCTGACATATTTATATAATATTTGGCTCTTCTTAGGTCATCTGTGGTTTTGAGACTCCTGACCTTGCAGTCAGTGTAACTGTCACACCAAATGACCACAGACCAATAAGTCCCCCTCAGGACAAGAGATTTATTGATAAAAGACTGAATCAAAGCAACAGGATATAGCATTAGCATTAAGTTTTTTGCTCCTCAGCTCTGGAACCAACTCTCTGAAAAAATGAGATGAGTGAAACTTTTTGTTAACTTCAAATTTAGATTTAATATTAATGTTTGTTAAGTGCCAACAGCTGCCAGCAACCCCATTAAACTGGTCCTGGCCCGTGTTATGGCCCCTGTACTAAAAGCTTACAGTGCAAAATAATAAAAATGTTTTCATTCAAAAAATTTTCCATTGATTTAGGAAGGTAGATTTGATTTTCCAACGGAATAGGATGATTTATATTAAAAATAACAAGTAAAATTCTTTTAACTTATTTCAAGTGCATAATGACTGATGAGCAAAAATACTTATTACTTTTGCAGCTCATCATAAGTACCTGCTCAAATGAAGTGCTAATATGCTTATTTAAGTACGTTTTAAGACATTTAGAAGTTGCAGACAGCTTGAAGCTTCAGTTGTAATACAACAGGATCACAGTTTTTATCCGTTAGATCAGCAACCTTGGCTATGTGGCTCACTCAGTGGTGTCAAAAGTACACACATTTGTTACTGAAGTAGAAGTATAGATATTGCAGTTTAAAAACACTCTGGTAAAGGTTGAAGTATCAACTTGACCTCTTTACTAAAGTGAAAGTGAAAAAGTATGTGCTCCAAAAACTAATTAAAGAATAAAAGTATAAAAAAATTCGAAAAATTCTTTGAAATAGGGCCAAAGATAAGGGAGGTCCGATGGTCTCCATCTCCCGATACGCTCTCACCTGTTTCTGAACTTTCAGACATTTTCAACACCTTTTCTGAATCCGACATTGTAGCATGGCATAGACAATTCACGTTTACAGTTTGAAGAACACCTGCTTGCTTCTGATGATTTCCTTTAGCTAACCAATGAGTGTTTGCGTTCTATGACTCATCTAATTACACTAGTTTCCACTAGATGTGGATGGCGCCAATGATCTGCATTGGATGGCGCACATGACGTGAAATAAATATTTATAAACATTAAAGCGAAGCCAAGAGTAACGAGTAATGTTTGTTTTAAAAATGTAAGGAATAGAAGCACAGATACTTGTGAAAATGTAATGAGAAGAAGTCAGAAGTTAGAAGAAAAATAAGTAATGGAGTAAAGTATAGATACCTAAAAAGTGTACTTAAGCACAGTAATGAAGTATTTGTACTTCGTTCATGGGCGGTTCTAGACGGGGGCCAACAGGGGCCAGTGCAACTGTAGATCATGTCCTGGCCCTTGTTATGAACCCTGTACTGAAGACATAATACTCAAAGAAATTCTAATTATGATATGCGCTGGAACAGACATGTTACTGATAGTTCGTTTGGTTCTATTTCATTTTCTTCTTTACAAATCCTGTTTTTACTAATTATTTAATCACAATAAGGTGATAGCTTCAATGGATGTGAGATAGGATCCCAGTTTTCATCTGCAAAATGTTTTTGTTTTTTTTTAACAAATTGCTCTAATTTTTTACAGCTGAAATAATCAGTTTTTCTTGAATTCCAATTCAGATTTTAATTTTGACTTAAAGCTACAGTGTGTAATAATTACAGGGATATACGGTCAGAAATGTAATATATTATACATAACTATGTTATTTATCATCATCTACGAGCTCAGCCTTTTAACCTTAATATTTGCGTTGCCTTAGAATTCGTTATTTATAATTACATAGGAGTGGGTCTCGCAGCCATGGAGGCAGAAAACTTTGCGCTACGGCAGCGCAGAGCCAACAAACTAGCGATTGTGAGATCGCCCATTACGCTCGAAAGTAACTACGGCAAGTTGAGAGAGATGAACTGAACACACAGACTAATGAAATACTATCTGTAAAATTATCTATGTAAACAAACCTCATCACTTGAGAAGGTAGGTGATGCGGACGTCGTGGAAGACATTTTGTCCCGTAACGCTCGCCGTACTGTTGGGGGGGAGAAGCGGTGGGGGGGAGATGTTCATGTTGCTGCAGTCTGCAGTCTGACCGCTAGATGTCGCTGAAAATTACACACTGTAGCTTTAAATTAAGTCAAGTATTTGGATCCCTTGCCCTGTTTTTTATTTCATGCTTTCTGGGCCCCCATGATAACACGCTGGCCCCCTCCTGGCCCCCTGGCACATTTGGTCCAGAACCGCCACTGACTTTGTTGCTTGACACCTCTGGGCTCACTAAATTATGCCTTATTTGTTTTTTTGCTTGTTATTGTGTGTGTGTGGGTTGCAAGACACACTGGCCCCAGCCTGGCCCCTCTTGCTAATTTCATCTAGAACTGCCACTGCCTTAGAATTAAAATCCCTCTTTAAAACAGAAATCAGTACAGCTTCCAGAGAACTGAAATCCACTTGATTAAAAGAAAAAAACAGAGGGAAAAATATATCCAACAGAGTCCTGTTTTCCAGCATTCTGACGGATGAGGAGGTGACCCACATTGTAAACTCTCATTGAAGGAAAACAGTGTCAATCAGGGCGGCCTGGCTCTGCATCAGCCCCACGCAAAAACAACTGCCACAAGACAAAAGAGACAAACCGGAAGTTAAAGCAGTGACTCACATTTATGGAGTAAAATGTGACATATTTGCACATAAATATGTGATAATAATGTTGATTATTATACACCTATTTGATGATAAGTGAAACAATAACTTAAAAAGTGTAAGGGATTACATGTATTCAAATAGAAATCATAAGTTTACTCGAGAATAAATAGTTTTATTTTGAAGGTCAATACCGGAAGTAATGGTCATTGCTATGGCGACTTGACAGCGTCCTTTCTCCATCGTCATCATCCGGACACACGGCGGCGACAGGCTCTCCGGCAGGGACGAGTCTCCCTCCTCTGCTCTCCTTCTGTGTGAAAAAAAACAAAAAAAAAAAACAGACGAAGGAGTAAAAAACATCAAGGAATTCCTCCAGTAAACCTCTGCTGCAGACTCCGATGGATTGATCTGATTTTCTGCGGTAAAGTCGCTTTTGTTTTAATCTTACTTTTGCACCAACCGGTGCAGCCGCCTCGTCCTCTATGGGCTGAGTCCATCTCGTTTGAGAAGAGGGGAGATAAATAACACCTTTTAAAGCGCTGCGGTCATATGATCAGACTGTGTGCAGAACTGCTTTATTTACCACTTTAAGCGGTATAAGTGAGGATAAATGAGGGGAAGCTGGTGATGTTTTGCGGATGAAGGGGGTTCTTGTGTTGCATCTGCAGCAGAGACGGATGGGTTGCAGAGCAGAGCTGACTGCTGAGGCCGCCAGCACAACAGTCACCACGACCCACAGACAGCTTCTATTGATCAGTCTTTGAATCATTGAGTTAATTGCATTGCAGTGCTGTTCAATATCCAATTAAAGCTGATTTAATCGGGTTATCTGTTGTGTCTGGAGGCCCACCCATCCATCTTGGAGGCAAACACATATGGGATGATGTGTTTGCTGCCCTTTTTGAAATAACTTAGGATGCAGCAAGTGTTTTGATTGACAAATCTCCTTTGATCACCCTAAAATAGGGATGGTACATGCTGTCTGTGGATTTTTGCACAATTGTCTATCTAGATTGAAGATGGGTGGTGAATTACTGGTAACTAACAATTCAAATGTTTATAAATGAGTAAATAGAGGACTGCCATGTTTTCACACAGATTACCACTAGTTTTGAAGAGTGATCATGAAATTGTGGTACAAGTGGGAAGCTACAACTAATAAATGTAAGGGTCAACTAACTTCTGCAATAAGAGCCTCCAAGAAGGAATGACTGATCTTTGCTTTGATCCGAATCATATCAAAGTGCAAGAGACCAAATTTCACAAACTTTACAGCATTATGCTGGTTTTTAACAGCATTAACGGTCTTTCTTTCTTAAATAATATGACAAGATGGATTTGCATATTTTTTTGTATATAATTGTCATATTTGTTAATTGCCTCTCCCCATGGTTTGGGGTTTTCTGCTTTTATTTCTTTCCAATTTGTATGTTGATTCTTGGTTCAATATATTGATCAATTAACGGTTGAATTTCCCAGTTTATATCTCTATGAGAATGAATTATAAAAAAAAAAGAAGAAAGAAATCACTTAATCTTTGTACCTCTAGACTCATGATGTAACTAATTGTATTGAAAGATTTCTTTAGATAATAAAGCTGAAATCTTGTTATTTGCCTATAATTTTGGATCTTGGATTTAAAAATGAACTCAGATCCAACATAATGATGCTTCCAAATAAAAAAAAACTGGGGAATTTTCTTATTTATATTGATAGTGGCCAAGCTAACTGATATTTTAAAGTTTTTTTTAGCAACATATGTCTCTGTTCTTTGTAGATCCTAATGCTATAAGAACCTCTTTATTGTTTGATTAAATACAAAACAATAAAATATTTACAAAAGGAACAGCCCTATTGTGAAGAAAGAAAGATGTATTTGTTATATACCAATACTCCATACCTACCTATTGCTGCACACTGTTGGTCAGCTGGCTCAAAGAAGGCTCATATGCTTTCGTTGTTGCCAAGAACAGCAGAACAATGGCTGTTTGGAAATATTTCTGATCGTGAACTCATTCAATAGTTCCATTCAGGAAACTGAAAGAGACCTGCTTCATTGCTTTTTGTTTGGATAACACTGCACTCTAAATACACCAGTGAGCGTTATCACAGATCCTTCCTCCCAGCAGCTGTAAGACTCTATAACCACCACACTGTTCCCAACAACCTCAATAAGTTGTTACAATCATGCTGATTTTGCACAGTTTCTATCATTTTACACATCTCTTATGTTGTTGCTATTTTCAATCCATCACTGTAACAATGTCCATTTATTCTTCAGGCGCACAGTTTTTTAACTCTTCACTTTTATGTTATTCTTATACATTTTTCTAAGGTCCACATTTGTGTGCTGTAAACACCAGAAGGAAGACATTTATGGTGGGATTTTGGCTCTTGCCTGACATGTGTTCTTGCTGTTGTTGTTGCTCCCAAACCATCTGAAGTTAAAAGCAACTCTTAATGAACAGATCGAAAGAATTTAGACATATGTTTAAATTAACTTTTGAAAAGAGTTTTTCGCTGATTCTATATCTGGATCCACTGCATCAACTCCTAACTCTGTGTCCCCTCTTTTGCTTTGTGTTGTGTTTAGCGAATGCATTTTCAAAATTTCCTGTCCACTGGAACAAGATTAGAAAATACCAATTTACTGTTCCTAAATTTTGGCAAATATGCTCGTATCTCCGGGTGTCTTTGATAAATAATTTTCCGAGGCGATGCCGTAAATTGTCCAAAATCCAGCTGATTGAACGGACGTTTACACTGGTCTCAGTTACTTAACAGCATGACTCAAAACACTCAACTGTGAACGTTGTGACTCTTAAACGCAGCCTGGCTTAAACAACCTACTGTATGAAGCTCAGCTGTGGGTTTTACTCTGTTCATTCAGGACGGGAAGAAAGCTTTGAAAGCTTTAACACTGCGTTTCATTGTGCTCATAATCTTGTGGCCAAGTGAAATGTGGCCATTGTCCTGCTGTTGATACACTGAATGAACTTGGTTGTCTGACACAAGCAAATGTTGTAACTATCCAGAGAATGGCAGCCATAAGGAGAAGACTGTTTGCGTCGCTGCAAGTCCAGCGCACAGAGCATCGCTTGTCACATTTCGTTCGAATGGCACACAGCTTCAAGTGATACTCTTCTTGCACTTGTCTTTGTTGGTAGAACAAAACATTGAATTTTGGTCTTGGATAAGGTCAATGCGTGTGCGTTATCAGTGGGAGGAGGGTGGTAAGTTCAACCTTGACTCTTAAATATCAATAGTCTGAAAGAGGCAACAAACAGGCCTGTCTTTTAAAGGTGCTGTTTGAATTGCAAAGTGATCATATGCATGAAGAGTCATTAGTTAAGTGTTTTTAAATGATAAAGACATTCCAGGACAGAGGAAGGAGCAGCTGAGAAGAGTTTCTCTGTCTGTTGGTTGAGTTTCAAAGGCTCAAAGCCAGCATTTTAACTTTGATTTTTGGATCTCTGTATGACTGCTTTATGAAGGCAGATGTTGGTCTTTATCATTAAATAAAAAAAATGTTCAATAATAGGAAAAAAAGTATTTGAATGCTTTGAATTTGTATTTATGTGTTACAATTTACAAAAAAACTAAATACAGTGAATATTTACTTTAAAAAAAATAAGGCCTTTCCCTCTTTCTGTTGGATTGATTAACAATACCGTTCATACCTTTAGACAGTATAAAGAATTGCTTGAAATACTATCGTAAAATAATAATTTTTTTGGAAACCATACTTTTTCTAAAAAAGAAAAGATTAGATGACATTAATAATTAATAATAAGCTTTTTTTCTATAAAGTCAGGTGAAATTTTTTAAAAATGTAAAAAACAAAGATGAAAAAAAAAAAGCTTTATCAAAAAAAAGTATATATATTTAACTAGCAAGGAGCATGCCAAAACAATGCTGGATGTCTTGGAAGAAGAGGATGGATGAATTTTAATGGGATCATCTGGGGCTTGCAGCTGCAGGCTGGAGAGATCCAGACTAAAAGTGGCAGTTCTGTCAAAGCACATCCATTCCCCAAGCTTGATAAGGACCTTCACAATGCTACCTATAGGGCAGAGTAGAACAAATAGGTTAAACGAAGAAGATACGGGATGGAGTTGGTAGAGAGAATCCAGGGAACAGGATAGAGATGCTGGAGGAAGGAATTAGGAATGAAAGTTGAAGGAAGCAGGAATGAGGGTTTAAGGGGTGAAAAAGGAAGGGGGGTGGAACTGCTTTTATTCCTTAATAATAGAGCTCTAAAACATATCGCTTCCATTTTATAATTGCAATATGTCAGAGGTTAATTCCTTAAATTAACCTTAGCAGTTTTTGAATGTATTCCCCCATCAGTGTGTTTTGCATTATACCGGTATATAGGATTAGTATTAGCATGCATCTGTGGTTTAGTTTCCGGTAATTTACCCTACCCTAACACCCTTTCTGTCTTTTCAGTGTGCCACAACCATTTTCTGAACACAATACTTTTTTTCTTCATTGCTTCTTCAGGTTTTTAACTTCTGCCAGTTTATTTGTGGTTCATACTTGAAGTCTCAGACGACCCTTTTCAAAGTCAAACTCTTCTAGCTCAGCATCGTCTTTCTACTCTAACCTTAACCCTTCTCCTTAGCATGCTGTGGGCCTCCTTGAGGCAAGCTGTTCACTTGGGTCTAAAAATGGCAAAAGAATTGTTCTGTCTGAGACGGATGTGAAGTCCTAAGGCTGGGAGGCCTTCATGTGCTTTATTTGAGGGCTAAATGTGTCACAGGTTCAGTCCCTTGAAAAAGAGCTAAACAACTTTAACCTTTATTGCATTCTGTCACATTATGTGAGACCAACAAAAATATAGCAAAATGATCAAGTAAAAACAACATGTTTTGTTTTTTGTTTTTATGAATAGTAGCTAATTCAAACACAAACAATTAATCTAAACCATTTCTTTTGGCTGATAATATCTGCTCCGGTCTCAGTTATTTGGTAGCTTCTAATGCTTGGCACACACTGTTCAACTTTATTGGACCAGACTTGAACACATCACACTAAGCAGTCTAAATGTGATGATAACTCCTGTCACAATAAAATATGTTCTCCCACTCAGCCTATTACCGGAGCGCAGCCGCATCACACAGATCTGACGTCTTTATCATTATGTCAATAAATAGGTACGAATCTACTGATGCTATTAATACCTTCAACAACTTTCTGAAAAAAAACTATGAGTTACTACAACATTTGATTTCACTTAAGGGTTAATAAAACCTTTTTGAATTGATTTGGTTGAATGTTGATTAACTTATTAAAGGAGTCTTATGTTGGAAAGAGGGAAAGGAATATCTTGGGAATTGAGACAACTATAGAAGTAGGCAAAAGCGCTGTCATACTTTGCAATTTACTATGTTATCTCCTAGTATTTAGCTGATTAATTTTGGCCTATCACTACAGTTCAAACGCCTCAACGCAGCATGATGATGCTACTACTGTGTTTCTCCATGGGTTTGCTGGTAATACAATCGTGTGCAGTGTTGGTTTTCTACCAGCCAGAAGGTTTTAGACCTGAAAGTTCATTTTCAGTCTCATCTGGCCACATTTGCCCATGTTTGTTGTGTCCCTCAATATGTCTTGAAGCAAATTGCAAATAGGAATATTCGGATTCTTCTTGCCAGTTTTCTGCAATATACAGATAAATGGTGTGGACCTATCCATATCCAGAGCAATATTCTAGTCTCTTAGATATTGATTACTTACTCCAACCATTTTCCTCCTGTCAGTACGCTTAATATTTCATACTTATGCAGAGCAGCTGCAAAACATTCATCTGAAACAGACAGTGCTGCTTTTGTTGGGCTGATGAACATCATAGTTTTATAAGCTACACACAGAAAATATACCGGATTTAAAATATGTATTGATTATGTGCTTGCAGTATCTAATACATGTCTTGGGGGTGGTTGTGTGTGTGAGGGATTCTGTAAACGCCAGAATATCGAAGATGTGAATATAAATGTCAAAGAAGATTATCTGATATCTGGAGGATTAGAGCAAAATCTTCACTTTTCCTTCTTGCATTCCTGCCATGGTCTCAGCTCTGATTCAGGATCATGCTGTAATGCGTGCTTTTGGGTAGTTTATGAGGCTTTATGGGCAGTCGTGAATCCTGTTGATCTCTTTCTGTCTGTTGCTGATTCTTAGTCTCTTGGTTTGAAAAGCAGAGTGGAGCAAACATTAACCTGCTTAGAGGAAGTGAAAAAAGAAAGAATCTCATGATGCTTCCAGTCCTACTATTGCTGTTCTTTTTCTGCAGGTAGAGTAAGCAACGATTTGTACTAGTCGCCTGATTTGCCCCGAGTTATAGTTTGCTTTTACTGCTGCCTGTTGACAGACAGAGAGGCGGCAGATTTAGAAAGCAACGGAGCAGAGTAAAGTAAATGTTCTAGAGATATTACTCTTCACTTCAGTGTATCACCTCACAAGTTAAGAGGGGGGGAAAAAACATTTCAACCAAGATCCAACAATCCTGCTGCAACCTCCATCTTCTCCTTAAATACAGCACATTTCAAAAGTATTCTCACCATCTGAACTATTACACTATTTGTCATATTAAAGTCACAACCTTTGATATATTATATTGGGATTTTATTTTAGGGACCAACCTAATGTGGTTTCTGGTTTACTAGAAGATCTTTTTTGATTAAACAGATCAAAGTCTAAGAAATGTGCTCTGCATTTTTATTCAGCCATCGACCCGCCCCACTGACTAACATCTACAGGTGCTGGTCATAAAATTAGAATATCATGAAAAAGTAGATTGATTTCAGTAATTCCATTTAAAAAGTGAAACTTGTATATTATATTCATACATTACATACAAACTCATATATTTCAGATGTTTATTTTGTTTAATTTTGATGATTACAAATGACAACAAATGAAAATCTCAAATTCATCATATCAGAAAATTAGAATATTACTGAAGACCAATAAAAACAAAGGATTTATAGAAATGTTGGCCAACTGAAAAGTATGAACATGAAAAGTATGAGCATGTACAGCACTCAGTATTTAGTTGGGCCTCCTTTGGCCTGTATTACTGCAGCAATGCGGCGTGGCATGGAGTCGATCAGTCTGTGGCACTGCTCAGGTGTTATGATAGCCCAGGTTGCTCTAATAGTGGCTTTTAGCTCTTCTGAATTGTTGGGTCTGGTGTATTGCATCTTCTTCTTCACAATACCCCATAGATTTTCTATGGGGTTAAGGTCAGGAGAGTTTGCTGGCCAATTAAGAACAGGGATACCATGGTCCTTCAACCAGGTACTGGTAGCTTTGGCACTGTGTGCAGGTGCCAAGTCCTGTTGGAAAATGAAATCTGCATCTCCAAAAAGTTGGTCAGCTGCAGGAAGCATGAAGTGCTCTAAAACTTCCTGGTATGTGGCTGCGTTGACCCTGGACCTCAGAAAACACAATGGACCAACACCAGCAGATGACATGGCACCCCAAACCATCACTGACTGTGGAAACTTTACACTGGACTTCAAGCAACGTGGATGAAGTGCCTCTCTTCTTTTCCTCCAGACTCTGGGACCTTGATTTCCAAAGGAAATGCAAAATTTACTTTCATCAGAGAACATGACTTTGGACCACTCACCAGCAGTCCAGTCCTGTTTCTCTTTAGCCCAGGCAAGACGCTTCTGACGCTGTCTGTGGTTCAAGAGTGGCTTGACACAAGGAATGCGACAGCAGAAACCCATGTCTTTCATACGTCTGTGTCTGGTGGTTCTTGAAGCACTCACTCCAGCTGCAGTCCACTCTTTGTGAATCTCCCCCACATTTTTGAATGGGTTTTGTTTCACAATCCTCTCCAGGGTGCGGTTATCTCTCTTGCTTGTACACTTTTTTCGACCACATCTTTTCCTTCCCTTCGCCTCTCTATTAATGTGCTTGGACACTGAGCTCTGTGAACAGCCAGCCTCTTTAGCGATGACCTTTTGTGTCTTGCCCTCCTTGTGCAAGGTGTCGATGGTCGTCTTTTGGACAACTGTCAAGTCAGCAGTCTTCCCCATGATTGTGTAGCCTATAGAACTAGACTGAAAGACCATTTAAAGGCTTTTGCAGGTGGTTTGAGTTAATTAGCTGATTAGAGTGTGGCACCAGGGGCCATCAATTTTGAATCTTTTCACAATATTCTAATTTTCTGATATGATTATAGAGGCTAAGCCAAAGCTTTAAGCCCCTGAGGTGGTACACCAGGGTAAAGTTGACACGCCGATTACTTAGCCGCTTAATTGAAATGAGAGCCGTCCTTGATGTTAGTGCAGGTAATCCATTTATTTGCATGACTCGGCAATGTTGACAATAACACCGTATACATTGTTTCTGCGATCCACATAGCTTTCACTTCTGTATCGGTAGTATTTTGCGTTGCGTTGCGTTGCGTTGCGTTGCGGTCAAAAACTGTTTCCCCCTTTCGGGTGGAACACACCTGTCCTCATCAACACCGGATCATACCTATATAGACAGCTGACAGATCATGTGACCCAAACCATTTGGAATACAGAAATTCATAATCTGCTCCTACACACTGGCCCCTAATTGTTATGGCAGGCAGACGTAACAATTATATGCAATAACAATAGGAGCAAATGAATACATAACTGTTGATTTACACCCCCTGTATCAAACAAAGTTTGGTAATAGGTCTTTCAATGATATTGTTCTTTGTCTGCAGTTTTACAGATCGCACCACGCCTTTTTTATCAGAAAAAACCGATATTACTTTAGCAAGAGGCCAGGAGCCACGTGGGGCAGATGAATCCATGATGACGACGACATCTCCAGATTTCAAATTTTGCTTCTGTTGATTCCACTTCTGTCTTTCTTGCAATAGGGGCAAATACTCCTTGATCCAGCGTTTCCAAAATAAATCTGAGATGTATTGAACTTGTCTCCAACGGCGCTTCACATACATATCTGACGGTTCAAACAGCCCAGGTGGTAAGGCAGGTTTTCCTTTTAGTAGCAGTAGATGATTTGGTGTGAGAGGTTCCAAGTCATTTGGCTCATCTGATAGCCTTGTTATTGGACGATCATTCAATATGGCCTCTATTTCACACATAACAGTATGAAGTCCATCGTCATCCAATCGTTGCTGTCTTAAAACGGAGTTGAGGATGCGCCTAACAAGGCGTATCATACGTTCCCAGACTCCACCATGATGGGATCCTGCTGGTGGATTGAAACTCCATTCAACTCCAGATGGCGTAAGAGCATCTTGAATCCGTTTATGATCCAATGAAGCGAGAGCTTGCCTCAACTCCCGTTCGGCTCCAACAAAATTTGTCCCATTGTCCGACCTGATGTGAACAGCTTGACCCCTTCTGCTGATAAAACGACGTATTGCATTAATGCAGGCATGCAGGGAGTTTGCTACTTCCAAGTGTATTGCTCTGCTCGTCATACAGGTGAATATCACACCATATCGTTTGCATTGTTTTCTGCCTTGCTTGATTTCAACAGGTCCAAAATAATCCACTCCAACATTTGTAAATGGAGGCAAATCTGGAACAAGTCTCTCTTTTGGAAGATCCGCCATCCTCTGCTCCAAAGCTCTCCCATTAAAACGTCTGCAATTGCGGCATTCAGATATGATTTTTCTCACTGCTGCATTTGCATTGGTGATCCAATATTTCCTCCTAAGAGTTGACAGAGTATGGTTTCGTCCACTGTGTCCCAACAACTGATGAATATGTTTAAGAATGAGCCTGGAGATATGCTGATCTTTAGAGAGAATAAGAGGGTGTTTTTCTTCCATGGGCATTGCTCCTTTACTTAACCTTCCTCCAACTCTCAACAGCCCATTATCCAACATAGGGTCCAGTTTATAGATGGAACTCTGTTTGCTTACTGTTCCAGTCTTGGACAGCAAGCAGGAAATTTCATTTTCGAACCTCTGCTGCTGACAATAGCGTACAATGGCCAACTCAGCTTCCAACAGATCCTTGGGCTTTAAGGCGTTGCCCTTTGATGTCACTGCAGCCTTTTTTCCTTTCACTTGCCCATTATATTTAACCCCTCTTCTCCTTCCTCCTTCTCTTCAGACTCTGGACTTGATTCCCTCCTCACTAACCTCCATTGCTTCCTCCTCCTCACCTATCTCCTTGACCGGCAATAAATTCATTAATTAATCATGTATGCATCTTATTTCAACACACAAGTCAATGTAACCATCAAGAAACGTTCGAACTTCTGATACCAAACCATTTTGCATCAACTCTTGTATCTTTTCCTTTAAATTGCTAGCTTTATTTAGATTAGCCTTTCTATCAGCTTGCAACCGATCTAACCGATTGGCAATTGCTTTAGCAGAAAGTTTAACCACTCGTTTGCCCATTTGTGTGTCACAACTGCTGGTCAGAAAGTCCTGTTTGTCAGCAGTAGATGGCGCACTAGCACCTGCTGGTAAATCCACGTCCGCTATGCAATCCTCCATAATAAAAGTTCGTCAGTCAATAGATTGCAACCAGTTAATTGATACAAAGTTCCTCCACTTCAGCAACCAATGCATTGGATTTATGCCATTATGTGTGCACACGTTTAGATTTAGATTCAGATGGCCATCTTACTAATTGTAGTGCTACACATACCTATTTGATGCGTGCATTTCAAATCCAGCAACGAGGAAATCCCAAGTGTCCTCCTGAACGCCGATCCTGTCCGACGTCACCCCAGGCTGCAGATGAGCTGATGCCAATCAGCTGACGCTCCGTTCCCAACACACAGGCTCCATCTGCGTCCCTCGTCGTAGACAAACGCCATCCAAAGTTCCTTCTCCACGATCAGTTCTTTTCATAAACAGTTTTTGACTTTTATATAGAGGCTAAGCCAAAGCTTTAAGCCCCTGAGGTGGTACACCAGGGTAAAGTTGACACGCCGATTACTTAGCCGCTTAATTGAAATGAGAGCCGTCCTTGATGTTAGTGCAGGTAATCCATTTATTTGCATGACTCGGCAATGTTGACAATAACACCGTATACATTGTTTCTGCGATCCACATAGCTTTCACTTCTGTATCGGTAGTATTTTGCGTTGCGTTGCGTTGCGTTGCGTTGCGGTCAAAAACTGTTTCCCCCTTTCGGGTGGAACACACCTGTCCTCATCAACACCGGATCATACCTATATAGACAGCTGACAGATCATGTGACCCAAACCATTTGGAATACAGAAATTCATAATCTGCTCCTACAATGATGAATTTGAGATTTTCATTTGTTGTCATTTGTAATCATCAAAATTAAACAAAATAAACATCTGAAATATATGAGTTTGTATGTAATGTATGAATATAATATACAAGTTTCATTTTTTAAATGGAATTACTGAAATCAATCTACTTTTTCATGATATTCTAATTTTATGACCAGCACCTGTAAAAGGGAGATTTTGATGCATTCTCTTGGTTATTTCATGGTAAAAGTATGATGAGGATTTTTCTTTTTCTGCTGAATGCATGCCACCCATAAGGTAGGTAAACCCAGGTTTTAGGGGTCGTAGAGCCACAGTGAAAACCTGCTAATGCAGGAAATATATATTTGAGAAAGGGTTTTGAAAAAGAAGCCTTTCCCCCACTGTACAGTTATGCATTATTTTGTGTTGGTTTATCAAAAACAAATACCTGCAAAATGTAGAACTTTTATATACTTCTGGGAGGGTGAAGGATTTTGCAAGATTTTTACTCCTTTTATTTAGTCGATTGTATTTCGGGTGCATTGCCAAATATAATGATGCACAGAAATCATAAAGATTTTCACAGCAAATAAGCTTCAGCCATTGCAAAGTAGTTGCAATATGTTTATGACAAATATAAGAGAAGAAATTATAACTGGTGTTATTGCTAGAGATGCACTGGATCTGATATGGGAGATCCTATCCATTGCACTTCGTTCTTTATGCTGCTTATTTATTGATAAAAAATATAAACTACATTAATATCTGAGTCAATTTGTTTTTAGAAATGTTTGTGTTGGCTAAGGCTTTCACTCCTTTTAAGCATAGAGTTTGATCTTGTTTTTACATCATTGTTCCTTTTACACCCAGCACTCATGAATCATGCCCCCATGAGCCAACAGCCTATGGTTTCCTTTGATGCAGAGAGCTGTGGCAGGTTTCTATCTCACTAATACCACCTCTCCATATCCACTGACATTGCAAACATGTATGTTTCCAATTAGCTGCGTCTGAAGTCGGTGGGCTGCTCGTTCTGATGAAAGACAACCCTGCGGCCAGCCATGTTTCACCAGCTTCAAGCCCCTCTTCCAGGGACACCTTGAACGTAGATGTTGATTAGGGTAACTGGGTCTATAAAAATGGAAGGACTTCATCTAAGGAGATCGCCCCACTCATTAGAGAAGCTGGTTTAGTGAGGCCAAATCTTCCTTGCTTAGGGATAAAGAGCAGTGCCAGGAAGCGGTTGGCCGCTGTGTGTGTGTGTACGTTTTTTTTTTCCTCACTGTTTTGGACCCATAGATGCATGCGTGTGTGGAGCTCCTTTTAAAGTAAGGAGAAATTAGCTGCTTGCCGTCTTGTAAACGTGGTGGTGTGGGCGTAAATCCTTTGCATTTGTGAGATCATGTGACTCGTTGGAGAAGTAAACCGTTAATCAAACGTTAAGTGTTGCAAGTTGAGGTGGATATTTTGAAGCATGGACGTACAGTACGGTCACATCCTGTTCTCCTGTTAAATTAGAGTTAGTGTCGTGTTTAATTTCAGCCTCACTGTAAGATCCTTCTGAAGCTTTTTCTCAAGAGGAAAAATCTGAAATAATGGAAAATTTAATCATAATTTCCCCAAGAGCATTGGAGCTGTTATTTTCACCTACATCCTCATTCTCTCTCTCTCTCTCTCTCCAACCATCCATCCATCTCTCTCTCTCTGTCGCTCACAGACGATAGAGGATGGGCTGTGTCCAATGTAAGGATAAAGAAGCAGCGAAACTCACAGATGACCGCGAGACCAGCCTCACACACAGCTCTGGGTACCGCTATGGCTCCGACCCAACGCCGCAACACTACCCAAGCTTTGGCGTCACCACCATTCCCAACTACAACAACTTCCACACCGCCGCCACTCAGGGGGTGACTGTGTTCGGAGGCGTGCACACGTCCTCGCAATCTGGAACGCTTCGGTCGCGTGGAGGGACAGGTGAGGCTTATGCCCCAGCAAATTTAACTTCAGCAACACTGGGACTAGAACTTTTCCTTCAGTTGCAATTGGATATAGAAAAATATTTGCACTTCATTAACACTTGCAGTTTCTCATCTGGCAGTCACAGACTGCAATCTGGTTACCTGGAATATTCAGTATAACAACGACGAGAAGTAGCACACTCCTAACACTGGAGTTGCTTGAAGAGAGTTTTTGTTGAAGAGCTTTAAGAAGTCTCATTTAAAGTTTGCCACAAGCATTGTTGCAGACAAAGCAAACAAAAAGGTGCTCCGATCTAGAACTAGAGTTCTCGAATCTTTTAGTTATCTCTAGTTATTTTTCAATTATTCGATAAACTCCATTCAATGAAAAATATATATTAATCCCAAAAAGGAAAATTCAGTTTAAATGAATCGAAAAAGAAACACTTTTATGAAGTAAACATTCCCAAGTAAAAAAAAAGGTTTGAATTTAGTAGATAAAAATGTATTGCTTGTTATAAAAAAATACATACATAAACATGTAATGACATATATATAATCCAGATTTTAAATCCAACTTGGAAAATGTTCTTATTAAGAGTTTTTTCCTAATTACTGCAGAATGTAGTTTATTCTTTCAGCAAACGAAACATTTTAGAGTCTCTATATCAATATTTTAGATAATCGAATCAAAATGATTACCGAATTAGTTGACAATTATTTTAATTTATTCATTCTTAATCATTTCAGCCTTATTCTGGTAAGAATAAGGCCAGAAAAGCACAGTGGAGGAACAACTAGCACATCTCGTCCCGTTCCCACTTTGAAAAGTTTTTGTGGCAGCATCACAATGTGGGAATCATTTTCTTCAAAACAAAAGTAGCAAAAGGCTTCAAACACGGGTGGAAGTTAACCTCCAAGCAAACAAGCAGCCAGAGCTACAATGGAAAGATTTAGGTCAAAGCATTATTAACTTTTAAAATGCCCCAGATCTAAATCCAGCTGAGAATCAGTGGAGAGAGTCAACAATTGATTTTCACTGAAACCTTTAAATCTAGCTGCACTAGTTTGATGTCGTTTTTAACATGGCTCTATCCTCAGGTCCTTCATCTACCTGTAAAAAACTAAATGATCAGCAAGTGTATTTCTATACAAAAAATAAGAAGATTGATTGAAAAAGATTGATCCATAATTAAACTTGTTTGTTTGTGATGATATCATGAAACCGAGCTACAAACTTTCAACATAAGGCAGTGTCAGAACAGTACAATTTAAATTGAAAAACATTAATAGTGATAAGCACATCAGATTTTTTTTTTTATTATTAAAGCTCATCCTAGTTTGGATTATTAGATTTTTATGCTGTGGTATTGCCACGCTGCTTTAAAGGAAGCTCTCCGTGAAAGACATGCGACCCCAGCCCACTGGTTAATGGAAAACAGAGTGACCTAATTTATAGCTGGTGCTCTGTGAGGCACATCTGAGGAGCAGAAGGACCAGAAGAGTCTAAACCCCTCTTGGTTTTGGGGAAATGCTTCTGCTTAAGAGCTTAAAGATACATAGGATGCATTCATGTACAGTGTTTCATATTAACCGTTCTGAACCTCCCTTTTTCCCAAATTATCCTAACAAATATGTTGAGTCAGCATGTTAGCCTCCATGAATAAGACATTTCTAGGGTTTTTAACAGAACTTTTCTGTCAGGAAACCAAATAGTTTCATGTTGATACAACAAGTAAGAATCCAGCTGCTAAAGAAACCAAGAGGAGATAGAGGGCAGGCTTTCCAGTTTTAATAGGATTTAGATTCCTTTCTAATATAAGGCAGTTTTTTGGCATTTAGTTCCTGGGACTTCCTGTGCAAATTTCATCGTATGACAAAAAGAAAAAATATTAGATTCCTTTACTTACAATGCTGCCATAACAGCGTGCTGGCAGAACAAGTTGGTTACTGTGATAGAGTCTGTTTACTATGATTCAACACCATGACATTGAAGTAGCATTCCATAAAACAGGGCAGTGAGCTGAAAAATAGCCTCATGCTTTTGGAGAGACGATGCACGCTAGAATATTCAAAGAACATGTTGCCTGTTTGCAGTTTAGTTGGTTTAAAAGTTTTTTTTTAGGCCAGATGTAAAAAAAAAAAAAAAACATGAACATATTAATTTGAGACCCCACCCCCCACCCCGCAAAAATCCATGAAATGTTCCATTTTTGTATATGCTTAACAGACTCCAACATGTCGGCCTCTACTGACTCCAATCAGCATATGCTTGTTTTCCTGCAAAGGGGGTTTTGTTTTGGCTCTGCATGATTTTTGAGCCACTTCCTTTATCCATCCCTCTATGTTTCTTTACGTATTAATGTCTCTTGTGCACTTTCTCAATTGTATTTATCCCTATTAATAGTTTTATGTGTCTTTCTTTTTATATTTCTTGTGTACATCTTGCCTTTCATACTTCTTTCCACATTTTTTCCTTCCTTCCTTCCTTCCTTCCTTCCTTCCTTCCTTCCTTCCTTCCTTCCTTCCTTCCTTCCTTCCTTCCTTCCTTCCTTCCTTCCTTCCTTCCTTCCTTCCTTCCTTCCTTCATTCCTTCCTTCCTTCCTTCCTTCCTTCCTGCTTTTGTCATTGTCTCCTCCATCCTTGTATCCTACCTATTCACATTCTTCCCTTACCTGCTTCTTAGGATCCTTAATTCTTTTTTTTATGCCAGCTCTTCCATCTTTGTGCCGAACATTCCTTTATGTCCTCATTGCCTTTATCTTTTTTTGTCCATCTGTTTAAAAGTTTCCCCTCCTTTTTGGTTCTCTTGTCTCACCTTCCTTCCTCCTTACATTTGAGCAGCTTTCCTTCCTTGTTTCCTACCTCTCTCCTTTCCATGTGTCCTTCCTTACTTTACTTTTAGTTTTTGCAGCCTCCTAATTACACTCTTGCCCAGTTCAGAAATAGATCCCCCTTAAATTCAGAGAATAGTGTTTAGTATTTTAAGATGGACATAAAAACTGAAGGAAATGTAGTTAAGAAGTAGAGAATGTTTGCCTAAAGAAATTTAAACGAATAGTCAGACGTATTAAATCAGTTTTCTGCTCCCTGTTCCTCCCTTCCTTCCTTCCTTCCTTCCTTCCTTCCTTCCTTCCTTCCTTCCTTCCTTCCTTCCTTCCTTCCTTCCTTCCTTCCTTCCTTCCTTCCTTCCTTCCTTCCTTCCTTCCTTCCTATAATAAAGACATTCACTGTAAAATCAATTGAAGTTGTTCTCATAGGTCACCTGGGGTAGAAATAAGTTTCCCTATAAACAATATGTTATCTCCATCAACAATGTCTTAGTAAAGTTTTCCTCTTTTCAAACCTAGATGTAATGTTTAGAACTCACGATCCAGTGTAAAGCTTGTGTTTACTTCCTGGTTCCCCAACGAATCATGTGAGAGTTCCCCGGGTTTGCCAAACCAGAGTTTAGCAATCCTTATTTTATGTCGAGAAAATAGCGGCAGACTGCAAACTTGGAAGCAAGCGAGAGAGGTGAACCAGGAATATTCTGAGCAGTACCTAAAAAGTCTCCCAATCCTTCCAAAGTGTTACCAGAACAAATAAGAAGCAGAGTCCTTCCTTCGGCTTGTTAATACGGGTAATTTTAGATGCAAGCAGATATATTCAGATACAAATTTTCCTGACTGATATTAGAACAGTTTCTGATATATTAGTTTTTGTAAACATTTTTATTATTGTCTGAATTTATATCTTTATGCTGCATTTTTATTGTGTTTTATGTTTTCAACTATGTCCAGCAGTTCGTTTTCAGCTGTTAGCTGTTTTAAAGCACTCTACAAATAAAGTTAATGATAATGATGATTCTAAAAAGTTCTCGGTTTGTTTTTTTTATTCTCCAAGAACTTTATATGGGATACTCTTGTTTTCCCACAGGAGTTACTCTGTTTGTGGCTCTGTATGACTATGAAGCCAGGACTGAGGATGACCTCAGCTTCAGAAAAGGGGAGAGGTTCCAGATCCTCAACAGCACGTAAGTATGAAAACATCTGTATGACAGCATGGGAAGGGCGGTGGTCATTTTCTCCTCCTCTGATTTACTTATTTTCTGGGCTTTTATTTTTCCCCATAACCTAAATGTTGCATCAGGGATAAAATGCCACTGGGCACAGAGAGCAGTTGGTGTCTGTATTTCAGGCTTAGATCAGTTGTCAGTGCTGAAGAAAGAAAAAGTGTTCTCCTGACAGACGGAGCAGACTATCCTCATGAATACCATCAGTTAGATTCATCCACACACTGATAAGTTTGAAGAAAAACATTTGAAAGTACACACTGACACTAGCTGTTTAAAGGCACATTTAAACCGGTTCGTCGTTATCTTAGACTAACATCACCAAATAATTCTTACTCACTGATCTCAGTTTGTTTTAACTGTGCACTTAGAGGTACTTTATTGATTTTATGACAGCTTGACATAAAGTAGTTCATAACTATAAAGTGTAAAGTTTCCAGGGTCATGTGTACCAATTTGGCCCCATCATTGTGGCTCCTGATAACTTTGACCAAACAAATAAAAGCACTATTTGTTTAAATTGCTTTTTTTTTCTTGTTCAGTGTGATACATCCCTATAATTTATGTCAATTTATGTGCATATAAAAAGTTTTTTTTATCCATTCTCTATGAGTTTGTAAGGTCTAAGGATTTTTTTCTACTAATTTTCTTTAGCTGATTAAAGACCTTTAATTTTTTTCTTCACTAAATCTTAAAGAGACTAAAGTCATCACATGATTTTGCAATATAATAACGTTTTTCAAAGTCAAGTATTTGTAAAGCTTGACAAGTCCTTTTTCCTAGTCTCTAATATTTCCAACAAAGATTTCCAACCTCTGGCCTATACAGTGAAGCACGGTGGTGGCAGCAGTTTGCTTTCTTCTGTAGGAATGGGAGAACATGTCAGAGATGATGTGTAAAAATAAAGGTTTAAAAACCTGCAGGAGTTGGAGAATTCTTCAGACTTATTTATTAAAATGAACTAGTCAAAGTCTAAAACTAAACCCAATAAATGGGCTATTTTCTGCCAAGATGGAAGCTCACAGTCCCATCTGACTCAACTGGAGCTATTTTGTAAAGAAAATAGGTCAAAGATTTCAGTCTCTTGATGTGCAGAGCTGCTAGAGAAATGTCCCAGAAGAATGCAGCTGGATGCAACCAGTGGGATGGAATACAAGTGCCTGCTAATTTTTCAGATTGGATTTATTTAAATATCAGTCGCTGTTTCTCTCCTTAGATTTCAGCTGTTCAGTCTTTGTTTATTCGAACATGCCTGCTTCATTTCCCCTATTTAATGGTTCTTTTGTAGGGAGGGAGACTGGTGGGAGGCTCGTTCCCTTACTACAGGTGGAACTGGATACATTCCCAGTAATTATGTGGCTCCCGTGGACTCGATCCAGGCAGAGGAGTGAGTTCACCTTTTCCCATCAAATCAGATCCTGTCATTCACAGCTGTATTCAGCCTGTCCTAAACACCGTTCTTCCAACTTCCATCTCTGTCTTTTGTTTAAAGTGACACGCTGTTACACCCACTTCAGAACAAATATTAGACCTGTTGTTTTTTGTTTCCCCTCCAGCTGGTATTTTGGTAAATTAGGCCGAAAGGATGCTGAGAGGCAGCTGCTGTCCGGTGGCAATGCCAGAGGCACTTTCCTCATCCGTGAGAGCGAAACAACCAAAGGTATCACCAAGCAGTGACATGCTGACATATTGAATGGTTTTACTCTTTGGGAATGGTGCGTGCCAAAAAACAGGAACATGTGAAAACAAAGGCCACATGCTGGGGATCTGTGGAGTTTGGAAAAGTCTGCAGTTTTATTTCAATAGGTTTCAGGTCCAAATATGTATAGGGAAAGTAAAATAGCAATATAGTAAAGATTCTGTCTTTCCAAATGTTTCCCTTATTTCATTGTCGAAATGTTTTGACCCTCCTTCCTTTCTTAATTCCTCTTAAACAGCATCCCTAGGCTGTGTCCTCTCTACTCCCTCCTGTTTGATGCATGTTTTTCTTTCCTTTCTTTAAAGTAGCCTTCCTCTCTTAATGACTTTGGTTCACCGCTTCTCTTCTTTCATCTGCATTTATCCCTTCCTTCCTTCCTTCCTTCCTTAGTCTCTCCCTCCCTCCCTCCCTCCCTAGTCCCTACTTCCTTCCTTCCTTCCTTCCTTAGTCCCTCCCTCCCTCCGTAGTCCCTACTTCCTTCCTTCCTTCCTTCCTTAGTCCTTCCCTCCCCGCATCCTCCTACCTTGCTTCCTTCCTTCCTTCCTTTTTCTGCTTTTGTCATTCTGTCCTCCATTCCTTTTCACATTCTTCCCTTACCTGCTTCTTAGGATCCTTAATTCTTTTTTTTTATGCCAGCTCTTCCATCTTTGTGCCGAACATTCCTTTATGTCCTCATTGTTTTTTATCTTTTTTTGTCCATCTGTTTAAAAGTTTCCCCTCCTTTTTGGTTCTCTTGTCTCACCTTTTCTTCCTCCCTAAATTTTAGCAACTTTCCTTCCTTGTGCCCTACCTCTCTTCTTTCCTTGTGTCCTTCCTTCCTATACTTTTAATGTTTGCAGCCTCATAATTACATTCTTGCCCAGTTCAGAAATATATCCCTATATAAGATAGTGTTTTGTATTTTAAGATGGACATAAAACCTGAAAGAAGTGTAGTTAGGAAAGTAGAGAATGTTTGCCTAAAGCAATTTAAATGAATAGTCAGACGTATAAAATCAGTTTTCTGCTCCCTGTTTTCTTACTATTTGTTGAGGTGTGCCTTGTCTCTGTTCCAGGGGCGTACTCGCTCTCCATCCAGGACTGGGATGACATCAAGGGAGATCACGTCAAGCATTATAAGATTCGAAAATTGGACAATGGTGGCTACTACATCACCACCCGGGCTCAGTTTGAGACCCTCCAACAGCTAGTTCAGCACTACTCTGGTGAGCCGGCTTTATTTAAGGGTGCAGTAACCAATATGAAAGTTGTTTTTTTTTGTTTTTTTTAACACATTTCATGGATGCTTCCAGCCAGGGCTGCGGGGCTGTGCTGTCGACTGATCGTGCCCTGCCACAAAGGCATGCCTCGTCTGACCGACCTGTCCGTCAAAACCAAAGACGTGTGGGAGATCCCGCGGGAATCTCTGCAGCTCATTAAACGCCTCGGCAACGGCCAGTTTGGAGAGGTCTGGATGGGTGTGTATCTTCTGGCACATATAATTATTCAGACAGCTGTGGGCAAAGTTGCACAACAGCCGTATGTGATTGGACCTTATATGAGAGCTGTTTTTAATTTGTTGGTTAAAGCTGCACCCATCTTGCCTGGACCAAGATCCCCGAGAGGATTTTGCTTTAATCTTCATGAAACACAGCATTTCCAGTTTTCTTTTAGAAGTTGTTCTAGAGTTAGCATTGAGAAGTCATTCATTTTTCTTTCTAAACTTTAACGTTAAATCATAAAATAAAATCCTAAGCTTGGAACTTATCATGGAGATTTGTTCCGTGTTCAGAAAATAAAAAGGGTGTGGTATAATAAATGCAAACTTAACATGATATTATTCAAAAAATAATCTGTTGAATGAACTTCTTCGGAAGAGAGGCAAAAAAAACAAAAACAAAGACAAGTCTGTGGAACATGGTGGTGTCAGCATCATGCTATGGCATGGTTTTATTTAGCAGCATTAGAGAAGCTGGTCTGATGGAAGTTTTGATTCACCTTTTCCTTCAACTTTTCCTCCAATTTGATCAGATCCTTCCCCCCCAGCCCGTTTAACTGCTTCCTTCAGCCTGTCGCCTGCTTTTTGAGTAACTGCTGTGGATAAGCGCTCTACATGTGCTGTTTACTGATTGGCCTTAAGTGTGATCAGCTATATGTCGGCTGAATTGGGTGAAATTAAATCTAATTTATTAAGGTTGTAGAGAGAATGACACTTGACTGCAATGTCCTCAGCAAGTCTGTGAAAACTCTTAATCTGAGGGAAAGCAAACTCAAAAGAAATTATCTGTCCATGCAGAAGGATTATTTCACTGGACCTTTGTTCACTTGATTACTAGAAATATGCAATGTAGTCCTAAAAGATGATATCATATATAAATTTAAATCTAAGGTTTTTTGTTTTTTCTAGATAAGATCCTCCTGCCTTAACTAGGATTGCTACACGTATAATGGGGTCCTATTAGGTTTCTTTTTTCACTAACGGCAATCATAAACCATTGCTGAAGTAAGAGACAAAAACATTGTAGAGTTTCTGAAATACAAAAAGGCAGAAGGTGTTTTATTGAATAATGACCTCAAATCAGCTGATCAGACACAAAATAAGCTGCTCTTCTATATTTCCACAGAAATGCAAAACAAAACAACCATAAAACATCTTCTGTAATATTCTATTAAATAAAAAGAAAGCATCCTGTGAATCCTTCTGCAGGAGGCTTCATGCATGAACTCCAGCAGTCAGGGAGTCAATGGAACACGTGAGCGTATATTTGAAAAGACATACCACTGCTGCACTAGTTCAACTTCCAGCAGGAACCTGATTCAAAGAATGTACGTTTAGACATTTTTCAACTTGTTTTCATGCAAAGTCTGCATCGGATTCAGTTTCCACATTGAGCTGACGCATTTTACAAATATCTATCAAAACTGAATCGAAATCAGATGGACTTCTTGTTATTGTTGTAGATATTTCAACCTTTGACTTTTAATGTTTTGGTGGTGTGTCAGTCGGATATTTAAGATCTAAGTATAGTTGACAATCAGACCACTGGGATACTCCATTTCACTACCCTGACCTGGATGATTGAAAATCTAATCTAGAATTTCACAAGAGCAATATAAAAAAAGGATTTCCTTTTTTCATTAGCTAAAAAAATAACTTTATTTCTTTTTTTTTTGCATAAATATTCTAAAGACACAGTTTCAAGAGTTATTACTTTTTTTTAAATGTCTGAGTGTTGTTATTTTTTTGCTCCAAATACAAAGGAAATGTGTAAACATTTGTATTTTTTTTACCTTATTATGACCCAGTTATTTTTAGTTGGTGTATACAATCATTGAAATCTTCCCTTTTTTTAAAATAACATAGGCTTAGCAGCTCATGAATAATTGAATTTTGTTTTTTTATGAAGACAAAATGTAAAAATGTTAAAGGGGGTAGAATAATGCAAGCCTCTTTGCATTACTTTCATCCTTGTGTTTTGCTGATTCTGCAGCATTCACCTTTTAGAAGTTATTTTCCTTCGATCTTCTGTTTTAAAATGAAATTGTCCAGACATCTTTAGAGAATTGTGTCCTACTGCAGCTTTAATGCTTTTATTCATCAATTTTTTTCATAAGGCACATGGAACGGCACCACAAAGGTGGCTGTGAAAACCCTGAAACCTGGCACCATGTCGCCTGAATCCTTCCTGGAAGAAGCTCAGATCATGAAGAAGCTCCGCCATGATAAACTGGTGCAGCTCTACGCTGTAGTGTCTGAAGAACCCATCTACATTGTTACAGAGTACATGAGCAAAGGTAAAACCGACTCTATTGTTTCATATTATTCTTCTAATAAACAAATGAGACATCCAGGGAATAACTGAGATACCTCTGTAACAGATCAAACTTTAAATGATGAACTAATTTTTTTTTGGTCCATTAGGAAGTTTGCTTGATTTCCTGAAAGATGGAGAAGGACGAGGCCTCAAACTGCCCAATCTAGTTGACATGGCAGCCCAGGTGAACCGCTAATGATCCCTAATGATTTCTTCAGGCCTCTTTTATTTCCTATGGGGGAAAAATTTCATCAAACCCTTATTTTATAGTCGTTTTATTTTAACATAAGGTTGTCAAACATAAAATCTTAAGCTAAAACCACAGCTAAGGTGTTAACATAGTTTTGCTCCGTTATTATTATTTGTATTTTATTAATTTACACTTCATATATATTTTATTTCATATCAAGTTTTATGTTTGAACTTTTTATCTCTAAGAGGCTAGCTAGGGACAGTGTTTTTTTTAAGTTAGCTTTAGCTAAAAGCTTTTATTCATGACTTCTTTCTGGTATTTGACATCTGAATTGGCTGGTTCTGCTGGAGGTTTCTTCCTGTTAAAAGGGATTTTTTTTCTCTCCACTGTCGCTACAAGCATGCTTAGTGTGAGGGATTGTGTTCGAGTCAATGAGTCGATGCAATCAATTGGTTTTCCTTAGATAGAAAACTTTGAATCAATTTGACTGTATGATCTGACTGTTGCCTTAAGATGGAAAGTGTTGTGAATTGACGCTATATAAATAAATTAGTTGAATTAAATTTTGACTGCATTTTCCCCTACTAAAATAAAAATATTTATTTTTTTCTCAGGTTGCTTTAATCACTATCAAATAGAAAACAATTATTTAGCCCTATACTTCCCAGCTTAGCAGTTTCTATAAGTCAGCACCTCTAATATTGTGGCTAATATGCGTTTCTATCTAATTAATGTGCGAAACTTAGAAAGAAAGTCATTGCTTAACAAACATTTAATGAGACAAATAAAAGAAAACCTCCCTTTTCCAGGTGGCAGCAGGAATGGCGTACATTGAGAGGATGAACTACATCCATAGAGACCTGCGTTCTGCAAACATCCTCGTAGGAGATGGCCTCGTGTGCAAGATTGCTGATTTTGGACTTGCCAGGCTCATTGAGGACAATGAATACACAGCAAGACAAGGTAGGTCAACCTTGTGCTTTTGAAAATACTTTTTTAAATGCAAGCTTTGTAAAAGAAAAACATTGCTTTGGGAAATAATGGTTAGTGAAGCTGTGCACAGGATTGGTAAAGCTCTTTCTTATTGGCTATTTTTATTTCTGGTGAATCCAAACCATAACAACAGTTTCAAAGTCTGTATTTTTAACTGTATTTACTTTATAAGAACAGATCTTAATCACAAACACTATTCTTTTCTGCAAAACATATTGTGTAAGGCATTTTACTCACATCAAAAATCTTGTTTACAAGTTTATTTATTAATTTAGTTTATATGTTTAGGAGCAACTAGGAGTTGTTACAGACTTCTGTCATTTGCAGGTAAAATAGTGGCTGATAACAAAAGCTCAATTGAAGCCCTTTGAAAATAGATACCAGACATTTACAGTGTAGAAAAGGACATAACTTGATGAGGTTGAAGTTTAAAGTCTGATCTTTGCACACATTTCATGTCTTCTTGTAGTTTTCCTTCAGCAGTTGTCTTTCGCCACACGATGTTTAAAAATCCTTGTAGTTAAAGGAAAAGGTTGGTGGTTTAGTAGATGGAAAATGAGATCGGTAAACATCTAGAATTGGTTCTAATGCAGTCTTTGAAAAAACAGAAGGATGTGGTTGGAACATGGTTGAAAAGCAACTGAATATATACAAAGGAAGGGGGCATAACTGAAGCCAGAAGACTACGTCTAGTTCAGCTGTTTTTCATCCAAAGGTTGGACATAAACTATTCAGAGTGAACTGCCAAGCTCCATTAGCCACTGTGTCAACATGGCCAGCTGCTCACTGGACAACGGCTTCAAAACGTTTGATTGTTTAACCGAGACGGAGGAGGATAACAGAACTGTTCCATGATTTTCTCAGTGGATTGATATGATTTGAAACCACAGATGAAGCCTGACCTACTTAATACTGAAATATTTGTTTAGGATCTACAAAAGTGATGTAATGAACATGTTGCAGCAGCTGGAGAGACGAGTATTCCGCATAAATCTTACATCTTTGCCGTTTCAGGGGCCAAGTTTCCGATTAAGTGGACGGCTCCAGAGGCTGCCCTGTACGGTAAATTCACCATCAAGTCAGACGTTTGGTCGTTCGGCATCCTTCTCACTGAGCTGGTGACCAAGGGTAGGGTGCCCTATCCAGGTAAGAGTGAATCAGAAAAAAGATAGTGGAGCTTTGTGTGTCTTTTACGTTCAATTAGAGCTGCCTGTAGGTTCAGTTTAGGTTAGGGTCTTAGCTGAACTCAACAGCTAGTGGGGAACATGGTGGTGGTAGCCTCATGCTGTGGGGATGCCTGGACAAGAATCCTGATTTGGGTTAATCACAGGATGGATTAAGCTAAATACAGGAGGATAGCGTGTTTCAGACCAAGCATCAAGCAAGGTTTTTCAGATTTCAGTTTTTTATATTTAAACCATGAATCCTTCTCCTACCGCATCACTACTTTGCACCATTTGATGCTGTTCTGTAACATAGAACCCCACTAAGTTACACATATTCTAATCTGCTTTAGTCTTCAAAAATAAAGATAAAAACATTAAATGAAAAAATCATATGTCAAATCATATTTAACGTCATATATTATTTCACTTTATTAAAACACATAAATATTAAACTTAAATCAAGCAGTATATCACAAACTCATAGATTTATGGAGCTGCTTGTTGCTATTTAAGCTTTGGATGAGGTCAGTGAGAGTGGATTGCACCGTTTTCTTTTCCCCAGGCATGAACAACCGCGAGGTGCTGGAGCAGGTGGAGCGAGGTTACCGCATGCCGTGCCCACAGGACTGCCCCATCTCCCTGCACGAGCTCATGGTGCAGTGCTGGAAGAAGGACCCAGAGGAGAGGCCCACCTTTGAGTATCTGCAAGCCTTTTTGGAGGACTACTTCACAGCCACTGAGCCTCAGTACCAGCCGGGGGATAATCTCTGAAGCGCCTCCGCCCTCATTTCATGTCATTTCACAAACTTTCCACCAGAGGGAGCCATGTACCTAATTTTTCGGTCATCATAGAAAAGCTTTTTCTTTTTAAATGACTTCTTCCACATTTTAATGGAAACGGCAGATGAACAGACCATCAGCTCCAAGGAAGCTGATGGGGGCCAGAAGTAAATAACTTTCATAAATGAGCAACATGACTTGTGTACTTTGTATGTATTGTAAATAGAAAATGCTCGTTTACCTAACTTTTTTGTTGTTTCATTTTATATTACTTTTGATAATTTGGGAGCCTGTGGATTTTTTTCTTTTCTTTTTTTTTTAATCCAAGGTCAAAAAACGCTTTCAGATTGCATTTCTTGGAGCAGTGTATGGCACTCGGTTACTTCAACCTTCAGTAGAACAATAACTGCTTAGTGCGTAGTACTAAGCAGTATCAAACATTTTCTTGCAACAATTTTTTTATGATGCTAATTTAACAAGAAGTCTCTTCTCAAGAAAACTCAGATGTACTATTAAACCAGTTTTTGCCTTTTCATCTTTAGTAATCTTATAACGCAAAGGAATGCCTTCACGCTTTATAAACACTAACCTGCATCATGGACTTGTCCTATAAAGCCCCACCTGCTGGGCTCTGGCACTGATACCTAGTGCATCCATAGCATTTCGGCTTAAGGCAACAAGTCTTAGCTCAGCTTATTGTATTCTTTAGTTTAGCTTTTTGTAGTTGAAAAGCTGCAACATTATTTAGGGGATTGCTTATTATACCGATGATGTATGTTGCGCTGACATATGGCGGCAGGCTGCATAAGATCTCTCCTTTTTTTTTTTTTTTTTTTTTTAGCTTTGACATGCTGAGAATGAAGGATGTGTACTAGTATTTGTCTCTGCATTACGTGTATTTTGAAATAACATGTTTTTATGTTCTACCAGTGTTATATGTTACATGTTAATTTTTTTTATAACGGAAGTGTCAAACCTGCCTCTGGAGATGATCCAGGACAAAGCGCCATCCCTGTGTGTATTTATGTTGCTTTCCATGGGTGGTAAAAGAGAACAATAATTTTTCACTTTTTGTTTTTTTCCTAATTTATTAGGCATACAAATGTTTTTTTTGGTTTTGCTGTCGCTATTATTTATTGTCTGTCTGTTATTTGTGCACAGCTGGTTTTGAAATAAACAATCTTTTAATGATCAGATTTCTGTTTCTAAAGTTGTTCTGACGACTAGCAGTCACACAATGCAAACGCCCCCTTTTTAGAGAGAAATTTGAACTGGAACTGTATCGGATGAATGGAGGCTAAAGGAGGAAGGGACCCAGATTAAAATGAGGATGATGGTGGAGATGGCGTAGGGTAGCTCCATTATAAATAGAAAGAAACGAGGTTGAAGAGGCTTTAAAGCAGAGTCGTGGTTTATGATTAGCCCCAGTGGAGGTGTGGCACCTAGGCTGTTAGTTTTGTATCAGCAGGTGATTGGATGAGGCATGAGGCTGAAGACTTTTAGTTTGATTTTTTGCCTTCAATTCAAAATTTCAGAAATAGTGTTGCATTCAAACCTTATTTAGTAGCCCAACAATTGTTTTGGCTTAGAAAACATGTATTTCTGGTTAAATTATTATTAGTATACAGACAGAAAAGTGGGATTGAATAGAGAGGCAAGTGTATGGGTCATGTGCTATATGTCTAACACCACAGCAGCATCCCAAACATTTATTATTCTTTCTAGTTTTATGAAATTAGTATGGAATCAAAGCTAGGGATAAATTAATAGCTCAACTTCTTTTTTTCACAGAATGTTTTACAGACAAACAATCAGAGATCTTAGTTTATCTTAGTTTTTTATGGAAAATGAAGGCACTATGAAGACAGATTACTGTTAAATCACAAACATAAACAATCCCACTGAAAATAAATCCTTGGGTTATTCTAGATTACCCAGCTAGACATACATCTGTGTTTTCGGAGTGGAATAGATTAGAAAATCCCTTTATTGTCTCACAATGGGGAAATTTTGGTCTTTACAGCAGCAAAAAGATTATAGGAAAAATTGTCACACAAATGTGCACCTTAGAAAAATTTATAAGAATAACATAAAAGGGAAGGGTTAAAAGATAAGCAAATAAAATACTGTACTGCAAAGTGTTTTCACAATATAAATACTGTGCACCTGGAGAATAAATAACCAATATACAGCTGCGGACATTGTTACAGTAATGGATATTTGAAAATAGCAGCAATATGAGAGATGTGCAAAATGACAGCTGCATGTTATTTAACTGACTAAGGTAGAAACTGTGTAAAATCAGCCTTGAATGTAACAACTTATTGAGGTTGTTGGGAAAAGTGATAGTTATAGAGTCTTACAGCTGCTGGGAGGAAGCATCTGTGATAACGCTCCCTGGTGCATTTAGGGTGCAGCAGTCTGTTACTGAAGGAGCTCTCCAGTTCAGCAACAGCTTCATGCATGGGGTGGGAGACATTATCCAACAGAGATGTTAATTTAGTTAGGATCCTTTTGTTTTCCACCTACTGCACTGAGTCCAGAGGGCATCCAGTCACAGAGCTGGCCTTCCTGCTTTTGGTGTTGACCTGTACCTAGGGAAGACAGCAACACCCCCACGGAGATACTGAATATAACCTGGGTAGCATCATGCTAAAAAATCAAGGGTGATTGAGTCACATTGTCATTAAAACGTATTTCAACATATAGGAGAGTAGAAAGTGTCCTAATATACACAGGGAACCTTACTTATGCAGAATGGAATCATTATATAAAGACAAATCTCCCATATGTTTTGTTTATTCCATATTTGGGGAAGATAGTTTGTTGTTTATGAAGCTGATCTTAGTTGCAGCCAATAAGAGTTCCTCATTCAACCAGCTGATCTGACCTTGCACCCCCCCACAAATGCCAAAAAAGGCTCTGATAGAGCAGGTGGTGAGTAGACCTTTGGCTAAGAATAACCTGAACTTTCTGAGTTGGGGTTGCGAGAGGGGGGTTAAAGTTATCCTAAATCCATCTGGTCTCTTTGCTGACCAATACCCATGTGAGGCACCAATAACACTGGGTGGGATCGTCTGTCTGTTCCCCTAACCCCATCCAGAACTTTGCTTTGCTTGGCCCCTTCCCTCCTTGCTCTGCTGGTCCCCCACTGTCCCCAGTCCTGCCTCTTAGCTGCCACACTGGCAGCTCCAAATTTCCCTCCAAGCTTTCACTTTACCCTGTAACAATTATTATTTTTTTATTTCATTTCCCATTCCATTTTTTTTTCACCACGTCACTTCGGATAACTGGAGGATCAAAGAAGAAGAATTGAAAATGGAATAATTTACTATGTGGAACTAGGATTTATTTTTCTTTAAATAAGTTGATGTGCTATAAGTTGGATTGGATATATTGAAGCAATCCCCAGTCCGTTCTAAATGAAGAGGTTTGGTTCATCTCTCTGAGATAGTCACCATATCACCATGGCTGAAGGTAGGACAGCTATAGCAATAATCAGGATTAATTATCTAATAAATCAAATCCTGAAGGATATCTGCTCTTTTAATACATAAACAGGGATGTTTTGATAAACAGCTTCTTCTTTAGAGTATGTGCTGAAATGGTTGCTATAAATACTAGATATCATGTTGCAATAGAATTGGCATTGCTCTCATATGACAGACATGACTTCAGCTGCTGCTGCTGACTTTAGGTTTGAACAACTGTGGTGAGAAAAGAAAGTTGGGCTTTTCTGATTAAAGTTGTTTTTTTTTCTATCCCAGATTGAATCACTTCCAGTTTTTCTATAGTTCCCAGGTCGATAGCTGCTGTTTATTCCTTGGAGTCCTGGGTGTATTTGCATTTACTGAGCATTGTGAAAGTATTCTTAGCCCTTGAACATTTGGTCAAGTTACAGCAAAAAATAAAAAATACAAACTGAATTGGACATTATTAGGACTCTTATGATAGAATAAACACAATTTAGTGCTTGTTTGTAAAGTCAAAAGGGAAGCACACATAGATATAAATTGATGCTGAGTTTTTTTTATATAAAAATATGTAAAATGTGACCTGCTTATACCCCTACATATGACTGAGTGAAACCAGCTGATGCTAAAAGCTGTCTAATTAAGTAAACAGGGCCCATCCATGTTCTGATTTCAGTATAGATCCAACCGGACCGCCTATCATCAGACATGGCAGCAGCATGATGCAGTGGGCATGATTTCACTGGCATGAGTGGCAGTCCTGGTTAAAGCATCATGGAGCTAAATAAAAGTTTACGTATACAAAAACTACAGCAAAAGCAAACATTAGACTACAACATATGAGATAGAAAATGCTGCACAAGAGAAATGCTGCAAAATACATGTATCATTTTGTCTTCTACTTATTTATGTGCAGTTCTTCAAATCTTCATTGCGCTATCATAAAACTAATTCCAAGAAAATATACAATGTTAAGATATATGAAGATTGTTGCAAGGCAGTGTCGGATCATGAATAAAGTCATCTTTATACAACAGAAGCATTTAAGTCATTTCTTACATACAGCCAAGATTAAACTGTTTCTGTTTTGATTTATGTTTTTTTTAGAGACAAATTTTATTTTAAAAGACTTATTATTTAATGGGTAGAGTTTTTTATTGTTTTTTTTAAACAGAGTTTACTAAAAGCCTCTGATTAATCACATTTCCTTTTTATCAGAGGCTTCTAAAAGCTAGCTCAAGTGGTAATTCACCGCTCCTGCAAAAAGGAGGTCTGGGTTTGCATCCCAGCTGAGGGGAAGGAGCTGTCAGTGTGGGTCCTAAGGCAAGACCATTCACACTAATGCATGCTTTGGGGATTGGTGGCCCAATGGTTAGGGCTGGAATCCTGAGGCTCTGAGTATAAGCACCACTCCCATGGACTGCCGCTCTGGGTCTATGAGCAAGACCCTTTAACCCCACACTGCCCCCCGGGCGCCGCACAATGGCAGCCCACTGCTCCCCAAGGCTTAAATGCAGAGAGTTAATTTCGTTGCTCTGTACTTGTGACAGTGTAATGACAATGAAAAACTCTGGAGGAAAAAAAAGAATAAAACATTTTACATATGAAAACCATAAGGTATTAATGCCCCCTGGTGAAACAAACTCTATAATTAAGTCTCATCACTTTTGATTCCTTCTACAAATAAACAGCTTGCTACTGATGCAGCTTGACCATCCAATTATCTTGTATATCGTACTCACAGGATCCAGCCCCCCCTCGGTGGGTGCAGCCGGGGGCTCCAGCAAAGTCGCACAAACAAGCTCTCTCAGATCCAAAGGTGTCGAGCTCTTCAGAAAGGTGAAAGTATCTGTTGAACTGCTGATTGCACTAGCTGCTCTCTTGTCCTGGATAGTTGTGGGTGTGGTGATGTTTGACTTTGTAGAGTACAAAGCAGTTCCAGGTGAGTCCCAAACGCTTAGAATTGTGTTGACACATATTACACAGATTTCTGAACATTACTTTTTTTTGTCCTTAATGTCCCCAGATGTTCACCAAATCATTACGGACCCAGTTCAAGCTGTAAACGATGCTGTAGATGAGGTGTCCAGTCTGTTCAATAAGTTCCAAGGTACAAGTGGGAGAAATGCTTCATCATAAATATGCAAAGCAGCATTGGAACTGAACTGGCTTGGTTCTCTTTTCAGAATGTGCTCCTGATTTAAGTAACCCCTCATCTCTTGCATCTTATGTCGTTGAAGAAGTTACAGAAGCTAAACATGCATTTGTTCAGTATTTTTCTGATGAAGAAGGTACGACAATGTACATTTATCCAACAAAACAGATGGGAAAAAAAGGTGACATTTAATGTGACTGTATCTGAACTACAGGAACCTTCTACCTCAGCTACATCGATCCTGTAGTCATTGGAAGAAGAGCTTTCCATTCAACCAATGACTTTGTGTATGGAGTGATTGGCTGCTTCAGGGACGTACTGTGTGCCATTGTGGATACTGTCAAGGACACAGTTTTGGATCTAAAAGAAGGTGCATCTTCAGTTTGAATTCCTACTTCTAATTTCTCTAGAGATTCCTGTTCAAACCGGCAGCTTGAACTAATTATGAAAATGTTCCTCCAAAATGCTGTTGCCTTCTCCTCAGGAAAAATTGATCTGAGCTATATTGACCCTGTGATAATAGGCAGAGGGTTGTTCAGGGTTACTAATAACTTCATGTCTGAAGTGGTGGGCTTCATCCAGACTGTGCTCTGCCTCCTAGTGGACTCTATATTGGATGTAGTGAAAGGTATCTACCTACACGTGAATGCCATCTGAGAACAACTTCAAGTCATATCAGGTCAATTAGGGCACCCTATGACAACACTTTATTAACACTGGCATAAATTGCAACATTTTTACATTTATTCCAACATGAAAGTCAGAGGGAGCACTTTAGTGACACCAAGAAAGCTCCTTTAGGCCTTAGGAAAGTAGATTAGTGGTTTGGTCAGAGATAAAATAATGACTACAGACAAGAACAAAAGCTTAAATTAGATAAGCTGAAATAAGTCTGTAAAATTACTAGAATGATCTAGTGCAGGGTCTGCCTACTGTTGATATGAAAGTGCATGCCTCTGTATTCTGAAAGAGATAGCAAATGTTTTACTTTGCCCGAGAGGTGTGCGAGGAGGATTCACTTGCTTTGTGAGAAAACCATAGCTGCAAAAAAAAAAAAATTTAATAAATGTTTGACATTATTAGAGTATACCATCATAGAAGTCAACAATATTTCTGTTAGGTATCACAACCTGTTTGGAGGAAATGTTAGACCACCTGAAATTATATTGATAATGGAGCAGAACTTTACCCTGCAAATAAATCTTTTTCTTTTCCAGAAATGAATCTAAAAATAGATATCATGGAGATTCAATTTGTGGGGTGTCCTAATTCTTCACATGACTGTTTTGTTCACACAGTTTGGACTACATTTTGTATCAGGATTTTTTTTTTTTATTAGATCACATTTGTGTTTTTCAGGAACCACTGACATTAGCTTCCTCGATCCTGTGCTACTGGGCAGGAATTTTTTTAACGTTATAAATGATGCTGTTGGTGGAATAACAGGCTACATCCAGGACACACTCTGTGCCATCATAGACACTGTACTGGATATAACTAAAGGTAGTACATCTCATTTAGATAAATGAATAATTAAGATTCCAAAGATAAAATTTGATGCCGTCAAATCAGCTGGTGTATCGTTTTAAAGCCACTGTTGTTAAAGTGAACAAAAAGCATGTGGCAACAGTGGAACTAAATAACTCACTTTCAACAGCAAAAAAATGTCTCAGTAGGAAATACATTTTTGAAACTGAAAATTTAATAATTCAAAGCAGATAAAAAAAAAACTGAAATACCACATTTGGGGAGGGGCTTTCTATGAAAAAGACTATGAAAAAAGCAGCAAAGACTGAGCTTATAGTACAAATGGAAAACTCATGTTTTATTCAAAATAAGATATCTATTTTAAACGTTTGAATTAACATTTCAGTGATTTTAAAAAACAAATTTGTGTTTTTGAGTGCAATTTTTCACACACAAAAAAATCCAGCAGAAACTCTGCTTCACATATTAGCCCACAATATAATTTTTCAGATAAGAGAAATTCAAGTACATTTCTTTAATAACATGTCTCATTATTTATTTATTAACCAACAAGTCTTTTATTGACAGTGGTGTTGCAGCGCCCGATACAGTAACACTTAATTGATGTACCCTTAATTCCCTGAAGCTCTTCCTGTTTTGCTCTTAGGAACAACAGATGTCAGCTATGCCGACCCGGTGGTCCTTGGCAGGAATTTCTTCCACATCACAAATGATGCTGTGAGTGGATTAGTGGGCTACATTCAGGACATACTTTGTGCAATAATAGATACCTTACTGGATATCTTTAAAGGTACGGCCTCCCTGCTTTCTTCTTTTTATTTTGTAATCATACCAGAAAAGAAAACTATTTTGTATTCGAGGAAAAATGTTTTACTATTTTTATAGTTTAAATGTTTTTTTTTTCCTTTTAAATAGTAAATGCATGAACAATTTTACATTTTAACTGTTAGATTTTCATCCTAAATAAACTTAAACAAGGAAATCTTTTGTATATCCTTTAATTTGCTTTACTGATTTTCACAATGTTTAAAGACAGTTTAAAATGTCTGTAAAAATTGCTAAAAGTCTACGTGGTTTAGATTTAAAATTAAAAATCCAGAAGTTTTATTTAAACTGAACTTACATGTTGGGTGAGATTACGTTTACTATCAGCTAACTTTCAATGTAGGTGTTTATTTGTATTTTTGTGTTCTAAGAAATGCTTATTGTGATTCTCTTTAGTGTTGAAATGTTAATTAATTATGCATAATTATTAATCCTAATAAACGACTCTTGTCCTTCCAATTCTGTGCTTTTCACAGGAACAATTGACACCAGCTTTGTTGACCCCGTTGTCATTGGCAGAAATGTTTTCCATATTTTGAATGAATTTGTAAGTGATATCACAGGATACATCCAGAACTGGCTCTGTGCTGCCTTGGGCGTAGTATTGGATACGTTAAATGGTACAGTAACAGTCAGATTGATTGACTTTTATCTCAGTTACACAGTTTATTACAATTTATTTAAAGCTTTTGCAATTTTTTTCTGCTGCTCAGACATACAGGAGGCCGTGGGATTCAGCCCCTTATCAGCTCTGAAAACAATTGTAGAATTCGTCAAAGAACAGATAACCACAATTATGGGCTTTTTCTCCACAATGCTGATGCGTGAACAAGGTGTGCCATAAACTATCCTGATGTAAAGTATTAATTTCATATATTTAATAACATTCCTC
Organism: Cyprinodon tularosa; assembly: GCF_016077235.1. Taxonomy (NCBI): domain Eukaryota; kingdom Metazoa; phylum Chordata; class Actinopteri; order Cyprinodontiformes; family Cyprinodontidae; genus Cyprinodon; species Cyprinodon tularosa. The sequence continues at coordinate 2,012,451 of NW_024038004.1, forward strand.
GCATTCATTACAAAAACATGCTGTGGGTTTCAGACATCACCCCAGAAGTGTCTGTTGACCCAATGAAGGTTGTCGAGGATGCAGTGTTGGAATTTAGCAGCAAGAAGGAGTTGTTCTTGGGTTACATGTCAAGCGTGCTGGGTGGGGATCAAGGTAGGAGTGTAAGCAATATCCGTTAATCATGAAATATACTTTGAGATCTCATAAATGCTTCTTTGCTCTGTTTTAGGTGAGCCTGCCATTCCTCTGGCTGTAAATGTTGTCACTGAAAAAGGTTTGACTTTTTGATTAATGCTGTAATGCATGACTAAATATGTTGTCAGCAAATTCATTTCATAAATGTTGATAAAGATATGAGAAAAGTTTAGGGCAGAGCACGAAGCCTTGTGTTTTTTTTCAGTAAAGAAAGTGTTATAAAACAAGAACCTTTTTTTTTTTTTTTTTTAGATGAAGCTGTTGTTTCTCCATCTGATATTCACCTGGTGAGAAAGAAAGGTAGGAGCAGCAATATTTTACTGTGTGTTGTTGGAAAAAAGCCAGACATTTATTCATTAAAACAGCTACATATCTGCACTGTAGGGGAATTTTTACCTCCACTTGAAAAAGGTAAGAAAAAGCCATCATGCAGTGAAGATATTACTTTATTTAACACAAGCAGGTGTGTTGCAAATAAATGAAGTGAATGGATTGGGTGAATGTTTTCCTCTAAAAACATCCCTTGCATTTTGGCATTTAACTGCATTTCCCATAATTAGGTTTATGAAGTGATGTTTCTTATCCAACGTCTTAATGTGATACATTTGCCAACATTTTAACACAGTTGGCCTTTGTTTTTTCTTACCGTGGCATGACTAAATGTGTGTTATTTTGTCTCATAATAAATACTTTAAACAACCAGTTGTTACAGTTTTACTGGCTCTTTTCTATGTTATCAACATTTGTTGTTGTATTCTTTCACAAAACTGCATTGTGTTCATCCTGTTAATAAAAGGTGTATGTATGCATATGGGACCATAAAAAAACATGCCATAATGTTGCACTTTTCTGTTTTGAGCATTTTGCTTTGTGACTGAATGTAAACTGTATGCGAACACTATTTTCTCATTCATTTGCTTTTTTTCATACTTAAATACTTCAGCATAATGCAAATATATCCTTGATCAGTATCCAGGTGAGAATCACTGAGAATGTTCAGCAGCATCACTTTGGTCGGTACAAAATGCAGTTTTAAAATCATGATTTCATGTATACAGGGAAGAAAGGCTTTTATAAGGCCTGGCCTTATGGGAAAAATAATAGGCACTGAAACCTAACAAATTGTTCAGAACACACTGATTGTATGTCATGTGGAAAGTTTGGCTCACTAATATTGAGGTGTTTTTTTTATTTGGTCAGTTATAAAGCGTATCAAGTATAAATTACCTACTGGTATTTAAGATTCAAAGCCTTTATTCTGCCATAGATTTTTGGGCCAATCAGGTTGGACTTGCTTTCAATCTCCAGATCATTGTCTTCTACACAACCAAAGTTTGCTTAAATTCTAAACTGATAGTGGGGCATATTTTCTTTCAGGATTTTGTGATATAGAGCAGAATTCAGGGTTCAGTCCATTTGTGTGTGATCTAGGTCAGGAAAGAGAATTTGGAAAGGATCTTTGTGTTCTCTTTGTCTGCAGTGACCTTAAAATTCTCCCATTCTCACACAACTTTAATCCTCTAAATGCACTAGGATTTTGGATCATACAGACATATACATATCCTGCAGTGCTCCATATTAGCTGTTTAGTGACTTCCTGGAAGAGATTTAATCACTAATTCTAGTTGATTAGAGGTGAGGTGACGATTGCTTATAACACACTGATCCATGTCAGTGACTTTCTAATCTGTTCAGGGCATAATGGGATTTTTTAGCCTATTTTATGTTGTGAGAAAGTTTGTGCTTTCTGACATCAAGAATGGCTTTTGAAACAGAACTTAGCTTTCCTAAAAAAAAAGGGAATATTGTTCATTAGTTAATTACTTTATTATTATATTCAATTTATTTATGATTTGACAAAGGTAACAACTGTTTTTTTTCCCATAGAGTCAGGTTGATGTTGAAATTCTTTTGTCCTTTTTTAATGAAAAAACAACTGAAAACTGCATTTTGTATTTACTTATTGAAGGTCTTCCAATGATTATGTTTTTAGATGTGAATTTTTTATCCAGAGATTGTTTCAGATTGAAGTTCAGACCAAAGTTTCTTGCTTTTACTGAAAATAAATTGGTTAGAAATTTTCCTGACTGAAGGTTAGGAAAAAAATATTTATTAGGTAATTGATTCATCTGAATAGTGCCAGTGTGCAAATATTTTCAACCTATACTGTTTTTTTTTAATATGCAATTGTATTAACTGTTTTTGTTGTTGTTGTTGTGTTTGTTTTGACATATGCATGAAATCAAAGAAGTTTGACATTCATTTTTACATTTTCTGTCATTTTCACACTTAAAATTTGATCTAAAGACCAAGTTAAGCTGCATTTTTATGTAGATTATTGGATCAGAGTTTAGTGGTGATGATACGATCCTGATACAGTTGCAGAAGTGATGCATGCGGGCGAAGGTGAAGCCATCTCTGCTGCAGAGCAGGCGGAGGTTGAAGAAGCAACTGGAGCTACTGGTGACTCTGGAGTGACCATAGAAGAGGAAGACGAGGGTATTCATTCTTCTTTTTTTTTTATTCAGTCACATTCAGCAAGCTGAAATTGAGCTGCCTAATTTGATACTATCACATTATTAGTGAAACACGTGGAAGAAAAGCAACATAAGCCTTCACTGAAGGAAGGGGTCATAAACGTTGGAACTAAGGAAGACAGAACTGTAAAGGAAGAAGAGACTGTAGATGATATTACATCACTGGAAGTTTCCACACAACTGGTGCATGAGGAAGACAAAGAAGACAAAGATGAGAAATTAAAAACAGGACATGAACAAGATAAAACAGAGGATATCTTGGTTGAAGAAGGAGATGGAGTGTTTGAAGGGCAAGAGGAGGAGGAAGATAAATTAGAAATGGGACAGGAACAAAATGAGGAAGACAATAAAACAGAGGACATCTTGGCAAAAGACGGAGAAGAAGACAGATTAACAAGAGAGGGCGGGATAGATGATCAAGAAGAGAAACCCAAAATCGAAGCAAGATTAGATGAGAAAGGAGAGGAAGAAGAGGGGGAGCTTGAAACTAAAGACTTGCAAGAGGGTGGGGTAACAGAGAAGAAGGAAAAACCAGAGAAGATAAAAACTGAAGGCACAGCACTAGATCAGGAGGAAGAGGAGGAATCCACCACCAATGAGGAATTCAATGACGAAGAGGGGAAAGATGACAGAACTCAGCATGAAGGTTTGGAAAAACAGCTCAAACCTCTTCTGCCTCAAACTCCTGTTAATGACAGTGTTGTACCCGAAACTGGTGAATCCAACATGGAAAAATCTGGATTATCTCCAGCATTTAATTATAGTGAACTAAAACACGATCATGGTGAAAATAACAGCAACAACGAGACTAAAAAGCCAAAAGCGTCACAAAAAGAACACATCGACCGCTATAAGACAGGTACAACCATCAAAAATACTCAATTTTCCATTAAGGTGTTGGAATATGTAAAAACATTCCCTGCATTAACCATATTAAATGACTAGTTTATGCATTTTTTGCTATTGCTATTATATTTAATGTCATATTGAACATTCATCATAAACACTTGCCATCAAACATGAGCTTAAACCCTTTAAAAAGTAAAATATTTTTAGATAAACCTTAATAACACCAAGATAAATTTGGGCTTAATTAAATATTTTAAATGCCCACTTAAAGGGTGTTTTCAAAAGGTCATTTTAATCTGATTAATTCACATAGAACAGATATTCTTATTCATTGAATATGATTGTATATGTTTTGGCTAGGCGAGAGAGATAGTAGATATATCCACAATATAGATATTTAAAGAACTGCTGCATTGTATAACAGGGAGCTATGATCAATGGAAGATTGGGACAAAAGAGAAGAATATAGAATGTAAAAGTTTAATACATATATGATTGAAGAAAGTTTTAGTTTAATCCAGGCTTTGTCACCTATTACACCTTTGTTTTTTTAATAGAGCTTTAGTTTTCAGCTGAATGTTTAAAGCAAAATATCCACATTTGATATGGAAAAGGTGTTGGGCTTATTTTCTTACAACAGCTACTGTATCTGTTAAACAGTTGAAACTGTTTTTCATTTTATAGTTTAACTTATTAGTTAAAGGTACAGTGGAGGTTGTTCTTTTTCTGGGGTGATCATCTAAATAAGTGGTCCTCCTAATTGTAAATCATTCTGGTGATATGTTTACCTTAGCCTGTCCTATGTGCTCGTCCCCATTTTCACTTACCTTTGGTGAGTCTGACATTGTGGAAAAATTGCAAATCTTCTTTTGGAAAGTAAGCTTGTATGAGCGATGCAAACAGCAACTTTTAAACAGCGTGCACGAGGAGAAATGGGCTCCTGCATGCTCTCGCACACGTTTAATAGGCGTTCCCTCTAGGGAGTGGGTACAGGGTTGTGCATGTTCTTTTTTTTTTAAGTGGAAAGGGTGGATATTTTCAGAAATTTGCTAAAATCCTCCACTATACCTTTAAGTTTATAGTTAAGCTTATTAACTTTTTTATGCAGTTAACTTGAATTATTAATCTTATTTTTTGCTTACTTTATAGTGGGTAACATATCACACACAGTAGGCAACATTAGGTTACTATTATTATTTTATTAAGCAGTTACACTCAGCCTCAAGACGCAGGGGGACCCTGCAGACCACATACAACCTAACAATGTTGCTTCTTTTGCTGCAAAGTGGTTTATATCCAGAAATGGTAACTTGGCAGATAAAGAGTTTTAGTAATAGTATGATAAAGACAAAAAAGACAAAAAAAAAATGTACAAAAAAAATGCAACCCCATTATATGTGGAATCTGAAATTGGCTGGTTAAGGCTGCTTGTATTATTCCACTGTGAACAGGGTTTCTGCACAAACGGGACTATTTTTAGTTAAATTTAATTTTGACCATTATTTTTCACTCATTTCCTTGTTACATTCCTCTATGGCCCCTTTCCATATTTAACCTCACAGGATATATAACAGGGTTAATTATTATTTTCTTCTCCAAGCACAACATTCACAATAACACAGCTCAGCATTTACCCGAATGCATAAATACAGTCAGGTAAAGTTAGAATAAATATAAAGACTTATAACATAAACATTTTGTTTGAGCAGTCTGCACCGACATGGGAATAAAAAATCTAAATAAAAACCAACACAACCCCAAAGACTGTAAATCATAACCAATTATAGGCTCTAAAGAAAGTAGGTGGCTGCTAATGCTTTGTTGTGTTTTGTTAATGATTCTGTGGGACTTGTAATGCTGACAATAGTTTGCTCCTCTCTCAACTTAGCGTAAAATGAAAGGATAACAAGATCCCTTTATTCTTTCTTGTAATAATATTTTTCCATTAGGCTCAAAGTGATTTTGTGACAAGTTATAATAAATTATTACTGTTATAGAACTGTTGGTTATAGTTCTATGACTCTCTTATTTGAACGCCCTGAAACAGACACTTGGTGACTAAACAAAATGTATTACGTGAAATAATTACACATTTACTGCAGCTGCAGCAAATTTTCAGTAATTTTATTCAGAATTTAAACCCTAATTACTATATGCAATATTGTCAGTCTAAACACCTTTCCTCAACTTAAAAGGATAAAAAACTTTTCTGCTTATTTCTTTTTATTGTTAACTGTTGTTAAAAATATGCAAACAAAAAAGCTCTAATCTGGATTTTAATTAAATCTGAGTCTGTTTTCCGAAGACTCTTTTCAATCGAATCTTATTTTCTGCTTTTTCTTTCACCTTATTTATCTTATTCCTCCTGATTTCTTTTTTTTTTTTTTTTTTTTTTTTACAGTGTCCTGTCCGGCAATGTGGCAATAAGAATAATTGTCTTGATGCCAAAAAGAGCCCAACAGATTTTACTTTCACAAGTGTAGCAGTATGGCAATTGCCATATAGCTCCACTTGTTTCATGCATATATCTTGCTTTATTATGATTATGCAGGGAGTTTTACAGTTTATATGGACACTGCAATGTAAGTAGAGCAGAAAAACAGAAGAAGAAAAAGGAAAAAAAAGAGAAAAAAAAGAGAAAAGATGAAAGAAAGAGGAGATAGAAAGGAGACAATGACAAAACATTTTCAGTCTGCTTCATCACCTGTAGCGAGATGAAAAAAGAACAGCACAACCAAAAGACATGGTACGAGATATACAATAAGGCAACACCTTGAAATTCCTCCTGATTTCTATGACATAAGCGATTATGAACCCTTATCAAATAAGAGGAAAGTTGAACAAGCTCCTGCTGGTGGATATAATTTCCTGGAGACATTTAGACTCAGCAGTCTATAAGGAAAGAATACTAGATAAAGTTATCAGCTATCTAAGGCTGTCAAAAGACGGGGATAGAGGGCACATGACAATATAAATGTTCAGACATGGAGCTGTCTTTTAGACAGATGGAAGTAGCTTTGGACTGAACATCGATGAGAGATTAGAAAGACTTTTTTTGCAGTCCAAATTGAGAATGATCTGACTGTCAGCTATGCTTAATTATCCTTTAAACAATCAGCAGAACCCCATATAAAAAATCTTAACCTGTATACAAAAAAAAAAAAAAACTCAGTGAAATTAAGAATTTTAGGTTAAACCTGCACTGCCCTACAGTATAATGAAAGGACACTTTGCATGTCAATGCAATATCTAGCCTATTACATAAAGTCTCAAAGCAGTAAAAAAAAAAAACATGATACAGACACTAAAGCCTAACGAGCTAAAGGTCACAGAAGCAGAACAGAAGATAAGAGACGGATTAGACAGAAAATATGATTTATTATAGATGATATTGTCAAAGCAATATTTAGCAATAATAACACAATCCTGGCATTCAAACTCTCTTTGCTATTTTCCACACACAATTTACAAAGATTTACGTCTGATTTTTAATTCTGCGCCTTTCTCTCTTCCAATTCTCTTATAAGAATTAGAACATTGTAGCCGAAAGGAACTGCAGCTCTCACTGAAATAAATTGCTTCACTTGGTAAAAATGGTGGACTTAAGTTTACCCAACTTCATTTATTCGTTATGGTTTAACTTGACAAATAGAGCCATATCGTTTTCAGTTATATTTGACAAACTTACAATTTAAGAAATTGTCTTTTACATTGCTTAGGTAGATTTCGCGAAATATCAAAAAATAAAAATAAAACAAGAAATCAGTGGATGAATATCTTTATTTCTAACTTGTATATATATATCTGTGTTGTAAGTTCTGCTAATATTGATCAAGGGATGCCTTTAACAAAGATAATTCTTTCATATTTTAGTAAAAACATTTATAACTAATGAACTAAGTATTATTTCACACTAAGATGACACAAAAGCAAAATTTTTCACAGTTTAAAAGGAAATATGAATATTTGGATTTCAATTACTTTTACTTCCTGTGTATCATCTATCCAAGACGTAGGTTGTTAAATATATGAGATGTGTGTATTTCTCTATTAACTATTAATCTCTAATGAGATTTTGTAATTACATTTTTTTTGTTCTACCCATGGTATAATGTATAAATTCTTATGTTTTATCTAATCTCCCTTATCAGAAGTCAAAAGTTATCATCTTAATTTCTAAGTCACAAAGCCAGGAGAAAAGAATGGGAAGATACATCAGCCTTGATAGATATTAATAGTAAAGATGCAGTTTTTAATGGTCAGGTTTGATAAAGGTGACATTTATCTGTAGCTGTGGCAGTGGAGAGCAAATAAGCCACTTTTCAGGCCTAAAATAATGACACACCCTGTCAGATATACACCAGCTTGGTGTGACACAGATTACTGACATCACTGAGAGATAGAAACCATCCAGAAATGTTTCTTTTTTGACACTGTTGACTTCCAGTCAATTAGCCCAATGATGTATGATTCCTCCACCTCACTTAAATATGTAAAAGTTTAAGTCCCATTTTAAAGTTATTTACTAATGTAAGTGTGAATTATAATGTTATTTAAAGAGTGATCAGTCCAACCTAAAGAACAGGGGCAAAGCCTTGTGGCATAAGAGCCTTCAGAGGACAATATCCTTCATTACACTGCTAAGAGATTTTTTTTTCTACAAAGAATCTATAAAAAATGTATTTAGAGATAGGATAAAGCTTGCAATTGAAACATTTGTTTTTTGGTGCAATTTACAGAATATATGACATCCTGGAGAAAAAAAATAGAATTTTAAATGTTGAGTATTTCAGACAACTGCAGAAGTTTAAAGCCCAGGTAGAAAAAAGAGGCTAGACAATGAAGAATGAGCCAAATCATTTGCTCAGCTACCTATAAAGTGGTTAATGAAAAATAAAATGATATTTTAGAGAGTAATTTCCAAAGCCCTGATCTTAAATCCAAAATATGTGAGCATAGCTTAAAAGGTCTGAACAACCAAAGCAACATTGAATCCTGACTCAGTTAAACCAATTCTATCTGGAAAAAATCCATCCATCCATCCATCCATCCATCCATCCATCCATCCATCCATCCATCCATCCATCCATCCATCCATCCATCCATCCATGTGTAAATTACAAGGAAAAAATATACAAATGAAATAAAAAGTATCTTAACTTATACTAATATATAAGATAAAATATATAAAGTTTTAAGGTGTTTAGCAAAATGGAAATAGAAAATGGTTATCCCAACTAACCTAAAAAAAAGAGAAAAAATTGTCTGACTTTTTGTAAAGAAAGAAAAGTAAAAAGGTTATTTGTCTTTATACTGTGTGTAAAATATCCATTTTACCCTGTATATGTTTGTTTTTATTTTAATATAGGACTTTCATAAAATGTTGTATCTTTGGTACTTTTATATATTAAACCTGGAAGTGTCAATGAGATTCAGAGACTCTTTCCTGACCAGGTCCAAAAGTAAATCATCATTGTCCTCTTTTTTTTTTTAGAAGACACAGCCATAATGAAGCCTCCAAAGGAAGGCAAGGAAGAGGAAGCCATTACTATTGGAACAAAAAAGTATATCAAAGAAAAGAAAGAGGAAAAGGATATTCCAAAAGAAAAAACTGAGGTAAAAAGACCCACCAAAGAAAAGAAGGAGCATAAATTACCCCAGAAAAAGAAATCTCCCAAGACAGAGATATCTCCCAAAGATGAAGAGAAAAAGAAAACCTCAAAAGAAGAAATAAAGGTAAAGAAACTTTCCAAGGTAAAGAAAGAGGAAGCAAAGGTAGAAAGATATCCCAAAGAGGAAACAGAAGAAAAGGAACATATAAAAGAAGTAAAAATTGAAACTTCTATGAAAAATAAGACAGAAAAGACCCATACAAAAGCAAAGAAAATCGAGAAACCCAAAATCATAAAAGAAGTAAAAAAAACTAATAAGGAAGAAAAGCCACATAAAGAAGAAATAAAGCTCAAAGAGCTTACTAAAGAAAAACTAGAAGCAGAGAAACCTCACAAAATAGAGAAAGACAAGAAAACTGATGAGGAGGACAAGCTTCCTAAAGAGGAAACAAAGCTTGTGAAGCCTCCAAAAGAAGAGATAAAGCTAGAAAAGCCTGCCAAAGAGGAAATAGGGATGAAGAAGTTTGCTAAAGAAGACATCAAAATTAAAAAGCATCTGGAAAAGGAAATAAAGAAGGAGAAACATCCCAAAGAAGATTTAAAGATTAAGAACCCATCTAAAGAAAAAATAAAGGCAGATAAGTCTGTTATAGTTGAGACGACTTTTGAAGAGAAGAAAGTAAAGAGGAAACTTCCTAAAGAGGAAAAAATGGTAGAAACAGCTCAAAAAGTTAAGATGGAGAAGAAATCTCACAAAGTAAAGGAAGAAGATACAAAACCTGCTCAAGAAGAAATAAAGATTGAGAAACCTACTATAGAAAAGAAATATGAGAAGAAACCTCATGAGGAAAAGACACATCCAAAGGAAGAAATTAGCACAGAAAAAGAAGAAACAAAAATACAAAAGAAACATCCAGAAGAAAAACTAAAGACTGAAAAACCACCTGCCGCAAATAAAACTTCCACAGAAGAAATAAAAGTAGATGAAACTAGTATGGAAAAACCTCCCAAAGATCAGAGAGAAGTGAGACATCACGTTGAGAAACCCTCCAAAGAACAGAAAGATGAGAAACTACCCAAAGAAAAGAAGGCTACCAAAGACAAAATAAAAGTTGACAAACCACCCAAAAAAGAATCAAAGTTTAGGAAACATCCCAAGGAAAAGGAAGACAGGAAACATCCCAAAGAAGATATACATGTGGAGCTTCCTTCTACATTAAAGAAAGAAGAAGCAAAAGCAAATAAAACTCAAGAAGGTGAGAAGAAACTTGTAAAAGATGATAGAGAGAATGAAAACCTTCCAAGAGAAACAACTAAGGTGGGAAAACCTTTCAGAACCAAGAAGGAAGGTAAACCTACTAAAAAAGAAATAAAGGCAAGGAAACCTCTGAAAGCAGAAAAAGAAGTAAAGAAATCAAATAAAGACGACATAAAATCAGAAAAAACTCCCAAAGAGGAGAAACAAGAAAAGGAGCCCCCAAAACAAAAGATTAAGATAGTAAAAGATAAGAAAGACTGGGATGAAGAAAAGAAACCACACAAAGAATTAAAAGAGAAGAAGAAACCTCCTAAAGAAATAAAAGAGAAAAAGGATCTCCCTAAAGAAAAAGAAAAGATAGAGAGATCTAAAAAAGAACAGATAAAGGTTGAGAAGCTTCCGATTAAAGGAAAAGGGGTTGAGAAGCCCTTAAAAGAAAAGAAAGCAGAGGAAAAAAATCTCAAGGATGAAATAAAGGTAGAAATATCTTTAAAACAGGAAATACCAGTTGATACGCAACATAAGGAAGCAACAAAGGAACAAAAGCCTCTCAAAGAAAAGAAAGATGAAAAGAAGCCAATTAAGGAAGAAATAAAGGTTGAGAAGCCTCCTGAAAAAGAAAAAAACATTACAAAGCCTCTCAAAGAAGAAATAAGAGTGAAAAAGGCCAAACAAGTGGAAATAAAGATCCAGAAACAGGATAAAGAAGAAATAAAAATTGAGAAGCCTCCGAAAGAAAAGGTCAAATCTAAGGTGCCTCACAAAAAAGAGATGAAGATGGGTGAGATAAAGAAAACCAGTAAAGAAGAAATTAAGGATAAAGAAGAAATTAGGGAGGACAAACATCCGAGAGAGGAAATAAAGGTCAAGAAGCCTTCCAAAGAAAAAAGAAAGGTGGACAAGTCTCCGAAAATAGATATAAAAGTTGAGAAACCTCACAAAAAAGACTTGAAGGTCAAGAAGCTTCCCAAAGAGGAAATAAAGGTCAAAAAGCCTCCCAAAGAGGAATTAAAGTACAACGATTCTCTCAAAGAAGATGTAAAAGTCGAGAAACCTCCCCAAAAGGAATTAAAGGTCAAGAAGCCTCCCATAGAGGAAATAAAGGTTGACAAGCCTCTTAAAGAAGATGTAAAAATGAAGAAACCTCACAAAAAGGAAATAAAGGTTGAGAAGCCTCTCAAAGAGGAAATAACAGTCAAAAAGCCTCCCAAAAAGGAAACAAAGGTGGTGAGGCCTTCCAAAGAAGATGTTAAAGTTGAGACACCTCAGAAAAATGAAATAAAGCCAGAGAAGCCTCCTAAAGAAGATGTCACAGTAAAGAAGCCTCCCAAAGGGGAAATAAAGGTTGAGAAGCCCCCCAAAGAAGATTTAACATTCGAAAAGCATCCCAAAGAGGAAACAAAGGTGGTGAAGCCTTCCAAAGAAGATGTAAAAGTTGAGAAACCTCAGAAAAATGAAATAAAGGCCAAGAAGCCTCCCAAAGAAGATGTCAAATTAAAGAAGCCTCCAAAAGATGAAATCAAGGTTGAGAAGCCCCCCAGCAAAGATGTCAAAGTAAAGAAGCCTCCAAAAGATGAAATCAAGGTTGAGAAGCCCCCCAGCAAAGATGTCAAAGTAAAGAAGCCTCCAAAAGATGAAATCAAGGTTGAGAAGCCCCCCAGCAAAAATGTTGATGTAAAGAAGCCTCATGAAAAGGAGTTAATAGTCGAGAAGCCTTCCCAGGAAAAATTAAAGGCTGAGAAGGCTCCTATAGAGGATGCTAAAGTGGGTATGCCTCCCAGAGAAGATGTAAAGGTCAAGAAGTCTCCAAAAGAAGAAATAAAAGTCAAGCAAACTTTAGAAAAGGAAATTAGGTTTAAAATGGCTCTCAAAAAGGAAATAAACATCACAATGACACCTAAAGAAAAGGTTGACAAGCCTCCCAAAGAGGAAATAAAGTTTGAAAAGCCTCCAAAAGAGAAAATAAAGATTGAAACACATCAGAAAGAGGAAATAAAAGTCAAGAAGCCATCCACAGAAGAAATAAAGGTTAAGAAGTCTCCCAAAGAGGAAATAAAGGTCAAGAAGCCTCTGAAAGAAGAAATAGAGGTCAAGAAGCCTTCCAAAGAAGAAATAAAGGTTAACAAATCTCCTAAAGAGGAAATAAAGGTGAAGAAGCCTCTGAAAGAAGAAATAGAGGTCAAGAAGCCTTCCAAAGAAGAAATAAAGGTTAACAAATCTCCTAAAGAGGAAATAAAGGTGAAGAAGCCTCTGAAAGAAGAAATAGAGGTCAAGAAGCCTTCCAAAGAAGAGATAAAGATTGACATGCCTTTGAAAGAGGAAATTAAGGTCAAGAAATCTCCCAAAGAAGAAATTAAGTTAGAAAAGCCTCCCAAAGAGAAAATAAAGATTCAGACACCTCAGAAAGAGGAAGTAAAGGTCAAGACGCCTTCCAAAGAAGAAATAAATATTGATATGCCTTCAAAAGAGCAAATAAAGTTTGAGAAGTCTGCCAAAGAGGAAATCAAGGAAAAGAAATCTCCCAAAGAGAAAGTAAAGATTGAGTCACCTTCTATAGAGGAAATAAAGACCAAGAAGACTTCCAAAGAAGAGATAAAGTTCAAAAAGACTCCCAAAGAGGAAATAAAGATCAAGAAGCCTCTTAAAGAGGAAATAAATGTCAAGGACCCTCAAAAAGAACAAATAAAGATTAAGAAGTCTTTCAAAGAAGAATTAAAGCTCAAGAAATCTCCAAAAGAAGAAATAAAGATTGATATGCCTCTAAAAGAGAAAATAAAGGGCAAGAAGACTCCCAAAGAGGAAACAAAGGTGGAAACGCCTCCCAAAGAGGAAATACAAGTCAAGAAATCTAAAGAGGATATAGGGGTTAAGAAGACTCCCAAAAAGGAAACAAAGGTTGAAAAGCCTCCCAAAGAGGAAATAAAGTCCAAGAAATCACCAAAAGAGGAACTAAAGGTCAAGAAGCCTGCCAAAGAGGAAATAAAGGCTGAAAAGCCGCCCATAGAGGAAGTAAAGATCAAGAAATCTCCTAAAATGGAAATAAAGGTTGAGAAGCCTCCAAAAGATGAAATAAAGGATAAGAAATCTCCCAAAGAGGAAATAAAGGTTGAGAAGCCTGCCAAAGAGGAAATAAAGGTGGAAACGCCTCCCAAAGAGGAAATACAAGTCAAGAAATCTAAAGAGGATATAGGAGTCAAGAAGACTCCCAAAAAGGAAACAAAGGTTGAAAAGCCTCCCAAAGAGGAAATAAAGTCCAAGAAATCTCCCAAAGAGGAAATCAAGGATGAAAAACCTGTCAAAGAGGAAACAAAGGTTGAAAAGCCTCCCAAAGAGGAAATGAAATCCAAGAAATCACCAAAAGAGGAACTAAAGGTCAAGAAGCCTGCCAAAGAGGAAATAACGGCTGAAAAGCCGCCCATAGAGGAAGTAAAGATCAAGAAATCTCCTAAAATGGAAATAAAGGTTGAGAAGCCTCCAAAAGATGAAATAAAGGATAAGAAATCTCCCAAAGAGGAAATAAAGGTTGAGAAGCCTGCCAAAGAGGAAATAAAGGCTGAAAAGCCGCCCACAAAGGAAGTAAAGATCAATACATCTCCTAAGATGGAAATAAAGGTTGAGAAGCCTCCAAAAGATGAAATAAAGGCAAAGAAGTCACTGAAAGAGGAGATAAAGGTCAAGAAGCCTCCCAAAGAGGAAATCAAGGATGAAAAACCTGTCAAAGAGGAAATAAAGGTTGAAAAGCCACCCATAGAGGAAGTAAAGATCAAGAAATCTCCTAAAAAGGAAATAAAGGTTGAGAAGTCTCCCAAAGAGGAAATAAAGACCAAAAAGGCTTCCAAAGAAGAGATAAAGGTTGAAAAGCCACCCATAAAGGAAGTAAAGATAAAAAAAACTCCTAAAATGGAAATAAAGGTTGAGAAGTCACTGAAAGATGAGATAAAGGTCAAGAAGCCTTCCAAAGAGGAAATAAAGGTCAAAAAGGCTTCCAAAGAAGAAAAAAATATTGATATGCCTCCAAAAGATGAAATAAAGGGTGAGAAATCTCCCAAAGAGGAAATACAGGTTGAGAAGCATCTCAAAGAGGGAGCAAAGGTTGAAAAGCATCCCAAAGAGGAAATAAAAGCCAAGAAGCCTTCCAAAAAAGAATTAAAGACTCAAGAGCTTCCTATAAAGGAAATTAAGGTTGAGAAGCTTCTCAAAGATGAAATAAGGTTGACGGAGCCTGCCAAAGAAAAGAAAGAAAAGAAATCTGTCAAGGAAGAAATAAAGATTGTTAAGCTCCCCAAAGAAATAAAAGTAGATAAGTCTCCTAAGGATGAAAAAATGACCAAGAAGGCCCATAAAGAAAAGGAACAAGTGAAGAAACTTGTTGAATATGAAATAAAACTCAAGAAACTTCCCATAGAAAAGACAAAAGACAAGAAACCTTCCAAAGAAGAAACAGAGGCAAAGAAGATTCTCAAAAAACAAACAAAAACTAAACTTTCAATAGAAGAAAAATCTGAGCTAAAACTCCCGACAGGAAAGAGAGAAGTAAGGACATCTAAAGAAGGTGAGAAGAAATAAAAATTTCCTTTCAAAGAATACTTTTCTGAAAAAATAGCATTGAAGGAAAGGTTTAGTAAATGTAAGGTCAAGCCTACCCATCTGACATATACTTTATATAGCGATTTTTACATAGTGTGTGTCTATGTTTACACGAAACATCATTATATTTATCAAAAATTTTCTCTTAAATAACCCATACAAAAAATTATTTTTGGTTGTTTTTGCATGAGCACACTGCCATATTAAACGTGGCAGGGGGATGATCATAGCTCAGTCTTTTAAATCAAGAGCCAAATTGCAAATATTACCAAATCAATTACATTTGCTTAACAGCTAGCTGTCTCTACCTTAGCTGCTTTTTAACGAAAAAGATTTTAAAAAAGTAAGCATTTGGAAAGATTAGACTATGAGCATACAAAAAACATACAGTGATCCGAAAAACCTAAATTCATTTCTTTAATACTGGTTTACTGGTCTGTGGCTTGTTTTGCAGTAATACCAACCTAAGTTAATAGTTGAAATGTATCAACAGGCATCCAAATTAGCACTTTATCTTAATAATAGTCATAAACATTGCATTTGATTAGGGTTTTACACTTCATTCATCTTTAGAAAGCAAGGCAAGGCAAGCCAAGGCAAGGCAAATTTATTTGTATAGCACAATTCAGTACAAAGACAATGGAAAGTGCTTTACATGATTAAAATATAGGAAAATTAAACAGAATCAAAGCAAGTAGGGAAAAAAATAAAAAATGCAGAAACAAAAAAGAACATTAAAAACAATTGGATTAAAGAAAATAAAAAAGTTTAACTAATGATGTTTCAGTTAAATTCTTTAACTAGAACAGTTGAAGGCAATCCTAAATAAATGTGTTTTTAGTCTTGATTTAAAGGAACTCCGGCTTTCTGCACTTTTACAGTTTTCTGGAAGTTTGTTCCACATAAGTGGAGCATAGGAACTAAAGCAGTCAATGGCTGGACAAGGTCTACATAGGCTTCTCAGCTATGTCAAAAGAAAAGATAAATGATTAAAGATGCAGATTGACTATAAAGTCTTGTAACTACCAGTGTACCTTTTTTCCTGTCCAATAATATAACCAGTAATTTACCTTTTTTCCATCTATCTTTGTTGTTTCAGAGATCAAGACCAAAAGAACAATCAAGTTTGCATCTGTCCTCAGAAAGGAGCATCTTAATGTAACAAAATCTGGTGAGACGATATCCACATTATCTGAATATTCATTGTGTATTTCATTGTGAAAAAAAATGTATTTTTATTTGTAATTATAAATCAAATCCTATTATTTATCTTCATCCTGTTGCTTAATGTTTTACACTTGCTAACTTTTAATAAACTTGAAAAAAAATAAATTAAAGTACATTATCAGTTGTTTCTTCTTGTCCTTTTCAGGTGTTGAGGTTTCCAAAGAGGAATCAAAGCGTGCTCGTTCAAGAAGAGGTAAACCTATTGTATCTATTATATACAGTCTCAAGGGTTACAACCCAAGTGGATTTTATTAGGAATATTTAATTTTTTTATTGTTAAAGTTTATTGTTGTTGACTGAAATAGAAAAGTGTTCATTCAGGAGTCCTGCTGATTATATCAGTTAATATATAAAACGTACAAAAAAGTACTCTTATACAATACAACCTATATATAACGTTGATGCAAATAGAATAAACTATACCTATTGTTAAAATCTGAACATTTTATTACGCTGAAATTAAGACTTGTGGGTAGATTCTTGTCATGTTCTTTGGGGATGCTGAAACTACTGTCTTTATGTAGAAACTGCTACTATCGCTGCAAAAAAGGCGCCAAGGGTGAAAAGTAAGAGACACAAATTGCTATGTTCATATTTGGATTTTAAATGCTGTCTTAGTACATAGTCCAGCTTTTAGTTTTGCTTAACATTTATTTTTCTTACAGCGCTAGAAATACCAGACAGAAATGTGTCCTTAACAAAGACAAAAGTGAAGGCTGTCCCACCGAGGAAAGGTACCACTTTTTAGCTAACTTACTACAAATGTCCTAATCCAGGGTTTTTTTCTCAACCATGTAAGAATAGTACATAGAATAGTACATCCTGCTAAAAGTCTTACATTGTTGATATTTGAACTTTTGCTGAATGTCTTAATAACTCCAAACCAGAAAATAAAAACATTCCTTCTATTATACTCTAGTGGTTTTAAAGGACACAGTCAAACCAGAAAAAGTCAAAAAAGGTAATATTTGAAAATGTAATAGTCAGTTGTATATAACAATGTTCTTGTTTGATATCCAAATATATTTATAGGTCCAATTTGATTTATTATAAACCTGCTCTTATCTTTTTTTTTTAATTGACATTATTTATTTTAGTTGCTGAGGCTCTTAAGAAGAGGGTTGAACCAGTCGCTCCCAAAAAAGGTATTTCACATTGTTCATACTTTTTTATTTTATTTATCTCAGCTCAAGGTTTGTTTTATACTATTGTGTCAGTGATTTTATCACGTTAGATGATACTTTTTGTATGCAGCTATGTAATTGAGTTCTATGTCTATATTGTTGTTAATATCAACCTTGTACCAAATCTCCTTTCTAACATTTTGCCATATAGTAAACGAGGACATAAAACTTAAGTGTGCTTAGAAATGGAAAAGGGCTCTGAATGTATTATTTATTCTGTCTTTCAGCACCTGTTGTTGTGGCCAAACCAGCACCTACTGAAAGGAAGAAAGGTAACAACATGAAATGCCTGTTTGTTTTGTTGTATCTTAGCTTTATTTATTTATTGCACTGACTTATAATTAAGAATAATTGATTTGTATGCTTCTGCATTTACCAGGTAATGATGTGGTTTACTGTTTATTATTCAAACAACTGGTCAATCACAAGCTCCATACAGATTATAATCAAATTACAACAGGGGCTGAACTTTGAATTCAGTTTTTACAGTTATGTATCAGCATATAATAATGAATACATTTTTATAATGAATACATTTTTATTTCTTCTCCAATTCAGAATGGCTTTGACACATATACTGTATGGCAGTCAGTACTCTCATAGTCTGCCTAGTATAGTAAGATCCCAAAAAATTTTAAATTGCTTGTGCAAACAAAAGCTTGGTCAGGCAAATAGACTGTATGACCTAATTAGTCAGCAGTGACAATTGAAAAAAAGTGCAAAAGAGGTGCAGACTCTATTTATGTAGGGGATAATTTAGCATGTGCTATGGAGAGTTGGTTGAACTACGAGGATTTATTTTGAAAGTCCCAAATGCAGCAGCAAAGTGCAACAAAGTGCAACAAACTGCACACAGATGAGATTATCTAATATGTCGAGAAGATGCAGGCGTGGGAAAAAAGAAACACTCTTCCCTGTTTGTGTGAAATATAAAAAAAATATATATATATTATATCAGGGCCTGTTATAAGATTAATTTGAGGAACAAACATCAAAATAATCTGTGGTATGTGGATTTTTCCACTGTTGCATCCAGTCAGTGTCACTATTTCAGTTTCTGAAAGCATTGTCACTCAGAAACCTCCATTCCATTATCTTTTCAGACATCTTGGAAACACTCAGCAGCTATTTTTAATCAATGGAGATTTTTTTTTTCATTAAAGATAATAACATAATAACACAGGCAGGTGAAGAAGCCAAAGCAGACTGGTTATTTTTAGCACCATAGCTGTGTTAACAGCAGTCATAAAATATCATCATGCAGAGAGAAACTATTGGTTGCATAATGTAATATAATAATTGCATTTGATCACTGGGTCAATGGGTAGAGGTTGCCTAGTGGTTAGGGCATAGAGCTTGGAATCCTGAGGTTTTAAGTTCAACTCCCATAGACTGCCACTCTGGGTCCCTGAGCAAAGACCCTTAACCCCACACTGCTCCCCGGGTGCCGCACAATGGCAGTCCACTGCTCCCCAAGGGGATTAGTTAAATGCAGAGAGTTCATTTAGTTGCTCTGTACTTGTGACAGAGTAATGAAAATTAAAAAAGATAAATTTTCTATTAATAACTTTTCGATTAATAACTTTGCTATTTAAACTGAAGATGGTGATTAAAACTGTATAGATGTAGACACTGCTTCTGAAATCAGTTTAGGTTCGATAAATCACATTTCAGGTGGTAATTGATTATATATTTGCTTATCCTCACAGTATTTTGCTCATTTTGATAATCACCATATGTTGTGCTTCTTCATAAAGGCAAACACACTGAATTCTTCAGCATGCTGCTTTTATCATTTTCGAGATGAAAACCTATGTTCACCTGGTTATTAGATAGACTTTGCATATGTTTTTATACATGGAAAACTCAGGCCTATGAACTGCCGCTTGAACTCCAGGAGTTTAACTGCATTTTTTTTTTTTCGCTCATCAACATGCTATTTGTTCCTACAATATAATTTAAAGCAAATTCTAGGTATACAGTATACATAAATGCAATATGTTGCGGATTTGTTTGACAATGAAAGTAAATGTAGAGGAGTGCTCTTACATGCACTACATTATTATCCTTATGTGATTATGTTGATGGTGTATCAGAGTGGCTAATATGCAAAGACTTTTTATTTCATAAGATTAGATTTAGCATCACTTTCAGTTTTGAAGAAACTATGGGAGGACTAATTGAATAAGTTATCTCTTAAACTTTTTACTTTTTTTGTTTTTCTTACAATAAAAAAACTCAAAATTAACTAGCTATTTTTTTGCTCAAATTGTGTTTTTTAGAGAAAGCTGTTGCAAAAAAGTCTATTACAGACGATGTTAAAGGTATGGTGAAAAGACACTCTTGTTACAGATATACTCTAACTAAATTGTGCCCAGTAAATATGCAATGCCTCTAAATATTTGTATGTTGATCATATTGTAATTTTCAGAAGACAGAGTTTTTGAAGATAAAGAGGAGCTGGCAAAGAGAGGTAAAGATTTAAATCAATATTCTTCTGTACAGCTCATACCAGTTTGGCTTCCATTATTTATTCACAAAGCTGTTGTTCTAGAAAAACCTGTCAAGAAGACTGTCACAGAGGAGAAGGTTGAAGGTACCTAAGAGTTCTGCAATTTCAGGTAATAACTTTTGTATAAATCTGTGGATTGACCTTTTGCTCTCTTATCAACAGAGAAGCTCATGGACAGCTTCCCCATGGATGGTAAGCACAAATGCCTTATTATTGAATAAAATACACACAATCTTTGAGCTAGGAAAATATGAAATATAATATAACAGTCATCCTGGTATGTTTCTCTACAGACGAGCTACCGTACTTCCAGTGTTTCTTCCTGGATGAGGATGAGGCTCAGTTTCCATTTTACGCCTTCTCACCTCTGCACATTTAAACCTAGTCTGTATCTAATCTAAGGTTATGTTACTGATAAGGCCAAGATCCTGTCACACCCTGAGCTGCAGAGATATAGCAGCACCCTTTCACTGTGTCCAACAAGAGATCAGAGCGGGGTATCAGGTTAGAATGTGATGGACTGTGTCTATTTATTTATTTTGTGTTTCCAGGCCTGGTTGAACTCTGATTTTGATTACATGAAGACAGCGGCATTCCTTTTCCTTTTTTTTTTTAGCTTCTTTCCTAAAAAATTTGTACTGCAGTAATATTGCAACTTGAACACCTGAATATTTTTTTCATATCTTATGTGCAGATGTAAAAAGTGACACGTGTAATTTACTTATGAATGAGTTAAAGTAAGTGTGCGCTGAAGCTTATGCAACTGCAATTCACTCAAAGTTATCTTATATATTGAGCATGTACATTATAGAATGGAATGACCGTGCCCTGTATCCAAGAGTTCCCAGACGTCCTGGCAGGATAATACCTGCAATCAAGTCTTATTTAATAAAACCATCTGCACCGAGCGTTTGTTTAAAACTTGGTGTTTCAACTACTTTTCCTGACCTCTCAGGTTTGAGTTCAGGCTTATTTTCTGATGGTTTTTACCATCTGGTCTCTGAAATTCCTTGACTGACCAAACACATGACGTTACCGGCTTTGTGTACACGGAAGACTCTAGATTTACTTTATTCAGATTAAGACAAGGCAACATTGTCTGTGTTATGCTACGCATTTATAACAATGCAAGCCTATTAACTGCATATCAGCAGTGGAGAGTAGTGTCATAACTTTAACATGATTTCTTTCATCTAAACATCCTATTATTGGGATGTTTATTGGGGGATAATCCTGACATTAGTTATGCAAAACGAAAGGGATATGCTTTTCCAGTGCTTCTGAAATCCAATGTTAATGACAGTATGGTTGATTCCATGCAGAAACTTGGAAATATTACCTGAGCTGTGGTCCAACTCATACCTGGCAACACAGACATTCTAACATCCTCAGAATGAGCTTCACCAGCTAAATATGAATCATCAGATTTTGCAGCATATGCTGCGCAGAAGACAGGAGGAGTACCTGATTTATTGCACCGATGATGAGTCGAATGTAAAATAACCTACAGCATTTAATGAAGAATGTAGGAAAAAGCTCTATAAAGGTCACAGAAAGGGGTACACCTTGCAGCACTACAGTTTACTGATCCATCAAGGCTGTATATGTATAGGGATGTTTGAAAAGATACACAAAAAAATACACGGTTGCTTTGTGTCCAAAGTGATATTTAGCAATCCTGTCTCTGTATATTTATAGAAGAATGTGCAACACTTTGCATTTGATAATCCTGTTTATTTTAGGGAATAGTTAGCTGTTAGTCTTTAAATAAACTGTGCATGTTGAGTGTGTGTTTTATGCTCCCAGATGTTAAGCCAATTTGATATGTTCCTCCTTATCACAACTAAATGAAGAGCAGGAAAAATGGAAGCTTCGATGTTTTTAGAAGCCAGAATCTCAGATTGCATAGTGACAAAAATAATCTTGATGTAAATAGTTTAATAAATGAATCAGAAATGTTTATATTATAAAGGAACCATTTTTAAACCATCCCTGTTAGACATGCCCTCAGTACATTTGTCAGTAAAAACAATCTGTCATTAAATCATTGCACTTTAAATGTTGGTTTTTCTTCTTTTCTTTAGTATTCCAGTTACAACATATCTATCACCTGCAATAAACTATGTTTTAGGGTGGCCACAACATATGATGAGCAAAAACTACCCAAAATAAATAAAGTATTCTAGCTGATGTGTCCTATAGTCTATTAGCAATACCTTTCTCAAAGTAGAAGCATTTTTATTGCCACTTTACAACCACGAACACACTCCCTTTCTTAACCCAAAATTTTGATGAGTTAGGGTGTCAGACTTGTTTCTGTGAATTACTGGGAGGGATGAAGCAGATGGTTCTCAAGTTCTTAAAAAGGAAGAGTTTTCAGAGAAACATTTAGAAAATAAAGGGCTTGGAAATTTACCTCCTAATCGTATTACTAGTACTAACATTTTTTCATTCTTAATATATCCTTTGATAAACAGTAATTACTTTTATGCATAAATCTAACCGTTCTGATATATTATGTTTGATCAACTTGGTAAATATAGCAAATAAAAAAAAAGAGAATCTTTATTTGAATATTTTACATTACTAGCAGGTACTAGAATGCGTAGCTTATGTGACGCCTATATGTAATGAAGTATATATTCTGAAACCTACAGCATATTTGTTTTTAAAATAATTTGCACAAGGAGCAAGGAGTTGCTCTATAATTTACAGTCTCATTCAGGTGCATTTTAGATGTGTTAAAATCATCCGATAAAAAATCCAGACTTAAATAAATAAAACAGAATCTGTAGCAATACCTGAAAATGCATGTTCACGGATGAACATGTATTTTATTCTGATAGCTGTTAGGCTTGTAGCAATCTCCAGGGGATATGAAAAGCTGCAGTAGACTTGTACCAGCAATTGCTGCAAAGTGGGTCTGAAAAGTTTTTTGTGAAAAGTAAAAAAAAAAATCATATATTATTTCCTCTCTGCAGAAAAATGCAAAATAATCATGCTCATGTTAGTGTATTATATATGCCAACACCTAATACCAACAGGTTTTTGCAAGCGGAAAAAAAAACGTAAAAAAAAAAAAACGTTTGAATCAAGAGTGGTGAAGCCATGATCCAAATGTGTTTTAAAACCATTCATCAAATCAAACTGCTGTAGATGGTAGGAGCTGACCTTTCTGTTCTTCAACAATTAGTAACTAGGTTACATCATAAAGGTAAAAACTGATTACAGATTTTATCTTATCATTCCGATTGATAATTCATGATCTTATGTGTTAGAGGTGAGATGCCTCCACAACAAAACAATGGCAGGTCATTATGCTCCCTTATGAGGAGAGATCAGGGTTAGCGCAGGTCAGTTTCCACCAGGGACACCGATTCCTCACAAAGGAGACACTCTTGTCTCTCTCATGTAAAGAATGCTATGATTACATCCAACTGTAAAAAAAAAAAAAAAAAAGAAATGATAACCACCCTTTTTTGCAAGTATCTGTAAATGGAAAAGTTTGTCACTTCCAGAAAGATGGCAAGAGTATAAAATAAGTCACAATCTTACTCTGTCTTTTAAATTATACTAAAACTAAATTATACTATAAAGGGATTTCAGCTGGATAAAAGTAAACGGATGGTCTTTAAATCCTGCTTTAAACACTGCTGAAATCTAAAAAAGGGTGAATTGTCCGCATCCCTAAAAGCCTTTTCAGGGTTGGCCCACGTACCATCGAATGATGCCTCTACGTCATGACACCACAACTTAAACCGGATTATCCTAAGGCGGGTGACATCAGCACCCCCCAACACCCTCCAAGCTCCTCTCCGTCTCAGACCATCTGGAGGTTACTATGGGACATTCCCCTCAGTGAGTTCAGCGGTCAGAGTCGCTGCGGCCGCTTCACAGTCAGCTCTGGCCCGGACTGCAACCCTCCAGCTGTCACCTGGAGCAGGCCGGGACACAGGGGCGGCTCTGTTCCCACGACTCAGACCAGCATTTCTCTGTGGCTGCACACAGAGTTGCAAATAAAGGCATGGAGATAAAGAAGTAACCATGTTGAATGGAGGAGTTGTAGAAAGCAAATAGAGGGTCTGAGAGATTAGCAAAGTTTAGCAATTTATTTCATATTTTCACTTTTAACACATTAGACAGAAACAGTTTGGGACAAAACCCATCATCCGTGTTTCTTACAGAGGATGTTACAAAAGAATGAGCTTTGGTGTATCACCGGGATCAGGTTTGAAACTTGATACAAAACCTATGAATTTTCCATCCTAACTTTAGATAGTGTCTCTTTAATGAGATATCAGAGAATGTAATAGATATATCCCCCTCCCCAACTGGTTGCTGCATACTACCGATCACTTCCTACATTTTACCCCCATGTGAGGAAATAACTCATCTGCTTTGAAGGCCATGTTGTTGAAACTAAATAAGTGGCACAAACTATCAAGGTAAAACTGTTTAAGTGAAGTTGGCAACCTGTCCCACTTTGTCTTTTTTTTTTTATAAGAATAGTGATCCTCTTACCATGAGAACTTCATCAAGACCACAAAAAACCCTCCATTACCTTTATGTAATAAAAAGAAGTGCAAACCAATGTTTGGAATGTAAAAAAAAACCCTGAACAATTATTTCTTATTTCTTGTTGCAAGTAGAAGCCCTTTGTTGATAGTTTACAGTGTTCGGATGAATGGAGTACTCCTTCCTCGGCGTTAGGCCTTCTCATATGTTCGGACTGCTGTGACTCCCTCAAAAGTCAATGTCTAGAAAAAGAGAAGAGATGAAGCAATTAGTTATGTAGAGGTAAAATAAGTCTATGTTCTTTTTATTCAAGTCATAAATATCTTTAACTTCTTTCTAAGAAACAGAAAAAACTGGACTGGCTTGGATTCACTGCTTCATGCATAAGTAGTTTTCAAGATGGCCTCACATCATCATAAAATCACTGATGAAGTTGATATCTGATTTTAGATGAGGTAGGTTGAAGGGCTATAACATAATTTTATTTGTTCTGGAATTGGGTTCTATGATTTGTAGTTTAAAACCTAGAAATATTTAATCTAGTTTAACCATGGTGGCTCTAGATGGGGGTTAACAGGGGCTGGCTTCCCTGTAGAACTGGTCCTGGTCCTTGTTATGGCCCCTGTACAAAATACATGATAATAAATCAATTTCCTGTGATAATAAGCATTGACACAAACTATAACGATAGGTCGCTTAGACCAATTTAATCTTTATAGCTTTACATTTTATTTTAAAAGCTATTTAGAAATGAAATTGGGTCAGTTTATAGTTCAGCTGTAATAAGATAAGGTCACAGTTTTCATCCGCTAGATAAGGAGTCATCAACCTTGGCATCGTGGGTCACTTAATATACCAAATAACGCTCTGTTGCACTGTTTTCTTTTTTGGTTCATTCCTTTGTTCTGACTCCCCCATGAAAAAAAACATTGCCATCCCCTCCCCTGGTAAATTGGTCTACTAGCAGCACCAAGTTAAAGCCGGAGTTAACTAATCTCAACTATGGACTCTCAGCTTTAGGTTTATGTAACCTTGATTCTGTTTATGAGATAAAAAAAAGGTATTTTCTATGCCAGTTTGGCATCAAGCACAAACAACTGCATTTACTAAACTAAATTTTTTTTCTTATGTTTCTGGAGACACAGTTGGATTAGGTGCAATAACTTCAGAATAAACATCCAAAATATTAATTCTTATATTTCCCAAAAATATTGTTAAAATCTCCTTCTTGTTTCAATTTTTTTAAACCAAGTTGGGAACAGAATCAATGCCCAGCAGAGGGGCTGATTAGTTCATTTACTGTCAGTTAAACTCACCATCACCATCTTTCCATCCTTGATTTCTCTAACAAGACTGGTCTCTTTCCCATCCCACTTCTGCCGATGCACTAATTTGTTTCCCTCCATGGTGAGAGTGGACTGAAAGAGAGAAAATCAAACACATCAGCAGCCAAACAGCAACACACATAAAAAAAAAAAAAAAATGTTTTGTGTTTCTTACCTTTACGTGTCGGTCATCAGGTGTGGTCTCATCAAACTCCTCTCCCAGTTTGACAGAAATTTCTGTATTTTTAAATGTGCTCTGAGTTTTCACCACCACTTTATCCCCATCCTGGCTGATCACTACTGTTGGTTTGGTGACATTGCCCACTTTTCTTGTGGCAAAGCCAACCCCTGCCAAAAAGGAGATGTTGTGTGTTTATACAATAACATAATGCTTGACATAATCTTGATCTCATTAATTAAAAAAATGATAAACAATGGAGAAAATAAATGCAAATTCCTACCTAGTGCCTTCATGTATTCATCAAAGTTCTGACTATCCACCAGTTTCCAAGTTGCGCAGAAAGCTTCAACCATTTTTGCAGATGTTTTAGGTCCTGCTCAGCCTGACACCTCTCACCTCCTCTCAGCGGTTCTCTGCATCCCCTGGGCGACTGCGGGTCACTTTAGTATTGTGTCAAAGGGCGGAGCCTATTTCACAACTCGAGGAGCTGATTGGTTGACACAGAAGCAGCGTGGAATTTGATTGGTATTCACAAAACATGCTATTAGAAGAAAATAGAACACGATGGTGTTGCAATAAATCCACCTACTATCAAATGAGAGTGGGAAACAGTGCTGATATCCCGAAAACTCGGTACAAAAGTCACTAAGTAAAATAACAATTATTTAATTAAAAACTTAAATATATATTTCTGCTACAATTTCAAGCTAACTACAAATAAATATGAGATGAATGCCTGGGATAATAACATCAGAACACAGAGAAATATTTCATACAGAATACTTGTCTTAAATAAAATATCTTTTAACACCTGCAACGATTGGTTTTTAAAAAAATAGGCCAACTTGCCTACTGCCAAGTATAGTAGAGGACCTGTGATGCTGTGGGTCTGTTTCTCTTACAATGGCCTTGGGACCTGGTTAGTGTAAAGCTTTAGGAACTCTTTAAAAGATCATGAGCAAAATAATAGGTTGACACCATGAATACAGTTAAAGTGGGTCACCGTTAAAAGGAATTAATTGATGAGACACCAAAAATTGTTTCACTATTAACGTCTAAGATATTATTGGTTTAAATTTTTTTAGAAAGTCCCCCCCCCCCCCCACGAAAAAATAATAATAAAGGCATAACTTTCTGAAGGACTGGTGTGGACATGTCCCCACCAATAATTTCAATACATAGACTTTGGCAATATATGGGAGAAATTTCTAAATTTGATTTTGCTGCTTTTGAAGGAGGATAATCCCTAATGTAGCTGAAAGGAAAAATATTCATCAATAAATCCACATTTTTCTGGATGGATGAATGAAACTGTAATTTTGTGCATACTAGGGAGGCATGATATATTGCTGTTTGCATCAGAATCGGCTGTTATTCATTCTTTTTTATATACATTGTCCATTTATAAATATAAATATCAGTGTATTATTTGTCTTTTGTGTTCCCAACAATAGGAAAGCAATTAATTCAATAAATATCTTTGAGCTAATTTTTGGAAAATACAAACCCAAAGCATTTGTGTGGAGTAACTGTAGGTCCATCAGCCAGCGCCCTAAGAGTGTCCCCACCAACTTTCATCACAAAGGTACACCCTTGCTGCAACGAAACCTGGATTCCTTTTGATTCATTGTTAAATATTCTTCCAAGGTTAAATACCGCAGGGCGAACAGTTAGGTTGTGTCATCTGTTTGTGAATCGTCCTCCTGTGCCAAATGTCATTGCAACTCAGGGAAAAATTGAACATGGGCAAACAAATACTTCTAGAGCAATTCAAAGAAATCGGCTCTCGTTGCAAAGAAAACAAGACATTTTCTTTTTCATAACTTTATTATTCATTAAGGACTTTCTTTAAAAGCAGTCACTTTACAAAAAGCACTGCAACAATAATGCAGACCGATCCTCACTAACAAACAAATATCCAACCAGTGATAAAAATAATCAATGTAGGGAATACAAAAGAAAAATTACCATTGGTTCAAAGCCAAGAAAACAAATGGATAATGGTGAAGGCAAAACTAAAAACATTTTTTTAAAAAGTATAGCAGAAAAACATTTCCCTGAAGTTCAAACATAGCGCATGCAAAATAAAGCCTTAACTATTCCTTAAATGAAATCTTAGATCACATGTTATTCTTCATTTCTTGAGAAAAAGTAGAACTTGGCAATTAATGATCTAGAAAACCCCAGCTGAGGCATTAACCCGGTGCTGAGCTCTTTAAAAAGTAGAAACCATTTATTGAAGGGAGCGGGGCAACAGTTTAGAGTAAGGATAAACGGTGAAGAACAGTTTAAAAGAGGTAGAAGAAGAGGAGTTTAAGAGGTGAATTATGAGGTAGGGAAGAGAGCAGTAAAATCGCTTCTTTACATTAAGGCCCATCTGTTATCTACCCTGAAACAAACACACCAACAGTTACTGTTCTCAAGATGCCGTGTTTTTATTTGTGCAGCACAGTGGCAGGTTTCTGTTTAAAAAGCGGGCTTAACTTAATCATGTAAAGATTTAGATTTCAAAAAGAAAATGTATTTCTAAACTTTATTGAAACAAAATTTAATCCAAAAAAGGAGATTTTTTTTTAAAGTTCATTGTTTATACAAACTTTGAAATTTTAGTTGAATAAAAGCTCATCTTTCATCAAGTCTTAGGAGTCTAATTTCATCTGTAAAAAGCCAAATGAAATCAATACAAAAAGGAAAATAAGTCTCCTGATTGACTTCCAATAAACAAATGATACACTATTGGAAAAAAAATGTATTAAAAAGACCTAAAAGCAGTAATACTGCAATAAAAAAATGCATATTACAGAAAAACAGTGCAAAAATCAAAAGATTGGATATGTGTTCTGAAGGATGACCTGGATGAGAACCAGGAAGGTATTAGGATTCATTTTTGTAATCGTTACACTATTTGTGAAAAAACAGTCTTGTGTAGTATATATATATACAGAGGAAGTATTGGCACCAGATTTATTCAGGAGATTGTCCAAGAGCAACGTGGCATTTTAATTCATATGGACGATGTAATGTCATAGGACGTCCCGACTTGTCTGCGAATCAATTAAAAAGGAGGATGCTATCTGAACTCTCCAACGCTGATGGACAACGGCACCTCTACCTTCCTGGGTTTGTTTTTCCCGGCACCGTTGGAGGCTGCAGCCTGCGCTCTGAAAAATAAGCAAAAGTGCAAGATTTAACCAAAACAAGCTAAATAACTAAAAACAAACATTTTGCACTGAATTCCTGCAGTGTTTTCTTTTTTTAAACCGCATTCCAGTACATCTTTGATTCCCAGGATCCATAAGGCTGTTTTGGTTGTTTTCACAAACAAAATAATGGTTACAGAGATAACAATGGATTCATTTTAGTCCTTTCAGAAATGTACAAATGCATGCATTATAGATTTTAAACCAGATCTGATATACTGTAAGCTGTACTGATGGCAAAAAACAAAGTGAAATGATTCATTACCACAGAATGGGAAACTCGTTACATCTTTATGTGATTTCATAAACCAGTGTAAGGAAAATGTTTTATTTGATGAGAAATTGAGATTTTCTTGTATATAGAAAGAGGTCCCACCCTTTCCTGCGTTGCTCTGCCTGTTCCCTGAGCCTCTGCTGGCCTTGCTGATCCTCTTCTGTGATGAAGTCCCTGTTATTGTCAATCAAAAGGTTCTGAGGGAGGAAAAACAAACGGAGGACCAGATATAATACCCATCTTAGGAAGACCAGAAAGACTGTTTAAAAGATAAAGGGTTTTATTGATACCTTAATACCAATTACATCTCCATCTCTAAGGTTAAATGGCGGCCCCAAAAGGGATTCTGCCTTTTTCTTTTTCTTCTTTTTAGAAAACTGCTGAGTCTGAAAGGAAAAAGATGCATCATATAGCCAATCAGCTCTTACTGTTACAGCAAACATCCCTAATGCAATGTTCCTTCCCAGCTCTTTCAGGTGCACAAAAAAGACAAAATCCCAGAATGTATATTTTTCTATTATGCATACAGTACCCAGTTGGAGATTTCTTCCCAGGTGTGTTTTTCAGGCTGATGTTTGGCGAGCAGCAGAGAATCGGGAGAGAGGCCGTAATGCGCAGCCAGACTGGTGCGCAGAGATCGAGGAGAAGAGTCCTTGGAAGTGTCCCAAACCAGCTCCTCTGTAGGATAATACCTCCTCTCTCCTGGAACACCCATCTTTACATTCAGCAGCACCTGTTTTGGCCTTTAGATCAGCAAAAATATGATTTTTAAACTAGACAAAAGGGAGAATTCTGCTTTTATAAAAGTAATTAAGTTGTGAAATGAAATGAAAATAAATATAAAGCAGCAATAGAGGAAAAAAAACAAGTCCATCAACAAAACTCACCCAAGATCTTCCTCTTTGAGTAGGCCCTGCACACAAAGATCTGTCCCACTGGTCAACTTCAGCTTCCTGAGCACAAAGATAACAAACTATGTAGGAAAAAGTCCAACTCAAAGCAATCGGCAGCTGTCGTCCAACAAAACCATTCGGCAACAAGAGGGCATTAAGATTTTAGACCTGAGTGTGACTTGTTGTCCTCTAAGTATACGTGTTGGACGCCCTCCGTCCATCTGCCAAACACGCAGGAAACTAGTGACCGGGACACATACGTCCTGGAGTGCTGGTAGCGTCAAAACCTAAAGGAAAGAAGCAGGTCACAATTAAAATGGTTCATATTATACAGCCTACAGTGTGAAAGCAAAACGTAATCCTGTCCATGTTAACCTGTTGGAAGACGCTGATTAGAGGAGTCTATACTGGACTTTACTCAGAGGGGAACCTTTCAAGGTAGCAGAAATGTATATTATATTATATATTATATTTGGGTGATAAGTCAAGAAAGTTTCCATTTTCTAATACAACTCCTCAGATTGGACGCCAATATAGAGCTAGAGCTGCAATTAACCATTATTTTTTTGCAAATCAATTAATCTGTTAATTTTTTCGATTAATAATCAGATAGCTAAACGTTCCTTAAAGAAGATATTTTATGAATTAAACCTGGTGAAACCGGGCTGCTCAGTGACACAGTGGGTAGCAATGCCGCCTTGCAGCAAGAACATCCGGGTTCGATGCCTGGCTCTTTCTGCATGGAGTTTGCATATTCTCCCTCAGCATGCGTGGGTTCTTTACTGCGGTTTAAGGTTAATCGGTTTCTCTAAATTGTCCTTAGTTGTGAGTGTGTGTGTGAATGGTTGTTTGTCCTGTTTGTCTCTGTGTTGCCCTGCAATGGCATGGTAACCTGTCCAGGCGTACCCCAACTCTCGCCCTTACACAGCTGGATATAGGCACCCCATATATTTCCATGGATCCCGCTAATCCCAAGCGGGGTCGATGGAAACCAGGTAAAACCAAAACTTTTTCCACTTGAGGAGTTCTGGATAGAGCATATTGACAAACGAAAATGTTGTTTTCTATTCTAAATGCAAAATATGCATATATTGCAATGCAATATGCAAAATTACATATATTTTTTTATATTTTTGACATAATTACTGCTCTAAGTGGGTCGCTCTGTCAGCTAGAGGCATATTTTGTAGTCTCTATACTCCATTTAACGATTAATCGATTACTAAATTAGTTGACAATTTTAATAATGGATTATTCACGATTAATTGTTTCTGCCCTATATAAAGAATAAGGCTATTAGAAGGGGAATTCGCACATTTTGATATCAAGTTTTCTATAATAATAATATTATAATGCTCTGTAATTGTTTTGCCAACACTGTATAGTCGCACAGACCACAAAACCTTACCTGGGTCTTTAAGTCTTCCAGCATGGCATCATCGGATATCTCAACCTTTCCAATGTTTCTCAGCTCCACCATGTTTTCACCATGCAGTAACGGAGCACAAAATCCATCAGTAGCATCCGTTTCCCACATCCGCTGCTCAGCAGGACTGCCTTCTGTGCAATTAGATCTCAGATCCATAAAAAGCCACACAGAAAGTTTGAGAAAGCCCTGAGGGAGAGGAGAAAAAAAATTATAAGGTAGCTATGATTATTTTTTTATAACTCAAAGACAAACCCTGGAGAATTTCAGGTACCTTTGGTGGTAAAAGCCCTTCTGTAACAACTAGCGTTTCTCCATTGCTGATCTTGAGGTCTGACAGGGAAGCATCCTGGGAATAAAAGCCTGCCGTTAATATCAATCTTAAGGATTACAGTCAATCTATAACGGAAAAAAATCAAACTATTCCTGCTAAATCGAAGTAGATTTTTATTATTTTTTTAAACATGAAGGATACATTGAGTTGTTGTTTTTGATACCATTCGTTTCCTTTCTTACACCATCAAACCTAGATTTAATTTAAGACCTTGTTACACTGATGGAGTTTAAAATTTAGTTTTTTTTGTAAAATAAGTGGATTTCTTGAAATAAGCAGGTAATTGAGACACTTTGCCAATGGAATAAGACAATTTACATTTAAAATACAAAAACAACAACTGCATTCTCTTGCTTCAAGTTTATAATATCAAATTATCTTGTTTTATAAGGGTAAAAATTTCATTCCATTGGCAGAACATTTTATTTACCTTCAAAAATTAGGGTCAGTAAATTGGTTTTACTATTTTTTTTTTTTTTACTTTTTTGCAGTGTTTAAATTAGTGGTGGGCATAGATTCATTTTTTAAATCTAGATTAATCTCACTGTAATCTTGGAAATAATCTAGGCATTCATGATGTGTGTGTGCTACCTCCAGAATTTAAAATAACAGGTTTACTTTTTTTTGTTTGCAAAATCACACATATTTTCGTCTTCTTATTTAAGGATTTGACAAAGTTATAAATATTTTTATAAAAATATTTTGCTCATTTGTTACTTTATTTTTGCTGCAAAAAATAGATTCCCAAGTCCAATTATAGATGTCCCACTTGCCTCCAAAAATCCGACTTTGGGGCAACAGAGTTTAAATGCGTCTCTTGTGATGTGAAGATCCCGAGTTTTTTTAAAATGTATAATGACTCTAGCTCTAGAAATTAAATAGGCTGACATGCCGAGAATTACCTCCCCTCTCGCACACTAAGAAAATGGATTGAAATATGAACGAAAAGGTAACTTTTAAACACATTCTTAAGGTTTTCCTATTTCTTATGCATGGATTAATAAAATTGAGAGTTTTGGTAGACAGATAAATGCAGAGAAATTCCTGCCTGCCGAGAATAACCTCACGTTGCGGGAGCGTGCTTCGCCCTAAACTCTCGCACATTGATGAGAAAACGGATTGAAATGTGAACAAATAAGGAACTTTTAAACATAATGTTTTGTCAGAAATAATTTAGAATGGTGTTGATAGCAGAAGCGAGAAATACCATCCACTCAGCAGAGAATATATTCATCGGACACTGACTGTAGCACATCGACTAAAACATGCCTCCATACAAGTAAAAATTGTATTCAATTGAATTTATCCGTCTAACAAAACAAAATTTTAGGACATCAATGCATAAGAAATGTCAAAATATTAACATGTTTAAAAGTTCCCTTTTCATTCTTATATCAATCCGTTTTCTCGTCAGTGTGCAGGAGGGAAGGTAATTCTCAGCAGGCAGGTATTTCTTAGCACAGCACCGGCGTTTTTATAGCTGGATACATGTCAGCACGTCAAGTTCAATGTGGCAATTTCACAGTACGCCTACACAGGTTGGAAGAATAATTTGTCCTCATCCCCAGATATACATCCACACTAAACTATCAAGGTGAAAGTCATCATTATTTCATCATTCTTTGGCTTTTGACACCATGTAGAGCGTTGATTTTATGTATATACATGCATATTTTTATCCTGTGCGGGCAGTGCTTTTATTTTATTTACTTTTATTTATTTTATCTTTTTGTGCAGCTCTTTGGAAACCTTGTGTTTATTGAAATTGTGCTATATAAATAAAGTGGATTGGATTAGTATAGACCCAGCTCCCAACCCAACTGAGAGAATAGATTAACGGCAATATTTTTTTATGTTACTATGTTTGTTTATTAACACAGTACGTTAACGCCGATAACAGCCTACCACTAGTTTAAATATATGTTTGTATATTAGCGACTGCAAACAATAGATCATCTACTGGGCTACATTAACTTGTGTAATAAAAAACAACAGGATTAAATTCAGAAAAATAACCAACAAATATAGCTTCTCTGCACTAAGTTAATTTACTACAGAGTTTATTTTGTTTTGCTGATTTCTTAAGCAGATATTAATTTTTCTTCCCTCATTTAGGTGATAGAAATGGCACTATGGTAGCAAACTTTACAACAGTCTCAATTTAAACAAAAATAAACACGTATTAACAATTTAAAAACAAAGCAAATGGAGAAAGCAGCAATGCATTCACCTTGTGGGATCTCAAGGCATGGCTGCTTAATGCAAAGATATCATGCTAAACGCATGCACATACCGGTGGGTGCAAAGATCACTAGTATGGGTGAAAAACATTAGCTAACTCACATGTTGGTCTATCCCTAGTGTTCACCTATTAAAAACATAACTAGCAAGATATCTGGATGCCAAATAAAGATAAGTAAAGCAGTTTTAAACGTTTTAAAAAGGAGTTGATGTTGGTCCGACTTTCACATTGCTCACTAGCTTTTGATATGCAATCTATTCATGCTCCATAGAGCTACTCTGGGTTTCTCAGTGCCGCAGAGCAGAGTAGAGGGGACTAAGTGTAAATTTGGGGTAGGCAGGACCCAACTATCCGCTTACATACATAGACATACTGTCGACAAAACCCATTGATTCACCTCATCCATTAGTGGCTCTCCAACTTCCTCACACCAATCTAGCCTCCTTAAGTGCCAACTGGTACCTGAAAAGAACAAGATTACCAGCTGAGCAGGTACTGAGAGCACGGAAGCAGTGGGAATGATACAAATGATCTAAGTAAATATAGATGGTGAAAATAAACAGAAAGAGAAACAATGATAAAAACTTACCATCAAGCCCAACAGCATCCAGCATAGCTTTAAGACACTGAAATAAAACAAACAGGTTTTTGAAGAAGAACGCTCGTTCTGGGAGAAAATTATCTTAATTTCTAACCATAGTGACCAAGATGATGATTACATCTTTCAGCATATAAAAACCTGAAATATTCAACACCTGGGTTAGGATTCTTGGATCATTATCTCTAAGCCACTCCTTATTCAAAAACAAGTAATAAACATTCTCCACAACAGAATTTCAGGTTTTCATAAAAAACACAAAGATAATTGTGAAATGTTTCTACTTAGATTACATATATAAAACTATTTTGTTTTTAAATGTCCTCACTTCTTTGACGGTGCATGTCTTCTCTACGATTATGTCCATCTCCATGCCAGCAGAGGGGGCTGAACCAACAGTAAAGTGCAAGAAAAGCTGAAAAACACAGAAAGTAAGTTCTCTACTCTTCAGTCAGCCCACAGACTGTCACAACTCCTTGATTTGTTTTACGATATAGCAAACTACAAAACAATCTGCTGTTTTCATCGCTGCAGCTGCAAGGAAAGAACATTTTAACGGAAAAGAAAGAGATAACACACCTGTGATTCCTTAGGGGCATTTCCCGGGCAGAGAGTCAACGTGGTCATGAGTCGCACGCCTGCATCCCGAACACTTAACTCCTCGAATACTGTTAGGAAAACCACAATGAATCGGAATGCATTCAGTTATAATAAAAGAGACTGAATCAAAGACAGATTTACGAGAGGTAAATATCAAAGACTTTTAGGAGGTCAGATTCAGAGGAAGCATCTATTGATATTCGGTAAAAATGAGGGGGATTTCCAAATAAAGCGGCTTTCAACTGAGAAATGACACAGTACCTGGAGGAAGGAGTTTCCCAGAGCAGTCCACCTGCCTCAGACAGTACGGCGAACCTGCTCAGCAACACAGAGGAAATGAGAAGTCACACACCTTCAAATGTTTCACTGCTTGGCAGATAATGATCATACATTTAAGTCCGATGGCAACAGGTATATGAATGACCTGCAGTAGTGCTCTTTTTTACACACAGGGTATAAGTCCGTTATTAAAGGAACTGCTCAGCTCCTCTACATTCTGGTGCGGAGGTTGAAAGGTTTTGTCCATGATTGATTTAAGCTTGGACAACACCCTCTTCTCTGCAACTTCCTCCACAGAGTCTAGAGCACAGCCCAGCACAGAAGTGGCCCTCCTCACCAGGTGGTTCAGTCTCTTTCTGTCACACTCTGCGCTGCCAGGGGCCCAGCATACGACAGCATAGAGGAGGACTGAGGCCAATAGAGAGTCATAGAAAGCTTTTAGCAGGAGCCGGCTAACTCCAAAGGACAACAGCCTCCTTGACTTGTGTCAAAATGTCATCCTTCTGGGTGTGTACTACTCTAAGAAATATCTTACAGGCACTACTGGGGCACTCTTTTTACCAACTTAAAGCCACAACCTGCTTGTGTATTCTTGCTAAACATATCATTGGCTGTGTCTGAGCGCCCGCATAACCCCTAAATCCCTCAATCATTATATAGAGCTGGGACTATATAGAGTGGACCTTATAGTTAACTCAGTAAATTGACCGTTCGTACAGATGATAACTACTTTTCGCTCCCCGTTTGTCACATTACTCCCCCTTGCCGTACGGTGCATGCACAATCTTTATTATTTGTCGGCTCTGACGCTACCCGACAGCAGCGACAAATCCCGGTAACAAATCCCATGATGCTTTTACAAGAGAGCTCTCTGCGCAAAGCATTCTGGAATATATCTGCTCCTCTAGTGACCAGGGATAATCACTACTTTTCACGGTGCAGTGTGAGAAATTTTGAGTCCACTACTTTATCATCCACTAGACATTTGGACACTCACCTAAAATGGCCAAATCACTATATAGGGCACTACATAGTAATTAGGGAGGACATTCGGACATAGCTGATCATTTATGAGCAATGTCTAATTTTTCATTAGCATTCCTTTGATAGTCTTTAAAATCCCAGTAAAAAAAAAAAAAGATTAAAATCTGTAGTTATGAGAAAATTTCACTAAGTGTGATTAACACTTTAAGTCAGAAAAAGCACATTTTCTGACAACTGGTAAAAAAAAAAAGTTTTAAACATACTTATGATTTTTTTTTAAATACAAATGGGTCAAAAACCTTTGAAATCCATATTTAACAAAAAAAAAAAAAAAGAAATTTCTATGAAAAAAATTAGACCTTCCAGATTTTAAGTTGAAGTTAAATAGCTTAATGTCCACTATATTATTTGCAATACATAAAGTACGAATCATAAACTGAATTATTTTGGGGTTTTTCTATTGTTTAAGTGTACCTCTAATGCTGCAGGACTGTAATTACAAATAAAATAGCATCTTGCCTGAAGGTTCTTCCAGCAGCTGCAGCTCCTCTATGGCTCTTTGTTTCACTTCAGATAGCAGCTGTGTCAAGACAAATTAGACAGAGAAGAAATAGACTTGGTGAAGAATATGACACAATAAAAACAACTTCAATAAGGAGAGACATAAATTACTGACCATATTTCCTGTGGCTGGAACCTTTACAGTCTTCCTTAGTTCCTCTTCGTCTCCGTTTATTAGTGGTCGGAACTCCACCTGGAGCCAGCGGCAGTCTGACGGCGTAGTCACGGTGACCACATCTCCATTTTGGGTGAACACACTAATCACAGCCGAGAATAGGATTGTAAAGCTTGAGTAAAAGGGAATATGTTCTTTTTACAAAGTTTTATAGAAATAAAAATCTGAAGTGGGGCCTTGCATAGTTCAATCAAATTACCCCTTGTTGCCATTAAGAAAAAACACCCCCAAAGTATGAAGCAGCCACCACCATGCTTTAGACCTAAGCAGACTGTGCAGAAGGAATTTTCAGAATGATGTTGGTCTTTATGTAGGCCAAAAATGTAAGTTCTGTTATCATCTAATCAGAAAAAGGCCAGATTAGTGGAGTAAATTAATGTTTTTTTTTTTATCTAACATTTTCTATATCACATAATGTCCGAATAAACCCTGATGAATTCTGGAAAAAGTCCTGGAGCCTGCGACATAGCTCACCTGCTGTCGAATGAGTGCGGCTCCAACACCAGCAGAGCATCTCCATCCTTCAGCGACAGCTCCTTTAAAGTCCGCTGCATGTCATCGGG
This sequence comes from Cyprinodon tularosa, assembly GCF_016077235.1. Lineage (NCBI taxonomy): Eukaryota > Metazoa > Chordata > Actinopteri > Cyprinodontiformes > Cyprinodontidae > Cyprinodon > Cyprinodon tularosa. The sequence continues at coordinate 2,050,562 of NW_024038004.1, forward strand.
CGGGAACACCCTCCATCCGCTCGCACCCCCTCCCTCCCCCGCCCCCTGACCTCCCACCTTTCCTCTTTTATGCTCCTGACACAGTAGGCTCTCCCTCGGCTCCCCAAGTGCCTCCCTCACCTCCCCAAGAGTTGCGCCCCCCGCAAACCCCCTAGCTTCCCTTTTCAGTCCTGGGCCGACATTTTCAGAGCCTGTTCCGTTTTTTTCACATTTCACCCCATTTTGCACTTCCTGCCCAACATCTTCGCCCAGAAACGGACGGACGACAGTGAGCAATACAGGTTCCCATTCAGCTCCAGTTTGGACTGCGGAGCCACAAACCTGAATGAGACGGGAAGCACAGAAGGAATGAAATTCCATAAAATGCTGAGTAAATAGACCCCTTTAGTTTATCGTCCCTTACCTCCATCCCATTCCAGACAAACAGATCAGTATTCGTGTGGATTCCTGCACCGTAGAGAGAAACGCCGTCATCTTTGAAGAAGAAAACAAGAGAGGAATGATTAAAAAATAAGTATTTCTGATTCTAGTTTCTATCTTCAGGCTTTTTGTTTTATAATTTCTACTGAACCATAAGTCCCAAACCTGTCAGAGTATTGTAGAGGTGTAAACCAGCAGGTAGGCTCTTGGCTACCGTCAACGCCATATCGCCTTCCCACAATTCCTGCTTCTATATTTTTGTCCAAAAAAACCAAAAACATTAAACTTCTTGTAAGTAAGAATTTCCACACAATGGGTAAATATCTAATGGAATCACAATACATGGTAAATAGTTATCCTCAGATCTCCGACGGTCTTCCTCCGGTCGAAGCTCAGGTTAATGCTTCCACTTTGGTCCTCGCCGACTGGCTGCAGGACTCCATCCACCATTTTGTAAAAAGGGGCCAGGTGCAGACGCAGCTCCACTGTGTTGTTGGCGGCTTCAAACTCCTCACTGGAAAATAAAAATGGTAACACCCCCACTTGCTAGCTCGTCTGGCGAAGATGCTTAAAAAGCCTCATCTAACACTGAGAATGAACCATTTGGTTCTCTCTAATGCTAGCAACAAAAAAAGGAAATCACATAAACTCTAATCAACTTTATTTTCATTTATCAAAAGAAGAGTTTTTGTTTTTTATATAGATTTAGATTATAGAGTTTTACGTATATCGGTGAACATGGTGTGTTTTTATTTTTGTATGGTTATATCTGAGTTGAATAAGTATAACTTTATTGAAAACACTTGCACAGATTTTATCATGTTTTCTTTTAATGAATGAATAAAATAAAAAAAAATAAAAATGCTTTTCACAAATTTATCAGGAGTGGTGATGTGGAGGGCTCCGGATGTGAACCCTACTTATTTTCAACTTTTTCTGGGTGGTGTTGTAGTTTACTCTTGCCTTCTATCAGCAGGTTAGAAATCTTGGCCACAACTGAACCTTAATGACTCTGAGTCAGATCCTACTAAGCAGCTGTACATATAATAACAGAGTAACATGTTTCACGTGTGTGCTTGTTTCCATACCGCATCTGCTGCAGCCTCCGGTTCTCATCCTGAGCCATCTGGATGAGCTGAGTAGGAACTTTATATCGTGGATTGTTTAGAGCTGGAAAAAAAAAAAAAATCAAACCGATATACTTAAAAAGGAAAATTACAGCTTCCTCCATAGTTAAATGAAATCTTTATTTTATTATCAAGTTGTTTTTCCTGGACGGGGCCGCCTTTTACAGCTGCTTTTTGTATCTCTGCTTCTGTCTCCTTGAACCCCAGTCGGCCTCGGCAGATGGCCGCTCACACTGAGCCTGGTTCTGCTGGAGGTTTCTTCCTGTTAAAAGGGAGTTTTTCCTCTCCACTGTCGCTACAAGCATGCTTAGTGTGGGGGATTGTATTTAAGTCAATGAGTCAATGCAATCAACTGGTTTTCCTTAGATAGAAAACTTTGTATCGATTTGACTGTATGATCTGGTTGAACTGTAAAGTGCCTTGAGATGACATGTGTTGTGAATTTGGCGCTATATAAATAAACTGAATTGAATTGAATTGAATTTTAGAAAGGCAATGTTCCAAACACAAGATGCAAAAAAAGGAAAAAAGGTTAGCCTGTACCTTCGCCGGGCCTGTGCAGCTGTGTTTTTCTGTAGAACAGCATGTAGGCGCTCTCTTTGCCCTGGAACTGCTTCTCGATGTCCGACTCCCTGATGGAAGTCACAGCCGAGTCATTCAGGTCAAACCAGTGGCTACCCTGCTGACAGACGGGAGGAAGCACCGTGAGAAAACAGTCAGAGTGAGTCACAAGACAACCTGCTAACGCCAGATGTGGGACACATGTTTCCAGTGGGCTACATTCATGTAGGTGTGTGATATTTCTTTGCTTTTGCAGCCAGACACCAGACATATGTCAAAATAATAGAATAAACATAAATCGTCTGTTTCGCAGAAAATTTACTATCTAACTAGTTTATTTATTTATTTAGCTTTTAGTTAACCAGGAAAGCCTTATTAAGGTTAAAATCTCTCTTCCATGAGTTTTCTGGTCCAGACAGCTCTGTTTAAAATGTCCAACCGCATTCAATCAGACTAGATTTTAAAAACAGGTTTTAAGTAAATAAACTAAATAAAATCTCCAAATTAATGTTTATGTAGAAAAAGTTTTCCCCTTGTCAGTTCTCATCCTCAGGACTAAAAATAATCAAAACTACCAATAGCAAAGACTGCACTGTGCAAAACCTTTCAGCTGGAGAAATGTAGAGCACTAGAGGGAGAGTAAGTCTATGACAGCTGTTTAAGTTTTTAAATGATACGCATCATCCACAGACAACGACTCAGAGATGGTTCTCCACCGGTAAAAGGTGGCTCCACTTCAGTTTGGAGGAGAGTTCCTGCCTCAAGTGGAGGAGTTCAAGTATCTTGGTGGGGAGACTGGAGCAGGAGATCAACAGATGGTTCATTGCGGCTGCTGCCATAACGCAGATTCTGCACTGGCCTTATGTGGTAAAGTGAGTTGAGCAGAAAGGCAAAGCTCTCAATTTACCAATCGGTTTGCGTTCATGAAACCAGGATCATGGCCGAAAGAACAAGATCTTGGATACAAGCGGCTGAAATTAGCTTTCTCTGCAGGGTGACTGGGCTCTCCCTTAGAGATAGGGTGAGCAGTTTGTACATTCGTAAGAGACTCAGAGTAAAGGCGCTTCTCTGACATCTTTCTCAGATGCCGCCCGGACGCCCTCCTCTGGAGGTTGTCCAGGCACTTCCCACCAGGAGGAGGCCTAGAGGATGACCCAGGACATAATGGAGGGACTTTGTCTCTTGGCTGGCCTGGGAGTGCCTCAGGGTTCTCCAGGAGGAGCTGGAGGAGGTGTCTGAGGAGAGGGAAGTCTGCTGAGATGGGGTGAGACAGCCGCCCCAACAACCCAGTTCCGGATAAGTAGAAGATGATAAACAAAACAAAACACTTTTCTGACACAAAATAACATTTAGAGGCGAGTCGAAACATCATCACTTCCATCATTTATGGGTCTAAGCCTGTAATCTGTAGCAATAAAAAAAAAAAAACCTGTGTAGTCCAACTACATTAAATTAATTTGAGACTGCCTAATTGCTGTAGAGATGTAAACAAGTACACATACTTTTTACTACATTTATTAACTCCTGGTATGAACATGGACACCATCATCATTAGTTATCATTAGCTAAAAGACCTCTGAAATTTACAATTTTTTACATTTCAATGAGTTTAAAGCCAGGTTGATTTTTTAATACCTCTGGTTGTGCTTTATGCGTTTGATTTGCCTCCTGCTGCGTATCAGAGGCGGCTCTGTCTGAAGCTGCTGAAGGGTCAGAGGTCACGGTTTGCTCTGATGCAGAAGCAGAAGTATCAGTCACTTGGCTTGGAGGGTTTGCCTTCAGTGCCACCCGGGATCCATTGGACACCAAAATAAAAACGTCACTGTGAGACTGCAGGAACTAAAAAAACATAAAAGAAAGGATTAAATATAAAAAGTAGCTTTTTTTCAAAGTAGGTGGAAAATATAAAAAAATTACCTTTCCAATTGGACCGTAAAGTTTTCTAAACCTTTTGCTCCAGGATGATCCAGTTTTATCCAGAAGCTTTTGACCCAGCTGATCCAATAAAACACTTTTTGAAGACTCCTAGAGAACAACAATATTAGTGTGGCTTAATAATATGATTATGGCTAAAATCTGCACAAGTTTACAAAAAAAAAAAAAAACAATAAAGCAATGTAATAAATATAATTTCAGAACACTTCTACAACACATTCTAAGGTTTCCTCATGCAGCAGTAGTCTGAAGGAGAACAGCTCTAAGTGTACCTGAGCAATGATCGCAGTAATAATAGACAAAGGGTCGTCTTCTTGTAGGTTTTGCTCAGATGACTCCTTGACTTCCTTCTCGATTTTCTTTTGAGCTTTTGGTTTGCAGTCATCTTCCTGCAAAAAACACAGATTGGCTGTTTTTAGGCAGGTGCACACATTCACAAAAAAATAAACAAGAAAACTAAAACCTATCAGCAAGTTTCTCATTCGGATAAAAATAAATCTGCGTTTTTCTTCTCCTCACCGGAGGCTCCCACAGTCCAAGCTCATCGATATCTTTGATGTAAACATGGTAATGGCCGCCATAGCAGCCTCCTTTATGGATAATCACGGAAAACAGTTCATATGTGAAATCAGAGTCCTCTGCATCAGACTGTAAGAAAACAAAAAAATAAATAAATAAATGCACCCTTCAGTTCTTCTGTTGGCTCTGATGTCAAGACCAGTTTGTTTACTGATCACATTAATATTTCTATAAAGAAGGCAGTCGTATGCTTACAATGCCGACTGCTAACAGGTCCTGCTGGAAAATAAAATCAGTATCTCCATAAAGTCCTTTCAAATCTCCAGTAGGAGGGTTGCTTTGAAAACACAGCGGGTCAAAAACAAACTGCATTTCTGTGCTTCTCCGTTCTTTTTCTAGAATCTTAATTCCCATATTAAATACAAATAAATCTGGATTTTGGACCTCCGAGTTAAAAGTCCAGTCGGAACCTTATTTAGCCCCAGAGACATGCTTCTCAAGTCCTCTCTGGTTCAGGAGGGATTTAACACAAAGAAGGGAAATCAACACCGGTGTGTGCATGGACCGTCCTCCCTGCTGCCCTCTGGGAAGAGGCATCGCAGCATTCGATGCAAGACCAGCAGGTTCTGTAACAGCTTATTTCTCCGCTGCCATCAGACTGTTGAACTGTTGAAACTCTAATCAAGTCACAGATCGAGACTCTGCATTAAACTTGTAAACATCATATTTGCACTAGATGGCGAAGTTTTCCAATCCCTTTAAACAGAACTCAACTCAATGTTTCTACTGCTTTTTGCACCATATTCTTCTGATCATTGCTGCACCCTATAAATTAAAATGTTCATCTCACTGCAGTGAGCTGCTCATTCACTGTTGAAAAGCTGTATGCATTGAAATTTCATTTTGTATACACTGTGTATACAAAATGAAAATAAAGTTTGTCTAAGTCTAAGTGTGACAGCTTCCTCCACCGCCAACCAATACACCGTTTTTATTTCCTCTAAACACTTCAAGCTGGAGTTGCATTTTTTTTAACCATATTTTTTCCTTCCTCTATACTTTCCAAACACACGCTGGGATAAAGCACTAAGAAACCCCAAGCTTTTCAGCAGTGACATTTGATCTATATTCTCCTTTTGGCCTCTGACAATGACTGACTGCTGATCCTAATCATGGTTATTTCATCCACAACAGAACTTTTGTTTCTGTTTTCTCTGTTTAATTCCTTACATAATATATTTCTCATACACTGAATGTCAGGTTTTCAGTAGCTATAAGCTGTAGTTATTCAAAAGAACTGCAATAAATACATTTTTGATCATCAATACTTTCTTAAAATGTAGTTTAAATTAAAAACAAATGTTCAACTGAAATCTTTGCAGCACCTGCTCACAAAATGGTCTCAGATTGATGGTGAGCGGGAAGGTGTAGCGTCCGGTCTCCTTGTATCGTTCACATTTGGCAAAGTCAAAGCTGAATCGCAGCAAAGACATGGTGATAAACGGGGGCAGCTGCTCCAGCTTGGCCGACTGAGAAACACCAAAGAAAATTGGTTTTTGATGGAAGTGAGAGCAGAAGATGTTTTTTTCAGGGAACTTAAATGCATACGAACCTTGGCAGCAGTGACCAACCTGGAGCACTGAGCACAACGATAAAGGTTGTTTCCTTCAAACAACTCCTCCTCCACAAACATGTTCCACAGAGCCTCCTCCAGGCTGGACACGCCACAAACACACACTGTCAAATCCAGGAAGTCCTCCTGCAAATGAAGGAAAATCACATTTAAATAAAAAAAAAAATTCAAATGAGCTGACATACATTTTAAGCTTTATTATTCTGGTCCAAACGACCGTTTCCAGACATCCAGTCTACAAGGATATCTGCCCAGCAACATACCTTCCTCTGGCTCACGTTTCCACACTCCTTACACACGATGCTGTTGACAATGGTACCATGGTAGAGGCGCTGGATCAATGTACTGCCGCTGGTGTCCACAAGGGAGTGCTCCAATGCACTGAACAAAATCTTGTTGAGCTCCTGCACATCATGCTGATTCGTCCCCTTGAAAAAACATGAAGGGCAGTTCAGATGAGGAGACAAAAACGTTGTTCTTCCTTTCCTCCATTTCTAATGCAAACTTTCCTTTATCCATATACTTTTCTTTATCCCTATACTTATGGATATGACTTTTCTTTATTCACATACTTAAAAAAAAAACAGTTACCTTCTTGTAAGAGTTAAATACATCCATAGATTATCGAAAACAATATAAGAGGCGAAATGGTAATTTAAAAAAAAAAATACATTCCCAGATTATATTGAATTAAATATCATATCGATAAAAGAATTATAGTGTTTCTAGCACATCAAATTTACACAGCTACCAAAGCCAAACTGCAAAACACCAAAAAAGGAACCCAAAATGCTTGGTGATACTTTTTCAGCCCCATTTTTTTTTTTTTTTTTTTTTAGAAACAAAAAAGTCTGAGGCTCATAAAAATGCAGTGCAGCATTATTCTATAGCAGTGAAGGACAGATTAAAACATGATCGCTTAAAGTCACAGGAAAAGAAATGTTAAGCTTCAAAGGAGCAAAGATCGCCTTGATTGCTGAAAATAAATTCAGATCCAGTATTTCATCATGGGTCACTTCATCAATAAGTTAAATACTTGCACTGTCCTGCCACAGCAAAGCAATTAAAATGACCAAATAAACACACACAAAAAACAAACAAAAACCATTTATCTCAATACATTTCATGATTACATTCATATGAAAGGACTTTTATGCATTAGTATAAAGGGCATGTAGCAAGAAGGGATTATAACCTTTATGTCAAATGTTGATTAATTAGTAAAAGTTTAACAAAAAAAAGACCAACTGCAGCTGGTAAGACTGTTTGTCTGACTAAAGGACCCAAATCCAGCTGCAATATTTTTGTGCTTTATTTCTCTCATGAAAAAAAAAAAATCTTCTTGATAAAAGAAATAAAGATTATGAAATATAAAATGCACTACAAAGACAAGTCATTATCAAAAGAGTGATTACTTTATAGAGAGAGGCCGTGAGTTTCTACAAGTTTCAACAAGCTGCGGTACATGTTGGACTTTATATGGTTATTTAAAAGCTGTCGGAGTAAAAAAAAATAATTAAACTGATTAAATTACAGCTCTAAGGTGCTTAAATTTAACTATCCATTGAAGTAAGTGTCTTTAGTTCTTTAATGTGACTCCATAGCTCACCTTTGGGCTCATATATGCGATACCTTTAAAAGGCCGACATAGTTTAATAGCACTTTTATATTGTTAGGCTTTAAGTTATCCGACAAATTCATTGATCTGAAAATCAAACCAGACTAAACATTCATGATAAAGGAGTTGGTTGTAAATGAGCTATAAGAAGGATGTGATTTGGTTTACCCGTAGAACAAAGAATCTATCCCTCCCTCCAACAAACACACAGATTCTCTTCACCTTAACCACCCATTCAAACAAACTATGACGTTTCTAGAGCCTCCTGTACTAAATACATCAAGGATTTCTAGACTCATGCTTTGATGCTTAAGTCAAGAATGTCCATATAATACTTTTCTTCACTGGACCCATAAGCATGACTGTTTCCATTTTGTTTGCTATTCAGATTACAAAAAATATCGTCAAAAGAAGATCAACACGTTGCACGTCAGAGCAGTTTGGGATCCTCAGAGGCTATCAATATTTTCTGGAACCAGCTAAAATGTTCGCAAGACTTGCAAAATGTAATGTCAAACTCTGAAGCGTCCACAGCAGATTCCATTTTCTTATTCAATTAGCTATCTTTAATTAGCAATTTTTTAAATGTGAGTGTTATGAACAGCCTGTCAACAGTTATGGTTATTACTCTATCACTAGTAGCTTATCGCTACCAACCCACAGAAGCTTAGTGGTTTTAAGGAGTACAGCTGCTTGTATAATCACATTGCTGCAGTTTTTCTCCCCCCCCCCCTCACTGGAAAATTAGGTTTACATGCCCCATGGCAATTCGTGTCTCTGTAACGTTTTGTCCTCCTTCCTCGGGTAGTAATTTTGCAGCTGGACGGCCTCCAGAAAGAAGTGGAATTCCAGTCAGGTTACTTGGGCTGACTGCTATTAAATAGTGCAACCACGTTTTGTGCTCTTAAGCACGTCCTGGAGGATGTTACTGCAGGATAAAAATCCATTACTGAATTAAAGAAGTGTAACTAGAGCCTCTCCTTTTCCTCCCATCACTAACCTCGCTGCTGTTCCAGCCGAAGCTGTCTGTGAGGTCAGTGGTGGAGGCGCTCTGATGGTCTATTAGCAACAGACGGGCAAACAATCGCTGGAGCTCCAGAGGAATCACCCTGACCTATAGGGAATAAAAGAAAAAATGAAGCACACGTTAAAACTTAAACAGGCGTTAGTCTGGAATATGTACTTATAGTTTTGTAATTGTCACGCACAGCTATAACAGGACACAATAGAAAAGCAACAAATCATGTAAGAAGCAAGAAGAAAAAAAGCATGGGAGGTTTTTGACATAAAATATCTAAAACAAGGTGATAATTGCAGGACAGATATGTCACAGACTTTATTTTTTTTAAATTAGGACAAACAGTTCATTTTAACAACACTGAGACGTTCATGTACTAGATTAAAACAATAGAAGCTTAAAAAAAAAAACAGGATCCAAAGGAATAAATTAGCCCCTTCTCTTGTGAGAACTGCACTTTCACTCGTGTCTTTGTTTTTTAAAAAGGTCTTAGAAAACTGAACCAAATTTTTACTGGACACTGTTGATCCTTTGCTTCTTCTAAATTGGTTGCCTGCTTTAGATTTGAACAAAAAGTTTAAAAATAGTTCTGTGTTACAATACAATGCAAAAAAATAGAAACGTTAAATCGATTTCTGCAACCATTTTAATAGTTAAAAATGTAAATCTTGGTTTTAAAAAAAATTATTTTGAAATTTTAACAAATTTATATAAAAACCTTCACCTTGATTTATCCAACTTAACCTTCCGGACGTTTAAAAATCAGCACTCCTGTTCTCAAACATGGCTCACCTTGCAAGTTAAAAATAGTGGAGGGAAGACCAACCTTCTGTTATTATGAGTATTCTGCAGTGAATTTTTAAATCCAACATCATCAAGACATCCTCTGAGATTTTTGTCCATACTGATCAACGGCTGCAAACTTAATGCAAGATTCCCTTTCTCACCAAATCCCCAGAGGCTTTCTATTAGATTTAGAGCTGATGACTCTTAAGGAAACTGGGGCACAGTGAATTAGTTGACATAATAGAAAAAAAAAACTAAACTTAGATCATTTGATTGTGGTGAATTACCCCTCTGAAAGCAAAAAGCAGAAGATACACAGTGGTCATTAATGGATGTATAAGGTCAGCAGCTTTACCTGGTTAGGCTGAGGCATTTAATAACTATTAAAGATGCCAAAGTGCCATAAAAATACCCCCTCCACTATTACACGACTGTTAAAAAAAACATATTTCGGCAAAATCTCAATCAGGCTTTTTAAAGATTGGGGGAAACTGGCCAGAAACCTTCTATTGGTGCATCCCTAATCTTTCTATTTGTTTTTCATGCCAAATTCTGCCCCAAACATGTGATTAATGCTGCTGAAAGCAAGACTCATTGGGCCATGCAGTTTTTTTCCAACTTGAAATTGACTAATCAATACTTTGCCACCTGTAGCCTCAGTTTCCTGTAGTTCATGCATGCTGCTCTGCCTGCCTGAGTAATAATTTGAGGAAACCAATCAGTTGGTTCTCCTATGATAGAAATAGAAATTGAACTTTATTGATCTCACAATGGAGAAATTAACTCTCTGCATTAACCCATCCTCTTTGGGGAGCAGTGGGCTGCCACTGTGCAGCGCCCGTGGAGTAGTGTAGGGTTAAGGGCCTTGCTCGGGGACCCAGAGTGCCGGCTGTGGGGATTGAACCGGGTAACAGTTTTTTTGGGCTGCCAGCGGCTCTCCGCATCATCGTCTGCCATGGTTGTTCTTTTTCTTGGCGCTTCTGCGTAAGTTAGAGGGAATTATAGGTCTGGCTGAAGTAAATCTTTTTGGTATTCATCTTCGCTAACATATTGTATGTAAAGGTTATGGTTTAAATTGACACTCTGGATTACCCATGATTCCAAGTCGTAGTGTAAAAAATAAAATACTCAAATACATCGTTCTTTTAAGGTCTTTATTGCGGTTTGAAACATATTATAGGAGTGTATTTTTACCAACAGTCTAATGAACTATACACAGTTATTAACATAGTAATAAAGTACCACTGTCTGCTTTGCTATTAGTGTCGTGTTTAAACGGCTCACCATCATGTTGAAATCTGTCATGTGTTGGGGTATAAATAAGGTCTGGTCAGTCAAACTAGTATCAGATGGGTTTAAGAGGAATTTTTCGCACCATTACATCTGCAAAGAGACGTCCTAGTCCACAACTGCGTAGGGGGCCAACCAGGTGTCAGTGACGGGGCCCCTAAGCAACTGTAGTCTCTGCTGACCGATAATTACGGCATTGCTTAATGCAATGTGTTGCTTCATTGTTGACTGTCTAACAGGTGATAACAGGTGTGGTAGAAACCAGTGGTGGGCGGTGCATATGGTAACTAGGCCTTCAGTGGGCACCCCTCAACTTTATCTACTTTTTATCCCTTGAGCTCCTGTTCAAAGACTTACTTTCACTTATTATTTAGGTAGCACACACATATCATCCTTATCATATTTTTTTCTTACCCTTATCTTATTATATTCTTATCCTTATTTAATTCATTTTCTAATGGTATTTCCCGCAAGGGATTATTAAGGTAAATAAAGTAATTCTGATTCAACAAAACACAAATGACCCATTTTAATCTAGATTAATTCCAAGATAACAGTGAGATTAATCTAGATTTTAAAAAATGTATCTATGCCCACCTCTTGTGTATGTATATATATATATATATATATATATATATATATATATATATATATTCGCACACATTTTGATGTCAATTTGCAATGATGGGTGTCAAGGGGTTAATATCACCATTTTCACATTTTAACAAAAGAAACGATCAATAGTATTCAAATATGAAATGTAACAAGTGCAGGTATAACTGAGACAAAGATTAGTGTGAGCGAGAACGCTAAGATCAATTAAACAAGAAGCCCAGTTAAGAGAACCGCAATCCTCTACCTCATAACCACAGCTCTGACACATTTACACCATCAGGAGCCGTTCAAATTCAATATGCATCTAAATACCAGATAAAATGGAGATTAAGTGTGAAAATAAAATATATATAACACTCACAAGATGTGCTGATTATTTACAAACAAAATCCTTCTTCCTGTCTTTGTGCAGGAAGTCTTTGTATCTCCATTAAGGATCAGAAGAACTTTTAAAGAGCAAATCTAAAATGCAGATTGTCGTTAGCTTAACTTGGCTGTAAATATTTTGCTCTAACTGACCAATCAGAGGACAGAAAATGCTGACAAATGTGTGGGTCCTCTAGCTGCCCCCAAATCGGAAATATTATTGGTTGAAGAAAATGTTCCTCACTAATATTGTTAGGTAACATCAGCCAGTACTCAGTCATCAAGTGAAACGCAACAAAATTAAGAGAATTAATTGTTTTTCGAATAAATTGATAGAGCTGGAAAGAAGAAAATGAAAGTTTAGAAGGCTTTGAAGGCCCTCGCAGCCCGCCACTGGTCGTTACTATGCAGTTGTTTATCTCTTCTGTAATGGCAGTGCACTGTCATGAGGTGGGATATCCAGAATGTATGAGGACAGGCAACGCTATCCTTTTTTTTTTTTTTTTTTATAAATACTGGACTTTTCAGATTGTTTTTAACCCTTGTTTACACTAAAAAAATAAGCATTTTTTAAAAGTGTAGATCTCTGATTCGTAGAAAGACAGATAGCAGGCAAGCAGCCAACTTCACAGCATTAAAGGTAAGAAAACTCTCTCTTTTGAGACTGATGCTATAAATATTTAATTAGGGAACCACAAGGTAGAGGAAATTAAACTAATTAAAAACATTTATTATAAATAGCAACTAACTGTTGGTTTTCATGATATGTTTATTTGTGTAATAACTTATTTAACTGCTTTTTGTGTACTGGTACAGTTGTAAATTGAAGATAATGTGTTGACTTTATCATGCATAAGGTATGCAATAACTAAATTGTTCTTTTTTAAGCAGGATAGTCAAAAAAGAAAGAGAAAACACTGACATACACATCCACGCAATGTCTCAAGCTCCAGTGAGTCATTCTGAGTTTAAACTTTTCTTATGAAGAACCATAATTTTGGTCCACATTAGGCATCAAAAGGGGTTTACACTTTATTCAGTGGTGCCAAATAATTGATGGATTTATCGTTTTTGTTCTCTTACAGATGGATATCAGTAATGTGGAACAATTTTGTGAAGGTCAGCAGCATGTGTCAGGATGCAGCAGGCAGCACTGTGCAGTTTTCTGTTGAAGAAAATGCTCCTCACTAATATTGTTAGATAACATCAGCCAGTACTGCTGATTCTGAAGGCCCTGGGCAGATTTGATTGACATAGCAATGCACTAAGGCTTAAATCCGATTGGACAAAAAATATAGAGACCACATAAATGTAAAAGAAGCAGCTCAGTAATCAAGAGAAACTTTACAAAATTAAGAGAATTAATAAGTTGAATACATTAATGGAGCTGGAAAGAAGAAAATTAAAGTTTAGGTTGAGAATATTAGTGTTTCTGATAGATTTTAGGCCAGCAGAGAAGGCTTTGAAGGCCCTCACAGCCCACCACTGGTAGAAACTGAGTCACCTACTTTGGCTCCTGGTTTGTCTTTGTCCTCAAGACGCCCCAATTCTTCTGGTCCCAAACTGAACAGCTCCTCTACAAACAATACAAAAAAAAACAGATTAAGGAGCTGAATGGTCTCCTGCTGACCTGCTGCTGCTGTCTGTACCTCTAAACTCTGGGGTGAACAGCAGAGTCTGGAGCAGAGAGTTGAGGTAGCAGGTCCCTCCCTGATTTTTAATGCCGCACAGATTGCTTCTTCCTCGGGGTGGAGGCGGGGGCTCCTCGCCCCCTTTAGCAGTGCTCCCTTTGTTGGAGGTCGAGGCGAACCCTTCGTCCTCTTCCTCCTCAAAAAGGTTTCCAAACATGTCAATGTGGGTTTTATTTCTCGGTTAATTTCACTCCCAATTGTGATGTGGATGTTTCCTCCCAGTAAAACGCCTGTTAGCACTCCGCTGTACACTCTTGCTATCTCATCTTGGTCTTGCCAAGCTCCCGGTTGATAATAGTCGGACTGACTCGAAAATAAGAGGAATTCACGGGGCTAAACATCGCGACCAGACCCCGGTGTGAAAGCTGTGGGTGTCTGGTTGAGTAAATCAATAGCAGCTTTGATAAGCTAAGTGAAAAGACTCAAATCTATCAGTCTGTCACACACACACAAAAAATGTAAATAAAAGACACTTTGATTTATCCAAACAATGACTATAAATAAACCTCAAATATGGCTTTCAAAAAATACTCTTTCTCCTGCTGTAAGTCTCAAAACAGAAAGCTGGCGAAACGTAAATAGAAACACCATAGCTGAACAGTAGGCGGCCATGATTCTTCCTGGGAGAAACCAGCCGCGATGCATTGTGGTACTTGTAGTACCTCGCATGGTCAAAATGCGCCCTTGACAGGAAAATTAGGGATATGTTTGGAATACTTAACCTTAACATATTCTTAATCAACGATAGAAAATAAAATATTGAATAGTGTTTAATTTTATTATTATTCTTTTTTTCAAACAGAACATTTGGTTTAAATACCACATTCCCTACAGGCTCATATAACTGAAGCATTGTGGATGTTGTAGTCTTTAGTTAGAATCATTAACTTAAATTGTTTGCTGGTGGTTAAAATGATTTATGTAGCAAAAAAAAGCGATGTTAACCAAAACAATTTAAAAAAACAAGTAAGTACAAGTAAAGCAAAACTTAAAAGTGTATTCTTGACATTCTGACATGCAAAGCATTATTAAGATAAAAGCCAAAATCTAGTTTCAAACTTATTGCAGTCAAAGGCAAAAAGTGTATGGGGGACCAATCCTGCCATAATTAAAAATAAATACAGATATAAATAAATCAGTCGTGGGCGGTGAATATGGTAACTAGGCCTTGAGTGGGTGCCCCTCAACTTTATACTTTTTATCCTTTGATCTCCATATATACATAGCACAGATGCCTATCTGGGGGCGTGAACAAATCAGCCTATTGTTAACACTTTGAACATGACGTGATAACATGGATGCAGCTATAAAGCCAACATGTTTGCTTAAGAGTACATTTATTTTTAAGGAAGCCATGCGTGGTTGAAGATGATGGGCTCGAGCTCGTTCTCCAGGTGGCCACAGGTGCTCATACATGCCCAGCATGTCGCAGAGAAAGCTGCGAAAGATGAGAAGTTGGTCAAGGCGACGTGTTTAGTACTGACAGTGGACCACTGGATATCTGTCATAACTACCTTGGTGTTATTGCACACCTCATCGATGCAAGCTGGGAATTTCACACCTTTGTTTTAGGTAGGCAATGTTATGTAATTTTAAATTTCATTTTACCACGACACCTTGAATGATTACTACAAAATTATTTTTGCTTCTTGATGATTGCTTTGGTGAATGTGGGTAAAGTGGGACACTTTATGAAAATGTTGGTTCAGTGGTATTATATGATGCATTTTGGAAACAGGAAATGAGCCCCTGGTCTAATGCACCATCTGACTAGAGAAACCTGTTCAAAGACTTACTTTCACTTATTATTTAGGTAGCACACACATATCATCCTTATCATATTTTATTCTTACCCGTATCCTATTTTATTCTTATCCTTATTTAATTCATTTTCTTATGTTATTTCCCGCAAGGAATTATTAAAGTAAATAAAGTAATTCTGATTCTGATTAATGAATCCCTTTGGCAGAAAACAAATTACCCATTTTAATCTGGATTAATTCCAAGATAACAGTGAAATTAACATAGATTTTAAAAAATGTATCTATGCCCACCTCTTTTATATATATATATATATATATATATATATATATATATATATATATATATATATATATATATATATATATATATATATATATATATATATATATATATATATATATATATATATATATATATGTATACATATACATACACACACACATTTGGATATCAATTTGCAATGATGGGTGTCAAGGGGTTAATATCACCACTTTCACATTTTAACAAAAGAAACGATCAATAGTATTCAAATATGAAATGCAACAAGCGCAGGTATAACTGAGACAAAGATTAGTGTGAGCGAGAACGCTAAGATCAATTAAGCAAGAAGCCCAGTTAAGAGAACCGCAATCCTCTACCTCATAACCACAGCTCTGACACATTTACACCATCAGGAGCTGTTCAAATTCAATATGCATCTAAATACCAGATAAAATGGAGATTAAGTGTGAAAATAAAATATATATAACACTCACAAGATGTGCTGATTATTTACAAACAAAATCCTATTTCCTGTCTTTGTGCAGGAAGTCTTTGTATCTCCATTAAGGATCAGAAGAACTTTTAACAAGAGCAAATCTAAAATGCAGATTGTCGTTAGCTTAACTTGGCTGTAAATATTTTTGCTCTAACTGACCAATCAGAGGACAGAAAATGCTGACAAATGTGTGGGTCCTCTAGCTGCCCCCAAATCGGAAATATTATTGGTTGAAGAAAATGTTCCTCACTGATATTGTTAGGTAACATCAGCCAGTACTGCTGATTCTGAAGGCCCTGGGCAGATCTGATTTACATAGCAATGCACTAAGGCTGAAATCCGATTGGACAAAAAATATAGAGACCACATAAATGTAAAAGAAGCAGCTCAGTCATCAAGTGAAACGCAACAAATTAAGAGAATTAATTATTTTTCGAATAAATTGATAGAGATGGAAAGTAGAAAATTAAAGTTTAGAAGGCTTTGAAGGCCCTCGCAGCCCGCCACTGGTCGTTACTATGCAGTTGTTTATCTCTTCTGTAATGGCAGTGCACTGTCATGAGGTGGGATATCCAGAATGTATGAGGACACGCAATGCTATCTATTTTTATTTTTTTTTTTTATAAATACTGGACTTTTCAGATTGTTTTTAACCCTTGTTTACACTAAAAAAATAAGCATTTTTTAAAAGTGTAGATCTCTGATTCGTAGAAAGACAGATAGCAGGCAAGCAGCCAACTTCACACCATTAAAGGTAAGAAAACTCTCTCTTTTGAGACTGATGCTATAAATATTTAATTAGGGAACCACAAGGTAGAGGAAATTAAACTAATTAAAAACATTTATTATAAATAGCAACTAACTGTTGGTTTTCATGATATGTTTATTTGTGTAATAACTTATTTAACTGCTTTTTGTGTACTGGTACAGTTGTAAATTGAAGATAATGTGTTGACTTTATCATGTATACGGTATGCAATAACTAAATTGTTCTTCTTTAAGCAGGATAGTCAAAAAAGAAAGACATACACATCCAAGCAATGTCTCAAGCTCCAGTAAGTCATTCTGAGTTTAAACTTTTCTTATGAAGAACCATAATTTTGGTCCACATTAGGCATCAAAAGGGGTTTACACTTTATTCAGTGGTGCCAAATAATTGATGGATTTTTCGTTTTTGTTCTCTTACAGATGGATATCAGTAATGTGGAACAATTTTGTGAAGGTCAGCAGCATGTGGAAAAGAGAGACCTTGATCAGCTGAATATCTCTGAGGAATCAGTACATCGCTGTGACCACTGTGGAAAGGGTTTTAAGAGATCTCAATGTCTGAAAAGACACCTGCTTATCCACACCGACGAAAAGCCTTTCCTCTGCCATCTGTGTGGGAAGCAATTCTGCCAGAAAGGACATTTGAATTACCATCTTGCCATTCACACTGGCGAAAAGCCTTTCGTCTGCTATCAGTGTGGGAAGCAATTCCGCCAGAAAGGAGATTTGAATCGCCATCTACTCATTCACACTGGCGAAAAGCCTTTCGTCTGCTATCAGTGTGGGAAGCAATTCTGCCAGAAAGGACATTTGAATTACCATCTTGCCATTCACACTGGCGAAAAGCCTTTCGTCTGCTATCAGTGTGGGAAGCAATTCCGCCAGAAAGGAGATTTGAATCGCCATCTACTCATTCACACCGGCGAAAAGCCTTTCCTCTGCCATGTGTGTGGGAAGCAATTCCGCCAGAAAGGAAATTTTAATTACCATCTATTCATTCAAACCGGCGAAAAGTCATCTACATATCCACACCAGAGTCCCTACATGTGCAGGAGGTGTGGAAAAAGCTTCAGACCATTGAAATCTGTGCAACATCATCTGGAAATTGACACAAAAGAAGAAAATCCTACCATAGCGGAGGCTTCACTTCCTGTTATGCTTTTCCTTATCTGAGACCAAAGCTTAATTTTAATCTTTAATAAAATTCACTTGCATTCAAAGACTTTTATATTTGTTCCTTTTGCAGCTATAGTTCTGATAAAATTTGTACATATTCCTCCATTTTTAGCTTCCTTTTAATGGCTTCCTGTTAAATCCAGAATTACATTGACCAGATAATGGAAGACCCAGATTTAACCGGAGCAAGAGCCATTTAAACAGTTTATTGGAATGAAACTGGCACTGGTTGGGAGAGATTCACCAGAATCAGCAATTGCAACACAGAATACAGGTCAGAGATCCAAAAGAAACTAAGACAGGTCCGATGGGGGTCAGGCAGGTAGGCAGGTTTACAGAAATACTCGTAATAATCTGGCACTAGTCACTGGTCTGAGAGCTGGTTATACAGTTAGTTAAGAGGGAAAATCTGATGGAGGCTGAGTGGAAACAGGGCAGAGCTTACAGGTGTGTTGAATCCTGAATCAAACCAGCACTCATGCCAGGAAATATGACAAGAATAGAATTCAAAATCCCCCTTCTCACCTATAAAGCCATAAACAACCAAGCTCCAACTTATAAACTATTATTTCAAACTGGTTTAAAATAAAATCTGATGGCTATCAGCTTTTGAATGATCCTTTTATACTTAGTGTCAGGATGCAGCAGGCAGCACTGGGGAGTTTTCTGTTGAAGAAAATGCTCCTCCCTAATATTGTTAGGTAACATCAGCCAGTACTGCTGATTCTGAAGGCCCTGGGCAGATTTGATTGAGATAGCAATGCACTAAGGCTGAAATCCGATTGGACAAAAAATATAGAGACCACATAAATGTAAAAGAAGCAGCTCAGTAATCAAGAGAAACTTTACAACATTAAGAGAATTAATTGTTTTGAATAAATTAATGGAGCTGGAAAGAAGAAAATTAAAGTTTAGGTTGAGAATATATGTTAGTGTTTCTGATAGATTTTAGGCCAGCAGAGAAGGCTTTGAAGGCCCTCACAGCCTCATTGAAATAAATGGTCCAAAAATAAATAAGCATACAATTAATTGGCCCCCAAAAATACAATAAACAAATAAATGTAGAGAGAAATTAAATTATACAGTGAGGCATAAATGTATATATTTCTTTTACTTAACTTCTTTGTTTTTCATCTTTGTAATAATAATATAATATATTGTAATATATAATAATAATGACCTTATTTATTTATTGTCTGTTATAATCTTCAACTTTATTTATTTATGAAATAAATAGGGTAAAAAAATACAAAGGAAGAATAAACTAGACAAAAATATTATAACATGCACATAAATAAAGAAATAAAGAAATAAGTAATAAAAAAAAAAAGTTGAAGATTATAACGGACAATAAATAAATAAGGCAAGGGCGTAGGTTTGATTTGAACTTTGGTAGGGACACTATTGGTTGGGTGTCATTGGTGCTATGAAATATGCATGCCCTTTTTTATGTTTGACATGAGCATCAGTACTGATGAGAGGAATTCATTGTTTAAAGAGAAAAGCATCATTTTGCTACATTAATAAAATTGTATAAGCACTTCACTCACTAGATGCTGTTTATCAATGTTTGAAGTATCAGCGGCTCTGAAGAATGAATTAGGACTGTTTTCCACTTTGAAAATGGTTTCATTTGAACGACTAAGAGATAAGGTAAATACAGTATTTTCTTTTAAAGATATAGAATTGTGCAGAGTTAAACCCCACTCTTTTTACCTACTATGCTCTCTCTGTATTAAGCAAAATAATACATTCATTAAAATATTAACTTCACTATAAAAGTTGAACATCTGGGCTTTAGTTACTCTGTGTAGCCCATTTCATGTATTTTATCTGGGGCTCAACAAATGAATCATATTAATTGATTATTTCAATAATCGTCAACTAATTTAGTAAGTGATTCATCATTAACTGGAGAATAGAGACTCTAAAACATAATATAAATGTAAAATGTGCCTGTCTCCGACAGAGCAACCCACTTAGATCAGTAATTATACCAAAATTGTAAAAATACTATATATATATATATATATATATATATATATATATATATATATATATATATATATATATATATATATATATATAAGATTAAAAAAAATGTTTTGTCTGTCAGTATTCTCCATCCAGAACTCCTCATGAGGAAATATTTTAGTATCACCTGGTTTATTTAGACATCACCTGAAGCACTGAAGGGCAGCTGCTTACCTACAAGCTGCCCTGGATCTTTATTACTGCATATCTGTGTTTCCTATAATCATATAATGTATAAGTGCGTTTTTAATAGTAAAGGATTAAATGTAACACAACCTTTTATCATCGTCCTATATTGCTACTGTCTGACTGTTTAAATAGCTCCTTATGTCTATTTTCTGTTTTAGTGGCATCATCTACAAACACAACACTGAGCATGAGCCTGAGTGTATTAAAATATAAAATCACTATTAACAATTATAAAAGACAATATAACACTATCTTATCTGTAATTTAATAATATCCAAAATAAACAGCCAGATTCAAGCATTTTTACCAGACATTAATTTTTATAGTAATTTACTTATAGACTGTGTGGAAATCTATTTAAGATAAAATCAATGTTAACATTCTGCCTCTGTTTGTTCTTGTCTTTATCCTATTTCTAGAAGTAGAAATAGTCAATGAAATAGAACTATTATTATGTAGAACCCTAATTATGCTTTTAAACGATAAACAGCAGATGTTTAGGCACCATTTCTTGTTGTTATCCTCTATAAGAGAAATAACACCCGCTAATAATTATAGCTGAACTTCCTCAAAGAGTCATCAAAAAATGAAAACAGTAATACTAAATATCGGTAAAAAGGAAACCCTCACATTTTCTTTTTCAGTCGGCTGTGGCTAAGAATCAGAAATGTTGATGGCTTACAGCCTTTATTTATCCATTTTTCCAGCAGTCTCAGAACTCCTGGCTGACTCAGAATATTTCGTTTTATAAAAGAAAAAAAAGGTTTTTGTTTTTAGTGTACATGATATTAATTTTTTTTATTGGGACTAGTTTTGTAGCCTAATATTAATTGTAGTAACCGCGGCATTCTAGTGTGAATACATTTTCAATTTTGTGCTCCAAGCACACTCGGACTAGAAAACAGCCAATCAGAGAGAGAGAAGGCGGAACCTAAGGCAGAACAACCAATGAGAGTGGAGTTAAACAGCGCAGCACAGTTCCATGCGCTGCTGCGTGAAAGGGACAGGAGAGACCAGGCAGAGGAGCTGCGAGAGGAAAAGAAGCCACTGCTGCAACAACTACTGCTGTAAATTATAAACATGTTGCTCACATCCAATTATTGGTAGGGACAATTAGGTCGGTTCAAAATGTTGGTAGGGACATGTCCCTATGGTCCCTATGCAAACCTACGCCCATGAAATAAGGTCATTATTACAAAGATGAAAAAAGAAATTAGCTATTTAAAAGAGATATATACATTACGTCTCACTGTATAATTTAATTTGTATCTACATTTATTTGTTTATTGTATTTTTTGCGGGCAATTAATTGAATGCTTATTTATTTTTGGAGCATTTATTTATTTCTGTATTTATTTTTAATTATGGCAGAAATGGTTCTCCATAAAAAGCTGCTGTCCAGCAAAGTTTAAGATCACAGTTAAAAGACTCACCAAATAAAACAAAGGTTGTGTTGGAACAGTCGTTTCCCTACGATATCCTCATATTACATGAGTTACCTCTGTCGATTTTATAATCTTTTACATTTATATTGACAAATCCATGAAAAAATACAAAACATAAACATTTAAGAACAGCAGGGGAGTGAGGGTAATAATTAAAAAATGTGTGGTTGAAATACTTCAATTAGATTTTTTTTTTCTGCATATTTTTTCCTATATCTTTCTGCCATAAAGGTGCTACATTGGGATACACACATCAAATTAATTTAAAAAATGTACAAATATAACATTAAAAGGCATACTAAAAATCGCTGTTATTGAAATATGATAATTTGAGGGCTTGAGCTTTTATCTGTTTCCCAGAATATTTAAAGAATAAATCCACATCATGTGTTAAAATGATGATATGATAAAAGTTTTTATTAAATTGTGTCTATAAAACATAAACTCTCCAGTATATACAAAGATATATTAAAACATTTACATGACCACAATACATCATAAAGTAATTGAAAACACAAAGCCATTTGCACTCTGTTTTAGTAGGTTCTGAGCTTGAAAACTTTGGAGAAAGGCTCTGTGGCACTGGAATAGATCAGAAAGGATTCTCCATTAGAGCTGAAAAACTCCCAGTCACTGCATCCGATCGTTGGGAGCCAGTGAACAGGAACAAATCCTTCATATCCCTGCCACCTATAAAAAAAAAAAATAAAAAAAAATAAAATACTGTTGACTATGCTTTGCAAAACTATTCACACCCCTTCAAACTATATTTCAGTGTTGTCCTGTTGCAACGACACACTTTAGTGTATTTTCTATGTAATAGAAATACCAAATATGAAGTACATGTTAATTTAGTTCTATTTAATCTAATGTGCCAATATGTGATCAGGTTTAAGACGAAGTTCCCATAAAATAACCCGATGTTTTTAATTGTAACCTGACAAAAAAAGCCCTTAAAAATGGCACATCTATTGTGAGGTATAATACATTTATTTTAAAAAATGCAAGCGTTTTCTTTTTTTAATAAAAAGGTACACACTATATGTAAGTGTTTGCTTCTAAGATGGTTTCATGACAGGTGCCCCATGGCAATAAGGATTGACGAAAGACATCACACTGGGTGGGGACTTGTTGACAAGCCGAATACCTGTAAAGAATGCTGTTGAGAGAGTAGGATTCTCCATTATATGAGTTTGCAACAACCAAGAAATATTCTTCCCTGAGGCTGAAGAACTCCCAATCCAAAGCACTGCAGTAGGAAAAAGATGGTTAGACGGAATGTCGATAGAGTGAAATGACTGCAAACATTTTTAACCACAAATAATATTTCAAAGTCTGTGTTTGTACATGTGCATGTATCAGATTTGTCTCATTACCTGTAGGTAACTATATCCTGGAAGCGAACAAATAGCTGTCCACTCATGTCGAGCTCATAGATGGTTGAGTTGACGGTGTACTGGTCGGGTCCATTGCCCTCCAGTCTCTGACCATTAGCTACAACCAGAAATACTCTGCTGCCAATCTGGAACATTTCCCAGTCTGTGGCGCAGAATGTCTGCAGTAGCAAAAAGTCAGTCAGTAAAAAGCTTCTAATAGGGTGCAATTAAGTCCAAAATTGTTCAAACCCCTGGTAGATTTAAACTCAAAATTAGTATCATTTAATAAGATTAATTCCTGCTAGGACTAGAGACAGACATCCCTGAAAAGATGAATAAAAAGTGGTCAGGTAGTGGAATACAAATAATTGCTTTGGCCTGCATTTTAATTAAAAAATGTCATTTTGAAATTATATACAGCCTACCTCTCTTAACAATCAGTGGGGGAAAAAAATATATAGTTCATCAATCAAGAGCTTCTTATAATTGCCTTCCAGCTCTTAGCATGTTTCTGCTGGTGTTTTAATGATTTCTCTTTGGTGATGTGCTCCAAGCCTTTGTGGTTGTAATGGCTTCCTTCTAAACTTCAGATTAATTTACAGATTTACTTTTTGATAAACCGGGACTCTGGTTATTAACAACATTAATAATCACACTGGTGAGATGAACGATGTTGGTAGAACAAAATCTGACAGGGATATGAATGTTTTTTTGTTTGTGATTGCATTTTTTTAAGTAGAAGTGTCAACAAAGATTTAAGTTGTAAACAGCTGTTTAAAGGGGAAAAAATAATAAAAATTAAAAATCTATTAGAAGTTGCTGTAATATTGTGTAAAGTCTTTAGAGAATAAAATAAAAGCGTTTTGGGCAATGTGGCCAAATTTAACCGTAAAAACCAAAAAACATATCTAAAATTGTTTAAGTACCAATTGGTTTGTTTTTTTGTCAAGAAATTGCAGGAATCACAACCAGTAGGAGATATATGTATGAAGCAGAGTTATCCCATTTAGCTAATAAATGGATCTGGACATGACACCACAACCAACCCAACCATGTTCCAGTTGCAAGTCTCTCACAGAGTGATGTGCTAATTACTCTGCTGAGAGACAAATTAACCTTTATAAGAACAACCTAGCAGGAATGTACTTAACTGCCAAATTACACTCTGCTTAACAGAGGTTGAACTCTTCAATACTGATTTAAAGGGATGCAAACCATCAGATGTAGAAATTAATCCACCATTACCAGTTGCCAGATTTGACTTTGTGAATGGAGCTCATCTGCTTTTTTGGATTTCTAAACTCAGTGTGAATTTCGAGGTTAAAATCTGCTACCACATCAGAAATGTACGCCTTTTATTAAAAAACAACATTCTCGACCATGCAAAAACCCATAGTTTGTTTCTTCCAAAGTTTTTGCACGGTTTTTTAAGTTTGCAAACAAATGTTTATTTTAAATAGACTAGCTGCAGCAACAAAACATTATTACTCTAAAACCTACAGTATTTATATCGCTGATGTATAAATCATAATTAATGGTGCAACCCATATTAAAAAAATTTCCTGCTATGTTTAGATACTGGCCTGCACATTGCTGGACTTAGAGTGAATACAAGAGTAGCTACACCTAAAGGAAATATGTCCAGTGACACACAAAAAAAACCTATTAAATGTAGACTCAAACTAGTTGAGTTGACATAATTGCTAAATCAATTTGCATGGCAAGAAAACAGTGAGTGTTGTTTAATCATAACAAAACTAAAGGAAATACAGGAGCTAATGCTTATTGAAAAATGTATTTACTGTCTTCTCTGGTATTAGCCAAGCCAGCTGTCAGAAATCCAGCTTCTCATGTTTCTTTGATGATTTCAGGTGATTTATTGCAACCAGCCCCGAGGGGTTCTCTCGAACCCCCTCCCCACCTGTGGAGTTCCCCTTCATTACAAATTTCTTTGTGTTTTGTCGCATGGCAATTAATGTGTCAACACACTCACTTTAGATGTAGCCAGATACAGATAAAATAGTTCATATCAGTTACAAAGCACCTCCATCACTAGGGCAAAGCATGCCAAACCACAACCTCTATCTTGATCATTGTCCTTCCTTCCTTCCTTTCTCTTTTCCTGGCTAGATCTTTATAATCACAATGATACAGATCTCATTAGCTGAAATCAACCCCCAGCAAAACGCTACCATCAACTGTTACAGTGAGTAGATTGGCAGTGATACTATAATCAAATAAAATCCATTTTAAGTCCACTTTGTACCATTTTGATGTAAATGGGATCTTAAAACACACCTTGATTCTCTGGAACACTTGGAATCTTCCATGGATCCAAACATAGATTACAGAGTCCACAGACATGGACACTCCATCAAAAGCATTTGCCACCACTAGGAAATGGTACGGTCCAACTTTGAAGAACTCCCAGTCATAGGCTCCCAAAGTGATCAGCGTCTGGTGGGCCTCAAAAGACTTTGTTGATCTGTTCCACTTATAAATCACGCTGCTTATGGTGTGATTATTGTTTCCTTAAAGACATTGTAAGAGAAATAATTTATTTATTCAAGCTGCATTTCCAAAACAAAAAAGAGCCACTGAAATATGGTGCCAATATGGGTTATTAAACTTAATTTAACATCACATAAATATTGCCAGTTCTGGGTTCGATTCGCGGCCCGGGTTCTTTCTGCATGGAGTTTGCATGTTCTCCCTGAGCATGCGTGGGTTCTCTCCGGGTACTCCGGCTTCCTTCCACAGTCCAAAAACATGACTGTTAAGTTAATTGACTTGTCTAAATTCTCCTTAGGTGTGAGTGTGTGTGTGAATGGTTGTTTGTTCTGTGTGTCTCTGTGTTGCCCTGCAATGGACTGGCGACCTGTCCAGGGTGTACCCCGCCTCTCGCCCATTGACTGCTGGAGATAGGCACCAGCACCCCTTGCAACCCCACTCGGGACAGGCATGTCAGATAATGGATAGATGGATAAATATTGCCTAAGTGAATTCTTTAAATGGAAGAAATCTTTCTCAAACAACGTGTTGTTCCAAGTCCCTTCAAGATTTTGTCACAACTGGCAATGTGTCTTTTTATGGAGGAATTGTTCCCCATTGCTTTGCAAGATTCTTTTAATTAAGCCACATTACAGAGTTTTTTTTATTATAAACAGTTTGTTGAATATTAGGGCATGTTAGCCGGACATTCTATTTAATCTGTGCTCCAAGAGAGATATAGGCTGTGTCCGAACGCCTAGTGGATGAAAAGACTCAAAATTTCCCACAATGCATCTCAAAAAGTAGTGCTCATCCACGGTCACAAGCAGATGTATCTCAGAATGCTTTCCGAGAGCTCTCCTTGCAAAGTGTTAGTGGATTTGTTGTCACAGCGACCCGCTGTTGGTTAGCGACAGAGGTGACAAATAAAGATGGTGCAGGCACGATGCAAGGAGGCAGAATCACGTGACCAACGTGGAGCAGAAAGTAGTGATCATATGTCCAAACAGTAAGTTAACTATATAGTCCACTATATAATCCCTGTTCTATATAGTGATTGAGGGATTTAGGGCTTCTGGCAGACGTTACTTCGGACACAGCCATAATGTAGCAAATCAATCCCAGACCACCCCACTACCACTACCATGCTCGACTGTCAGCAGGTTGCTTTTGGACTGAAAGTATTTCTGAGTTTTATGCCACACATAACCTTGTCTAAATATTCCACTGACAGATCATAAAGTCTTGGAGATTCTCAAGATGTGTTTTCACAAATGTAAGAAAGGCCTTTGAGTTCTTAAACAGTTGTGGTTTTTATCTGAAAATATGTTATTATCCAGTTTCTGCTTTTTCCTACAGTGGATTCAGAACCTTAACTGAGACACGTCAAGCTCTTAGGTATATATATATGGGTCATTTTTTGACCACATGATAGATGTCAAGGTTGTGTCTCTTATCTTAATTCCTTTAAATTAAGCATCTGTTACTTTTTTCGATCTTTTCAGCTGCTTAATATTTACACATAGGTTTGGTTTTAATATTTAACTGATTCTCCAAGATAGTAAATGGAAATATGGTTAATCATAGTTTAACCACAATTCAACAAGGGGATAAATATTTTAAAAACTTATTTTTGTATTTGCACAAATCATCATTATTAAACAAATTGAATATAGAAGAGCAAAAGCATGAGTAGGACTGTAATATATTACCCTTTCTGTGATTGGCCACAGCAAGATATGTCTGGTCATTAATGTTAAAAGCCTCCCAGTCTCGAGCGCAGTAGGTCTGCAGGGTCTGGAACTTCACAAACTGTTTTCTTCTTCTGCTCCATTTATAAATCACAGAAGAGTCCGATTCAGACTCTTTCTCTAAAGATTTGTTTTTTTCAGTCCCAGAGTTTGACACCACAAGATAAGCCTAGGAATAAACAACAAATTAGAGGTAATCAAAGCTCCAGTTCAGGGTGCGATTTCAAAAATTTAGTGAGAAATAAATAGATGTGATTTTTCCATCGGTTTATACCTTCTTTCCTATTTGGAAATGTTTCCAAGCCAGAGCTCCATAAGTGCTGATGTTCTGGTAGAGCTTGAAACCCAATTGGGTCCAGAGATACACAGCTGAACCAGAGGCTGAGGATCTGTGAGCCATAGCAGCCATAAGACCCACGCCCTGGATCTGAAACACCTGAAAATGAGAAAAAACAAGAAAATTAGTTTTAAACCAGGCAACAACGCAGCATTAAAAAAGTAAAGTTGGAGAAGTACCTCCACATCATGAGTCTCAGAGCTGGTGATAAGGTCCTGATGCTCCAAAACATAGTCCAGTCTTTTATGGTCTGTTGGTGTTTAAAGAAAAGTGATTTTGCTATATATCATAAGAAGAGAAACTTGCTTGTTTTTAGAATTTGGATGCATACCCTCCAACACAGTGATCCACACTGATCCATCACAGATATAAAGTCCTTTTTTGAGAGGATTAAACCACAGCTGGCCTTGCAGCAACGTAGAGCATGGCTTCTCCAAACCCACCAACAGTCGTCCTGCAGTTCCTGAAGGATCGGATTTAGGGCAGAGCAATCAGAGCGAACTCTCCAAGATGCATTCCTTGTGAAGTCAATGTACAAATTACCAGAGGAAGTTGTATGTCTGTCATTCTGCCTCTTTCTGACAGGCAGGTCTAAGAGCAGAGGGGGAACTGACAGAGCTGTAAGCTGGGGGTCAGAAGACGGGCAGATCTGACGGGAGGCATCCGTGTTTGGCACGAGAACCAGTTGTCGCATCAGGCCCTGAACATGTGGCAACAGATGAGATATTCATCTACAAGCGTTTGGGATGGTATCAAATTTCCTTAAAAATGCATCATAGTTTTAAAGTCAACTTACTGAAAACAAGCCCTTCCATCTCCCCCGACTGCCAATGTGGAATCTGGATCCCTGAATGCTGAGATCTGAGAGGAAAGGCCTCGAGGGAACACTGTAATAAAAGACAATCTTAACCTAAAGGGCCAATACCGCTTTACCCTGGTATTCAAAACCCTTGGGTTTTTGTTTTTTTACATATGGTCATATTTTACACATTTTAATGGATTTTACTGGGATTTTGTGTGATTAACTTCACATATAGAGCATCTGTGGAAAGTGCAAAGCAAAGGTTAAGGTTTTCAAAATATTACAACATGTTAAAATCTGAAAACTGTGGAACGCAGACACAGAATATTTATTTAGTAAACTGATACAGATATACCTCACAGCTGTGATCTTTCAAGATTTAAACTGGCGATACAAAATAGATATAGACTGCGAAAAGCATCTTAATTCCATCTTAAAGTGTTTTATGAAAAAGTCTTTGGTTTCAAGCCTTTTACAGCAATGTTTAACACTTTTCCACTGAGAGACTGTTAAATAAAATTCTTCTATTCAAAATGGCTAAAGCTCTGATTGGTTGGATGACTGGTTAAATATAAAGGTTGTTGTCTATCAAAAGGTTATTTTTTCTGATAAGGTCTGGGCTTTCCTTGGCTCATTATAATACCTGCGCAGCTAAATCTTTTTGTTGGCTGTTACGTAGGAGGTTGTTCTCCTTCCTAGTAGCAGGTCTGTTGCAGCCTACAGCAGAAATTCTGTTAGGATTGTCCAACATTTAGCTACCTTTTTATTTGCTTAACCCGATTTCCTGTCCCCACTGAAAAAAAGGATTCCCAAAGTATTATGCTCCCTCCTTTATGTGTCCCTATATTTAGACCAAAAAGTTTAATTGTGGTGTCAATTGATTGGAATGCCTTATTACAAATTTTCACAGCTTTGTCACACTCCTTTTATAATAATTTCCGGGTGACAGAATGAACTGTGCTCCATGAAAAACTCAATGCTCGAGATTTTGTTTAGATTCCACCATCTTGGTCTTTTATGGAACTCTGGTCGCCTCTATAGGCCCCGGAGTCTGCAGGGCGAGTCTTGGGCCACTCATTCCTGCTATTGAGCTATTCTCTTTCTGAAGAAACCTTGTAAATGCATTATGCATACACATGCATACTGTTTTGCTTGAAGGTTAACATACCCTCCCAGTAAAGAAAATGATATATTCACACTAATAATTCAAATAATACAAAATGGAAAACAGTAATAATTAATAAAAAAAAGCTACTAAATAGTACTTAAGTGAAATAAAATACTGATTTAGAATTTAGAAAAATGTTGGACCGGATTTTGTTTATGTTATTGTGATGTAGGGGAGCTGAATGCACATTTTTATTTGTCAAAAACAGAAAACTGTGTTTCCTCTTTTTTTTTAATACACTTCAGAAATATTTGCTGCTCTGTGGCAGTCAATCGCCATGAATCCTAACAAATAAACTGAAGTTTTTCTTTAATCTTTATTTTTTCTTCCTTTGGCACCTTCTTTTTTTTTTCTTTGACTATTTGAACTAATGTAATGAGTAAATTTCTCCACAGTGAGATCAATAAAGTCAATCAATCAATCAATCAAAAAAAAAGTTTTTTTTACATAATTTCTTTCCATGTAATGGAAAAAAAAGAAGGTTAAAACCTTTGAAGGGCACCGTTAGCTATTTTTGGTGTATAAATTAACTTTATTGCTTCCGGCTAAAGTAATACTTGCATTTTGGAGTAAAGAAACAAGAACATGAGACATGAACTGTGTTCTTAGAGCTTCAGAGATTGTACTCCACTGTATTTCAGCATCCATCATTCACTGTCAGGGTGCAAAGGTGTGACTTTAAGGTGCAGATACATTTGAAGAAGTAAGACCATTTTGTTGTGGTCAGATATCAGTGTCCTATGGGTAAACAGGGTGAGGAAAAAAGCAAGAACAAAGAAAGCTGTGCTTACATTTCCAATGGTGAGCCGCAGTCCACTGTCAGCTTCATGTGTTTAGGGCCAATAACTACAACCAGTGTGTGCCACTGGTTTGGAGATAGATGCAGACCTTGTAAGCTCCAGTGCTCTGCTGTTTTCCCGTGACTTTTAAAAATAAAGGTCAGGCCATTCTGGGATAATTTCAGGCCAAGAAGGATCTCTCCTGGTTTCCCATCACTTTCGGTTTTCTTCTTTCTATTGGGCTGCCGCTCATCTTCCGAAATAAATTTCTCATTTTTATTTTCCAATACATCATCCCTCTCCTGTGCAGGGCTCTCCACATGTTTTGGTCCCATCAGAGAAAATATGTACTCATCTCTCTACAACAAAGAGAATAAATACACTATAATAAGAATTTTGGTTTTGATCAAAATTAACATTTAACTCTTTGAAGATATTTCTACTTCAGAACATTTTTGACCAAAACTGACATTTTGACTTTTTTATTACCTGAATAAAAAAAGATTCTGCTGCATCGCCATGGTATCTATGAAAACCTTACGAGAGTACCTTAGCCAGTGTGACAGATGCTTACCTTGGGTGCAATGCGGTGTACTTTTACTGTAACAACAATGGAGAACTCTTTGGGGAAAAGGTCACAGTTCACCAGGAGCTGGGAGGCAAGGAAGCTCATAGATGTATCCGGGCTGAGAAACTGGACCCCCCTCAGTCCAGCTGACTGCTTCAAACGCACCCCAGGGACAACTCTGGATGTGTCCCTCTCAAGGACAAAAGACAGAAGATCCAAGGGAACTAATTCTGAGGGAAACAGACAATAGGCCACAATGGCTGTGAATGGTATGCAATAAATAGCTGGAAAACAACAAACATAAAATAATAGAAGTTTTTTTTTTTTGTTATTGTTGTTTTAATAATCTGAAGAGATCCAAACAAAAAAGAGCTCAGAAATTGTTTGTAATCCTCTGATTTATTTATTTATGATTAAAGTTGAACCAAATGTTTCTCTATTATATATTTTTTTTCTCCTGGGCTGTATGTATTGAACTGCATTCATCTACCCTTTAATTCCATTCACATAGTTCCTACAATTTGTGTATTTTAAAATGAAACCTTTTCCAGGATCAAACTATTTTTATATTAGCTTTAAGATAACTGTTTTTATTCTATTTTTATATATTTGTTGTTGCTTGTTTATTTGTTTCTTGGAACCTCAATCAGTGTTAATCCACTCCACTTAAAATAAATATAATAAATAAATAAAATACTGAGACTTGTAAAATATGGACAAGTTTTGGGTCACTTTTATTTTTCTTCTTATTGTTATTAGTGCAACAGTTATGTACAACTTTGTTGATCTATCACATAACCCAATTAAAGACTTAGTGGTTTGGGGGTGTGATTTACCAAGAAATTTTAAAGTTAGGTTTAAAATTGAATTAAGGTCTAGAAACTGTACATTTCTATGCAGTGATTTCTATGAGTTGTTACTAATAAACAACTAGATCTAAAAGGCAGATTTAGAGAAGAAAAATCATGAGAGGTTGGTGAGGTGTCACTGGAATATTCAGCTGTAAACCATAATATCCTAATGTTTGTAGAAATGTAAAAGTCCTTACTTGTTTGTGAATGTTAAAAACACTCTCCCACCCCTACACATATGCACACAAGCACTCCCCATGAGCAGACGCAGACAGTTGGAATTATCCAAAAGAATTTTAGCTGCAGGGCCTTCCCAGCTTTTAGATGGAGCCATAAACAATCCACTGGGTAATCATTAACTGGATCACTTGTGTTGACCTGAGATGAAGTGACACCTCTAGATTGTAGAATGAAACAGAATACATTAAATTAAATAGCTTCTCACCTGTGCACTGTCTCCAGATGTCTGTCGTTGTCTCTGTGACCCTGAAAGCCCAGATAAGGAGCAGCAGGAATATGTTCATCGACATTATGAACGCGGTCTGCCTCAGTTGCCTGCTAACAGGAATGTCTCCATGTTCGAGGTAATTTCCAGTCTGTTTTTTCTCCCTTGCTCTTTCTTTACCTTCAATGATTCATGAAAGAAAACCATGCCTCCTTCATCTTGATCCCAGTAAGAAAGAATATGTTCAAACTTGAAGTCTTATATCAACTTGATCAGATGTACTGATGCAGCATGAAAGGTCCCTGTGTGTGCTGAACCAAATCCACTCCTCTGTGAAGGGAATCCTGCACCTGCAGCTCCTTTTAAACACCGGAGCCATGCAAATCACTAACCGGCATGTCACTCATCCTCCCTCGACCACAAATTTGGAAACATAGACCGCCAGAGGGGTGTGCTGCCTGGCTGTATTTATATGTTTATGCTTACAGGACGCTGACAGACAGATCAGGGGGGGAGGCACACACAACTTCTGTGTGCAAACAGATGCAAAATGTCAGTCAAAAGTCAATAGATTCAGTCTTAAAGTAAAGCAAAAGAACATGAACACCAGAGTGCCATCTTTGAACTGATGTATGAATGCATATGAGCTGTGTGTTTTAGGTCATAACCTATGAGAGAAAGATACAGTGCCTTGTAAAAAAAAAAATATTCACACCCCTTGATCTTTTTCAAATTTCCTTACAGCTGGAAGCTTTGATGAATGTGTATTTTTGTGATAAATTAACAAAAAAGTGCACAAATGTAAATATCAGAATATTTTTTTTGGGGTTGTTTTAATGATAAGAGTGAGAAAAGTATTTGTTCATATTCCATCCCCATTTACTCCAGGTCCCCTAGATAAAAGCTGGTGCAAACAAAGCCCTTCAGAGATCCTATATGTAGTAAATGACAACTATAGCTGCTCTATGGAGATCTCAGAGGTTTGATAAAATAACAGTCATGGAAACTTGATGAAAGATTATTTATCTCTGACTATATTAGAGGTTATATTAAACCTTTGAAACCCCATCCTCTCAGCCTTCAACCAGCAAATTAACAAGGCAAATGCATTCTGCCTCTCATCTTCATTTACATTAAAATAACAGCCAACTGTATGATCTGTATCCATTGAACAATCTTTCTTCCTGGGAGACACGGGTGGGTGGTAAAATCCTGTTAAGGTAGAGAAAAGTCGATGCGCGCTGCCAATATCTTATGAGTTTCCTTATTACTGGTTTGACTCATCCAACGGCGCTATGATCTTATCACTGATTCAGTTCAGATTAATTAGACCAGTCCCTTTATCAGAGATCTGGGATTCTATATATAGACTCTGGAAACAAAGAACCCAATTTGACTTTGTTAAAACAATGTAACGTTAATCACGTTTTTATCTTTTCCTTAAATCATCCCAGGCTTTGTGAACTACAGCACCCCTCTGTTCCATTGTGTACAATTGTATTTAATTAGTATTTTATAGGTGCATGAATGAGTGCTATAAAGTCTTAGATTATTCAAAAATCAAATCATTTAATATAATCATGAAACTGTAAGATTGTGTTGAGACTTTAGAAATGGGGGCTCATATTGTGGAAGTTAAAAATTACCAGAAAAAAAAAAAAAAAAACTTCATTTAACTTTAACAATAATCATAAAATGTGCATAACTGTTATGGCTATTGTGCATTTTATATAGTCATATTTTTTTGTATTTACATGCAATAAAATTGGTCAAAGTATGAAGTTACTAATTCATTTTGGGAAGTTCCTTAAGAGTAGTTTACCCAATGAGTTTTGTAGTAATTCAGTGCTGCCATCTGGTGGTCATTTCACATTTGTACGTCAGTGGGTAACATAAGCAGTTAAGAGTATTATTGAAAAATAGATTTGCTGCCAATTTTTAAAGACTTTAATCATCAAAGAAAAGATTCGGTAGGAGAGTGTTTTTACCTAAGAAAAAAATTGTTTTTGGGTTAAATAAACATGAAACTAACAACATTTCTGAGTACCAAACTATATTTATTGTATACAGTAGTAAAAGACCACAAATAATGTACAAATCAGTAGAGAAACAAACAAGACGAGACCTGGACCCCATTCTTCATCCATAACAGTGTAGTTCAGCCAGTCGCCAAAAAGATTTCTGTCCAGATAAACCCAGTTGGTAAAATGCAAAGAAAATTGGAAAGCCGATTTGTAGGTACAGATAAAATGTGCTCTTATATCTGTGATGGAAGCTAAATTCACAATCATTGCCAGTAAATAATCTGTGCACAATGAATTACTTACCACTTCTCTAACGCACCATTCAATGAGGAGAGATGGATGTTCAGGAGTTATTTGTGAACTTAAACATGGAAATTAGGAGTTTAAATAACAGATTGCCAATATGTATTTTAAAATAAATGGATAGTGCCATTTAGTCCACCGATAAAAAGGACGCATACAAAAATACAGCTGAATAAGATGGGAACAGTTTAATATAAAAGGGAAATGGCTTTTTAACAGGCTGAGGGACACAAAGGGGGTTTGCTGTTTAGTAATCTTATTCAAAGTGAGACTAAACCTGCTTATTTATAGCAAAACTAAAACTATTGCCTTTTCTGATAACTTTAAACCTCAAAAGCAACCGTAATGTTCCACAGGACGCCCAAACCAGCATGATTTTCTGTAGATTTTTTTTTTAAGCTCCAACTGTAGATTTTTTTTTTAAGCTCCAACTCATTTGGCTCTAGGATGAAAGATTTTGCTTCAGACCAGAAAAGGATCAAAAATAAGCAACTCTTTAAACCGAGCTCATCCCCGAACAAAAAAAAACACTGGCTGACTTTCCTGTTCTCCAGATACAGAGCGATGAATGTATGTTGCATGTTGCACTTCGAACAACAAAGAGGTCGTCTGAGATACCTTCTCTGTTACGTTGCAGAGCATATTTTGTCTTTAGTACAGCAGCTCAGCAGGAAACACGTCAGAGAAAATGACATGTGCTTACAATTTTCTGCTTTAGCTGAGTGTCCATCCTCTCAAATAGGAAGCTGCTGAACTTAAGAGAACAGTACTCAGGAAATCCCAACTCCTGCTGCAAGAAGAGCTGCTTGTATCACAGGGACTGATCATGACCGGCTTTATAGGCAAAAATAAAGACGCATATTACTGAGAAAAGGCGAAACCCAAACCTATTTCAGCAGTACAGAATTATTTTACCCCCTGAGCAAATGGCAATCTGTACAACAGACAGTTCTCCATTAGAAGCTGGGGAGCAGAATGCTAATGATCTAACCCAACACCTCAAAATGTTTAAACCTTGAAATTAAACATACATTGAAAGAGAAGCAGATGATCTTTGGAGTACTGTTCTTAACCTCACAACTAATTTAACAACCATTTGGATATTTCGATACAGAAAGAAAAAAAATTATCTTAAAACCGGAGGCAAAAGTACAAAACAATGAAGCACCTAAAATACATATGTTCAAAAAAAAAAAAAAAAAGAAAGAAAGAAAAAAGCAAAGGAGGAGGTCGAGTTCAGATGGTGCTTCCACTTCAAAATATTCTCGCGCCCCACCGACAGTGACCCCTAAACAAAAAACCAGCAGAGCCTTTTACGGTTTCTGTGGTGAGCCGTTGGTCCAATTACAATCTGCAGCACCAGAAAGGAAGAGAAGGTCCTGACTGGTCATCCACAAAGACCGAGAACACTGAAGCTCAGTCCTGACTAAGAGAGTACAGAAACAGCTGAAGAGCACTGACACGTCAGGCAAAGAATGTCTTTTAAAAAGAGAAAAATAATAATAATAGTCATAACAATAAGCTGGCAGGAGCAAATGGGGAGGGAGAGAGGGTGAAGGTGGTTGAGGGCATGGTCTGAACATGGCCTTCTGTGGGGTAGGTGGGGATGCCAGGGTTTAGCAGCATCCTCCAGTCTGCTGCTGGAAAACATCTATGGTGTCTTCATCCTCCATCTCCAGCTGTAAAAAAGTACAAAGATAAACCTCATATTTAATCCAACAGTAAAAAACCAAAACAATAAAAAGAAACAAGTACAATCATGTTTTAAATGTGCTGTAACCTGTAAACCTTACAAAAAAAAGCCAACGAAGTGCTGTTCTTGGACAGTTTTACCTGTGCAGGTGTATCCGTCTCATTGATTGGCTGGCCATCAAACCTGAACCTGATCTGCCTTATTGAAAGACCCTGTAGATGAACAAAGCAATAAGTGAATGAACAAGTGAAAAACACATACATGCCAACAAAGGTATTTAAATGTCTTTTTCCAAAAACAGAACCTTGTAAAACTACTCAACTTCAGGGTAGTGTAAGGGTAGGTAATTTGTACGCATCAGCCAAAAATCAGTACTTTATCAAGTCTTTGAGTTTGTCTGCAAACATCTTTGCAATGCTGACCGTCTGTCCTGGTCCAAAGTCTTTTCCAGTCCCCCCAATATTTAGCTACACCATCAACTCTAACCAGCTTCCCAGTCCCTCACTAAAAAGGCCTTTGCACAAGATGATGCTGCCACCACCACCGTGTTTGACTGCGAGGATGTATCAAATGGGCATTATAAGAGCGAACGTGGCTTGCAGGTTACCTGTCGTTCGCAGTATGCCTTCATTAGTTTGCTGAGCGGTGTGTGTCGTTTGATTTTGAACTGGACGACTGACCCATCCTGTCCTGCAACTTTGAGGTTGATGTGGTCGTTCTCAGTCTTTACTCCTTCCTGCAGACAAAACATAACATCAGAAACAGCTCTGGTAATAAAAATAAAGCAGGTGAACCAAATATTGGACATATTCTCTGTATTTTTAAACCATCAGAATTGAAAGGCTGCTGAAACAGAAGTGTGGTAAATTATGTGGCATAAAGGAAGACACCAAATAAATTATTGAGCGATATATTTTCCTAATCACCACTTCTACCACAGAATATTTAGTTGAATTTACGAGCAATAAAATAAAAAAAACAAATGAATAGGGGTCTGT
Source organism: Cyprinodon tularosa (assembly GCF_016077235.1). Lineage (NCBI taxonomy): Eukaryota > Metazoa > Chordata > Actinopteri > Cyprinodontiformes > Cyprinodontidae > Cyprinodon > Cyprinodon tularosa. The sequence continues at coordinate 2,087,859 of NW_024038004.1, forward strand.
ATTAAAGAAAATACGAGTCAACATCGCCGTATCTGGGAAAAAACATTAGGCCTCAGAGTGTGTTTTTCGATGCTAACGTTAGCATAATTAGCTCGAGGCTAGGTTAGCACACCGGCGGTCCTTTGGGATCAACTGGAAGTTTAGCTTCAAGCTAACGTTGCTAACTGCTTTGTTTTGTTGCGCGTTTGATCCAACCAGAACCTTTCTAAATGTAAGCCAAACCAAACACAACAGCCCAACGTTAGCATTTAAACGGGTGCGTCATTAGCCGTTGCGATATTTTGCCGCTAACTGCAGCTGCGGCATTATGCGGCGTTGCGGAGTTAACGTCTGACCCTTTCGACAAAAGAGATTCGGAGGGAAAGATATAAACATTTACTGCAGTCAATTTTCTTCTGAAATAAAATATGAAAGTTAACGGGATGTTTATTAATTTTCCACCACGATACAGCGGCTTAGGTGCTTACTGAGTCTATGTTTAGATGTGCGGGTTCCCATTCATTTTGCGAAACTAACACTGCGCCAATTTGGAGAAACGTGCAAACCAAGGCCTCTAGATTGCACATTTACAGGAATTTTTCTTTGCTGCAGCAGCCCCGACTCAGCATCCAGTGCCGGTAAACTGCTGTAAGCCTCCGCCTCTTACCTTTGGCTTTTCCTCTGACATCTCGGTTGTTTTTTTGTGTTAGGGTTTACAGAACAGACCGACGCCGGGCTTTTGTCGTCTTCCTGCCGCCTTCTGCTCACTGTTCTCGTCGATTGCGGGTACGCGCTCTTTAGACCGATGTTAGGAGTAAACCATTGGCTGGGGAAGTCACGTGGTCATTTCATCTCGGGAGCGCGGATTCGGGGCGCGCACACATACAGAAAGTTCGATCACGCGCCCAAAAAAAAAAAAAACTGAGCTTTTTGAGACCCCCAAAGTGCATCTTTTACTGTTAACACAGTTGAAACGTCACTCCTGATGTATCTCTAGTTTCTTTTAAATTAAATATTTGTGTATAGTGTAATACATTTTTTCTTAAGCGATGCCCCATTGAGTTGACTGCTCCCCAAGGGGATGGGTTAAATGCAGAGGTTCATTTCTCCAATGTGAGATCAATAAATTCCAATTATTATTAATATTCCACACCTCAATCCCACAGAAAGGACTGCCTTCACAGAAAAAATGTAGGTAAACACCACCTCGCTGGTCAAAAGGGCACAGAAGCACTTGTACCTCCTGAGGAGGATGAGGATGCCCATTCTGACCAGCTGTCTCACTGTACTGTGTGGAGGCTGCAGCGCCTCAGACTGGAAGGTAAGAAGAGTATTAAGAACAGCGGAGAAGATCATCTGGGCTCCTCTTCCCTCCATAAAAACCATTTCATCCCAGCACTGCATGTCGAGAACCTATAACATCATAAATGAGCCCTCACACCCCCACCATGGACTGTTCTCTTAGCTGCCCTCTGGGAAGAGGCTTCGAAGCATTCGATCCAAGTTTCCAGCAGATTCTGCAACAGCTTTTTCCCCACTGCCAGATAGCTGAACTGTTGAAAAAACTTGGTCAAGTCAGACTCTGCTTTACACTATTACCAACCTAAAAATACGGCATATTTGCACCATACATATTTGTCTTGAAATGCTCTGAAGTTCCATATTAATGCATTTTTGCACCATGTTTTTTTCTCCCACACTGTTTACATTTGATCACTGCCGCACTTTATGAAATATAAATGTTCACTTCATTGCTACGCTTCAGTTGCTGTCTGAAAGCTGTACAAAACAAAATTTAGTTGTTTAAGGCTAAGTAAATGATGCTACTCATTTCCTTGTTGCAGGCAATGCATGTCATGCAACACTCAAAGATTTACATAACTGATAAGCTTCTTTAGGAATGTAATACCTTTTTTATTAAGAAGTGGTAAGTCCTGGGCAGATCAAATCTCATTAAAATACTGCATAGGGACAGGAAATGGGCTTTGAGCCTCGTGGCAGATGTAAGAAACTGAGAAAAGGTAACAAAAAAAAGGTAACAAAAAGCATCTTACTCATCAAAAAGCATCTTACTTTTTTATTTAATTGTAAGTTAAGTACAATTTATTGAGATCAATCAGAACGGGGTCTTCAACAGGGGGTCCATGTCCCCTAGGGGGTCCACAGAGGTACTGCATGGGGGTCGCGAAAGTTTTATTTCATTAGACTGTTTTTAAATTCCCCCCAGCAATTTTTTCCACCAATCGAAATGTCTTTAAATACACATTAACATGAATTCAACACACAGTAGTAAACGGATAAGTGGGGGCAGAAGATGTCTTTCAGTCATCAATGCACACATTCAGTGACACACAGTAGCTCTTTCTGATAACACAATTTCATACAATATATATAATTAGGGGGTCCCCGCTCCATCTCGCCATCAGTTTGGGGGTCCTTGGCCTGGAAAACATTGAAGGCCCCTGAATTTGAATATAATGGCAAAGCTAATAAGGTGTCCTAATTTGTTTAACAGCTGTACAAATATAAATTTCTTGGTCAATCTTGAATTTAAAAATTCATAAAAAAAATTGCAATGTTACATTCGCCTTCCTTAAAAGTCCAGTCAGCAAGGACTAATCAATGGGTTTTCTCAAACACCAGATATAGCATTAGGACTTGCTCAACAGCCGATACCGCACTGTGACGTCACAAACCAGTAGGTGGCAGTAGTGTACTTTGACAAACATGGATGTATCCAGTAAAGCACAGTCAAATGAAAATGATAATTGATAATGATAATTAAAAACACTTATTTATTGAACAGTATGTAATAATTTCATATTTAAAGCACTTTGTATTTGAAGGTGCAAGAAAAGTAACAGTGGCACATATTTGTGAACATAAAAATGAATATTTAACCCTTTAAAGCCTGGACCCTTAAATTACTGACAGAAATTGACTTTTTTTTTATTATAATAGTTTTAATTGAAATTTCTGAGAAATTATATAAAAAAATACAGTTTGTACAAGTTAAATTAAATCATTTATTTGCATCAGTTTTAATACATTAGGGATTTCTGCATAATCATTTATATTTTTTCTGTTCGCTACATTTGTGTAACTCTGTGTAAGTCAAGGTTTTCAAGAATAATGAAATAGAAAAGAACCCAGATGGTTTTCCCAGAGTTAAAAAAATAAACATCAAAGTTAGTGGATCTGCAACTTTCGTTAAAAAAAAAACGCCTTTCTTTAACAAACTACTAGGTTTAAGAAGCACATTCAGTGAGAAAGGAGACAAAAAGCAGTCTAAAATATTTTATTTAATAGAATTGTAAATTAATGATACATAAACCTCAGTAAAATACTATGCAGAAATAGTTATGATTATGAACTAAAACGAATCAGTTTCACACCACTTTAGTTATGAATTGTTGTAAAAATTCCCACAGGAACAAGCAATATTATAATCATTATGGCTGTAAGATATAACAGAGATAACCAGAAAAGTCATTAAAAAGAAACTTTAATTATCATTTCAAAATCAGCAGCAACTGAAACTGTGAACCTACAGGTTTTCTTAGGCAGAAGAAATTTACCTTTAAAATCTAAAATAACTTTGATTTTAAACAATTTCACTATGTACTAATAAATAACAATAATAATAGTATTAGGAACCAGAGAAAAAAAAAACAAACAAACAAAAAAAACCTTTCCTGGCTTCCCGTTGCAGCCATGTATCCAATTTCAGTGAACAGATTTGATCATCAAAAGGCAGGCTGCCTACGGAAAACTTCTTTAAAATTTCATCGTTTAAGTTTCCATCAGATATTGGATTCACTGCAGATAGACAAAGCTACAAATCAGGAGCTGTGCTTTTTGCTTAAAAACTTCCGCATGTGGATCTCAGGAAAATCTTGCATATGGGTTTGGCCCATTCAGTCCTACAAAAAAAATAAAAAAAATTGAGTTCAGTGTTTTTTTTAAATAAAAAATAAGACATTTGCTTGAATTCATTTAATAGAATAAAAAGGAGAATTAATCTTAACATTTCTAAGCATTTTGTGAGCATTTGCTGAGTTAAGAAATTTTAAATGAATCAGGCTGATTATTTCTTAATCTTTTACTTTTAATTTTAATGCACCCTAAATGCACCAGGGGGCATAATCACAGATCCTTCCTCCATAACCATCACTGTTACCAACAACCTTAATAAGTTGTTACATCCATGCTGATTTTTGCACAGTTTCTGTTGATTAAATAACATGCTGCTCTCATTTTTTTGCACATCTCTGGTGTTGCCATTTTTCACATACCCATTATTAAAAAAATGTCCACAGCTGTTTATTGATTATTTATACTACAGATACAACGTATTAAGATTGTAAAAAAACATTGTACAGTATAATATTTTTCTATTTTCTTAACTGTCTCACTGTTATTTTTATACATTTTTCTAAGGTCCACATTCAGTCCACTTCTACTATAACCTTTTGCTGCTGCTGTAACACCACAATTTCCCCATTGTGGGACAATAAAGGGGTTTTCTATTCTATTGCACCCATATAGTTTTAATGGGTTTAATCAGCATTTCATTCATGATTAACTTTTAATTACTTATAGACTTTGAGTAAATTAGAGTGAACTACTATTTGGCGTTCAATCAATTTTTATTTTTCCTGTCAACTAAATATAGTTGAAGGGGAGTGCTTGGCTTAGTGGTTAGAGCAGTGCGCTTGTGCTCTGAGAAGGTTGCAAGTACCCGGTTCAATCACCACAGCATCCACTCTGGGTTCCTGACATGGGCGTAGGTTTGTATAGGGACCATAGGGACATGTCCCTACCAAAATTTAGGACGGACCTATTTGTCCCTACCAATAATTGGATGTAAACAACATGTTTATAATTTACTATACAGCAGCCGCTTCTTTTCCTCTCGCAGCTTCTCTGCCTGGTAGCTGCAGCTGCCTGCTCTTTCCTGTCCCTTTCACATAGCAGCGCTTCAACTGTGCTGCGCGGTTTAACTCTGATTATTGTGCCTTAAGTTCCGCCTTCTCTCTTTCTGATTGCGTGTTTTCTAGACTGTATGTGCGCGCGCGCGGGTGCTTGGAGCGCGAAAAAAAAAAGACGCTAAAATAAATGAATATTGGGCTACGAAACTAGTCCAAATTAAAAACTATATTATCTACGATAAAACAGGCAAAAGCTTCTGATTGGAGTTCTGTAAAGAAGCAGGAGAGAGTTTTTTGATTTGTGGAACTTGAGAAATGTAAGTTAACAACGTTAGGATTTCTTTTAGTTTATCTTTTAATCAGATAGCCAAAGGCTCCTTAAAGAAGATCTTTTATGAAATGAAACCAGGTGAAACAGAAACGTTTAAACGTTTCCTTTGGAGGAGTTCTGGATGGAGAATATTGACAGACAAAAACTTTTTTTTTTTACTTCTTAAATGCAAAATGTTTACATATTTTTTACAATCTTGGTATAATTCCTCCTCTAAGTGGGTCGCTCTGTCGGCTAAAGGCACATTTTAGTGGCCCTATACTCCAGTTAACGATTAATCAATTACATAGTTCACGATTATTTAAATAATTTGTTAATATGATTAATTGTTTCAGCCATAGATAAAATACATGAAATTAGCTACACAGAGTAACTACAGCCCAGATGTACAACTTCTAATATTAATATTTTAAATGCTCAGTGTCAGCTCCTCTTATAGTTCCAGTGCACATGTAAATACAATACATTTATTTGCCGTCCCTTGAATGTATTATTTTGCATGATCCAGAGAGAGCATATTAGTTAAAAAAAATAAGAGTGGGTTTTACCTCTGCACAATTCTCTATCTTCAGAAGAAAACACAGGATAAATCCACATATTATAGACTATATTTGGTTAAACAGACACTGTCCTAGTCGCAGGTAAATTTAAATGCAATCCTTTTCAAAGTGGAAAAAGTCCTAATTCCACATTCATCAGAGCCAGTGATGCTTTAAATATTGATAAACAGCATCTAGTGCATGTAGTGCTTATAAGATTTGTATTAATGTAGCAAGAAATGCTGCTGTTCTCTTTAAACAAAATGAGCCCTGAAGCTCACATTAAGCATAAAAAACAGCATGCATATTTTTGCAAAGGACCAATGAAACTGAAGAATAGTGTCCCTACCAAAGTTGAAATCAAACCTACGCCCTTGGTTCCTGAGAAAGGCCCTTAACCCCACACTGCTGCACAATGGCAGCCCACTGCTTCCTGAGGGGATGGGCCAAAATGCAGGGATAAACTTCTCCAATGTGAGATCAATAAAGTTTAATTAATTATTAGAAATGGAGAGTAAATTCAATCTGGGTCAAGACACTGGATCAGGAACTCCATCTTCAAGACTAAGGTTTAAAAAAAAAAAAAAAAAAAAGTAACTAAATCTTCAAAATAACAAACATCCCATTTTCGTATCAAGCTCATTTTTAGGAGGAATTCTGAGAGAATTCTTAGTGTTTTCACAGAGTGATTTTATCATCTCAAATGTAAAAAGTTGAGTTTGTCAAACTCCTCTAGGATTTTATATGTGGAGCTCGATGTGTTTGTTAGTTAAGACATGGCAGTGCAGTGGCCCAAGACCTTTTCTGGACCACGGTCTGGTATGTCAGACAATATTTATCTATCAGTCTGTCATTATAGTGCTCTCTGGTCGCTATGGTAACATTAAACATGCCTTTAAAAATAAGTTACCGCTAAAACAAAGCGCATGAAAACAGCCTATTAACTACTTACAGTGAGTATCCAGTCATTTTTTTTTTTTTATAAAAACACCCTATAGAATCATAATGGAAGTTATTTTTTCTTTTTGTGCGGCCCAGTTCCAAATGATACACAGCCGGGGATCACTTTGGTAGAGGACCTGTGATGCTATGGGCAGGCTTCTAATTTAAATGTCTGATGAACATTTATACTCTTTGGCAACATGAGCAGGAGATTCTATACAAAGATCAATTCCATGGTCTAAATCTGATCAAAAGCAGAAGAGAGAAAAGTGCAACAGAGATTCAAAGACTCTGCATGATCTAGACACATTGTTCTAGCTAGAATAGTCAGAATCTTGTCAAATGTACAAAAAAATTTTTTAAAACACCAAGAACCATCCTTTTGACAAAAGGGGTTGCAGAAAGCAGTGTCTGCTGATAATTCTGTTGTGATTAGGATAGAAAAGCTCACCATATTTCTGCCTGATCTCCTGATGTCTCTGCTTCATCTCTGCTCTCCTGTAAAGACAGAACATCCCTCCATGAGCCAAAAACTGCCATTCAGGTCATTCTTCAGCCTACCCAGCAGTTTAAGGAGTCACGTGGCATGAAAACCAGTTTGGGCTGATTACAGCACAACATTTGCATTTTTTGCTCCTCATCTCCACAGCGTTATGCAAGAAACCTGATACAGATCATGACTAGCAAAGAAACAGCTTCCACCATGATTCTTGTCATAAGGCAGAAAGCATATATAATGGTAAAATAGGGCTCTTATATTTTGCTGAATACACACATATCCCAAATGTAAAACTGCATGATATTTAAACCTTGTATGTTAAAAACAGAATATAAAATACTTTTCTATATCCCCAGATTTTATATTGTTGCAGCAATAAACTTTAAAGTGATTAAATATGATGAAATGCCAATTTTATGCAGAACACAATCATGATATTGATGTATAAAAATACAAGATGGAATGGATACTTCTGCAAGGCATTGCTTATGTCTGGGAGATAAAAAGAACAAGAATACATTTAATCACATTTCCTGTCATCAATTCTCACCTTTCCTCCTGCTTGGTTTTATTTTTATTGGCTTGTCTCATCATCTTGGCCTCAAATCGACCGGATCTGACACACAGACACGAGATTATTGTTGGACAAAGATTAAATCATGTCACAAGAAAATCTACAAATTTCCCATAATCCACAGCAAGGCCAAAAACGATAAAGCAGAGGTGGAAGCAGAAACAATAGTGTCAAAAGGGATCTGAAACAAAACTTCCACAAAACCCAATATGTAACTGGAAGGTCTACACACGCACACACACACGGTGCATGTTTTGACATGGTTAAAGACAGAGATGTCTGTGTGTGTGTCTGAAATCTTTTGACATGGCTAAATGAAAAAAAAAAAAGCAAAACAATGGCTTCCCTTCCAGGGACACATGAAGCCTGTATTTACTTACCCAAAGTTCTCGCACTTGCAGCAACAGAACAGGCAGACCATGAAAGCAATGATGAGAACCGCACCGAGCACAGACAGCGTGATTATCAATATCTGGAAGTTCACTGCAAAAAAAAAACATTTAAATGTTACAAATCTTTAAATTTGAAACAGATTTTAAAAAACAACACCAACAATGTCACCTACCTGCATTTTATTTAAGTGATCTCAAAGATAGCCTTTTCCTAAAATAGCCATTTCAGAAATGTTTTTAATACTCTAAATAGCTTTCAATCATTTTAATTTTACAGTAAAACTCTCTAAATACAAGGATATATAGCCCAGTTATGTATGAGTCTCCTTAATTAATCCATATACTATTAACACTTGCATACACTTTAGTTAGTTAACAACTTTCACCATGGATTTCTGGTGTTTAAGCTTTTAGAAACCTTATTGTCATGTTTTAAGGCAAGAAACTACAATATAGAAAGCTGGACAAATAAAACACATTTTTCCCCAAAGTGAATTATTTATTAATTAAAAAAGAAAACAATTCTAGTTCTCTAAAAAACAGGAAGGCACAACCATTAAAGGTGATGACACTGCATCATTGCTCTTTAGCTTCTTTAGGATCCCTTCTGTAATCAACACTTGTCCTGAGAGCAAAAGTTGGGATGTCATCGCACCAACATGATGTCTCTGCACCAGCTCAGAGGTTTGCATTAAACCTCAAAACACTGTGAGGACTAATATAGTGGGGGGTAACAAATTAAAAAGGGTGGCGGCTCAGTTCACATGTGAAGAAAGAGCAAAGACGTTTGACCATACTCAGGGGTCAGTCTCATCAGCAGAATTTAATGCAGATAATTGCATTGTGAGGTCAGAGCACACCTTTGTGGTTTAAGCACCTAATGCATTTTGGCAGAATGCATTAAGAGCCAAACACAGTTCAGGGCTGAGGAAATCCCCCTACAGGTGAGTGCCGCAAGTTATACGCCCAACGCTTTGAAGTCAGCAACAATGGTAGGAAGTTGAGCAAAAACACACAAGGCTGCAAGGCGCAATATGTGGTCAGACTAAATGATTGGTAACAGGGATGTGGCTGCATTTTTACTGCAAAAAGATGGTATTAGTTGGCTTTTGATGAATTCCTAATGTGCCGTTTTTTTCTGTATGAAAAGTTTCCCAGTTAAAGCTGTGGAATATTTACATCCATAATAAACTACAATATTGAACAAAACTAATAAATTACAGATTTCCTCTTAAACTTCAGACACCACTGATTTAGAGTGAAGATGAAGTTGGCTTCATGTTCTGAAATAAAAAGGCTAAGGGGCAATTTCACATTTTACCATCACCTTGAGCATCACTGACTTTGGTTAAAAACAACTAAAATTAACAACTATTAACATAGTAATTAAATACCAGTTTTTTTAAATTGTGAAACCTTTTGGATGTATAAACCAAATTCCAAACAAACCTTTATAAGAAGACCTCCATGGCTGTGTCCATTCAAAAATACTTTATTAATCCCAAAGTGGAATGTTAATTGTTACAGAAAGACAACACGGTATTTTCTGTTTAAGTAGTGAAAAACCTAGATTAAGTTTATATTAGCTTTTCTCCACATAGAACACAGTTATCTGAAATGATATGCTACAGTATTCAGGCAGAACCATCAACTTTACAATCAAAGTTCCATTTCCCATTGCAGCATCTCCATTCTGTTTCTGGGAAAATGCACATTAAAATGTAAAAATGACCTTTAAAAAAAAAAGTTTTGTTCCTAATTTTTGTCACCATTACAGGTTTCAGATCCTCAAAAAATGTTGATAGGGCACAGGGTCCTACTAGCTTGGCTTTATGTTAAAATGTTATCTATGTTATCCCCCTTTTTGAAAATTACCTATATAAACAATTTATTAAAGTTTAACTGCTTGTCTGTAAAAGACATTTGATAAATAGAACCCCTATGGGAGAATTAAGTAGACTTAAAGTGGAACATTATGTCCTAAAAAAAAATAAAAAAAATATACAGGTGAAAAACAGTCATTGACTGCCAACTATCTTTAGAGGGTTAAAAGCCGTTAGGTGTTTGGTACACTGGTCAGCCTCAGTGAGATCAATTATCCATAGAGAGCTAAGACATGGAGCGGCAGTGAGCCTTTTCTACTGTTTAGCCAACCAATATTAACCCAGGGGAAAAAATGAAATATAAACAACCTATTTTAGATTTGAATCTGCATTTAACTCAAAACCACTTTTTTTTTTTTTTATCAAACATTCTGTCAATATTTTGAAGACAGATTCTAAATAGGCATTCCATTACATGCCAGACCCATAAATAACCTTTAAAGACTAACTCAACATACCCCTTACAGTAGGTATGTACAGAAGCATGTTTGCATTTGAATTACTGCTGAAACATCACTTTAAACCACTAACATGGACCCAGCAAAACTTCACCGCAGACAACAGGCCTTTTTTTATTTTCAAACATCCCTGCAAGATAATGTAAAACTGTCTAGAGATTATTAGCATAGGGAGAAAAGGGAGAATTAAAGAAGCATTTCAAAACCAAGGAGTATCAAAATAAAGTATGCCAAAATGCATATAACAAATGTGTCAAATGTGGGTCATCTGTTGTCAAATGTTTAAGGAAAATGATCTTATTTTGATATGTGACAGATAAATGCTTATGTGACCTAAAGTTTTAGTTGAAAAGATGAAGGACACTTTAGTTTAAAGGTGAATCAAAAAGGTATGATAGAGACCAGTGTCTCTCTATTAAACCCTTCTATTAGACAGGGGGGTTTCTGCTGTTTAATCACACATTTGAAATTTTCAGACATTGACCGGAATTTTAAATATATTTTAGGAGTGGTCTTTAAAGGAGCAATATGCAAACTTTCACCATAAAACTCTCTTTGATTTCAGCACCTTTCACTTTGCTTTGCTTTAAACATACTAAACAAGCTGAAGGCCCATGCCCATCAAAATCAGTTGTGCCTTCCTTGCAGTCTGTTGTTGGCAAGAAAAGAGATTATGCAGGTAAAGCTGATATAAAGTAAGCCACAGCTTAATGCATTGACCACAAAAACAAAACCACACATTGAAAATTCTAATTAATTTTCCCCTTTAACAACTAACACAAAAGATGCTTTAGTGATGATTTGGTCATGTTAATATGCGCAAAAGCTCAAAGTGATATTAACCATATAGTTTAAACTTTAGACAAAGGTTTTAAAAGTGAAAGCTGAACTTTGAACTTGTTCATAGTAGAGGTTGAGCATAAATAATCATCCACAGTTCATAAAGCTAGAGATAAATAAGGTCACTCCTACACTTAGTTAAGAAAAATCCTTGGGTTTGAAACTAACGTATAAAATAACCTCGTACTCATTGGTACTGACCTGTTAATAGAATTTTGTTAAAATGTTAAAATATGATTCATTAAAATAAACATTTCACACAAAATGGGCCTTTTTGCATCTATTCAGCAGTGCAAAGTAATCCTGACTTGCAATTTTACATTAAAGGACTTAATCTTCTGAAGTTTGTATTTCAAAATAAAATATTCTAAAACTATAGATCAGTGCAGTAATATAAATTACTTCTTGAAAGTTAGCTACACAGCTTCCCATTTCTGTAGATATAATCTGTGAGCGTGTGTTTCTTACTCCAGCAGAGCCCCCAGCGGGCATCATCTAGTGGGCAGAGGGAATGTGGAGGAAGGATGGTCTGCACCGGATATGTTAAACATTGCTTTGTCTTGATGCACCACAGGCACTGCAAACAAACATACACAGATCCTTTACTCCAACAACCAACAAATCTGAAACTATTTAGGTCAGTTGCACATTCAGCTGCATAACAATCACGCACAGAATGGGAGGGGGAAGTTGGGAAGGGATCAGTTACTCCTTAAACCAGTCCAACAGGTTTGAAGGAAGACAAGCCAGCAGATAAAATACCCCCACCTTAGACGCACGTATTTGTCAACTAGGCAAAAAATAAAATAAAAAAAACACAGCATAGAGCCAGATTTAGATTGTCTAAACAGGAATCTGGACTCACAGTCACATTTCTTAGACACTCCTCACAGCTCGTTCCATTTTTTCTCTCACACACTGTGGAAAGGGAAAAAAAAAAAAGTTTAATTAGTGAAACAGGATTTTACTTTTCAAAGCTTAAACCCTTTTAGATCAAAAGGAGAAGTCAAACCAGCTCTGATATTCCCTTGATTAGCAGAAAACTTTAGAGGGGGATTATATGAGGCCTGTAATTATTCTCAGGGTAATATTTGTAACCAGTGTTAATCTTCCAGGGACATTTTCTATGGAGACAGCAGAGTAAACAGACTGGCTTCAGAAAGGTGTAGCCAGGTATCTATAAAACTAATGTTTTAAAAAAAAAACGGATGTCTTTATTAAGCTAAATAAAGCTTAAATGAAACAAATGAATAGATCGGTTTTATTTGGAAGATGGAAAAAAACAAAACCACTGCTTTGTTTTCTTTATGTGGCACAAAATTAACTTGATTTTGTGAGAAAATTATGGGAAATGTAATTGACTAGATTTAATTGTCTAGAATTTTAATTGACTAGATTATTAATAATTTTTTTTGAGTAAAAAACATTTAAAAATATTTCCAAAATATAACTACTGAGGGCATCTAAAGGAATAACAAAACAAACAAAAAAAAATAAATAAATCAAAGTGACTGTTCTTAAATTATAGTAAATTTGAGGTTAATCAGTAGGTTGTCGGACGTCTGTGTTCCTACCGTGCTCAGGTGTGGAATCAGCCAGAATTGTTGCCAAACCGGCGATAAGAAGCAGAGCTGGGAGGAAAATCCGCAAACACTTCATCTTCCAGCCGCTTCAACGACGCAGATTATCCACACTTTTCCAACTTTCTGATATGTGTGAGCTTTATATTCCAAAAGATTTCCAACACATTAGAGAAGTCGAGAACGGGCTGGCTGCGCCTGGAAGACAGGAGAAACTAGAAAAGCGGAGAAGGAAACATAACAGCGCTGTGACGCACGGTGACGCAGCGCAGACAAAAGGGAAGGTGGAGTATTTATTCAATAAACACTCAAAGTAAGTCGGTAGGAAAAGAAAAATGGACAAGAATTTAACAACAATAAAATTAGAGCATAATTATCGAGGAGGAAAATTAACCTATGAATCTTTTTTTTTTTAAAGAAAAATATACTTAGGCTAATTTATTTTTAGACATGAAACAAAAATAAAAAATCATAAGCTGTATTTTGTTAATCCTTCTTTACCCAGATTCCTATCCCTTAGCAAAAAGTAGTATACTTGAAGTAAATTCTATTAAGAATACTTAAGTATAAGTTTATAAAGTATACCGAACAAACGAACTAAAGTAATACTACTTCAAACTAAATTGGGACATTTTTAAGTTTACTAAAGTATACTTAAAGTATACTTTAGTAAACAATAAAGTAAACAATAGTATAGTCAAGTAGACTTGACTATATTATTGTTAAGTATATGAAATATAGTTTAGAATAAGTAAACTCTAAGTGCACTGCCTGATTTTAAGTATGAAATTAGTGTACTTTTAGTAGCTACACTTGAATAAACTGCTTTTTGCTAAGGGATAAAGTCACGTAACCCTAAAAAGCCAATTAGTAGCTAATTAGACTCAATCTGTGTTTAATTAAATTGGCAAAAAAAATCTAAATGTTCTCCGCAGCAGGTTTTCTATGAGGCTTTAGTGAGTAAATAGCATGGATCAAGGAACACAAAATACAGGCTCGAGAGAAAGATGTGAAGAAGTTTAAGCCAGGAATAAGGAGTAGAATAGTATCCCAACCACTGTTGGTGACCAATCCCAGCTTGGTGTCTTGCAAGGACTTTGCATGTCCTAAAAGTCATTTTGTTTCACCTCGTCATGATGCTGATCACTGCTTGCATTTCCAGCCATGTTTTGATGGCATATGTGACTTACTTTTTTATGACTTTTTTTTATCTACTGAAATTCTAAAATTATTTTAAGTGGTTAGTTCTTCTCGTTCTTGCTTGGGTTCACTCAGTTCTTGGTGTTCAGACAATGGATGGATTCATCAGTAATTAGTCACCTTAAAATAGAAATAGTATGGCAAACTTACCAAGATATGAGTGTTAATCTAAAAGGGAGAAGAAGGGTTATTAATCAAAAGAATTGCAGAGATTCACAGCTAAGGTGGGAGAATCTATCAACAGGATGCTTAGTTACAAACTCTACAATGAGCAATATACAGAAGTGTCGGTAAGATTTTAAAGGAAATCTAGTTTGCAGCTCACAACAAGCCCTGTAGTAAACAAGCAGAAGATGGCGATCAGATTACTATTCAGTTTTGGAGTCAAATGCTTCAGATCCTGTTCTCTATCATGGATAGGAAGTCCCTGAGCTGATGAGGTGATTGGAGGAATCTAAATGCACGGTGATACTGAAAGGTTGCTGCAAAAACAATTAGACTGGTCTGCCAGTTCATTTTCAATTAAATTATTTAAATCTGAGAATATTGTTGGTTTCAAATGACCAAAGTTCAAACTCAAATTCAACGAAGATTCAGTGGATAGAACAAAAAACAGATCCTTTCTGACTGAGCTTTGCTACTAGTTCATAGCTTTGCAAAACTGTAATTAAAGCGTAAGGATGTTTCACTATTTCCTCCCTTTTTACAACTATGCACAAATTTGTGTTGGTCTACCACTTAAAATCCCAATAAAGTACCCTTTTCCTTAATGAATTGTCTGTTAGCTTCATGTTTTATTAATCAGGAGCACAAACTGCTGCTGTTTGTATCTGGATAAAGATTTTCTACAAGGCTAAAGTATGAGATGTTCTAGTTCTGTACCTAACATGTCATATCAGGTTTTGTCTGCAGAGTAAAAACATTCTGAAACTTCCTCCCCTCTCTTTTTCTTATCTTAAAATTATCCCGAATGAGACTCCAACAAATCAGTTTACAATAATTTATTAAAGCATGATTTTTGTAAAGCCATTTATAAATAAAAAAAAAACAACACGCACATCTCTCTCTTTCTTTTTTTCCCCCCGCCAACAAGAACAATGATTGATTCACAGTAATGATGATAATAACCAGAGCAGGATGACGGGCCCAGCTTTGGCCGCCTGCGGCTGACAACAGGAGCCCTTTGATGAAGTTGCCCTCAAAAGACAGATTTGGGATCAGATACTGTTGACATTTAATTCCAGTTCCTTTTTACTCCACAAGCTGGTCACATTTCAGCAGCTGCAGGGTGAAGTTCTCACATTAAATCTGCAATCTTATCAACACAGATCCCCTCAGGTTGCTCCAAAACTATGGCCTATGACATCAAATTGATCAATTTAAGTTACTTGAAACTTGTTTGAGTTGAGGATTATTTACGTTATATCATTTTTTAGGCTTATGAAATGTTAAATGCTTCATTTACTCATTGAAATGGCATGAAATGGGAACTGGAAATTGTAGGAATTCTTAAATTTCTAATAACATATCTTTTTTGTTGCAACCCTTTACACCACGACCCTGAAGTAATAAATATATGTTTAATTTTTTTTGTCTGAAACATCTTGTGTGAAAAGCCTAAGAATAAACATATTTGGGGTAAAAAGCCCTTATTGCCACAGGAGCTAGGTTAGAATATATTAAACAAAAAGCACCAAACATTTGAACCAAATGTTAAGGCTTTGCTTTAGGTGGCTTCACTCACTGGAGGTAACGCTCGTTAGCGATGCATTATAGATTAAACGGACCTCTTCCACGACCTCACAGAGCTAAAGCAGACTCATATCCTCAACATATATCCTCTAAGAGGTGGTTTGTGTTTGAATGGCACCCTGCCGCTCCTACCAATTGGTGCCCCATATCAAAAACCATTACTAATTTCTTTTACTGGTTCAACTCAAATGGCTGAGGTTTTTAGTTCCCTCCAGACAGACATTACAGTACAATACATAGAGTAATAAATAGGCTCCATACCCTCCCATTAAAATCCCATGCTTTGTTTCCTTACGCAAACTCACAAATACAACACCATTCCTTGCAAAAAAGTGGTCATATAAATACATCTTATTTTTAAAGACAGCTTCTCTTTTTCTTATTTCCATTAGCTTTAAACCATTAATACACTCACCCACACAGCAGCAATTCAGATAGCACATTTAAGGACAGATAATATAGAGGGCTCATACAGTAAATATATAATATTGACAATAAATTTTAAGTTGAAGTGTTCATAACCAGACTGGAAACACTAACTGGAGTATTTACACATGCTTTTCAATAAATTAGAAGATTATCAAAAGGTTAATTTAGTTAATTTATGTATTTCAGTGGTCAAAAGTTATTTTAAGAGTCATTACAGAAGAAGTTTGATCAGCTAAAATTCAGCTTCTCTAAAAATTAGAACATAGGAGCTATTAGGGAACTGTATGTGAGGACCTAAACTGGGGAACTTTGAATTGAGTCACGAAGGAGCATTGCTAAAAAGTTCTGAATCCAATCATATTAATGAAAAGTTGTTTGTAAGAAACAAAAACTGCACCACCAACAAGGATAACTGTAGCTTAGTATTGTAAAACAAAGAGCATTAATGAGTTTTGAAAAGATTCACAACATGTGTGCTGCAGCTGGAGAGGCTGCTTTAAGAGCTTATGCTCAACATGGGCTACAACTCCTATGGTTATTAGCAGTGTCTAACCTGGCTAAGAGAAAAAAGATTTGGACTTTTACTCATTATTTTGAAGTCCTATTTTTTAGGTGCTGCTGTTGTTGGTTCACTGAACTTTATCAAGTCCAAACTGTGCAGGAGCCTTGAATGAAAATTAAGAGCACTTTACAATGGCTCTACATTTACTCTGCAATGACTCTTAATAGGGGCCTAAAATGTGTTTTAACAACTAATGAAGTAGAATAATGCATACCATTCTTAGAAGCATAATTAGGTTTTTACAACGGAATGACATTAAAATACAGACAGTTATGTTTTTCAAACCTACTTTTCTGTTCATTTGCTTGGAAATGATATGTTGTGTTTTTTTTCCTATGAAGGAAATTTGCACTTCATCTTTATGAAACGTTTCATGGTTTTCTGCATATTAGAGCTAAATATAAACTGCTGGTTGTTTAAAATGGAGATTTCCTATAGCAGATATTTAACAAAAATAATAACATATGGTTGCTAATTGAATTCACAGAGAAACTTGAAAAGAGAAGGCAAGTATGCCTGACCTTTAAAAATAAGCAATTCAGATCATGGTTTTACTTTGCCTGATCAACAACGCATACAAAAGGTTGTTTAAGCTTTCAGAGAAACTGTTTTTTCTTTTACCAAAAAAGACATAATAAAAAACAATGGGAAGCTTAAAACACACATCTAATCCTTTTGATTATATTCTAATTTATTGATGCATGTGTCTTGAATCCAGCAGTGTGCATAAAAAAAAAACTGGTTGAGCAAATAGGGCTATACAGTATTTTATGGCTCAAGGTAAAGTGGGATTATAACAATGGTGGACTTTTCAAAGACTGTGAAGATATGACCTTGAGAGCAGCCAGAGGGGCTGTAGCCTGTATTTCAGCTCGTTTTTACTCCTCAGTGAGTCACAATAATGTCACAGCTGGTGAATGGTGCACAGCATCAGCATCGTAATCCTTACACATATGGTGGTCATCATATAACACTAATCCATTGCATGTATTTCACATGACAGGCGTCACATTGTGTTAGGTATGTCATCTTTAGGCTTTAGAGTGGAACAGCCATCAAAAACAATAAGAAAAAAAATACTTGCAGTGAGTGCAATTCATATAAAATGATACATTAGTTTAGTTTATGTGTACATATTTGTGACTATACAGATTTATGCAGGCTGTGTTACATCTTCACATATATAGATATTAGTTTCTTTAGGGATCCAACCTTGCACAGACTCCCAATGCCAAGCAGACTCCCTTAAAACAACCTTGGATCTCATAAAAACTCAGAGCCACTTCCTGAAGCCGTGTGTCCCTTGTGGCCACATGGTGGCGCTAACGAGTGAGCACAATGAGGGACAGTTTCCCCTGAATAATGACAATTAATCAAAACTTTTACTGGAAAGTAATACTGCTGACATTAAAGATAAAATCTTGGAAACAACATCTAAAAAGCAAGCAAGAATAAGAGTAAAACCCTACAGCTTAATGGCAACAGAAATAAGATGCCGTAAGAATAAAAAGAACATGAAGTGAAAGAGAGAGAGAAAAAATCAGAGGAGTGAGTGAACAGCTGGATAAGAGTGAAGGACTTATTTGTGCTTTTTGTTTTGCCTGTAAAAAGGAAAAAAATGGAAGCAGTTTGTCGTGTGCTTGGACTTCTACATACGTTACTACAGCTGGGGTGGGGTGTTTTAAGTGAAAGTCCAAAATAACTGACTATTTCCTCTGTCATGCCCAGAAATTTCTCCCAAGGAGAACTCAGGCCAGAAGAGTCTTTATTTGGCTTCCTTTTCCATGTCTACCTTTTCAGCCTTGGACAGCTTTTTTAAGTTGAATCAACTGTTGGGTTTACTGGCTGCTGCATTCGCCATCATCAAGAACATAATTCTAACATGGCCGATGAAGGGGCCTGTTGCAGCTGGATGGATGAACAGAGGACCGTGGTTTGGTGATCACCTGACCCAGGAACTAGCCACGCTGGTCACGGACATGATGCTACAACGCTTCTTCACCATCATGTTTATGTAAGCCTTCATGATCTTGGTGATCTCCCCAACCTAGAGAGAAAAAACATAGAAGATGGGCAAATTTATCTTAGGAAATGTATTAAAATCTAAGGAAAATTTTCAGAAGAAACTTAAAACATTTGAGTTGAGATGAAAAATGTTTAGCGTCAGCCCCAGTTGGAATAGATGAGGCGTTTTGATTCAAATTTTACCTGTGGAGTCTCGAAATACATCTCCCTTTCATCCACAATGATTTTATAGGTGCATGGCTGAGAAGCTCCAAAGAAGGTGATGTGCTCATACTGGAAGGTCTCCAGTGGTTTGGGTTCACCTCGCTTATACACAGAAACATTGTCAGCACTCACTCCCAGCCACAGATCGTGAGGGAAACCTCCCTCTTTACACTGCCAAGACAAAACATTTTATTTCCCTTATTATCATCATTGTCAGGTCCATGAAGTCCGTTCTCATTTATTTATTTTTTTCTCACCTCCACATCAAAGAGAGTGGAGCCATATCCAGGCCACTCCTTGATGATGCTCATGTACTTCAGCATGGCCTGATGCTGCGGCATTCCCTGCAGACGGGCCCACTTCTCCATGATGCTGGTGCGCGTTGCAGACGTCTCCTCCTTCACCCACATTTCCAGCCTCTGCTCCCCTTCCACCTGAAACATTGACAAACTCATCAGTTCTGTCGATATCGAAGAAATATATCGCCAGGCATATTCATAGTAAATAGTATATGAAAAGAAAGGCATATTTTATTGCATAAAATGCAAAAATTTAATTGAATTTCATTTTTGGTATAATCATTCAGCCCGGATACAAATTGTGGTTACTATACCTAGCCCTGTTCAAGAAGAACATTTGCCCCTGTGGGCCTGTAGGCAGAGGTGGTTAGTAACTAGTTACATGTATTCAGTAACATTTACTTGAGTAAGTTGCTTAAACAGTGTAACTTTACATATCTTTCAAAATATTAAATCAGATGGTATGATCAGGAGTATTAAGTCAATCAGTTACTCAGTACATTAGTGGCCTCTTAACCAAATAGATTGGATGGCTTCCTGTATTTTTACTCAACCATGCCTAATGCAATAATTTTGGGCTTTTCTACCCACCTGTGATCATATTTGTTTTCGCCACCAGTTCGACATTACTTGCCTAATAAACAGGATCTTTGTAGAGTCCATGTTTCTGAATGTAAAATTTTGGTGAAACATTCAGGGTTTCATTATTAGTGTTATATAAATAATGGCACTGATTAATACTTCTGGATGCTTATTGAGTTGTTTTATTATTCTTTTACTTTTCTTTCGCTAATTAAAACTGTGTTTCCCATTTTTTGCTAGACTAATCTATTTTTCTTTTCCATTTACCGTGATTTCTTTAAAAAAGTAAGTTTGTGAAGAGTCAATATCCTGGTATGCTTTAGGGAAGCTTTTAATCCAGGATGACAGTCATACCTTCTGCTTCTTCAGTGAACCCGTTTTGCTTTTCCTGAGGGAAGAATCCCTGAAGGTCGGAGTCTTTCGTTTCTCCATGCTGGACCCTGCCCCCCCCTGTCCTCCAATGGTACCGATCACGTCTCCGATCCCTCCGCTGCCCCTTGACCCGGGTCCGCCCACTGCGGCCGACCCCGGTTTCGTGGATTGCAATATGCGATTCCGAAGGCGTCCGATGGGATACACGCTTCCGAGGCTCCATCCAGCCCGACCCGCCCCATCGCCATGGAGATACTGGAGACGTAAAGCTGCCAGGTGCTGCAAAGTCTCCTCTGAGGCTGGGAAGTGGCCGCTGATTAAAGACTCATGGGCCTGAAACAAACAAGCAAAAAAAACAACATTATTATTTGAAAATATGTTAAAAATTAAGTCTTTAATTTTTTTGTCTTTATTTGTTTGTTTTATTTTCTAGAAGCTTAAACTAACTTAAAAGATGTTTATACATCAACTGACAAAGCTTAGAGGTTGTCCATTCCGTATTTTTTAAATCCTGCAAATGCAAACATTCAGGAAGCATAGAAGGAGCCCCAAAAAATCCTGATATACAAAAATAATCACTTTTAAACTTTTGCATATCTATCTGTTTAAATTATTTAACACTTCTCTGACTTTGAGCTGCTGAGGAACCATCAAAACATAAGAACTTAAAGCACTTCTGGGACACATTTCTGTTGCTAATTCTGTGTAGGTTTTTTTTTTCAAAAGGAATCAATGTTTCTTATCAGAAGGAACAAAATAACTCAAGTTCATTGCACAAATGTTGAAATCCTTATTGTATTGTGTTGACATTTTATTGTTTTCTACTCCTTTTACTTGATAAAACCTAATGAAGCAAAGAACATCCAACTGCTACTAGTAGTCAGGGATGTCTGGGTTAGATGAGACAAAAGTGTCATTTTTGGCCTACATGCAAAGCATGGAGGGAACAAGCTCTAAAAATCCCTTCAAATCGTTACCACCAACCAAGACACGTGATGGTCCAGGCAAGAAAACCTGTCTGAGGCTACCAAAGACTTGAGACTAGGTTGGAAGTTTACCTTCTAGCAGAACAATGCCTTTAAACCTTAAAGCCCAAGCTACAATGAACTAGTTCAGGGAGATGTAGCTACAACGTGACACAACAAGATTAAAGATTAAATCTTTTATCCCAAAATTTAAATACCTTAGCTCCATGTGATAATAGCTGTGTGATAAAGCATACCTGTTCAAACATGAATGCAAACTCCACTCCCTCTTTGGGCATGCTCTCTACATCCAGGAAGCAGTACAGTTTGAAATACAGTTTCCACTCTCCCTCTTCCTCGTCTTCTTCACTGCCTGCCAATCTGAACACAAAACGTCGACTGATTGGAAAAGTGAAGGAGACAAAATGATGACAACAGAGTGCTGATAACAAAGCATCAGTCCAGTGTGATGTTTAAAGACATACCTCTCAAATTTGGCCAGGACATCCGCCACAATCACTCTGCTCTCCAGCGCTCGGTCTGTAAATGTGTTGTGTTCAAACAGAGAAAACAGGTTCTTGCTGTCCTCCATGGCCAGACCTCTGATCAGCTTCTCAACAACCTGCAACAGCAAGAAAATTATAACGTTTAATCCGTTTTTGTGTTGATGAAAAAAAAAAAGTCAATCTTGCAGAATCCTAAATTATCTATTTGTTTGCTCTTCAGTTTAATACAGCTGATGATCATACTTCCACACACCTCTCCAGCTGTTGTGTGAGAATTAATTGAGATCTTGCAGGAGCCTCCTCCATGGCAGTAGACAGTGGTGCTCATCTCCTGTCTCAGCAGCAGGGCTGCGATCTCTTCCTGAGATGGGACAAACTCACGAGTCTTGGTCTTCTTCAGGGATTCACCAATGAAGCTTGCATAACGCTCGATCTCTGTACCAGGATAACGTTCACGAACCCTGAGTCATAAACACACAAACAGTGCGTCCCACACAAGCTTCTTTTTTTGGGGGGAAATCAGAGGCAAAGAGGTCCAGTGTCAAATCCGAACCTTTTAAGGTGGAATCGGAGATATCTGAGGATGGCTCGACTGGGAAGGAAGGTGCAGCTCATGCAGGTCAGCAGGTGCCAGTGTGCCAGATTGGCTGGGCTGTTAGGTTGAGGCACATGATTGGTCTGCTTGATCACCTGACAATAAACCTTGTAGAGAAAAAAACAAGGGACTTTAATACAGGAATACATCTCCACACATACTTAATTGTTTTTTTGTTTTTTTTTACCAAATTTCTTCCATCTATTAAACCTTTTCACATTTTGTCACAATTTCACCACAACTACTGTTAAAAAATGCAAAAATGTTCGATAATCAGCATCATGCTATGAATATGCTTTTCTTCATCAGGGACAGTAACACTATACGCTAACCTGATTATGGAAAAGTTTTGAGAATAAGGTCTCCAGTGAAAGAAAGTAACGTAGGAGATACAGAAAACATGTAGAAGGTTTTCTGGTCCCATTAGTCCAAAGATGATCTACTTGGTTGACTTTGAGTGCTACACCCATATGGGGTGGAAGCATCATGCTGCTTTTCTTTGGAAGAAACAGAGAAGCTGATCAGAGCAGCTATGGATGGACCTAAACACAGGCCAATCCTTGATCAAATGCACCGGACACATCAGAAACCTCATCCAATCTGACATAGGTTGACTCATTTTGTGATGAAGAACAGTGATTAGATGTGCACAGCTGGTAGAGATATATATCGCCAAAGGGTTGCCGCTTTTTTCTACGTAAGGCTTCCTTTTAGATTAGATCAAATGCTATCATTTGATCCTGATTCATCACATAAAAAACAAATAAAATATTTTAGTGTGAGGTTTTAAAATCACAAAATGTGGAACGCACAAATAATTTTGGGTGTAAGTACTTTTGCAAGACCTTTTACCTCATTTTATGACAAAGACACAAACTTCTTTTTTTTTGACAAAATGCAGGAGCAGCTGCAGAGATATTTCTCTGCATGTATTAAAGGGGGTGGGTAATCATTAAAATAGGGGTACTGTAAATTAAAACATATAAAAACACATGTATAGAGTGTAGTGCAATAGCGCAGTCTATAAACTATTATTATCAATTCCCTGTATTTTGTTTCCCCAGATTCGGGAAAACCTATGAATTCGTCTGCAGCATCTAGTGATGCAGATGTAAGGTTAATAATAAGTTCATTAATAATTAATGTGGAGTAAAAAATAATTAATTAGTTCAATACATGCCCACAAATTACTTTAACTTATATTTCTTTTGTTATATTGTGTAGAAATTAAGCAAAATGTTGTGTCTGAAATAGTTGCGGGAAAACTCTTTTTTTTTTTTTTTCTAAATATGTCTAAATTCAAGTAGCAGTAATTCATAGAAATCAAAGATTACATATAAAAGCAAATATATGACTGATTAAGGAGATAAATTTGTCATTGAAAGCTCCGCTATGGTTACAACAGATGATTTTTAACCTTGTGGTATTTTTAAGTGAAATCAAAGTTGAGAAAGCTCCCATGAATATTATAAAAGAGGTAGAAATAGAAATGCTTTGAAATTATGGGATTGCAAATTAAATATGAAATAATGCAAAAAATGGCCAAAGAAATGCATAATAATTGATTTCATGTAATTTTCCTGACCCAAACTTGGGGCTGGACATAATATTTTAAATACTGAAATTAAATACTTAAAAAAAAGATTTCTATAGAAGAGGTACTACTAATATGGAATATTTCAATGCATTTAAAAGTTTATTTAAATATTAAAATATTACATTTTGATTGGAACTGGATGTGTTTTTTGAGGAAAATATCACAACAACCACATAAAGAGGAATACTGATTTTCAGAGATGGCAAAAGTACTCATTTTCCGTACTTGAGTAAAAGTACAGATACTTGTGTTAAAAAATACTCTGGTAAAAGTGGAAGTACTGATTAAGCTTCTTTACTCAAGTAAAAGTAACAAAGTACAGGCTTGTAAATTTACTTAAAGTATAAAAGTAAAAGTAGAAACCACTTTTTTCATGCCGTTGCCTACATTTTAAATGGATGTCTGCCAATAGGACTAGATCTCCGTTGTGTTCATTTTCAATCATCTCGTCGTCCATGCTACTATGCTAACGCCACCGCCACCAAGCTGCAATGATTTGCCGCCAATGAATACCGCCGAATCTGTCGATTCATCTTGTAGTGGTGCGTCAAATGCAACGTAGATTCCCATCCAATTAGATTGAATTTGGTATTGATGACGTGAAAAATAATAACGGTAACTCCATTGAAATGATTCAAAACTAAAGTAACGAGCCAATTTTTTAAAATGTAAGGAGTAGAAAGTACAGATATTTGTGTAAAAATGTAAGGAGTAGAAGTAAAAAGTCGCCATAAAAATAAGTAGTAAAGTAAAGTAAAAATATCAGAAAAATCTACTTGAGTACAGTAACGAAGTATTTGTACTTCGTTACTTCCCATCTCTGCTGATTTTAAAGAAAAATGTACTATTCCAACTTTTTCTTGGGGGTGCTATGACTTTTCCCAGGGGTAGCTATAGCCCCAGCTAGCTCCCTCCTGATGATGTCACTGGTGAAATGAAAGACTAAAGAAGTACCTCATCCCTGAGAGGACGCAGATCCTGGCAGGTCTGCAGGATGCCCTGAATGATGGGCACCGTGTCTGCCAGTGTCTCCATCTCCTGTAGTGAATTGAAAACTCTCACTGCCTCATCCTGCAGACTAGCATAGCCCTGCTGCCGATGCACTGATGTGGAGAAAAAAGACTTATTGACAGTTGGAATACAATGAAACCTGAGGAATCCTGCGCATGTGGGATGTTAAAAATATTTCAGATTGCTCTGTATTATTTTTTTTTAATGCAAGCAAAAAAAATGATGTCACTCACAGCTGGTGACCTCCCCGTAAGGCAGCGGCAGCAGAGGGGAGTGCAGTGGATGCTGAGTGTATCTGAGGATTGGGTTTCTCCTGTACATCTGCTCCACTATTTCTGGGTTCACACTGTTCTCCTGATGAAACAAAGGAGGCTCATTTTAAATACAGATATCAGTTCATCTATTTTTGTTTGCACTCATATAGCGACTTTGTTTTAACCTTGATATCTCTAATGAGCTGAAGGGTCGGAGTTTCGATCGGGGTTTTGCTTTCTATGACTCCCAGGATTGCGGCCGTCCATCTCATGGCCTCATTCAGCATTTTAGTATATAGGCGATAGCAATGCTTCCTTCCATACACAATGATGTTCCAGTAGCCTGGAATTCAAACATTTCCGGTGAGGACAGAACAAATGAGAACATCTCGAGTGTCCTAAACACTCTCTGTGTGATCACTGATTAAATATTCCCTTCCTGAAGCTTCCCTTGATTTCCCATTCCTCACCAGTCTCCCTGTGAACCCGTTCATCCGGCTGGATGACAGAGCAGAGGGAGTTTAGGACTAAAGTCCCCATCTTAGAGGAGTTTTTCTCTGAGTTCTTGTAGTAATCCAGAGAGTTGTGGGTCAAAACAAACCAGCGTTTCTTCAGTTTCAGGGACGTGCTCTTAGCATTCGTCTTCATCTCCTTGTGGAGCCAACCTGAGGATGGACAAAGGGAGGAATAGGAGGCAGGGGATGCATAGATTAAAAACGAATTAAGAATTAACACAGGTTGCTGCTGTAATCCATGTGAGAGGAGTTATGTCACGCCTAAATGGGGATCAGAGCCATGAGAAGAATTGTTAATAAATGATTTCTTTTTTTATTTAAGCTCCAAATCAAAAGCATAAAAAAAGAAATATTTTAAGTGACTTTACAAATAAAAAAGGTCAAACTGTGTGAAATCAGAACAATGTCTTCCCCACAAATATAATTAATTCAAATCAAAAGTTAAAGCCTTTTCCCCTAAAGCCTTACCAGAAGTGCTAATAAATGGGTTTTTTTCATCTAATGAAGTTAGATATTGTTTTTGTTTTTATTTTCTAAAACTCTCACCTCTGACAAGGAACTCCTGTCCATCTATCCTGGCATCTCCTTTGGGTTTCTGCAGCAGACTGATCCAGTGATGCATCTCCTCGGGTGTGTCACTGTTGCAGTGGATCACCCGGTTTGCCGTAATGATGACAAACGAATTTGGGCTGTAAATAATTAGAAGGAATACGGTCAAATGAGACATTTGGAGCCCTTTTTCATCATTCTGTTTCATTCTATCTCTATCTCTCTAGCTTCATCTGATCTGTTCTTGTTTGGCTGTGACATAATCCTGGAGAAAAATATCAGCTGTGCTGCTGCCATCAACACCTTTTTTTTTATATAAATGTTCGAGCTCGGCCTGTTTTTCAGTATAGTCCTGTTTTTCCTGACTGTGACTGGATGGATGTGCTCTTTTCATCCTCCAACATGGGAGCTGGCCTGGAGCTCGGCTGCCTGGCTGTGTGTTTCCTGGTTGGGGCCTTCTGTGGAGCTGGTTGAAAGTGGCCTTCTGTATCTCTACTTTTTTGTGTATCTCTGCTTCTGTCTCCTTGAACCCCAGTCAGCATCAGCAGATGGCCGCTCACACCGAGTCTGGTTCTGCTGAAGGTTTCTTCCTGTTAAAAGGGAGTTTTTCCTCTCCACTGTTGCAACTAGCATGCTTGGTGAGAGGGATTGCCTTCAAGTCAATGAGTCGATGTAATTAACTGGTTTTCCTTAGATAGAAAACTTTGAATAAATTTGGCTGTATGATCTGGCTGAATTGTAAAGTGCCTTGAGATGATATCTATTGTGAATTGGCGCAATATAGATAAACTGAAATGAAATTAATGTTTATTCATAGCTGAAACAATTGTGAGTAATCCTCTCTCTTGGATGAGAGGCAAAAGAATGTTTTGTCTATAGCGATCCTGTTTTCAGATGTCCTAAACTGTCTAAAGGGAGGATTTATCTGAGAAAATCTGTTTACCCTAGTCCTTTTTAGTCTAGTCCAAGCACTTCCTGCAGAATTTCAGTCTGTTTTTTATTAATTACCTTGACAGGATTGGTCTTTTCCAGCCCTTGGTGCTTCTCTTTTCTACCCCACAGTTAAGGCAGAATCCCTTTTGTATACTGGCTGTAGCAATATTTATGGCCTGATTGATGTAAAATAAATGGTAAAACTTTTACTTATGTACTACCAGGCTTGGACTGGTAATCTGTGATACCGGGCCGGTCCTAATTTCAGCGTGCAAAGACCGGCCCTCCTTAAATCATACCGGCCCCAAAACTTGCTCCCCAGCCAAAGCACCTACCTGTGCCAGTAAATAACTCAAGGAGCTCAAGAAGTAATACAATGCAAACTACCTAAATGATGCATGCAGTATATGTAGCCCTTCCTTGTCATGCACATCCTTGTGACGGTTGGCATATGGTTTACTTTCCTATTTCTTTAAACTGTAAAATCATTGCAACAAACTAAATTATAATAAAACTAAATTGCTTTCTTTAAACCAAACTACGATGTTCCTCTTATATTTGGCAAATTTATGTTTGAATATTTTGCAAAAATATGTTGCAGTGCATGATGGGGTTTTGCATCTATAGGCTACCATTTCCCGTCTTACGTGCAATGTTGCAGGTTGGGATTTTTCACAATCTGCCATTTCAGGATGGGTAAAAAATGTTTTTCTTCAGATTTATGGCCTAAGAGATCAATAGACTTTGATTCAAATTGCGCAGAATTTTGTATATCCATGCAGTTTATGAAAATGTTTTGGCTGGAAAACGTGAGTCAGTGACATCTGGCATTGGTGATGGTTGTTGTGTGATGCTTGACGATAGATGGCTTAATACATAATGTATACTCTTGTCGTGTTTCATATTTGAGACGCACGCGTTTGGGGTCCATAAGTGGGCCAGTGTAGATGGAAAAATGCCAGGGCCGAAAATGATTCCCAGTCCAAGCCTACTGCTTTATCAATTTCAAGGACTCTGAAGCATTTTGCACTACACTGACCCACTGGTTATAGTAAGCTAAATTGTAGATACAGCTACAGCAAGAATAAGTGTTTTAGCTGCTACTCACTTTAAAAGACACCATTCTGCTATTCTTATCCAGTACTATTGACTAAGTGATATCTGTTGTCCAGTCTGTGTCAACTTTGTCTTTTAAGCTAGCCATTATATTGTTTAAATTATAATATAAGAACCTTTTGTTGGCCTCCTCAGAGTGCTACATGTTTTTGTTTTTTTTATTAATTTAATTTTCATAAATTTTGCAATGAGTTGCATCTAATTAACTCTCCAGAGCGGCTTTTAGATTCAGTGTCATCCAAAAAAACCAAAGCAATTAAAATTTCTAAAAGAAATGTTTGTGTCTTAAAACATCAGACAATGACTGTATGTCCTGTAATCTAAGGATGGTCCTTTTTTAATCCTTGTTTCCGCGAGTATTATTATTGCTTTTTTACAGGTAAGGCAGGAAACATTGTTTCCATAGAAAGTTTGTATATTTGAATTTCTGGTACATTGACCAGATGGACGTACCGATCAGGGTTATCTGATGCACAAACCGAGTCAATCAGGCCTACATCAAGTGTTCCCTGGATAAAAGATAAAGCAGGGAGAAAAACAATAAATGGCACCACAGTAAACATGATCAGATTCAATTATTGGAACACAAAGATTAAGACTTACAACTGCATTTTTAGGATTTGCCTGCTCATGAGACATGTCCAGCAGCTGTTCAGGGGTGCACACTCTCACCTTGCTAAGCACATTAAACCACCCACTACCCAGGCAAAGAAAAAAAACATGATTACAAGCTACTAGTTAAAAAAAGAGAGTATAATTGTAATTTTCTGCACAAAGCTCTGGGTCACACCTCGCATCTTCTGGCGACTCAGCAAACACTTGGTACGTCCTTTCTTCTGTAACGATGTTCAGAGCGTTCTCTTTTTCATGGTTGTCCACGATCTCCCTGCAGAATCACAAGGAAGGCAGATGTCTGTGATGGTGCAGCTGCTTGAATCCAAGGGTTAAATCGGGGAGGTTAGGGTCATACTTAGCCGCTCGGATGTCAATGGTTCCTTTCAGCTTCTCCTCACTGTCATTCTCATAGTACATCAGCTTGTTGTCTCTTAGAACAAACCAGCGCATCTTCCAGTTTCTTAGCATGAGAAAAGTGACAATTAGAACAACTTCAGACATTTTTGAGATCATTAGGTTGTGCTACAGTCTTTCCGTAGTCATGCATTGCATGTTTTTTTTGTAAGCATGCAGGCTGAGCTCAGTAGTGACTACAACAACCTCCGGGAAAGAGTAGAGAGTCCTCCTCCCTTCTTGTAGAGCCACCCAGACTTCAGGGATTCCTGCTTGGACCGGAACCACATAAATGTCTCATCTTTTAAGACACACCAGCGCCTTTTCCACGGGATCATCAGACCAGCTATAGAAACACAGCACACATATAGACACAGCAAAGAAAGCTACTTTTCACAACAGGTGTCTCATTTCTAGTGAAATTCAAGAACATTTAATAAAGCAAGGTTATAAAATATGGATTTGAACTGCAGGATTTAAAAAAATACGTTTTTATAAGATTCTGGTTTGACTGCCTTTGGATCAATTGTGTGTGTGCACTGTAATAACGGTTTATATGAGTAAAAAATGCTAGAATCCACATCAAAATTGCTAATAATTCAGTGAAATTACTCTTAAACTGCCAACCCCTGTATAATAACTGATGGGTGTTAATCTTATTGTATTCTACTTTATTTAGTATTTATCGATGTGCTTGGAAGATTTAGGTTTAAAAATAATTTGAACTGAGCTAAAAAGTGAGAGACATGCCTCACAAGATTATTAAACAAAGCAATACAAAATTTATATTTTAAATAAGATGTCAGACTAGCTACGAATCTTATAAATGCAAATGGAATTAATGAAAGCAAATCAATAAGTAAAAAAAAAAATGTCAGGATAAACTTTAAGGTCAAAAGTGTGACCCGAAAAGCCTCATTCACAAGGCCTCTTCAAGTCTTTTTTGAAGAGCAATGCTCAGCATTCATATTTTGTCAACACAGAGAGAGACAGCATTTTATAGTGTTAGACAGAGGTAGGAATTTAGTTATCTTAACTCAATTGTTTTTATAAGTTGAAAGTAAAATAAAAAGCTTAATTTAGGTTCAGGTTTAAATTTTGCATTGTAGCTAGATATAGTAGAAGCTCTTGGGTAGGAAACCCTTGGCTAGCCTCTCTCTATGGAAGTTTGCTTTAATGCCTGTTATTAGATGGGATTTCTCATGGATAGACAGATGTAGTAAATGTTTAGATATTAAAAGAAAAACAGAATTTAGTTCTTTACTTTAGTTTTTTGCTAAGATGGGTTAACCCCATAACTAAGTCCTGTTATTTTAATTGGTTAAAAACAGTAATCTCTGCTTTTTTCATGATTTTATTTTATTAATTATTTGCTTCAATCTCATCTGTGAAGGTACAAAAAGACAGACATAAACCAAAGAAGTGAAAAATGAAAAAGATGTCAAGGTGAAACAGACACACCCTTCATGTAGAGGTAACCATGGAAATACGGGGGTCCATTTCCATTGAGCAAAGTCACTCGACCATTCGTCACCTCTTCATCCGTGTCCAACATGCCATCATGTTCATCTTCGCTGTCTGCGTACTGCAACATTACATGGAAAAAGTATGTTTATTAACGGGAACCGGAAACGGTACACAAATATTCAGAATGTAACGCAATGCCAGTTTATCAGACGAGTGACCAAGGAACAAAGTATTCACTGGATAGCTGCTCATACATGTCTGCGTGCACGCATGTGAGGATGTGAGTAAGTGTGTGTCCTCACAGAGTCAGAGCTGCCTCTGTAGGACTCCACGCTGGTGTTGGTGCAGGTCGACTTCCTCGGGTGCTCCTCGTCTGTGACTGTAGCGCTCCCACGATTGCTTCCGGATACCGAGCTGTCGTCACCGGCATTGACAGACCCCTCTTCGTCTTCCTGATCGTAGTCCGACTCTGTATCGGCTGGCATGCTGTAGATAGGCTCCTCTCCGTCCACAAGGCTCTCCACCATGCTCACTTTCCTTTCAGTATCTTGTTTGGTTGCCTCATTTGCCTCTCCCGGGGGCGGTGGAGGAGGTGGTGGGACAGTAGCCCCATCTCCAGGTGGAGGTGGCGGAGGAGGCGGAGGAATTCCAGCAGCAGGTATGCCATCTGCTGGAAGTGGAGGAGGAGGAGGAGGCCCAGGGGGAACTGTTCCTTCTGCAAAGGCAGGTGGAGGAGGAGGGAGATGAACAAATATTTCCTGATCTATGGGAGCATCAGACTCAGCAGGGGGTGGGAAGTCCGGCAGGGGGATGCACTCCTCCTCAGCATGGAACCCTTCATCTACATCCTCTTCTTTAGATGCCCCTGCAGCTGGGCTTGCCCCTTTAGCTGTGTTCACCTCCTCTGCAGGCGTCTCTCCAACTGCTTCCACAGAAGGATCTACACCCCCAAAGTTCAGGAGATCGATCAGCTCCGTCGCCTTCCGGGATGCCTCCTTCTTCATCCGCTTGAGCTCAGCATCCCGACGCAACTGTAGCTCCTGTTTGGAGGACTCACACAGCTGCGACACCTCATCTTCTCGCTTTTTCTGCAAGCGTTCGATCTCTCTCTCCAGCTGCAGGATCTCCTCCATTTGACGAGCTTCATCCTAGAGAGGACATGAAAAGAGAAGGATGTGTGTGATTCTGTAAATCAAAATTGCTGCATCAATAAATGGATCGTTTGCAATTTGTTTTTAGTTGTTTTTTCTGTTAAGTGCATTTTGCAAGACAATTTCTATCAATTTCTTTTTTTCCCATATTTTGTCAACTTACATTCAGGAGAATTATGCAGACCTATTCAATTGCCTTTGATCTGATAACCTATGATACAATCCACAGCAACTAGCATCCTTCAATAGTTACCCCAAAAAAAATTCATCTTTATTTAATCTAATAGTATTAATCCACCTGTTCCTGAAGGTCTAAGTGGTTTGGTAGAGAAAATAAGCTAACAAACATCCTTATAAAAGACCAGGAAATGCAAGAGAGAGGTCAGACAATGCTATCTTTAAAGAGGCTATCTTTAACAATGTTAAAGCCTCTCTGTATCTACACCTTGGAGCTTTCTCTCTTCGCTTCTCCTTTCTGAAAAGAGATCACTCGGGACAAACTCTATAAATATCACTTCATAACTTATATGTATTGAATAACCATGAGATATGACAACAGATTTTGATAGAAATTGTAATCTTACTCAGTTAAGAGAAGTCGCTTAGAATAACAGAAGGCAGCTGCACATCTGCTCCAACCTTAGGTAAAAACCCACCACCTGCCAAACTAATTACAGGCACAGATTTTCTTTGACACATTTTAAAGTCAGAAGCAAACTGGCCCACAGAAATAATTTTGTTATTGTGGCCACAAAGCAGCCATTGATAATTACAGACAACAGAGAAAGAGTGCTTAGGCATGTAAACTGGACTCTCAGAAATAACAAATAGAATAGTAAAAGGTGGAGCAAAAGATAAATGCAGAAAGAGTGGGATTCTTAATGCAATTAAAACAAAGAAAAAAATCATGACTAAAGTTTAGATATTATGGTGTGTTAAGAAAAACACAAAACTAGACATTTACAGGCACAAGAGAACAAAAATAACCTTACAAATTCTCCAACTTTCTACCTTGTGGAAAGAGGTAAGTTTTTGCCCCCTGCAATGTTAATGCATTAATTAGGGCTCTTTGTTGGTACTGAATATATTAGATTAAAACAGGTTTATTGGAGAGTTGGTTGAGGTAAATCTGGCTGTTTAGAGCTAAATCTTACAGCTGTAAATGTAAATATCGCTCCAGATCTGTCAGAGAGATTATTTTTAAACAGTATTCATCATTAATAATTTTTACCATTATTAGCTTAAACCCAGTGGATTAGAACTTCGTGTTTCTTTTATAGCCACTTTTAAACTGCAGGCAGAGCACGCAATTTATTAATTTAAAGAGGACAGAACTGAACCGGTTTACAAATCATATCCATTTCATGCACAAACTCTGAAGACCAAACTCAGCAAGTCAGTTTCTGCCCATGCAATTTACCACTCCTTATCTGAATTATTTGAAGCTCAGGCCCTTGTGTGGTGGAAAACTAACACTGCTTATCTAAAGAGAATATCCTTCTCATGAATTATTCTCTATTTAATTGAGTCTGGGCTTTTATACAAAGAAGAATAGGGCAAAATTCTCAGTAGATGGAAAAAATGTCAGACTATGCATTATTTTCTTTTTCATGCCTTACTCACCTTCTTTGCTGCTTCTTCATCTTCTTCATGCTTATCCTCCTTGTTTTCCTCCTCACCTAATTTCGTCTCTTCCTCCTCTTTCTTTCTTTGCGCCTCTTCCCTCTTCTTCTTCTCTTCTTTTAATTTTCGAACATGGGCTCGGGCCACCTGCCCTCGCCTGTGTTTCTGCAGCACCAGCGCTGCCTTACGCTGTTTGACAAACTGTCTGCGCTGGATGTGCCTCCGCAGGTGTTTCTGCAGAACAACAATGCTGGTGCGAACCTGTTTGAAATGCTTCCTGTAAGAAAAAAAGAGGGGTGATTAGACCAGGTAGGAGCCGTTATCATCCCTCAATCCTAAATTTAAGATTAGCTTTACTTTGCAGAGAAAGTGAGAAGATGTGCTCTGATTATCATGGCAGCTTGACGTCGGATTTCGTCCCTGTCTTTCTCCAAACGCTGCTCCAAAGATTCCTTCATGAAAACCTACAGGACCAACATGA
Source organism: Cyprinodon tularosa (assembly GCF_016077235.1). Lineage (NCBI taxonomy): Eukaryota > Metazoa > Chordata > Actinopteri > Cyprinodontiformes > Cyprinodontidae > Cyprinodon > Cyprinodon tularosa. The sequence goes on from NW_024038004.1 coordinate 2,122,003, forward strand.
ATTAGATCAAAAAAGTATGTATGTATGATATGTACAACAGAAAAAATAACAATTACCTTTATTAAGCTTTATTAACCTTTATTCCTCACTGTCAGATAATAAGACCAACCTTTTCCTGTTTAATGCCATCAGGTTTCTTGTTAGAATTACTTTTTAAACTGGGTTAAATATTTCTTAAATAATATTTTATCTAATTTTTATTAATTTCCTAAGCTGTTACAGAGGGAAACGGTGAATTTCAGTTTTATGCCTTCAAATAATTCCAAGAAAAGCTTTTAAATTCATGACTTCCTCGCTCAGGACTTTTCTAAACAAGTATAGAAATCTTGTGTCAACATCTGAGATTGAAGAGAGCAACAAAAGGAAAATTTCTATTTTTGCTCTACTTGTTCTTGCGTCTGGCAAAACTGAAACTATTTAGGTGACTTAAAGAAAAAAAAGTTATGTTTTGTTTTTCTATATACAGGGTATGTTCATAACAGGTTTCAAATATAGCTGTCACAAAAGTTTTTAATTCTTCCAAAACACTTGCCTTGGTCTTTCCCAGCTGCCACTCTTTCTTAGTCTTGTCGTATTTAGTTAACAGATCAGTACTTCTTTTCTTATCATCCCCTGCTGTCGCTACTCTGTCTTTAAAGATGATTTTATACCTAAGAGGAAAAAATACAGTTTGAGACAAAAAATTAAAAAAACAACTCAGCAAAATGTTAGAGCCACACAAATAGACCACTTTGCAGCAGACAATAGGGAGACATGCCGTGAGAAAAAATCTTTAAACGTTCTGCGAACGGGGAATCCTGCACGACGGATCTTCACCGTCTCCAGCATCCCTGAATATCGCAGCTGGTTCAGAACGATTTCAGGGTCAAACACGTTTGGGGTCTACAGGGACAAAGGAAACAGGTTTAACATTTAGAGTCTTACAGAGGGAGAATAGAGCGCGGCATTTATGTCAGTTAGATGCATATATGCATGACATGAAGAAAGTGACCTTTTCCATGTTGGGTTTAATGCAGCGAATGAAGAACGGATTGGATACACTGAGAGTGGCCATGAGAGCATGGAGGGAGTCCTGAGGAGACAAAGACATTGGTATTGATTTGTTTTTTTATTATGTGAAATATCCTCATGGTAACACATTATCTTAACCTATTACTGTCACTTTAAAAAGTAAACCATCAAAATAACTAACGTGGCCTAATTTTTCTGGACATAAGAACCTTTACCCTCTAAATCATGTCACAGACTCTGCATCACACTAATACTGCATATTCACACCATTTATACTATGCTCTGAACTTCCATATTAATGCACCGTGTCTCTTCTCCCAAACTGTTTACATTATATCACTGCTGCACTTTATTAAAAGGAAATGTTCTGAAAGCTGTACAAAACAAAATTTTGTTTTGTATACACTCTGTGTATACAAAATGGTGAGTTTCCAAAGTCTTATATTCATTTATTGTTTTAATCTGGCTAGAGGATATGGTTCTTTTGTCATCTGTTTAAAAAAGTGGATGACTCACCCTGAACTGAGAGCTCACTGTGGGTTTACGTCTGGCTGTCCCCATCTTCTCCTCATTGTTTCTGCTGCCGACCTTCTCAAACAAGTCGTAGATGAAGTCCAGCCTGAGAGAAAAGAGGAACCAGAAAAAAGAAGAAAACATCTAGGATGGCGGGAATGTTATGAGTGGCGTCAGCATGGCTTTTTAGAATAAATTATCCTTTTCTAGACACATTTATAGCTTTTAAAAATATAGGCAAATGTTCTGAAATACTGCAATTTTAATTTTTACAAGATATTTGTTTTAACAGGAAGAGTAAAATATAAACAGAAACTATATGAGGGAGTAAAATCTTTAAAAGAAATATGTAAAAACTTACAGTCATATTCAATGAATCAGAATATAATATATATATACAGCTTCCAATTGGGGTTGTTTTAATATTTAAAAAAAGAAAAAACCTTTTGAGTGCATATTAAGCATATGTAACAATAATCCTATATTTATGTATTTGAATGATTTTTAAGGAACTGAATAAGTTAATAACAAGGTAATAACTAAGTCTGTCATATTTCCATAAGCTCTAAACAGAAAACATCACAATCAACACAAATTAAGCCTTGAAAAATGTCTGTTTGTTTTATGATGAGTTGAGTTACTAAAATGTAAAAAACAAACAAAAAAAATCTCAATATTATTCATGGTTATTGGATGAGTCTGTATATTTAAAGAGGGATGAGCTTGATTTGATCAAAGCACTCCTTTCATGTTCACAGTTAAACTGAGACAACCTTTGCACATCATTGTCTATCTGTAATATGAGGAAATATCATTAGATTAGCCTTTGAGTTAGCCCGCAATAACAAATCCTGATGTTCCAGATGTTATATCCATGACTTTGACCAAGTAAAACAGATAACAGTGCCACTGCATTTTAGGTATTTATCTTGGAAGTTCCTGCCTATTTCTGTGATTGGCTTGCCAAACTGTAGATATGTTTATAATATGGTGCGTATCATTTTCCTCTCAGCAAAACCATTGCGTTCTTCCCATGGTGCATTGTCATGGTTTTTCCAAAATCATTAATATATGTGAGCATCCTGACTTTATGAATGTTTTTTATTAGTTTTTCAGTGAGAAATTAGGAATATTTTATGTATAATTTATGACATCCATTGTGTTAAATAGGGAAATGAATCTTTTCTACGAAACTGCAGCAATCGTTGCAAAGACAGATATGTTTGGTTTGTGCATTTAAATCCACTACCTGCTGTCCTTGAGCATGTTCAGGATGTCGTCCCTAAACGTGTCTCTGTTCTTCTCCAAGATCCCTCTCACATCATAAAGCACCTAATCAAAACACAAACACCTCTGAAGGTTAAAAAAAAAATGTGTTAAATAAAAATGTTGCTGACTCTAAGAGCTGGTTCATAGATCACCTCTCCAGCATAATGTTTGATCCCAAACTGATGATCTGCAACTCTGGGCTTCACATAGTAAGGGTTTGTCTGCAGGACACAGAGAAGGATCATTTTAAACATGAATGAATGAAAGCATTCAAAGATGTGAAGATGCATCAATGGGCTGCATGAAATGACTTACTGAGTGTCTGCTGTGCAACTTCTCCAGCAGAGTGAAATCCGTTCCTTTGGGGAACCTGCTCTCTTCATTCACCAGCGCCAGCAGGCCAAGTTTCTGACAACGAGAAAAATAGATATGAGAAAACATCTCTGTAAAAGAATCAACCTAAGCCTATAAGCGATGTGCTCCCAGAAATCCTTTACAGCAGCAACTGTTTGTATTAACAGCAACATCTTATACCTTCTCTATGAGGTCGAGGCACTCTGCATTGTCCATCCAGTCAATGGCATCCCACTGCACACCTTCCCTAAATGAACACATCCGAACCGCCACATATTAGAGGAACAGGGGAGTTTTAATGAAGCAGCAGGTTCTTCAGCATCACCTGTTGTAGTCCAGCTGCTCCAGGGAGAAGATGTGCTTGTTAAAGTACGCCTGAAGCTTCTCGTTGGCGTAGTTGATGTTAAACTGCTCAAAACGATTCACCTGCAAATCAACATGAGCTCTAAAATCAATTTATGCTTAAAGAAAAAACAAATATATATAAAATGCACAACATTATGTCCGTATAAACCCAAGCGTAAATACTTTCTTTTCAGATTTTATGCTTATCAAATAGTGCGTATTTGGAAATATTATGTGGCTGTGTATTATTTTAGCATGCATGTTTAGCAGTGCAATTTCAACGGGAAACCTTTAAGATGATTTCTTTATTATGGTTGCAAATCTAGAGACAAACATATGTAAAGTTCTTCTTTCCAAAATAGGTCAAGATCAGTCAGATTAAATAAAAACTCTTGTAAAAGAATTAAGTTTTTAGATCTTGATGATTTTTCGTCTAAAGTTGGACTAAAAGAACAGTGTCCACAAAAGAAACCTTTTGCACTGTGGGCCAAATTCAGAAAGATGAAAATACTATGGGCTCTTTTTTTTCAGTAAGTCGTCTCTTTTTACTCACAATAACAAAAATTGAAAAAAAAATCTTAATGAACTTATGAAAAAAAGAATGATTTATTGTAAATCTGTAAAATGGTCTTGGATGTTTGCCTTAGCAACAGAAATGTTGATAGTTTCCTAATTTATTTATTTTTTCTTAAAATACAGTATCTTAGTCTGTTGTTGATAGGGTCTCTTTCTGTTTTTCTGGTGTGAGTGAGCTTCCTGTCACAGAGAGGATCTTTGCTGTAGGCTCGGCAGACCCCTGCTGCAGCACACTTCTGCAAGACTCCACATTGTAGATTAGAAATCAGAGTTGCCATTTTAAATGCAGCAAATAACTTAAAGTAAGTCCAAAATTTAGGCCTAAGTGTATGAGTAATTTATAAAGAAGATAACAAAAATATCTATACACCTATTATTTATTCTCTATGTCCTGTAGTTTTAGTGAGCCAGGTCCTCTAATGTCAAGCTTTAGTAGTAAAGCTCACAATGCAGCAAATGGACTTGTTATTTTCTTGTTAAATAATCCCAAAGCTACTAAATAATATAGGTTTTGACTCAATTCTGAGGCTAAACAGTGTTTTGCAGCTCTGTTGCAAAATATGAACAAATGGAGAATGATAAGAGAATGGTCTACACAGTAAAATAAGCAACAACAAACCAAAAACTTGAGTTCAGACCTCAAAATTTTCAAAGCCAAAGATATCAAGGATTCCAATGGATTTGAAATTTTCTTTTCCTTTGATTTTCTGGTTGATCTTGAGGATGATCCAGGAGAAGCACTGGGAATATAATGCCATTGCAACAGAGTCCCTGGAATCAATCGCCTGTAGCAAGGAAGAAAAGGGTAAGGAAAGGTGTGTGAATGTCTGGAGGAGATCAATCAAAAAGGGGGGAGAGAAAATGTAAATAAATATTTGCTGACCTGTTCAATAGTGAGAGGGGAGCAGATTTCTTCTCCTCTGAGAATTATGGATCGCTGAGTCAGGACTTCAGACAGCTGGAAGGCGTCCAGACCCAACAGCTCACTGACATTACTGACCACTGGAAGCAAAAGACAAAATCGGTTTTACAGCTACTTAAACGCTACCATATTATTTCCAAATAATTTTGAATAAACAATAAATAGCCCAACCTTGCTTGGTGGTGATCTGAGCTCCTCCTGCAAGCATGAACTCCATGTTCCCAAGCTGCAAAACGCCTGACAGCAGTTTAAACATATCTCTGATCTCCTCCTCTGTGAACCCCAAAACTTTCAGCGCCTCCTGCATAAAGGACAAAGAAACAGACAATCAAATGTTTTCATAAAATAAGTCATCAATCCATAATATTCTGATATTTTTGAAAACTGATTTGTATAAACTAGAGATTAATGTTAGCACGCTCTTGGACTTTCACAATAATTTTTACCTCCTCTTGCTTGTGGACAATTATTGAACAGCATTAGAACCGAACAGAAAAAAAGACTGACCATAACACTGTTGTAAAGTTCTTTATCATTTAGGCTCTTATCCTTCAGACACCCTGATTGGCTGAGGTAGTGGAATGATTCAGCAGGCTCCTCCAGGAAGTAGAGGCCTGTTGGAAGAGAAACTTTCAGGGCTGTAGATCAGATTTTCAGAATCATACACAAAATTAGATTCTCATCTCAGTTTATACCAACTGGCCATAACTATAACATACAGTACGCAGCATGAAGGAACATACAAATCTGGTTCACTGATTAAATATCTTAATTTTTACTGTTAGAAACCATCTCATTTGCCTAATTTTTTCAGATTTTTCTCTATAAATCTGACATGACAAAATCAACCCTTATACACAAAGAAATGTTTCAGAAGTTGCAAAAAAATCTCTACACATAAAACCTGATAACAATTTGTAAAACAACCTAAATCCTTATTGCATCTTAATCTGATTTTGAACTTTGAAAGGTCTGGACCTTGAGTGGTCCACTGAAACATGTAAAGATTCATCTTGGACCATGTTTACTCTGTTTGTGTCCGGATGTTTAGATGTGAACCGGCTGTGGAGGGTGGTTAAGGGCCCCTGTATCAGCTCTTTAAGATTCTAGATTTGTATCTTATCTGGGGGGGTCTCTATTTTTTTTTCTTTCCTCCAAGCTCAGGTCCTCTAGCAGGCCTGGGAGCTTGCGAGGTCTGCGCAGTATCTTTGCAGTATCTTTTCTAATGTATTTCCAGGGATCTGCTGTTACCCCTCCTTTGGGGGTCACCGCCCCAAATGCCCCAATAACCACAGGCACTACTGCTGCCTTGACTTTCCAGGTTTTCTCTAGCTCTTCTCGTAGCTCCTGGTATTTCTCTAGTTTCTCATGTTCTTTTCTTCAGATTTTGCAGTCACTTGGTATTGCTAGGTTACCCACAATGGCTTTCCTCTACTTTTTGTCCACCACAACAATGTCTGTTTGGTATGCCATTACCTTTCGGTCCGTCTGTATCTGGAAGCCCGACAGGATCTTGGCTCGGTCATTCTCTACCATCCTTTGAAGGTGTTTTCCACTTTGACCTTGGAGTTTCCTGACCATACTTTGCACAGATGTTCCTGTACACTATTCCAGTTACTTGGTTATGGCGCTCCATGTAAGCTTTCCCTGCATGCATCTTACACCCTGCAGTTATGTGCTGGATTGTCTCAGGGGCCTCTTTGCACAGTCTACACCTTGTCAGGTGTGGTAGATCAGGGCCTATATTGCTCTGGTGCTCAGAGCCTGCTCCTGTGCAGCCATGATGAGTGCCTCTATGCTGTCCTTCAGTCCGGCTTTGTCCAGCTATTGGTAGGATTTCCTGATATCCGCCACTTCTGTTATGTTTCGATGGTAAATCCCTTGTAGGGGCTTATCCTCCCATGATTGAACCTCCAGCACCTCATCTTCTAGTCCCCACTACCTGAGACATTCACTGAACCTGTTGTCTGTTGGAGCCTTGTCCTTGATGTACTTATGGATCTTGGATGTTTCATCCTGGATAGTGGCTCTCACGCTCACTAGTCCTTTGCCTCCTTCTTTACAGCTAGCATACAGTCTCAGGGTGCTGGATTTGGGTTGGCACCCTCCCTGGATTGTTAGGAGCTTTCGTGTCTTTACACCTGTGGTCTGTATCTCATCCTTTGGCCAGCTTATTATTCCTGCAGGGTATCTGATTGATGGTAGAGCATAGCTATTTATTGCCCAAGACTTATTCTTGCCATAGAGCAGGCTTCTTAGGACCTGTTTTACTCTTTGGAGATATTTGTCCGTAGCCGCTTTCCTTGTCACCTCTTCGACATTGCCATTTGCTTATGGGATTCCGAGGTACTTGCAGCTGTCAATGTCTGCTATTGTTCCTTCTGGGAGTGAGACCCCCTTTGCGTTGACTACCTTCCCTCTCTTAGTCACCATCCGGCCACACTTCTCTAGTTCGAAAGACATCCCGATGTCGGTGCTGTAGATCTGGGTAATATGGATCTGTGAGTTGATGTCCTGCTCAATCTTAGCGTACAGCTTGATGTCATCCATGTAGAAGAGGTGACTGAGGATGACCCTGTTCTTGAGTCGGTATTCATAGCCAGTCTTATTGACTATTTGGCTGAGGGAGTTCAGACCTATGCAGAACAGCAGTGGGGACAGCACAATTGCATATTGCACTAACAAACTAAGGTTTATCTTCTGCATCCTCTGACAGGTTTTCCCACCAAAATTAATCATTCACTCTAAGAATCTTCCATATCTCTGCCACCCCAAAGAACTAACCTACCATCATTATGTTTAACTGTCGTATATAGCTTAGGGTATTGTGTTCTGCTAGCTGTAAGAACAGCTTGCAGAACACAATACAGCTTTGAACAAAGCACGAAAAGTTACATTTGGTTTCATCAAAACAGAGCACTTTCTTCCACTAGCTTTCTGTGCCCCTTAAAACTGAAAACATAATTTCTTTTGCCTATTTTTCTGGCAGTGGCTTTTTAGCTGTTCTTCCCCACTAAGGATAGAAATAAGGAGCACAAAACTTAAGGTTTTCCTTTGAAGGCTCTGCTACTTGAGCCTTAATTGGTTTGGAGTTGCGCCACACTTTGTTGGATGATTGAAAAAAACATTACCTTAAAATGTAATTAATACTTGAGAACTTGTATAACATAGCCCTGCTTTTAACTTCTCCACGACTCTAATAATGTAGATAAGTTAAAAGCCTGGCTGCCCTTTCAGGTCTGTGTCATGATACGTGGTTGGTTTGCTAGCCCAAGGATGCAGAACTCCACAGACACAGAGGCAGGATTAAAGTCCAATGTATATTTGGATGAGCACAGGGTTCTGCCCTGGAAGGCAGGGGAGACAGAGTACAGGTTAAACTCAGGGATAGATTAACAAACTGAAACTCACTGGTTTGCTGGTTCAGGCAGGCAGAGTAGCACAGGTAACGGACATGGCAAGGCGTGGCAAAACGTGGTAAACATGGCAAGGAACAAAGACTAGGGAACCCATGGCTAGGCTTGGAAACGATCCGGCTACGAGTGAAGCTGTCACACAGCCTATATGGGGAGAGGTTAATGAGCAGAGCTGATGGGAAACAGCTGTGCGCTGAGAACCAGCTCCCAGGGAAGGATCCATATCGCCCTCTGGAGGGCAAACCCCTGGATCCAAACAGAAAACAGAAGCCCACAGAATGGGATCCACACCGCCCTCAGGAGGGCAAACCATGGATCCCAACAGTACCCCCCCCTCAAGGGCGGATACCAGACGCCCAAAAACAAAAAACCAGAAACCAAAACAACCCACCTAGGGCGAACAGAGGGGGAAAACAGGCACGGGGGGCCAGGCACAAAAAACAACAGGGACCAAAACTCAAAACAACCCACCTAGGGTGGGCGAGGACAGAGAAAGTCTCAGGTGACCGGCCGTGGGGCCGGGTAGCAAGGCTTAGTCTCTGGTGGCCGGCCGTGGGGCCGGCAGCAGGACAGAGTCTCAGGTGGCCGGCCGAGAGACCGGCAGCAGGACAGAGTCTCAGGTGGCCGGCCGAGTGACCGGCAGCAGGACAGAGTCTCAGGTGGCCGGCCGAGAGACCGGCAGCAGGACAGAGTCTCAGGTGGCCGGCCGAGAGACCGGCAGCAGGACAGAGTCTCAGGTGGCCGGCCGAGTGACCGGCAGCAGGACAGAGTCTCAGGTGACCGACTGTGTGACCGGCAGCAGGACAGAGTCTCAGGTGGCCGACCGTATGGCCGGCGTCTCAGAAGCTGCAGGGGCCATGGAGGAGGACGCCTTTTCTGCTGCAGCAGGAAGCGCGGAGGAGGACGCTGTCTCTGCTGCTGCGGGAAGCGTCGAGGAGGACGCCGACTCAGCTGCTGCGGGAAGCGTCGAGGAGGACGCCGACTCTGCTGCAGTAAACTCCGGGGAGGACGCCGTTTCTGCTGCTGCAGGAAACTCCGAGTAGGACGCCGTCTCAGCTTCAGCGACACAGCAACAGGCTCAGCAGCAAGCGACGACTGTGGCTCAGGGGAAGGCTCAGAGGAAAGCGTCGACACCTGCTCAGGAGGAGGCTCAGGGGAAGCCGTCGGCTGTAGCTCAGGAGGAGGCTCAGAGGAAGCCATCGACAGTAGCTCAGGGGGAGGCTCAGAGGAAGCCGCCGACTGCAGCTCCACCCCAGGAGCAGGGGAGACCACCGATCGCGGCTCCACAGGAACACAGGTGGCTGCAGATTGCGGCTCCGGATCAGGAACAGAAGAGGCTGCCCATTGCGGCTTCACTTCAGGAACAGGGGAGCCCGCTAGTTGCGGCTCCCGGACAGGAACAGAAGAGGCCGCCCATTGCGGCTTCACATCAGGAACAGGGGAGCCCGCTGGTTGCGGCTCCCGGTCAGGAACAGAGGAAGCCGCCCATTGCGGCTCCGGATCAGGAGCTGGGGAAACCACTGACTGTGGTTCCACAGGAGGAGGCTCGGAGTAAACCGCCGACTGCGGCTCCACCCCAGAAGCTGGGGAGACCATCGATTGTGGCTCCACAGGTAGACAGGTGGCGGCCGGTCGCGGTTCCGAATCAGGGACTGAGGAGGCCGCCCATTGCGGCTTCGAATCAGGAGCAGGGATCCCTAGACGCCACCAGATCTCCTGCACAAGACGATTCCACTCCTCATCTACTCGGCACAGCTCCATCTCCACCTCTCGTAGATAATTCCCAAAACTCCGGTGCATCCGCTTCCTTAAGTTCTGCTCAGGGGTCTCAGGAAGGCAGGAAGCGGGCTCAGGGGCTAGGGAGGCCGCTAACTCGTAGTAGTGTCGTAGCAGCGCCTCCCACTTGGGAGGCAGTGGACGGCGCTGAGCGGGCCTCACCAGGTGAGCGTGGGAGTCTGCTGGGCTAGTCTGTTGGCCGGATCGTTCTGTCATGATACGTGGTTGGTTTGCTAGCCCAAGGATGCAGAACTCCACAGACACAGAGGCAGGATTAAAGTCCAATGTATATTTGGATGAGCACAGGGTTCTGCCCTGGAAGGCAGGGGAGACAGAGTACAGGTTAAACTCAGGGATAGATTAACAAACTGAAACTCACTGGTTTGCTGGTTCAGGCAGGCAGAGTAGCACAGGTAACGGACATGGCAAGGCGTGGCAAAACGTGGTAAACATGGCAAGGAACAAAGACTAGGGAACCCATGGCTAGGCTTGGAAACGATCCGGCTACGAGTGAAGCTGTCACACAGCTTATATGGGGAGAGGTTAATGAGCAGAGCTGATGGGAAACAGCTGTGCGCTGAGAACCAGCTCCCAGGGAAGGATCCATATCGCCCTCTGGAGGGCAAACCCCTGGATCCAAACAGAAAACAGAAGCCCACAGAATGGGATCCACACCGCCCTCAGGAGGGCAAACCATGGATCCCAACAGTCTGCACCTTGATCATCATGATGCTGTTTGTTTAATAATGTTTTCAGTATTTTCGCTGTGAATAAATGAGTTGGATAAATAGGATCTCTTTTTTGATGTTCTATTTGTGAGTAAATGGACCTGAAAAGAAAGACACAAAATACTTGTTAAGATTCAAGATTTACTTTTATCTTCTTTACTGGCTCCTGCCAGCAGGGCATAGAAGATGTGGTAGTTTCTCTCTCCGGGGTTTTGTCGCACCACACGGTTCTACACATAAGAAAGAAAAGGATTCCAAAGCAGCTGTTACCTTTCTGAGGATTTTTAGGACTGAACTGCATTTTTAAAACTTATTAATTGTTCCGTGAAAAGTAAAACTTGACTGAAGACGTTTAAGGTAAGTTTACCTTTTCCAGTAAATCTGAAAAGTAGAGTCAAAGAAACAACCAGGACTTGTTATTGGTCAACATAAATGTTTTGTCTACACCGCATACAGTAAAGGATACAGTCGATGACACAGCCTCCTTGGATGTTGCCGCACTCTGAGAAGTGAAGCTGGATGAACTTCCCAAAACGGCTGGAGTTGTTGTTATAAACAGTCTTTGCATTTCCAAAGGCCTCCATGATGGGACTGAAAATGACCAAAGGATTTATAGTTTTGCGATCATGCAGTTTTGAAATGTATTGGCATAGGTGCTTTTTCTTAATCACTGCATTGTTCAATTAATTGCATCATAACTAAAGAAAACACTGAAACGTCTCCTCAGTGGTTCTAAGAAACTGAATATTAGATTTGTGGGCTTTGAGGCCCGAGTTACCCCCACCTCGGGGTTAATAGTAACTTGATGTAGATCTAAAAACAAAACCTTCTCCCTATTTGATCTTTTAATCCATTAACCATCTGACTCGCCTGAATTATTGATTTTTGCATTTTTTTAATAGTATTTCTTTTACTGAGCAAATAGAAAATGTTTCAGCTTTAAACCTGTCTGATTCCTTCCATCGATGAAGAAAGAAAACAGGCCATCTTTCATGACAAGGTTTTTCTATAAAATATTAAAATTTGTCATAAAAACCTGCAACCAAAAATGAAAAACTATGCTAAACCCTTAGTTAAAGAGCAAATAGGACAACTTCTTGGAGCAGTTCCTCATATTTATTTCACTATTCTGTAAGATTAGTATTAGGAAATATTGGTCCTCTGTTCATTGCAGTATAACATCAATTTATTGATGTTTGCAAAAATTTATTTCACTTTTATCCCTGGATTTTAAATACATAGATGCGTGAGCTTTGACTGTTTTTCTGTATTTTTTTATCTGTTGGATTGTAGATTTTATTTGCTCTGGGTGGGGAAATATGTCATGTTTCATGACTGTTGGACAAACAGACTTACATACAGGTGCTGGTCATAAAATTAGAATATCATGAAAAAGTAGATTGATTTCAGTAATTCCATTTAAAAAGTGAAACTTGTATATTATATTCATACATTACATACAAACTCATATATTTCAGATGTTTATTTTGTTTAATTTTGATGATTACAAATGACAACAAATGAAAATCTCAAATTCATCATATCAGAAAATTAGAATATTGTGAAAAGGTTCAAAATTGATGGCCCCTGGTGCCACACTCTAATCAGCTAATTAACTCAAACCACCTGCAAAAGCCTTTAAATGGTCTTTCAGTCTAGTTCTATAGGCTACACAATCATGGGGAAGACTGCTGACTTGACAGTTGTCCAAAAGACGACCATCGACACCTTGCACAAGGAGGGCAAGACACAAAAGGTCATCGCTAAAGAGGCTGGCTGTTCACAGAGCTCAGTGTCCAAGCACATTAATAGAGAGGCGAAGGGAAGGAAAAGATGTGGTCGAAAAAAGTGTACAAGCAAGAGAGATAACCGCACCCTGGAGAGGATTGTGAAACAAAACCCATTCAAAAATGTGGGGGAGATTCACAAAGAGTGGACTGCAGCTGGAGTGAGTGCTTCAAGAACCACCACACACAGACGTATGAAAGACATGGGTTTCTGCTGTCGCATTCCTTGTGTCAAGCCACTCTTGAACCACAGACAGCGTCAGAAGCGTCTTGCCTGGGCTAAAGAGAAACAGGACTGGACTGCTGGTGAGTGGTCCAAAGTCATGTTCTCTGATGAAAGTAAATTTTGCATTTCCTTTGGAAATCAAGGTCCCAGAGTCTGGAGGAAAAGAAGAGAGGCACTTCATCCACGTTGCTTGAAGTCCAGTGTAAAGTTTCCACAGTCAGTGATGGTTTGGGGTGCCATGTCATCTGCTGGTGTTGGTCCATTGTGTTTTCTGAGGTCCAGGGTCAACGCAGCCACATACCAGGAAGTTTTAGAGCACTTCATGCTTCCTGCAGCTGACCAACTTTTTGGAGATGCAGATTTCATTTTCCAACAGGACTTGGCACCTGCACACAGTGCCAAAGCTACCAGTACCTGGTTGAAGGACCATGGTATCCCTGTTCTTAATTGGCCAGCAAACTCTCCTGACCTTAACCCCATAGAAAATCTATGGGGTATTGTGAAGAAGAAGATGCAATACACCAGACCCAACAATTCAGAAGAGCTAAAAGCCACTATTAGAGCAACCTGGGCTATCATAACACCTGAGCAGTGCCACAGACTGATCGACTCCATGCCACGCCGCATTGCTGCAGTAATACAGGCCAAAGGAGGCCCAACTAAATACTGAGTGCTGTACATGCTCATACTTTTCATGTTCATACTTTTCAGTTGGCCAACATTTCTATAAATCCTTTGTTTTTATTGGTCTTCAGTAATATTCTAATTTTCTGATATGACGAATTTGAGATTTTCATTTGTTGTCATTTGTAATCATCAAAATTAAACAAAATAAACATCTGAAATATATGAGTTTGTATGTAATGTATGAATATAATATACAAGTTTCACTTTTTAAATGGAATTACTGAAATCAATCTACTTTTTCATGATATTCTAATTTTATGACCAGCACCTGTATGTCTCCAGAACATTTTGGTAGCTAGACATTTTTACTAACTCACATATTTTTATGTGGACAGAAATCATGATGAGAATAAAATGTAGTTACATAAAAAAGAAACAAAAAATATATATAATAACTAATTGTGACCATATTCTGACTAAGATAATTGCATGACATATTTTGAGACCAATCAAGCTTTAATTCCATTTACTTGTGCCCATGTATCATGATTCAAAGCCATGATGATCTTGTTTGCACCAAATTAAGCCCAAACCATCAACTTTCCAACTCTGTGTTAAAGATACTTTAAGAAACCACTCGGGTCAGGGTGTGGCCATTTTTACAATCCAAACCACAAATAAGAAAATTTAGCTAATATCAGCTGAATCTTTTAATATTAAATTTTTTTTTCAAAACAGAAGGAAATTCATAGTTTTAATTCATATTCTAATTTCAAGTTGTCTTTTTACATAATTATCCCGTGGCTGCTGTTTTTTAGAGATGTTTAATTAATTTTCTTTGCTCACTTGATATTTAAAACCTTTGACAATAAAGTTCTCTCAAATACACAAAGAGTCACACAAGAAGTTTTGGAGGAAACCTAAACTTAATGTCTGTGGACTTAATACCTAATCTAATGCCTTTGGTCTCTCCCTTCCTTTGAGTGCTAGCCCTAATCCTAACAGGTCCAGCACAGATTGTATAAATGGGTGTTTCCTACTTCACGTAATAGTGAATAAACAAGTGTGAGATATAGTGCACATTATCAACAGATTAAACTGTAAAGGTTAGAGTTTCATCCTTCATACCTGCTCTGAACAATGGCTTGCTCCACGTGTGTAGTTCTCTCTGACTGCGGAGTCCCAACGGAGTTCTGGCTCATCACTGACAGAAACTGCAGGAGCAGTTTAGTGCTCTCCGTCTTCCCCGCCCCTGATTCACCACTGGAGAACGAACACAAACACAACACAAAATCCAATTATAAAGCCAGTGACCTTCTCTGACATTCCAGTATCTCAGACTGGTCTGGTCATCTAATTGATAGCAAGGCTTGATTGCTTCAAAGATATTTCATTAGCTTCCAGTCCCTCTCCATAACCATCTAACAGATGCTGAGTCTAATTGAAAGCATGATTAGATACTAGATAATGCAGTTAGATCTGAACAATTATCCATAAATCTTCTTGATGCAGCTAAGGCAATATTTTTTTAATGAAAGATGCAACAACAAATCTTTGTCTTTAACATAAAATAACTAGAACCACCTCTTGCCTCACTAACACCTATAAGTCTTTGTAGCTAAAGCTCAGCCAGAATGAATGGAGGCCAACTGTGTAAAGCATTTTTCAAGCCTTGCCACAAAATGTCAAGTCTGGTTTGGATTGATGATTTACTTGGGAATATCTATCCCATATACTTTAGTTTAAACCATTTAATTTTGTCTTTGGTTGTACGATTAGGGTATATTATCCTGCTGGTAAATAAACATCGACCCAAGTTTAAATTGAATTAAAGGAATAGTACACCCAAAACATGATTAGCCTTCATTTTCTACTCACCCCCATGCTGAACAACACTCTGGAGTACTTTTTTGATATCTCAAATGCATCTGGAGATCTGGGAGGCTTCTTGCTGTCTGCTGACATTCAAATAATGGAGGTGCCCAGCGCCCGAGACAGAAAGGTCCATAAAAGTCCACAAAAAACGTGTCAATATTCCTCCATACTGCTCGTCCAATGTATTCCAAGTGTCCTGAGTGGGTAGCATCCAGAATTTACTCGAAACGAAGTCATTTAGAATGTTTTTAGAGCATAAACAGTAGTGTATAGGATTTCCTGAAAGCGCGTTCACGACGCTACGGAAACCGCGGCAGACCAAACCAGATGAAAGTGCGCATTCAGCTCGGCAAAGAACTCATGCTCTTCCTCAACACTGAAGTCCTCAGACATTTTTCTTTCATTGTTTCTTTCTTTGCACAGGTAAACAGCACATTTCTTCTTCTACGCTTGCATTATTGGCAGAGCAGACGCTGAATGCGCACTTTCATCTGGTTTGGTCTGCCGGCTTCCATAGCGTTGTGAACGCGCAGGTGCGCGCTTTCAGGAAATCCTATACACTACTGTAAAAAGTACTCCAGAGTGTTGTTCAGCATGGGGGTGAGTAGAAAATGAAGGCTAATCATGTTTTGGGTGTACTATTCCTTTAAGTTCATCCATCCATTAATTTTCCATCATGCATATCCCTGCTGGGGTCACAAGGGGTGCTGGTGCTTATCTCCAGCTGTCAATGGGCAAGAGGCGGGTACACCCTGGACAGGTCGCCAGTCTATCACAGGACTGAATTAAGTTCAATTTAATTTATTTATATATCACCAATTCACAATACGTCATCTCAAGAGCCTTGAGACAATTCAATCAGTTACATTTTTCTTGTTCTATGATTCCTGGTTGAAGACATCTCCCTACCTCTGCCACTTCAAGTCTAACAGTTTGCCTGTGAAAAACCTTGTCCACTGTCTGGGCTGAAACTACTAAATCCACCTCTGTCTACCTGTTCTCCAGCTCTGTGACTCCACCAACCTGGCCTCCCACTCCACAGTATCACCAGACTCATAGCAAACTATGTCTTCTCTATTTACAGGTGCTGGTCATAAAATTAGAATATCATGAAAAAGTAGATTGATTTCAGTAATTCCATTTAAAAAGTGAAACTTGTATATTATATTCATACATTACATACAAACTCATATATTTCAGATGTTTATTTTGTTTAATTTTGATGATTACAAATGACAACAAATGAAAATCTCAAATTCATCATATCAGAAAATTAGAATATTGTGAAAAGGTTCAAAATTGATGGCCCCTGGTGCCACACTCTAATCAGCTAATTAACTCAAACCACCTGCAAAAGCCTTTAAATGGTCTTTCAGTCTAGTTCTATAGGCTACACAATCATGGGGAAGACTGCTGACTTGACAGTTGTCCAAAAGACGACCATCGACACCTTGCACAAGGAGGGCAAGACACAAAAGGTCATCGCTAAAGAGGCTGGCTGTTCACAGAGCTCAGTGTCCAAGCACATTAATAGAGAGGCGAAGGGAAGGAAAAGATGTGGTCGAAAAAAGTGTACAAGCAAGAGAGATAACCGCACCCTGGAGAGGATTGTGAAACAAAACCCCTTCAAAAATGTGGGGGAGATTCACAAAGAGTGGACTGCAGCTGGAGTGAGTGCTTCAAGAACCACCACACACAGACGTATGAAAGACATGGGTTTCTGCTGTCGCATTCCTTGTGTCAAGCCACTCTTGAACCACAGACAGCGTCAGAAGCGTCTTGCCTGGGCTAAAGAGAAACAGGACTGGACTGCTGGTGAGTGGTCCAAAGTCATGTTCTCTGATGAAAGTAAATTTTGCATTTCCTTTGGAAATCAAGGTCCCAGAGTCTGGAGGAAAAGAAGAGAGGCACTTCATCCACGTTGCTTGAAGTCCAGTGTAAAGTTTCCACAGTCAGTGATGGTTTGGGGTGCCATGTCATCTGCTGGTGTTGGTCCATTGTGTTTTCTGAGGTCCAGGGTCAACGCAGCCACATACCAGGAAGTTTTAGAGCACTTCATGCTTCCTGCAGCTGACCAACTTTTTGGAGATGCAGATTTCATTTTCCAACAGGACTTGGCACCTGCACACAGTGCCAAAGCTACCAGTACCTGGTTGAAGGACCATGGTATCCCTGTTCTTAATTGGCCAGCAAACTCTCCTGACCTTAACCCCATAGAAAATCTATGGGGTATTGTGAAGAAGAAGATGCAATACACCAGACCCAACAATTCAGAAGAGCTAAAAGCCACTATTAGAGCAACCTGGGCTATCATAACACCTGAGCAGTGCCACAGACTGATCGACTCCATGCCACGCCGCATTGCTGCAGTAATACAGGCCAAAGGAGGCCCAACTAAATACTGAGTGCTGTACATGCTCATACTTTTCATGTTCATACTTTTCAGTTGGCCAACATTTCTATAAATCCTTTGTTTTTATTGGTCTTCAGTAATATTCTAATTTTCTGATATGATGAATTTGAGATTTTCATTTGTTGTCATTTGTAATCATCAAAATTAAACAAAATAAACATCTGAAATATATGAGTTTGTATGTAATGTATGAATATAATATACAAGTTTCACTTTTTAAATGGAATTACTGAAATCAATCTACTTTTTCATGATATTCTAATTTTATGACCAGCACCTGTATATCCTGCCTCACTAAGACCAGTTATAACAGCCCTCTCCTTTTCAGAAGCAGCTGAACCTCCAGAGACCCGAACCTGGTCCGTTTCCATTCTCTGTTTTCAACTAAATCTTTAATCTCAGTCGGCCAAATGCTTGTGTGATTCTGTATATGGATCCAGAAGTTACCCCAGAATATAATGATAAACCTCAATCTACCTCACTTTCAACTGTACAGTGCAGTCAGGGAAATAAGGTTTAAAGAAACTGCAAAAATGCAGATTTGGATCACCAGACAGATGGGATTGATCACTTCAGGTCCATCCTTTACATTGCACTGTGTAAAATAAGACTTAAATACTGAACTGAAAATCCTTCTAAGATCATTTCTACCCAATGTTCTTCACCTAACCTGTTGACCACAGAAAGCTTATAAATATGTAGATACTCATTGCAGAGAGGTGGTGATTGCACTATGCACCTGTTTAGTCTGTGACTTGTATGTGGCGTACCACATTTAGCTGAGCTGCTGTCATTGTCCAGTCCCCTCACTTTGTTATAACAGTATCAATATTGAGAGTTAAAGGAAAACCTTAATATAATTATTTCAAAGGGTGAAGGAATACCTTTGGAAACCTCATTTACCTTAAATTTTGATCCCACAGCTGTCTCCCTGACCTCATTTCTGCTTTCCTTAGTCTTCATGCTGTTTGTTTACTGAAATTCTATAATTATACAGGGGTAGACACACAATGGTATCTCCGGACTTAAGTGACCTCTAAAGGAAATAGATGGGCCTAAATGTTCGGGGGACAAACAGATATAAAACCTGAAATACATATTTTCCACCAACTTTACAGTGATGTAATACTTTTCGTTGATCTAACAGATAAAATGACACAAAAACAGGTTTGTAATTGTAGTCTGTCAAAAGTGAAGATGTTAAGGGGTATGAATACTTACAAATAAGACAACCAGAGAGAACTTGAACCATTAACTCACCTTATGAGGACACACTGACTGTCGTGGCGCTTCCAGATGCAGCGGTAACATTCATTGGCCACAGCAAAAATGTGTGGAGGGAGCTCCCCTAAATGGTGCTTGGAGTACAAGTCAACCCTCTCCAGGTCGTACAGACCTGCAATCTGTTTATATGGGTTGACAGCAGCCAGGATGCTTCCAATATTGGTCTATAAATATAAAAAAGAATGCTCTCAAACAGTTTCCTCAAATCATCCTTATTAATTATTTTAAACCCCCTCAAAAATCTATGGAAAAAGGATAGGCATGAAAGGTATCTAACCAAACACAAAACATTGTTAATAATGAAAGGTGGTTTATATCTTCCTTCAGATTCACACAATGTACAACCTTTTTTATAGTCCATCACTAAACAAAAATCAAAGTTTTGTGGTTTCTAAAAACAATTGACTGTTTTGAGAATAACAGCACCGTCAGGTGACATGGAACATTCTCTCAAAAGGATCTTTTTCATATTAATGTCTTTTTTTTGTTTAGGAGAGGATGTGTGTGAGAGATCGATGGAAATACATACAAATTGAAAAGCCACCTGTTTGTAGCAGTGGACTTACGTAAATATTATCCTTCTGGTAGCGCTGGTAAAGATTGTGCATGATTGCAGCCTCGTGCAGCTCAGCCAGAGCTGACATGTCCTCCACCCCGTCGATGCTGGACTGATGCATGGCGTACACCCGCTCCCGAGTGACCTCAGCCTGCTGTAGGTAAAGCACCTGCACACAGGAGCCGCACAAATTTTTATACATCATAACTTTTGAGCGACCAAAAGTCCATTAGTGGCATAATCACTTATTGAAACAGACTAATTACACATATCTTATTTTATTCCTGTTGTCAAACTTACAATGATGACATGATCTAAGGGAAGTCATTTTGTCTTTGGGATGACAATAGATGCAGGCAATGCAATAACTGTTATTTTAGACCTAAATGGTGACAATACAAAGCATTTTTGACTCAGACCCAAGCCTCCTCTATGCCATCCATCACCATGGCAACAGGATTGCGTAAGAAAAAGTGTGGGTGTGGATATCAGCGTGGATAATCGGGGATCCGGGAAGAGACGAAGTGTAGCGGATCTGATGTGGTCGGATGTGACAGGTGAAAACAGCTCGCTGCATATTCAGGTCAGGGATGCACATGATGTTACTATGAATCCCTACATCCAGCCCCTACACACACAAACCTACATTCATAGGTTACGTGTCAATCAGCAACCCTGTGTAGTACACAGCATCAATTATTATTTTCCCTGAGCCACCTTTAGCCTGAAAACGGTTAAAACAATTACCCCCAGTACCTGCAAACAATTATGTTGGCTTTTTATGACCTTTTCCGGTATAGTTTGCCAACCTTCTAAAGATTGATTGGTCGATTACAGATCAAAATCTACCTTGATCGGTCGGCCCTCTGTTTTTAAGGAAATGAGCTCTCTTCATTAGAGGTGAGTTGCGAATCAAGTTTAGGCTATGGTAAGCAAAAAACAGGTTGGTGTTAGGGTGAATATTAAAATTCAGCATATATTCAGTTGTTAAATAGAATGGCAGCCAGCACAGAGTCCTAATATGACTAGAAATACAAACTTGTTTGAATGTGCGTCTGGGGGAGGGGTTTATGTGTAATTGCTGGTAAAACAGATGTTGTGGAAGTCTGTTGAGACGGCAGAGGGGCTCGCCTCAGGCTCTCAGACTGTTGGTTGTACGTCTTTTTCTTTCTTATTTTACAGGGCAGAGCTGTGTTATGGGGGTGATTCTCTCAGAAAGAAAAAAACTGGCATTATCAGTTGCAAACTGTTATGATTAAGATGTTTTTCTATTCTATAAGGATGAAAAATTCTGAAGTCTCGATAATTATCTAAACATCAAAATGATATTTCCTATTGTTGGATAAATACAGAAGAGGGTCTTAGCTATAAAGGAGCAGAGATTCTTTATTCAGCTTTGTGGACCTGACCTTAATTTCTTCTTCCTTTGATGGAAAGAAATGTTATATTTGCTTATGTAAGTTGCAAATAGCACTAATCCACAATAACAGTGCTTAAACATGCCAGGAACAACCTGGGGAACTCTTTTCCTATTTTATTCTCAATCCTGAGCAAAGTTTGGTATAAATGGTGGCTCATCAGGGATCAGAACGTTTACCATCCTTAATCAGATTCTTTCTGTAATCAGGTTCAACAAACTTATTCTGCTTTGATTAAAGGAACAGTTTACATTTTGTTTTATCACTTTTTCAGAAAGTATTAATAAAAGCTCACTTAGTATAAAAGTAAGTATGTTGTAGAGTTGAGGATTCCAAACAAAATGATTTCTACACACTTGTGGGGCTTTGAAGCCAACTGAAGAGTCTCGCCTCATAAGGTGGATTGATTCAGTCATATGATGGATGTTTTAGTACAGTAACAGCTGGTCTCTGTAAAAGCATACATATTTCTGTAATATAACATTCTACCCCATTAATATCCACATGATCAATTTGAATTTGTTTTATATTGTTCAAGTCAGCTGAAAGTGGTTATTAAGATTTGTAAGCATTCCTATTAGCTCACTTTGATATCTTCCTAATCCAAACATGGGACCTACAGTAATACTGAAGAAAACTTTCTGAAAAAAATGTATTTTACACTTTTCTGCTCAAGATTTTCTCGAACTGAATCTAATCTGGCAGTAATAACTAACATAAATTAAATTGAGGGAAAATAAAAATAAAACACAGAAAAATAATCCCCAAAAAATTTATTTGCACACTGTTATGTTGTTCTTTAAAATCCCCCAATACATTGAAGAATACATTGTCTCGAAAGCATAAAAAAACATTTACAACACAAACAAAATGCTCATCTGCCACCATCTATTGATGAACCAGAAATACATGAGAACAGAATATTGAACAGTTATTCTCCCGAAGGCTAAAAGCAAAATAAATATACCCCAAATAAAAGTATTTGACCTAAAAAGTGACTTCCCAAAAAACCCATTAGGCATTGAAATCCCATGGGCCAGTCTGTATCTCTATGGTTTTGTGTGGAAGTGTATTAATCAGTGTCCAATCTGCATGACATTCATGGTTGTATGAGAGACAATATGCACTGACATGCCTTCCTGTCATGGGTTTTGGCAGCACATACAGCAATGTCACTGCTGGATCTTGTTGTTTTAATGCGTGTCTAACTAAGTCGTTATTGAAGATGGATTTTCCATGCTTTCATTTTTTTTATTTTTATGTTTGCATATCATGCCCCCTTGACCCCTTTCTTCTGCTGTTCTCAAATCCTACCCAATAATAGAGATCCCAGTTCCACATTAACAGTCTTATTCCTACATTTCCAAATTATAAACAATATAAATTTCCTGTAATTTTCTTTAATCGTCTTCTGTTCCTTTACTCCCAGACTTTCGGATCTATGTCAGTGTGTGTGTAACATACCGTCTATAAGCCTAATGGCTCAGTCTGGGACCCCAGGCTGTTATTGACCAATCTCTAAAACCGTTTGAATTAGAGAATCAAGTGGTCCTTGGAATCCAGAGTAATTTATAGAGCAGATAGCGAGGCAAAGGTGTCACACACAATGAATCAACACATTTAAAGTGGTAAATACGCAGCAAGTTCCATTTTTATTTGGCAAAATGCATTTAAAATGTTTTAGATTTGCTTGTGCTTAGTCTTATTTACCAATCGATAATCTTTTTATTGTTTTAGGGTTTCTTTTAAACATGCACGCATACTAAAGTTGAACAAAATGGTCATATTAAAGGAAGTATGTTCCTGAACCAAAAATAAAAGACTGCAAATTTGCAAAAATTAATGAAATCCCTATTATCAATGTTAAACTTATCTCACATTTTATCAGACGTAGCAAAAGTTCCTTCATTAAATAAATCTTAAAAACAGCGTATCCCTTTAAGATTCCATTCGTTATATATAATCCATAAGTGTGATGGGGTAAACTTATTTTAGTGTAGTATTAAAATATTTCAAATGCTTTCTAATTTTACACCATATCTTGGCAGAATGAGAAACAATTGAGTTTTTAAAGTTAGCGGTCTGAGTTTTCATAGAAAAACTAATTATTGCTTGTATTGAGGTTAGATAATGGTACCAATTTAGTTTTGATCTGTGGGTCTTCCTATTTTTATGCTGGGGTTATTGATTTAATAATTATTAAATCTATTTAACAATTATTTTAATTATTGCTATAATCATACGTTAATTCTTTTGTGTGTAGAATCTTGGTTCCTCTTTTTTGGAATTTCTGTTTTATCACTCGTCTTCGCCAGATCGGTCCCTGAAAAGGCATCCTATGCTGCTTCCGGGAGCTTACTTTTCCTGCTTTGGATTTAAACATAAATCTAGTCTTTTTGAGTTTTATGTTTTAGTTACGGATTGTGCTTCCACTACAGATCGGGTAATGAGATATTGCTCTCCATTATTTACTTCCCTGATTTCCTTTGCACTGACGACATCATCGAAGCTCAGCCAGCTTGATGCCGTCAACAGACACGCAGTAGAGGGGGACAGGGGCCACACAGCTTGCCAGTAGGGGGTTAGACTCGGCTTTTCGGGTCAAATGGGGAAAGAGCCAAAAGCCAATTGTTAGCAGATCAACCCAGTTCTGAAAAACGTGGGTTTTGAGTAGGAAAGCAGCTTAAGTGTTAAAACAATTAAACAGGGTTTATTGCTAAACAGAAGGGAAAGGAGTTGCAGCTATCAGGCATATCCATACATGCAAGCTTGGTAAGTGCTCAGTTTCCACAAAGTATCATCCCCGTCAGTCCCGTTTCAATGGATTCTGGAGAAGAGAGCATTCAAGACCAGTGAAAAAAAAAAAAGAAGAGGATGCTTTGAGTGTCACCTGGTAACACTTTGGTTCTAAGAAAGGCGACTTTGGGCTGTCTTACATATCCACAGAGATTGGTTCTGTTGGTTTTCTCTAAGTTTTCAGTTTCATGTTTATCCATGTTTTTCTTTGTTTTCTAGCTTGTTAGTGTGTTCTGGATTTATTTAAGTTTCTTAGGTTTTTCTTTGCTTGTCCTCTGTTGCCACCTTGTGTTTTCTTTTCCCTTTGCTTCCTCGTCAGCTCTACTCACACCTGCTCCTTAACACCTCGTTAGTCCTTCCTTTGTTCAGTCCGCGATAAATACGCTCCCTGTGCAGTCCCTCAGTGCTGGTTCCTCATCTTAGCTCGTCTTACATTGGCTCCTCTATTGTTTTCACCTGATGTCTCCATGGTTCTGGTTTGTGTTTAATTTTTAAGTTGGATTTTTGGATTCCTGTTTTAGCCACCTGTGATCATTCCATAAAATCTGCAAGTTCTCACCTCAGCCTCCCTGCCTCTGCATTTGGGTCCTCACAAACACCTCCAACCAAATCTTGACAATAATAGTATGGTCCAGAGATATAACAGTGTGTTTTCTAGAGATATAATAGTGTGTTTTTTTGCTAGTTTTTGGCTTAATTAAGCAAATGAGATGTTTGACATTCTCTATATTCCATTAATGCTACAGTGTGTAATTTTCAGCGACATCTAGCGGTCAGACTGCAGACTGCACCAACATGAACGTCTCCCCCCCACCGCTTCTCCCCCCCAACAGTACGGCGAGCGTTACGGGACAAAATGTCTTCCACGACGTCCGCATCACCTACCTTCTCAAGTGATGAGGTTTGTTTACATAGATAATTTTACAGATAGTATTTCATTAGTCTGTGTAGGGTATAGATTTCATGTAAACTTAAGATAATAAATATACCCGTTATTTTTTCTACGTCGTTGTGACGTTTTGGTGAGCTGCTTTGCATGGTGATATAAACAGACGAAGTAATTGTAGTCATTAGTTTAACAGCGAGATTGTGTTCGCTGGAAGAATATATATTCCCCGTTTACAGAGTCCAAGTCTTGTTTGTGGCACGGGGGTTACAAGGCAAGGAAGAGGGCAGAGAGGCCGGGGTGAGCGTGCAGCTGGGGCCAGGCGAGAGAGGGGAGCCAGCGGGGTGAGAGCAGAGGAGGAAAGGCTTGAAGATCTCCAAAGGAGCCGGAGAGAAGTAACCGATGTATATATCCAGAAAATTATTTTACAGAAAATTACTGAATCATTACCTGTGAAACGTCAGGGACGTTGCTGAATAAGTATACTGGAGAGTAACAGCATCATCACGCAGCATGTTATTGTTTTAGACAGGTCTGAGCATCCTGTACTCCAAAAACTGCAGTGATATTAGACAATTGTGTGCATAGGATTAATTACCTGTCCAAGAGAAAACTGGCAACTTGAGCGTCACTTTGAAAACCTTTTTCCTCCATCAGTGACTTCCATCGTGTAAATGCCGTGCCAATGTTGATCCGTGTTTTTTGTCGTTTCTTGTCACTCTTGCGTTTATTCTCGTCGTGTTTCCGCTTCTTAGATGACGGGGGTTCGGTGTCCGCCGCTTTTCGTTGTGATACAGAGTAGACATGATCCTCCATTCGTCTGATGTTTGGCCACACAGTGCCAAACAGTTTGCAAAGTCACTCACGCCTGCCGCCTTGTTTACCTTTCTTGTTACCGAGGCGCAGTATACCTGCTTCTTCTTCTTCTTTGGTTTCAGGCAGACTAAACGCTTCTCAGGCATAATACTGCCATCTACTGTTCAGTACCGTCTCAGTTCATCTCTCTCAACTTGCCGTAGTTATTTTCGAGCGTCATGGGAGATCTCGCAATCGCTAGTTTGTTGCCTCTGCGCTTGCCGTAGCGCAAAGATGTCAGCCTCCATGGCTGCGAGACCCGCTCCTATGTAATTATAAATAACGAATTCTAAGGCAACGCAAATGTTATGGTTAAAAGGCTGAGCTCATAGGTGATGATAAATAACATAGTTATGTATAATATATTAAATTTCTGAATTTATATGCCTGTAATTATTACACACTGTAGCTTTAAACATTAGATTAATCAATGTCTTGATGATTATATCAACAACTGATTGATCAGATTGATTGTGTTAAGAGTAGAGGAAAATCTAAATAAAATTGCTTTTTTGATTTTTGACAAAATCAAACAGCCATTTTTCCAAATGGCAAAATTAACCAAAAAGAAAGACATTTCTGAAATACTGAAATAGGATTACCTCAGAGGTAATTGCACCTATGAATATATAGCTTGATATAACCATATGTTCAATGTTAAATCTACAGCTATTTCGGTTATTTAAAAGATCATTTGCATAAGAGAAGTTGAGTTAACTTGACTTTTTAGACTCTTGACAAAACAGTGACACCAGCCTTCTCATGCACCACACCGTGAGGACATCTTGGCCACATAAGGTCCCACATTCCCTCAGCACTGTCACTGTGAATTTGTGTTTGGTCACACAGGAGTATTGCCACCTCAGCTGACAGCTACCCTTTGCAGACAAGAAACAACTCCTTTGGAATATCTCAACTGTATTAAGCATGCAGCTTTATTTTTCCATTCATTTAATACAAATCTGGTGGCAACTTGCACAGGATTGTTTAAAGTTAGTTTCATTCATTTCAAATAGGTTTGCAGGGGTAACAGCATCACTGCCATTATTTATATTTGTTATTTTGTGATAAATCTTTTTTTACCCACAGAAAAAAAACATTTGAAATCAATTAATGCATTAGAAAGCTTTTTTTATACCAGAAAAAAAAAATCTAGTTTTTCCAAGATAAGATGGACTATATTGATCTCACAGTGGAGAAATGTACTTTTCAAATCGCCTCAATAGTTAAAAAGAAGCTGCCAAAAGGAATAAAAGATGCATGGAGTATATGCAGCATATACATTGAGTCCACATAGATATACACTATATTGCCAAAAGTATTTGCTCACCCATCCAAATTATTGGAATCAGGTGTTCCAATCACTTCCATGGCCACAGGTGTATAAATTCAAGCACCTAGGCATGCAGACTGTTTTTACAAACATTTGTGAAAGAATGGGTCGCTCTCAGGAGCTCAGTGAATTCCAGCGTGGAACTGTGATAGGATGCCACCTGTGCAACAAATCCAGTCGTGAAATTTCCTCGCTCCTAAATATTCCACAGTCAACTGTCAGCTGTATTATAAGAAAATGGAAGTGTTTGGGAACGACAGCAACTCAGCCACGAAGTGGTAGGCCACGTAAACTGACGGAGCGGGGTCAGCGGATGCTGAAGCGCATAGTGCGAAGAGGTCGCCAACTTTCTGCAGAGTCAATCACTACAGACCTCCAAACTTCATGTGGCCTTCAGATTAGCTCAAGAACAGTGCGCAGAGAGCTTCATGGAATGGGTTTCCATGGTCGAGCAGCTGCATCCAAGCCATACATCACCAAGTGCAATGCAAAGCGTCGGATGCGGTGGTGTAAAGCACGCCGCCACTGGACTCTAGAGCAGTGGAGACGCGTTCTCTGGAGTGACGAATCGCGCTTCTCCATCTGGCAATCTGATGGACGGGTCTGGGTTTGGCGGTTGCCAGGAGAACGGTACTTGTCTGACTGCATTGTGCCAAGTGTAAAGTTTGGTGGAGGGGGGATTATGGTGTGGGGTTGTTTTTCAGGAGCTGGGCTTGGCCCCTTAGTTCCAGTGAAAGGAACTCTGAATGCTTCAGCATACCAAGACATTTTGGACAATTCCATGCTCCCAACTTTGTGGGAACAGTTTGGAGCTGGCCCCTTCCTCTTCCAACATGACTGTGCACCAGTGCACAAAGCAAGGTCCATAAAGACATGGATGACAGAGTCTGGTGTGGATGAACTTGACTGGCCTGCACAGAGTCCTGACCTCAACCCGATAGAACACCTTTGGGATGAATTAGAGCGGAGACTGAGAGCCAGGCCTTCTCGTCCAACATCAGTGTGCGACCTCACAAATGCGCTTCTGGAAGAATGGTCAAAAATTCCCATAAACACACTCCTAAACCTTGTGGACAGCCTTCCCAGAAGAGTTGAAGCTGTTCTAGCTGCAAAGGGTGGACCGACGTCATATTGAACCCTATGGATTAGGAACGGGATGTCACTTAAGCTCATATGTGAGTCAAGGCAGGTGAGCAAATACTTTTGGCAATATAGTGTATATAACAGCTGAGCTCTCTTATTGAACAGGATTATTGCACAGGGATATCGCACAGGGTATTAAATAGTGATTGCACAATTTATTGCAGTTATAGCGCTGCATTGTGAAGTCTGTTGGTAGCAGGGAGGAATGACCTGCGTTATCGTTCCTTTTAAAAACAGGGAGAAATTGTCTTTGACTAAAGGAGCTGCCCAGCTCCTCTACAGTCTGGTGCAGGGGTTGGTTCTTGCGAGGTCAAATTTGTTTTCAACTACTCAGTCTTAAACTGAAAGTTTAACTTTAGAATAACTCAGGATTACCCACAATGAATAGATTCTGTAAAAAAATAAAATATTCTAAAGTTAAAAAATATGTCAGATACTCGTATATAATGGACCTACAGCAGGAGACAAAAAAAAGGATTTCTCTAAATGCCTTCCTCAATTTGCCCTC
The DNA here is from genome assembly GCF_016077235.1 of Cyprinodon tularosa. Lineage (NCBI taxonomy): Eukaryota > Metazoa > Chordata > Actinopteri > Cyprinodontiformes > Cyprinodontidae > Cyprinodon > Cyprinodon tularosa. Next base: position 2,150,620 of record NW_024038004.1, read on the forward strand.
AGGGTTTTAACACATTCTGTTAAAATATTTGTACTTTATTTTGACTCACAAAAAAAGACAGCGGAAGTCTCTAACGCCTTCACAGCTGCACAAATTAGGTTTTATGACCGAGACAGTCTAACCAGGGGCAAGGAGCATTTCTTGCATTGAAAAAAATGCAAGAAAAATTACTTCAGATTGATCAAGAGAACAAAGCCTGATCCAAAAGTGGAGCATAAATCAACAACTCAGATCTTTACTTAGTTATAAATCACACCTCAGTAGGAAAATTAGAATGTGTCAGGTCCTTTTTCTCTCTGTTTGTCATAGATTGCATTTAAAAAGTCAGTATGCAGGATTAATTTTTAATGATGTAAGGCCAAGCCATGAACAATATTGCAGATAAATCATACAAATACAAAATTCTTAAAGTTTCTTATGAATCATTAAAGATTACAAAAAGGACCAACAAGATGTAGACAAATGCAGCACTTACTTCATTTATTGAGACACTTTTTATTCAATAAGAATAAAAATCTCTCCTTATACTAGCAAGAATGGAGGCATGAAAGGAAATTTTAAGGTCTGGAAATTAATTTTCTTGACTCTATTCCAGACAAAAATCCCTCAAGCCGTGCTTTAACAAAGTTTGCACACACTTATTAAAACAGGTTTTGAACCTTTTTCATATCTGATATTTTTCCTTCCAACAACATTGTTTTTGTTTTGTTTTTTGTTTTTTCAGTTTAATGATGTGGTGTAAATGTCACATATGTTGAAAAGCTTTCAATTCAATTTATTTATGATTATTTGTATAGTGCCAATTCACAACACATGTCATTTCTAGGCATTTTACACAGACATTTCAACCAGATGAGATAATTCCAGAAAGTTTGCATTTATCAAGGATGTATACACATTTGGGATTAACTTTATGTGATTTTTGTTAGTTGGGAAGGATCTAAGTGCAGACTGAGAAAACTGTGTGATTTCATAATGAATGAAATAATGTAGAAAGTTGGAATCACAGGGAGATACAGGCTTAAACAGGCAGTCTAGCGGAGTGACAGAATAACAGGTATAGTAAAGGCGTACAATAGTAGTACATAAGAATGCAGCAGTGAAAATGAGAAATCAGGAGCTTAAATTCTTAGGGAGGGATGGAGAATAACAAAGGAGACAATTAAGCAAACTAGAAAAAATGTGGAGCAGCTGAGGAAGAAGAAGACCCCAATGAAGCTCAAATGGCACAAAAATAAACAATTAATCCAACAGCAAAAACCTAACAGATATCTAAAAAGGCCACAATAATAAACCAAGCAAATAAACACAAAGGATGTAACTAATAGAGCAACACATATATTTCATAAACCAAACAGAGACACAAAATAAGCCAAAACATAAACACCTAAGTATCATAATAGTCATGAATATCATGTATTTGAATTAAAGGCAAAAAAGTTTTTTGATATAATGTGTATAATGCATTTTGTTTACATAATAGTTTCCATATGTCTAATTTCTATAAAATGGTTCGTAAAGAAATTACAGTTTGTTTTGGGTATATTTGTGTAGCTTCTTTGCTATATTTTAGTGTGTAGTGAATAGTAGTATTTTAAATATTTGATATGTTGATCTATTTGAATTAATGCATTAGTTATTTACATAAAATAATTCCAAGATATCCTGCTATTATTAATTAATATAATGTTTCTCACATTTTTGAGAGCAGAAGCAGTTAAAAACAGTCATACAATTAAGAACAGCCTGCATAATCTTGCTTTTATTTTGCAGTGATACAACCATTGAAACTTCCTTTTCTTTGACACACAATCCATTTTATCCATCCACCATTTCTAAATGCTTCATTTCATTACACTCACTTTGCTCCTAATCTGACTTATGGAGACACTTGTGCACATTTCATGTGTGCACTTTTTCCGTAAAGCTCTCGGATGTCTGAAGCTGCTTTGCATGATTCAGGAGCAGAGCCAGGAGGAGACTAGCCTTTTCATTTGACTTCACGAATTAGATGCAGCAAAAGTGAGGGAGCACAGGCCTGAATGATAAAAATGGAAAGCCGTGGAGAGTAGCGCTGTGGGCACAGTGACCTATATTCTGCTTAGCAGAGCAGGGATACAGTATCACACACTACTGTACACACCGGCTGCTCTAATCTCTGACCTTGGATTTGATTCCTCGGACCTATATGTGTCTGATAAGGACCGGAGAACTCTTTGGGTCAAACTCTAACTGAATTTTAGCTGCAAGCAGTGCCTTACTATTTAGATCTAAAGCTACAGCTGTTCCTATGCTATTGATGCAACGGATTAGACGAAATTATTTTAAATAAGCATGATAAAAGGTATAGTGGAGGATGCTCATTTTTCCTGGTGAATCATCAAAATTAGTGGTCCTTCTAATTGTGCTTTTCCCCCTATTTTACTTATCGGTGGTGAGTTTGACATAAGTGGAAAAATCGCAAATCTTATTTTGGAAAGTAAGCTTGTATGAGTGATGTACACAGCAAATTTTAAACAGAGCATGCACGAGGAGAAATGGGCTCGCGCACACTCTCACACGTGTTTAATAGGTATTCCCTCTCGGGAATGGGTACAGGGTTGTGCAAGTGCTTTTTTTTTTAAAGATGAGAGGGTGGATCTTTTCAAAAATTTGCGAAAAATCCTCCACTATACCTTTAAAGGTCAATAAAACCTCTCTGCCATATTGCACCCTCTTTTTCTTGTAAAGTTCATGATTTTATCTGTTTGAGCCTCGAAACTTGTGTGCACAAATTTGGGAGAGTTTGTTCTATCTCATCATTTGATACACAAAAACTTTGTAACTCCTAAAATCCTAGAGGGATGAACTCTGAAGTCTCTTTAAAGAAAAATGTGGGTCAGTAGACAGCACAGTGCTAACCTTTAAATATTAAGAATAAAATAAAGTTATAAATCCACTTCTCATCCAGTGAATTTTATTGTCTCATATGCAGAAGTGAGCTTCAATGTGGTTTTTTCAGCTCGGCTGAAATCCACTTCACACAATACATCGCTTCATCACAGCCCTATGTGTGGGTTATATCTACATTCATCATGCAACTCAGCTTTAAACTAGAGACGAACAGTTTCAGCACTTATGAGGAGACTACCAGGATGCTAGTGTAACCATAGCAACCTTAGAGAAAGGTCTAAAATCATAAAAAAAAAAGCTGGATGAATAACAATTCAATACAGCTTAAAGTTATTTTGCATCAAGAAAGAAAAAAACAAAGCAATTTATTTTAATGTTTTTTTTTCTAATACCTTTAAAGCTATATACTGACTCTATCTTTATCGGATTTCCCCCCCTTTTTTGCTGACCCACTTTCATCACAGGTTCATTAAATTTTCTCTGATCTGATCAGATCCAACCATATTTAAAACTCACTCTGTGATTATTTGACAGGGAATGAGGAAAGTGGGCTTATAAGTGGTTACCCAATATAAAGACAAGTTTAGTTATTTATTATAAAAAATAATGTATTTTTAAAATGAAGCACCTGAACTAAACTTGTTCAAAAAGGAGTTAGGTTTAAAAAAAAAAAAAGAAAGAAATTAAATTCTAAAGCTAGGGTCAGCGACCTTTACTCCCTAAGGAGGCAGTTTTGGCCTCGTTTCTGTTACCGTAAATTCAATTCCTAAAGATATCAGACATTTGGAGAAAAGATAATCCTATCAAGTTTTATCATATTCAGTGATTTTTTTTTTTTTTTGTTTCATTATGAAATTAAAAAGACCACTTTGCATCCCTTTTTTGTTTTCAAGTTCCCTTTTTGATTCAGTTTGTTAATAAAACAAATCATAACTTGAACAAATTATATTCAAAAGATCTTTCAATACAATTACAGTTAAAACGCAGCCATAGATGAGCTTAAAACGTTTCTTGCCCTCAGCAGATTTAGACTTTTTGTGAATGGAAGTAATGTTTATATTTTGAAGCATCTAAGCCAGAGTCCCAATATTAATCTGAAAGAGAATCTGGAGCAGGGCTGCAGTACATTATGATCATTGCAATGTCAGCATGATGATAAAGATTTCTACTTACCCTGGTTCTCCTCTTTCTTTTCCATTATTTCCCTACCATTCCAATAAATTTTTGAATTTTAGTCAATGACAATGCACCTTATCAAGAGCAATTAGAGTCCATCCAACTGCCTGAATATATCATTACCATTTGAATAGAAGATAAATTATATTAAACCAACTAATAAATAATTAGTCCTTTAAGATAGCAAATTTGCTACATTGCTAATGTTTGCAACATTAACCATGTTGTTCGCAATTTCATATGAGCAGGTCCACTGCAGGGAGAGCTAAACATTAGGGTGATGGCTAGAAGGTCTTACCAATAAACCAATAACCCATTAATGCTGCATACCATGTGGTTTATTTTAGTTTTTAGTAGCAATATGCTTGCAGGATTCACGTTGCCCTGTGGTCCTTGGAGTCAACCATGCTTAACAACCAAGCAGGAAAACGTCCTAAAAACAGCAGGCATAGATCGGGTGAGATCCTGTTGTACCAGGGTTTACCCCTCCCAATCCTGCTGATTCTCTATCAAATATTCACAATCTCCTGCAGAGGCAACATTTAAAACCAGCCGCTGGCAGAGAGCAGGAACACGAGGATGTAAGCAGAGCCAGATGGGGGTTGGGATGGCAATTTTTAATCCACAGCAAAGAGAATGCTTGTTTCTATAACCTCTATTTTGGTGAATGCTTTTCCATTTTTGTTGCGTCACCAAACAACACTCAAAGGAGCCATATATTAAGATCTGCTTCTTACGGTTGTCTGAAAAGCAACAGAAAAGGTGAAATAATTGCAATTTCATAAAAATGTAGCAGTTCTGTGGCATGAAGGAGTGACTGAATCCTTAACTCCTAAGGGGTTAAATCATTAAATGCTGCCAACTGGAGCACATGGGCATTCTGAGTGCTAAATGCATCTAAAAACGTTACTTCCAAGGAGAAATATGTTCATGTTTTCAACACAAATGTTAACAGGCACAAATTGAATATTTTAATATTCTGTTAACAAGGAAATCCTTAAATAGGAGGAGGAATGTTGGTGCCCCTGGTAGCCATTAGTAAAACTCAGGGAAATCTTGAATTGCAATAGTGTAATCTTAAAATGTAATCTTAAAATTATTTGGGTATAATGGGTTTTCTAGAAGAAAACAAACTAATGTTTTATTCCTTCTTCATTCCCTGGGGTATAACTCTGACATAACAAGAGACCCATAATAACTATGTGAAAATGCTCCCCTTGGTCATTATTAGGCATGGTGGGGGGCATATAATGCTGTGGGCTTGTTTTTTCTTTTTTTGTTTTGTTTTTTTCTGGTCATCAGTGACCATGGAAACTGTGTTGGAGTAAATTACATCATTAACTCTGAAATACCAAGAGATTTGGCTACGTTCTTTTGGACTCACTGGTTATGGGTTCCCCTTTTGGTCCTGTTTTCCAGTATTTTACTATTCAGTATATATTTTTCTTTTTTTTCTTCTTTTTTTTGCTGCTTTCTATTATTTCTAAGGCTGCTATATCAGGTTACCAGATTGTTTTGGTCATTATTTTACTCTGACAATATAGAAGGTTGGGAATATCTGATCTGGAGAGGTTGTCCAAGGAGAAATGCTCAAAGATCCCTGTCTCCTGTGCTCCAGCATTGATTAAAATGGTAAACTGCCTGTACTTATACATGTTGTGGCAAGCTACATTGTAGCCTTAGCTGCCTTGAGGATCACTGACCGAAGCGAGGCCACCGTACACTGGCACGACCGGGCCCTCTGACTACCATCAGTAGGCAATGCGGTCGATGTGTCTTGCCAAATGACACAACAACATCAAAAGCCAGAGCTTGGGTTTGAACCGACGACGTTTCGGTTGCACGGAAAACTCCTGCATCTGATGCAATTTTCGCCCCATGTAAGAAAAAATGCTATGGGATACTAACTGCTGTCCTAGTCACGCTAGTTGTAGTAGGAGTTGCACTGAATATATTACTGTTCATGTTACTTAAGCATTTTCTCCCCACTGAATGATGGTACATATATTAAAGATACATATATTCTGTATTTTTAAACTGTAAATCTTTTTGTGCCAGTCTAAAGAAATTCCCAGTTTTGTTAGTAACGAAGCTTTTTCTGTCCAGCTCAGCTCTTCTCTGAAGGCTAAATGTGTGCCAGAGATGAAATCAGAATATGCATGAGGATGAAGAGATGGAGAAAGGAACTGGAGCAAAAAATGTGCCGCATTAAAGCCTGTGGTTTGTATTGATCGGCGAAGAAAGGATGAACCTGCACAATGAACATTCAGTAAGTAAAGTTAAAGAGGAACACTGCAAGCGATCGAAGTAGGGAGGATGATGTTTGCATATTCCTTACCTCTCCATAGTCAGATGTGACCACTAGGGTTCCATCTCCACAGGAGTTAACAGTGGCTGGGAGAAACTGTTCCTTCTCCTTGACCCAAACCCGGGCCCCCTGCATCACACAGAAACACAAATATTCAGGTTAAGCATTGAAAACATGCACAAAGTCCTTTTAGTTTATTTAAGACACAACAGGACTAAACTGGAAAGCAGCACAACCAGTGAGTGAAATTAAACTAGAAAATAGGGTGAGTTTGACGGTAAGGAAACAGATGTGATCCGTGAATTGAGTCATTAAAAGATTTTCTGGTTAAACAAAATTACAGAAAAAAATGGAGCACATGATTGATGTCTGAGTGCATTAAGGCGTAAGATTCTGTCCATATGCTGAAGGAAACAGATGTGCAAAATAGGAAGTACTACAGACTACAACATCTGGCCAAGCAGCAGTATTAAACTTGGATTGGTCTTTGTGTGTGAATCAGTTAATGTTAGAGAAACAGTGAATTTCTCTGACCTGACATGAACCTTCAGCACTTACAAGGCTTTGGTTGGTCAGAAAACCATTGACTTCTGACCTGAAGCTAAAAAATGTCTGCAGCACAAAAGAGGAGGTAAACTTTAGGGGCAGGAAATTGAGGACAAAATTCAATGAAGCGACTGGAGCTGTGCAAATAAATAGCTCTTATGCTGTTTATGCTGCTGCAGCGGCACTAAATCTTTTAATGTCCCTAACTGGTAGTTTCAGATTCGGATTCTGGGGGCTAAATAAATTGGAATCCAATTATGATGCAAAAACTAAATTCTAATGATGATAGCATATTTGCATTTTTAAGCACAAGCATATAAATGAATAGCCTGATGCAAACAAAGCAAAGACAAGTTTCAATGTTAATTCAGAAACCTGGTCCTTCTCTACTGATTCAATTTGAGGTATTTCAGTGTAAAAATTCATTCTGAGTCAAAACAGTAATTACGGGATACACAGCAGAACATGTTTCCACAATTTTATGATTCTAAAAATCCAAATACCACAGGTTAAGATAAAATGTAACATTACTGTATAGGATTTAGATAAATTATTTTACACTATGAGACAAACAAGACAAGCAACCAGTCACACACACTCACACCTAAGGAGAATGTAGAGAAGCCAATGAACAAAACAGTTATGTTTTTGGGCTGTGGGAGTAAGCCAGAGTACCTGGAGAGAACACACGCATGCTCAGGGAGACCATGCAAACACCATGCAGAAAGACCCCGGACCGAGCAGCCCACCCAAATATTAATTCACATTAAATTTCCAAAATTCCTGCACCATAAGGGTAAAGGAGAATCTGTTGACCTGACTTTAATTGATGGATTAAGAGCAAGCCATTGCTGAAACAATGACACAAGAATTATTCCACATTCCATGTCTTAAGAGTTAAATACTGTATGCAAGAACCCTAAGGACGCACATCACGATGCATCATCATGCTGATTTTTAATCCTAAAGAATAGCTGGATAAAGAGAGTCTGTAAAAAAAAATCATTATTAAGAAGAGAAAGGAAATATCCATTAAACATATCTCAGCTTTTGTCAGGATCTTGGCACTGATAACTGGCTTAATGGTTCATTCTATTCACCTGCGTAGCTCCGCCCAGTTTCTCATCACTGTTCATCTCATCCATCTGCTCCTGCCTCTATTTAAACTGATTGCTCCCAATCATCAGTGCCAGATTATTCGAGCCTTCGGTGAAAGTTCTCTAGCGTACCTGTTCTTGTTCTGATTGCCTGATCCTGACCAGTGCTGCCCTCGGACCTTTGAGCCTGCCTGTTCCTGCTTCAGATTTGTTTGCCTGACATGTCTTTGGACTCCTGCTGGTTTCTGCCTGTGGACTGAACCTGGATCTCTCTCCTGGCTTTGACCTGGATTTCCCCTCGGTACCTCTTCAGATCTCCGATCTTCTGGTCTGGACAACTATTAATCTCTTTGACACTGGCTTTGGCTTCATCTTCTGGAACCTTTGCCTTCCTTCATCTGCTTAGATCTGTTTGTCAGCCAGTTCAGCAGTCTTTTGGCTCTGGCTCCTGGAACTCTCTGGGGAGCGTTCACCACTTGCTGTTATTAGTGAAATGGCTGGATTCCACTCCTTCTTGTGGGCGCAGACTGAACTCTAAAACCAGGTTAGTGACTCATGTTCGTAACCACCCTCCGTCAGATTTACGTGGTCACTAACCTGAGTTTTCCCACAACAGAGATTCCGGCCTTTGACGTTGAGTTGCAGATATGACGTACGTTAATAAACACCTTTGTGAATCACACTGATATGTTTGCTTCAAATTATGGGTCCTCTCAACCTTGACAGAATAATCTGGCCAAAACATGGACCCATTGGCAGATAGACAGTGGCATTCTGGGCCTTGACGGCTTTAATTTGTTGCTTGTTTTTAAAAAGACTAAAGGCCAGGAGTCAATTTATTTTTCATTTTAGCTGTGTGCGCCCTATTGTGCCTGTCGATCACATACCAGATATCACTAAAGAAGGGGTGCAACATGTTAAAAACCTTAGGAAAGCGGATACCTCTACAACTTACTTTAAGTAGTACTAAGTGGTCATTCTCTGTGTTCTTTTGAAGTCAACTAAGTTGTAAAATTGTGTCCAAGGAAATTAGTTGTGTGCTTTAAAAGATGTGAAGTTGAAATTAACTCTTATTAATCAGATGGTCCCACATGCTAACTATCCTTAGTAAACATGTGCAAGATGATTAGGGTGAGAGATGACGGTCTATCTGGTGGTTTGCTTTTTGCTAAAACTTTCAACTATTCAACCATTGCATTTAAAATCTTAACGACTGTTTCCTATCCCGGTTGTTCTCTCCTCTGACTCTCTCTCAATAAAATCCCAGCCCCTCGCTCTTCCAGATCCTTTCGCACGCAGTTTGTCGGCCTGCTCATTACTAATTCCATCTGATCTGTCAGATTCCTACACACTCGTCTGTTACAGTGATCTGATGATCTCCACTGGCTCTAATCTCTCCCTACCCACTTATAGCAAAGGCATAATCACACAGCACTATAAAATGTTCAAGAGTTTGAGAATAAACATGATTTTTATGCACAGAACTGCTTTTTGCTGATTTTTGTTCAAACACATTTGAGCAGAAAAGGAAGGTTATAAATGACCTGCCGGTGTTACAATCACCACCCACCCACACACCATTATTCTCCTCCTCTTGGTGATCTCAGCCCCTCCCCCTTGTATTGCACACTCAGACAGACAGGAATGGCCATGCATATCAAGAGACTCTTTTTATTTTCTATGCACTTATAAGCCTTAAACTTACATTTCCTCAAGCCTCATAAAATCATAACCCACCTGAAATGTCTAGAACATGACCCCTGACCTCCAGCTAAAACAAACTGGTTGAGTGCTCATCATCCTGCTAAAGAGATGTTGTCTAATGACATGTCTTGTTTGTGCCAGAGAGAAATGTTCATGGGTGGAAAAAAGCCACTTGAAAATGTGAAAGTTTAATCATAATTTATTATATGTAAAACCATTCACAGCTATCTATTCTTACACCACCATGTTGTAATGTTGCAGTTAAGACTGCACCAACTTAGACCAAGACATTACTGAGACCAGGGAGTAGTGAGAAAAGATGAGGCTAAGAGATTTAGAGGTCAATCAAGACAAAACCATGACCATATATGTTTGTGTTTATTAAGACAGATCTCTCATGTTAAATGAGATCTTGGATCTTCTGAGATTTTTGCTTTAAAATACATGAATTACTTTAAATCATAGAAAGTTTGTTGTGTTTCATTTCTTAAAGTTCCTTTTAAGAAAATTGATAAGTCACAAATATGCTACGTTCAGACAGCAAGCGATAGAAGCAGAAAAGTGCCTGCTGCTTCACTTTTAAAGCTTATGTCAGGATTTGGTTGTGGTTTGAGGACCCAATTGCAGAGTCAGGGAGGCAGAGGTGAGTTTCTTGTTGGTTTAATGAAATGTTAACAGATAAACAGCTGAGGCGGGAATCAAAGAATCCAAAAAATCAAACATGAAAAAAGTCCAAACAAACCAGGAAGTTTGACGAGGAACTGAACAGAGGGTGTTATGTTGTATATGTTGTGTTATTTATGGGAGACTGAAACAAAGAGAGGACTAACGAGCAGATTGGGAGCAGGTGTGAACAGGGCAGGCAGGAAAAGCGCTAGAGAAAGAGGAGAACACAAGATGGCAACATATAAAAACCTAAAAAACAACCAGAAGAATAGGAATAAAAAATAAGAATTAAACCACTAAAAGAAGAAAACATGGAGCACAATAAAACTGAAAACTTAAAAGAAAACATAACAGAACCAGAACTATGACAGCTTATAAACATTACGGTCCGAGTAAAGTCTGTACAGATGCGTCTGATGCTTCTGCTGCTTCTGCGTTCATTGGCAGAGAGTGGCTTTGCTATTTTATATAATGGGAATCCAATACAACAAATTAATTTAAAAAGTATCTAGAAATACACAGAAATTACATTTGTTATGCCATGAATATCACTAGACCAACACCTCTGTCGACCTTTGGAGGTTAAACTATACTGTACAACAATAAAATCCCCTTTGCAGAATAAAAACTCCAAGCAGTGATTATACCAAAAATAAACTAGAATAGAAGTACTAATGAACCCTGCTCAATAAATAATTGTTCATTAACCACAAAAACACAAAAGCCAGCCTTCCTCCCATAAGCTTGAACAGCTGTGTGATAAATGCCTTGTTTCTGCTCAAGTAATTACATAGATGCCCGTGCTATTTGACCGAGGTTCTGCCCCAGAAACGTCCATAGATGAAGGACCACTCTTGAAGACTGGAGTCCTCAGCCCTGCCCCCAACAAATAGATAAATCTCCCCCAACCCTTGTGTATAATAACATGCACAACACAAAGTAATGCAAAACACAGTAGAGGAGAAAATACCTGGCCCACTGGTTGTTAAATTGTAAATAAAGTTTTGGCTAACATTAGAGCTTAAACAAATAATCTAATCTAGGATAATTAATCGATTAATTGAAATTACTTTCAACTAATTTAATAAAATATGAATTATAAATTGGCCTTTCTTAAAAGAACAACCCACTATGAGCAGCAATTAAGTCAAAAATTGTGGGGGGAAAAAATCCATTTTAGATTAAAATAACATGTTTGCTGGTGAATCTGTTCTGTCTTGAACTCCTCAAGTATTTCAAATTCTGCAAAAAAAAATTCTCCTATAAAGGATTGCTCCAATCATTAATCGATTAATCGAGGGACTTATGACAGGTAATTCTATTAGCAAAGTACTCGTTAGTTGTAGCCCTGATTAAAACTAATGGTGTGTTGTGGAGGATTGGAAATGGCAGAAATGAATGAGATATGACCATTTAGCAACTAATGGCAGACAATTGATTAACAGCTTAGAAATGGAGAGGGACTAGAAATGGACTTTCAATCAATAAATCAGACTTTACTTAAAGAGCAATGATCAAATAGTGTTTTCACTTCAAATGGACCACTATAGAAAAAAAAGCTATATGTTGTTTTAAAAATTATTCTCTGACATTGATAAAAGCATGACAGCAACATCTAGAAGAAGGCGTTTCTTCACAAACAATGTAATGTCCTCCAGGTGAGTTTTCTGTACCTCTACCATCAGTTTTAGCCTCCCCCTGGGTAAACAAAGATCATGAAGTATTCTGTCAATTTATCACAAGAATCTGTTAAACTAGGAAGAAGAGATTCTGTGTACAAATTGCTGTATGTCACAGGATAAGATTCAGGGGAAAAAAATTAATTTGGTACAGCACATGTCTGGGCGAGTGCTAAGGGTCTAGGAAATCATTTCAAAACAAAGGACTTAAAAAAAGATCCGCCCTTGGTCCATCCCAGACTTATTTTGAGTTTTAGAGAAAATACCTTAAAGATTATAAAGGCTAAACTGAGGGACAAGATTTATGCCACAAAGAAATGTATTAGAACGATTCTCTTTCTGATACTTCCTGCAATTGCTGCCCATCCTGTGTCAGAATCCTAAACTGTGGCAGACATATCCCATTAAATGTGACAATACAATCAGGACAGAGAGGTTTTAAGCAGATTATGGCAGCTGGAAGGAGACCAACATCCGTTTATGTGAGTGGGCATTAGTGTCTGTGGGTGGGTGGTTGTCACCTGACTGTATATAAGTCACATCTGTCACAGAAAGAGATTAAAGTGAAAATATAGCGAAATAGAACTTATTTGTTTCAGATATTATTGCTGTTTTTAATCACGGAATTTATCCACTTTAATTTACTGTCATTGTAATTATTATTAGTATTAACAGTATTATTATTACCAATGTCAGAGATCTGTCAGATTTCAGTTTGTTCATGTAAATGATAAATTGTCATGATGCAGCAGAGTTACCTGTTGAGTACCATAGGGCTCAGTGCTCAATGCTGAGATTATTAGACAGCGCAGGATTAACCTTCACTGCTATGCTGATGATAGTTAACTATATTTGTTAATAAATCTAGATGAAATTAAATCATTACATTGACTTCAGGCATGTCTTGAAGACAAAAAAACCTGCATGACTCTTAACATTTACTTCTTCTGAATGCAGGCAAAACAGAAGTTATTGTCTTTTGACCGGACTCTCTGAAAAGAATCTCAGTCAGTCACTTCATTTGAATGGGATTAAATTGATCTCAGATAATAGAGGGAAAAATCTTGGTGTTGTTTTTGATATGTCATTCAAATCCCGTATCAAAAAGGTCTGTAGAATTCCCTTCTTTCACCTCCGGAATACTGCAAAAGTTTCAGGGGTGATGCTGAAAAACTTGTGCATTTACTATCAGGAAGTCCATAAACTGTAGTTAGAAGCCTTCAGCTGATCCAAAATGCTGCAGCTAGAGTTCTGATGAAACTTAAAACAGAGATCATATCTCTCCTATGTTAGCTTTCATTCATTACATTATATTCAGTTAAATTCAGAATAGAATGTCATATCCTCCTTCTCAAATATAAAGCCCTAAATAGCTCTGTCTAATATCAGATTACCTGCAGATTGAGAGCACTTTGCTCTCAATCTGCAGGTTTGGTAATGGTTCATAGAATTTCTAAAAGTATAATGGGAGATCTTTTAGTTATCAGGCTCCTCTCCTGTGGAACAAACTCCCAGTATTATTCCGTGAGGTAGACACCCTGTTTACTTTCTAGGCTAAGCTTAAAACTTTCCTTTTTGATAAAGCTTATAGTTAGAGTGGCTCAGGTTATCCTGAGCTATCTCTATAGTTATGCTCCTATAGGCTTAGACTGCTGGAAGACATAGTGAATCCTTTTCCTCTGTCTGCTTCATTCTGTTACTATCCTCGTACTCTGCAGTATTTGTTAGTTTAATCTCTAACGTTATGCTCTCCCTGCTTTTTCTAATCATAGTAGCTTTATCTGGTCTGTTCCTTTTTGGCTGTGACTCCATCCTGGAGAGAAATATCAGCTGTGCCGCTGCCATCTATGCCTTTGTTTATAGATGTTAGAGCTTGGCCTGTTTTTCAGTGTACTGCTATCAATATGTTTTATTTATTCTAAACGGATAAGATAAACTGAGAAGGTAATTAATGCTGTATGAATTTTAGATTTCAGATTAAACATTGTGGTCATGCATAAAAAAGGAAATGTTACATATCAGTACAAATATTAATATTTAAGTACAAAAATTTATGTTTGTGTACTCAGTACTATTTATTTCTGTCAGGAAGGATGGCAGGATCACCGGTCAATGTTGTATGTAAAAACAGAGAGCAATTGCAATATCTGTAGAATAGTAAGGCAAGGTAAGGCACCTTTATTTATGTGGCACATTGCAGAGGAAAAATAAAAAGTATTTAAAATAATGCTTGAAAATATAAAATTATTTTAAAAAATTTAAATAATGTTAGAATAGAGAGTTAACAAATAATTTTTTGATTTCCAGAGTAGTGGATTGCAGGAACTGAAAACTGCTTCTCCATCTAAAAAGTAAGTTAGAACCAGAAGACCTGAGAGGTCTGGAAAAGTGTCTAGAATACTGCAGATATAAAACATTTTTAAGTAGCTTCTTTTGCTTTATTCAACTGATTAAAAATGATAAATGTTCAGATTTTGGAAAGAAGGTATTTTAATATTCAGCAGATTAGAAGGTAGACATGTTATCAAATATTCCAAAGTCAACCAGATCAGAACCAATGCCCAAAATGCACATAACATTACTGTATGTGTGTGAGTATATAAATGTGTACACTTTGCATATGTCCTATTTATGCTAGCACTCCTTTGGAATGCTAATTATCATGTTCACTGCCACTTTGATTACAACACAGTCACACACACCCCCAGCCGACATCCTGGGAACGAAGCTCCTCAGAAGGCGTTGAAACAGAGCACCATGGAAACAGGACTGTTACGCTCAGCATTTGTTGATGATGGACAGTTGGTATTTCAACATGGAAACACAGAAGATTAGATATCTTGAATTAATTGCATTGAATGTTTCTTTTTGGTATGAGCAATCAGAATGGGGGATTTTCATCCAACTAACTGTAAACTGATTAAAAACGTTAATCAAAGCACTCATCGTCACACTTTAATCTGTCAAACCTGATACATAAGCTGTTGCTTATTTTCTTACCAGGAACAGACAATGCATCTTAACATTGTGGACATAGACCTATTCACATGTATGCACTAAAAAAAGTTGAAAACAAAATGAAGTGCAGTGCAAAATCTGTTCGAGTCTAATATTCTTATTGTTTTGTGCAGGAGTGTATTACTCTGGTATTGTAAGGTAGCATATCTATTTGGCATGCTACCTTAAAGTACTAGGTATAAGGGCTAAAATAATTGGATTAATCATGATTAATCGATTATTGATATAATTGTCAACTAATTTAGTAATCGATTAATCATTAAAGCTACAGTGTGTAATTTTCAGCGACATCTAGCGGTCAGACTGCAGACCGCAGCAACATGAACATCTCCCCCCCACCGCTTCTCCCCCCCAACAGTACGGCGAGCGTTACGGGACAAAATTTCTTCCACGACGTCCACATCACCTACCCTCTCAAGTGATGAGGTTTGTTTACATAGATAATTTTACAGATAGTATTTCATTAGTCTGTGTAGGGTATAGATTTCATGTAGACTTAAGATAATAAATATACCCGTTATTTTTTCTACATCGTTGTGACGTTTTGGTGAGCTGCTTTGCATGGTGATATAAACAGACGAAGTAATGGTAGTCATTAGTTTAACAGCGAGATTGTGTTCACTGGAAGAATATATATTCCCCGTTTACAGAGTCCAAGTCATTTTGGTGGCACGGGGGTTACAACGCGAGGAAGAGGGAGAGGACAGGGAGGCCGTGCAGCTAGGGCCAGGCGAGAGAGGGGTGCCAGCGGGGTGAGAGCAGAGGAGGAAACGCTTGAAGATCTCCAAAGGACCCGGAGAGAAGTAACCGAGGTATATATCCAGAAAATTATTTTACAGAAAATTACTGAATCATTACCTATGAAACGTCAGGGACGTTGCTGAATAAGTATACTGGAGAGGAACAGCATCATCACGCCGCAGCATGTTATTGTTTTAGACAGGTCTGAGCATCCTGTACTCCAAAAACTGCAGTGACATTAGACAATTGTGTGTGTAGGATTAATTACCTGTCCAAGAGAAAACTGGCAACTTGAGCGTCACTTTGAAAACCTTTTTCCTCCATCAGTGACTTCCATCGTGTAAATGCCGTGCCAATGTTGATCCGTGTTTTTTGTCGTTTCTTGTCACGCTTGCGTTTATTCTCGTCGTGTTTCCGCTTCTTAGATGACGGGGCTTCGGTGTCCGCCGTTTTTCGTTGTGATACAGAGTAGGCATGATCCTCCATTCGTCTGATGTTTGGCCAAACAGTTTGCAAAGTCACTCACGCCTGCCGCCTTGTTCACCTTTCTTGTTACTGATGCGCAGTATACCTGCTTCTTCTTCTTCTTTGGTTTCAGGCAGACTAAACGCTTCTCAGGCATAATACTGCCATCTACTGTTCAGTACCGTCTCAGTTCCTCTCTCTCAACTTGCCGTAGTTATTTTTGAGCGTCATGGGAGATCTCGCAATCGCTAGTTTGTTGCCTCTGCGCTTGCCGTAGCGCAAAGATGTCAGCCTCCATGGCTGCGAGACCCGCTCCTATGTAATTATAAATAACGAATTCTAAGGCAACGCAAATATTATGGTTAAAAGGCTGAGCTCATAGGTGATGATAAATAACATAGTTATGTATAATATATTAAATTTCTGACTTTATATGCCTGTAATTATTACACACTGTAGCTTTAACAGGAGTAGAGACTGTAAAATATGCCTTTAGCTGACAGATCAACCCATTTAGAGCAGCAATTATATAAACATCGTAACAAAATATGTAAACATTTTGCATTTAATAAAAAAAATGAAACTTTTTTTCTCCTGTCAATATGCTCTATCCAGAACTCCTCAAGTGGCTATCCAATCATTAATCGATTAATCGAAACATTATTGACATATTATTTGATTTGCAAAAAATTTGTTAGTTGTAGCCCTACCAGGTATAGGATCATCTTGCTAAAAAAATGTTGAGTAAAAACATAAAAGTTTTACAGTATCTTAGTAAATAAGCAGAAGTTATGATTACAATGTTTACTTATTGCCATGAGAAAAAACAAAGAATGAAGACTTCCTAAATTTAGAAAAATATTTTCTACTGTACTCTTTTTAAAGTAAACCAAATACAGTTGACAAATACAATGTCAACTAGTTAATTACTCAGGCTTTCTGATCAGGTAGCCGACCTACAGTAAAAGGCTTAATAGTTTTCACACAGTAGATATAATAGAGATATACTAGAGTCTTATGAACATCAATTGACCGGTAACACACAAAGTGATCTCTTTTTATCTCTGTCCGCATAAAAAAACAAAACATTATTTTCTGACTTGTAAAGTAGTAAACCCATGATCTCTGTATCCGCATGCACCAGATAAAAGAACAAGATTAATTCTAGCAGAGGATTATTGCGTATACAAGCCAGTTCTTGACAATCATCCAGCTACTGCCCAACAATGATCTGAGACATGAGATGAGATGCTGGGTTCTGATTGTTTGACAAATAATTAAAATTCACAAGTTAAAAAAACCTTACAAAAAAACATCATATTAAGCTCAAGTAATCACATTAGGAATTTGTTGAACATTTTCTCTTTATTATCTCACCCAAACTGAACTATTTAGGATTTCTTTATACTTCTGGGCATGACGAGCTAATTTCTAGGATATGTTGTCCTACACTGTGGTGTAGGACAACATATCCTAGCAGGTTTTATTTAAGTGACTGCTTGTTTCTACAAGTCTGGCAGAAGCCAGTTTGGCTAGTTAAGGCTAATAAAATATAGAGTTGCTTCAAGATTGAGGCTACCAATGGCTGCCTTTCAGAAATGGAAATATTTTGAAAGACTATCTTTGTCAGACCTAAAGACTAAGAGTGCACTGCAAAAACATTCTGAAAATTAGTAAAAATGCATTAAAATAAGTGTATTTACTCTTAATTTGTGCAAGAAAATAAGATGATCTGCCAATGGAATTAGCACTTTTACCCTTAAAATAAGATAATCAGATAGTATGCACTTTAAATAACAGACTGCAATTTTTTTTCTTATTTTAAATGTATATTCTCTTCACTGGCAAAGTGTCTCACTTACCTCCTCAATTCAAGAACAGATGCACTTATTTTAAGAAAAAATAAATGACTTCCTTAGATTAACATTTTTTTGTAGGGTGTCAACCAAAATCTGTAAGGGGACGATCATTTTCATGATACCGTGTAATGCAGCAATATAATATCTAATACAGCTTTATTTATTATGCTAGCAGCAAAAAAAAGGGCAAAACAAGCAAGAATGTAAACCGAGAAGAAAATAAAAAAAGAGAAGACTGAAACAAGAGAGCTGCCAGAAGGGGGAGGGAGATGGCAGAGCAGCGCTGAGTGTGTTTGGTTGTGTGAGCTAAAGAAGCGCAGAGAAAGTGGCCGCAAGGAGAGACAGAGCATCAGAGAGAAGGGGAGACAAGGAGAAGGAGAAAAGCAGAGCTGATGGAGCTCCTGAGCAGAACAAATGTGTTCGGAGCTGCTGAATATAGGTCACACATCTCCAGTGACTGTTTCCCTCCCTCTACTGAACCAGTTCTTGCAGTTGCTACACACTTAACATCAAATGTTATTACATACAACATGCATCAAAAATGGCTCTTCTAACTTCCCATTTTTTCTTTTATTTCCTTTATAAAATAATTAACATTAAAAAGATGCTTGGATGTTTGAGATTGTTGTTTTTCAGCTAATAATTAAACATGCATACATTTAATAGCTATATGATACAAATTCCTCCAAAATCCTAATAGTTAATATGTTCACATCATATAGAGGCCCACAGCATCACAAAATAAATGTCTCTTCAGTTAAAAACAGACTGTTATGAAGAATAATGTTGTCTGCTGTACATCCATGCATGCTGGTTTCTGGAACTAATGATAATGCCAAATGGGCCCTAGAGACTAAATATTATCTATGTTGGTCAAACAGAGGATCCCTCTTGAAAGCCCATCTGTTTACTGTGCTCTATACACACCTGCCATCTGCACATAAACTCAGTAACATCCCAGGATTAAATGAAGCCTTTTGGTGGGAAGATTTATTAAACATATCAGCCTGTGTCCAGTCAAAGACTTCTGGTTACACAAAGCACAAGCTGATATTTTGGTAAAGTTATAGAACAACTAGAAACATTTCTAAAAGAGATCTTAAAAAGACGGAGCTGTAACTGCTTATCTTTTACATTTTGACATAATTTGAAGAATGGATATCTTATATGATTTAAAACTACCTTGTTCTGTTAGAGCCACCTTATTTCTTGTAATATAAATTAAACATTTCTGAGATACCTTAATTCACCCTGACCTGATAGCGCTACTTGGCCATTAATTGAATTTTTACTTCAAAATCAACCATCACAAAGCTGGTACATCATCAGCAATACTCTGGTGGTCCCGGACTAGCCCCCATTTTGTCACAACCTGCCTCTTGGATTGGGACAAAAAAAGAGGGGAAAAGGACACAATGACCTGGTCTGTTTAAAGACTGTAAAACAAACATTTGAATGAAGAAAATCAAGCCTGTAAAAAAAAAATGGAGGAGTGAGGGGAGGTATAAGCTTAATGTCTGCTTCCCCTGCTGCTTTTTATAGACGGCTGATGAACAAACTATGGCTGTGTCCGAACATCCTCTATACAGCGGGAATATATAGCGGACTTATAGTGAACTCAGGTAACTGACAGTTCTGACAGTTGATCACTACTTTTCGCTCCAAATTGGTCGAGTGACTCTTCCACCCCGCGATGGTGCCTGCACCATCTTTGTTATTAGAAATAGAAAAATAGAACTTTATTAATCTCACAATGTAGAAAATTAATCGCTCTGTCTATGATGACAGCGGACGGCTGTGACAACAAATCCCATGATATCTTGCGAAGAGAGCTCTCCTTGCAAAGCATTCTGGGATTTATCTGCTCGTCTAGTGATCATGGATGACACGGATGGACTTTTTCAAAGTGCATTGTGGAAAATTTCAAGTCCACTACTTTTTCATCCAATAGACATTCAGACTCTCATCTAAAACGGCGTAAGCACTATATATTGCCCTATATAGTGATTAGGATGGAGATTCGGACACAGCCTAGGTGTTCCCAATTGGTGACCAATGCACTCCAAATGATAGAGCCACCTCTGCAGCAGCTCAGTCGGTCATCTGACAGGGTCGTCACAGGCTAATTTAAACAAAGCTTGATTGGTTTTAAGAGACCTAAAATGTGCTAAGAAGTTCTGACCCTATTGTCTGAACACATAAGATAAAATGAGACTTATCAGACAGAGAACATTTTTTCAAATTTGTTATTTTCCAATGCTCTTCAACCTCAGCTTCCTATGACAGGAGGGACACATCTCCTGCAGCCAAATTTTGACAGTGTCCGTTCAGAGATGGTTTTCTGTACACATTGGTTGTAAAAATCAGCTACTGTTACCTTTTTGTAGTCTCCAACCAATCTGTCCTTTCTAACCTGACCTCTGGCTTTTCGTTTGGATACATTACTCTTTTTCTGACTATTATCAGTACACCTGAGAGGTGATAGTGTGTGAGCAATCCCAGTAGATCAGCAGTTTTCTCCAATGCTTAGACCAGCTAGTCTGGCAGCAACAAGCTGGCTAAAAGTTATTTCAATCCCCTTCCTTCCCCATTCTGATACTCAGCTTCTGCAAGTAGTCTTTCTAAAAAAAACACCCTAAAAATGTAATATTAATATTTACATAGATTATATAAATTATGCCCCCCCCCCTTTTATCTGTGTGAATAGATCTTTTAGACCTTTTATATATATCTGTACAACTCATACAGAATTTTTTGCCTTTTTATTAAAGTTTTAGCTTTATTTTGTCTTCTAATCCAGTTTTCTATTGTTTTTATGTGCAGACAATAGGCAATAGTTAATATCCCAGTGTGCCACATATGCAACCCCACTAAAAGTAAAGACACAAGGTTATAGGGTTTGTGTGGAACTACAGAGCATTTTATCTTGCCACAGAATCTTAGATGGCTTCCGAAGTTTCTTACCAGATCAGGTCTTTGTGTCCTTTTTCCCTCTTTTTTACCAAGAACATTCTAACTTACCAACATATGTTGGTAAGTTAAAAAGGGCTTGATGAAGAGGCTTGATGAGTGTCACATTTTCCATATAAGAGATGTCGATTAACCTAACTGTGCCAAAACATTGAGGAAAGACTTTAAAATCTGCATTAATAATTTAAAATTTCTTTCTGAACCCAGTATAAAGTGCAAATCATATTTCTAAATGTGTCAAAACTAGAAGCTCCCAAACCAGTCTAAAGATATGTTGATTATACAGTAGTTTAATGCCACCTGACATTTCATGCTTGAATGGTGGGACAGCCATCACATTTTCTGCCTGGGTTGAGAGACCAACTAGGGGTAAGGTTCATCGTTTCCCTCTCTCTGGTTTTGGGGGAATGATTATTAATGGCGCCATGCAACAAGATGATGGAGTAAAGGAAAGAAATATAAGTGGAGAATGGATAGACACATCTGAATGAACAGACAACTCAGTGCTCAGTCCTGCTTTATGAAATAAGGCTTGTGGGTATCAAATATATAACTCAATAAATCTCTCCATTTTCACATCTCATAGAAGCTTTCAGCGTGTGCTGTTGGGGCTGTAGAGCTGGTTATATGGTGGTCTGCTAATCAATGCTGGGATCAATATTTTACAGACAGACTGTTGGGAAATGAAGCACTGTAGATGGTTGTTGCTGTGGTTGTACGCTGACTCAAAGGCCTGTCATGGTCAGTCATATTCTATAGTGAGTTTATTACAGAATGTGCCTGCATGGAGAGCACTGATGGCTCTGATTCCTACAGTTAGCTAAATCAAAACCATTAACAACAAAATATTTTGCAAATTAAAATAATGGGACAAAAAAATCCTGATGACAATGAACAGTAGTGCAAAATCTTTAAAAGAGGGAGATGAACACACTTTATTCAAAACAACCAGATTTTAACTTGAGTTGCATTTTTATCTTGCTGCTAGAAGGTGATGCTCCAACCTAGGCTCCAGCCTTCGATTCAATCATATCCATCTTCCCAGCAACTTAAAGATGCAGGAATGAATCCCCACAACATTATGCTGCCACCCTCATGTCCCCACAGCATGTTGGCTAACAGATCTGGATTTTATCTCCTCTAACTAGAGCACATTTAATGTAACTTTCGAATTTCTGTCGCTCTCTTTTAACATTGGCTTTCTTCTAGCTATCTTAAAAGCCAGATTGACTCATAATTACCTTTACAAGAAATGATCCTACTTGGGGCAAAGGTCTGTGTAGCTCCTAGAGCTAAATACCGCACAATAATAGCTACACAAGCGTAATGCACATTTGATATTTTTTTCATAAATATCTAAAATATCTTTTTGAAAGAAAAACAGCATCAAAATAACTTGCAGCTTGATGACAATAATTTCTTAATCCCACTGCAGCAATGATGTGCAAATATTGCATGGGAACAAAAAAAAAAAACATGCTTCATAAAGCAAATTTTAGGTTAATTAAAATTGCCTCAATCTACATAATTTTTACATAAACTTAGAGCCAGTAGGGGCTCTGGATGTGCATGTTGCAGACCAGTGGATGACTTTGGTAACCATATTTTGGTTTGCTGTTCTGCAACTCTGTTTCCAGCTTTAGATAACTGCTTGAACGGTTCTTGGAGACGTATTCAGAGCTTAATAAGTTTAACTCAATTCTATTCAAATTTCACCACAAATTGATAACATTTAGAGCTGTCTGCCGTGCCTCTTGGTTATGACTCTGTTATTCTCTAATTTTGTCTAACAAAACTCTTAGGACTGTACATAACAGCTGGATTTATACTGACATTTGGTTACACAAATGTGGACTGTGTAATAAATTGTTGACATCGGTTGCTCTGGATTTCAACCAAGGGGTAAAAGCGAGAGAATACAAGTTTACCCATTATGCTTCACTTTTTTTTCATTCGATCTAATACCTTAGCTCTTATTTGTTTTGGGTTGTCAAAAGAAATCATAGTCTAAGGCAAGCGGGAGTTTTTGATAGCAGCGTGGAAAAATATTTAATTCAGCGCCGGACACTTAGAGATTGCATGAAATCACTGCCAAAGTAACAAGCATTTAAACCCATATCAGATTAACTAAAAGAGAGGGGGTAACCGGATTGGAGAGGATGGATCCTGACAATAAATGAAAGTTTTTAATTGATGCTACCAAATATGGTGCAAGAAATATAGATATAAGGAATATAGTAGTGCATGTTTCACCTAGAATTGTGATTCAACTGAGGCCAGATTTTTTTCAGCGGGGGTGGAGCTAGATGGGGGGCCAGGGGTGGCCATGGCCACCGTTAGCCAATCATTGGCCACCCCTACCATTTATAACCCTCTAATACAGATGGTGGCAGCAGCAATCTCAAATGGAATATTCAAAACATTTAAATTTTTCATATATTAACAATTACTTGACAACAAAAACACTGTGGATACTTAAGCACATCAATATACTAAGAATAGAATTCAACTTTTTGTCATTCCACTGTCACAAGTACAGAGCAACGAAATTAATTCTCTGCATTTAACCCATCCCCTTGAGGAGCAGCGGGCTTCCATTGTGCGGCTCCCGGGGAGCAGTGTGGGGTTAAGGGTCTTGCGCAAGGAGCCAGTCTGTGGAACTGGGGGATCAGACTCACAACCTCAGGATTCAAAGCTGTATGCCCTAACCACTAGTCTGCCACACCCCGATGATAAAGAAATAGATTTTGTGTTTTATGGGGTAAAGAGAAAAATCATTTAGGAGTCTTCAGTGAAATCGTAGATAAATAACCATTTTAATATAAACTTATTAAATGATCAATTTATGTATATATTTGTACTTGTAAATATCAATTTTATGCAGAATGATTACTGATAAAAGTAGGTAAGTAATGAGGAAGGAAAAGATGTTTGCCCAAAACTCAAACCTGAAAGAATTGTATCCACTCTACCTTTTATCTAGAAAGCACCGATGTTTGAATATATTCGCCTATTTTTTAGCTAAGGCTGTGGGAAAGTATACTTTGTCTTTATTTATAAAATATGGATGTTTTGCTCGTTAATTTTCCTGTTGGAACATTGTAGATTGACCCTGAGGCTTTGGTGCCTATCTACTTTCGGGCACCCCTCAGTGTACATTGGTTATTGCCTGGCCACCCTTCTAAAAATGTTCTGGCTACGCCTCTGTTTTTCAGTTTAATGCCTGAAAGCTTTAAATAGCAACTCTTCACAATTATTTTTAGAAAAATGGCCAATTGTTCAGCCTCTGATACCAGTTGCCATATTAGTAAGAAGCAACCCCCTCCTCTCTGTTCCCCCATATCCACCCATGAACGCCTCTACCATCTCATTCACCCACTCTTCTCTCCATATTGTGCTGTACAGTGCATCATAGGATGACTGTTGATAAACAGCATTGCTGTCTGCTCTTCCATCACAGATTGGATTTAATCCTAAAGCCTTATGGACCCAAAAACCAGAGCCAACCTCCTTTGGCCAATTTTGCTGCGGTTCAATTGCTCTGACTCCAACAAGCCTTCAGCCAGGCCCTGATTCTCTGCAGTGATAATAAAATGAATGAGGCCCTTTTATTAACAGTACATGTGCAGATCTAAAATAAAACCTTTTTTGTTTTGGCATAAGAAAATTAGAGGAGCAGGACCGACCCAACACCTCCAACGTAGAGGACGTGAATCAAAATGGAAAAAAGGAAACAACAAAAAAAAAAAAAAAAAACCGCGTAGCATCTCGCAGCAGCCTAAAAAAAAAACAGCCTTCATGCAAATGCATTGATGCACACAGATGTAAGCATTCATGTTTATCCCTCATGCATTGACACCGATCCTGAACGGCTCACCTCTGTGAAAAACGACTCCATCCCTTCTACTCCTCCCAGACGAGGCGCGCCCGGCCCGGCTGAGCGCGCGCACCGGCTCCGCTCTCAGGAGCGCAAACCTCACCAATGGGGAGGCGCACGTGTGTGTCAAGATGGGGGGAAGGTGGAGAAGGTTCCGTGACTCTGTTTCCCATTCACCGGTATCTTATTCCTGCCAAAATATGTCTCGATCTGACGTAGATATCCACTGTCGGGGCGCTGTGCGCTATCACGGGCACATGAGAGAAATCCAAGGAGGCTGTGATGAAAATAAAGACAAAAAGCCCTCTGATGATCTCTAATTGAGACGAACGTCGTTTTGCAGGTCTTCCTCTTTTAGATGTGTGTGTTTGTGCGTGTTTGTGTGCGCAGACATGTGTAGGGATGCCTGTGTGGATGTGAGAGAGAGGAGAGAGGACCAATCCGGGGGATGAGCTTCAAACTGCGAACCGCACACACCGGTGGGGCGGTGCAGACCCAACCTCCATTCACACAGCAACAACAGAAAGATGCTGGCATACTAAAATGACTTTTCTGTTGATAATCTAGAAGATCCATTTTATCTAAGATAACAAAAAAATTAAGACAACAAAAAGTGTATCTAAGAGGCTGGGTTTGTGAGAGAACTAAATTAAAAGGTGCAACAGCTGCTTTATTTATAGGGGAAAAGTTAAAGAGCAATTGCTTAATTAGTTGTTACAAAGTTCTGATGTTGTTTTTTTAATAAAGGAAGGTTATAGTTAATAAAGGTATAAAGGCGCAGGGAAGGCCTAACCTTTAAGCCATCATCAGTTTAATAAGTTCAATGAATAACAAAAAGTGTGTTATCAGAAGAACTGGTTTGATCCCATCATTTATCTTTAAATGTGTTTTTTAATGCTGGAAGGTCTTCCGCTGCTGCCTGAGGATATGCAATTTAAAAGATGCATTAACTCTTATATTCATTTTCAACCGTTTCTGTAGCCTACCCCTAAATCTGAACATTATTGGTACATGCCTAAACCTAACCTGTTACCAATTTACAAATTAATCCTGAATCTAATCCCTACCCTATCGAAAATAAATTGAGGACCAAAAACAAGTTAAATATGAAAAGCATGTGCAACTACACCCAACCCCCCTCAGGGTGCAAGTACACACACACTCCTTCTCAGACACACAAAACAAAAGCTAAATCAATCTAAACCCTCACCAGATTTATGTCTGTGAGAATTAAGAAAAGTATTCATATTTGCTAAATTTAAAAGCAATGAGAGACAAATTTTAAATCTTTAAGTGTGTTCAGATTTTTTATAGTTTACCTAAATATCCTAAACTTGTATTTAAACTATTTCTTCGGGTCAAATGTTTTTTTGTTAATCATGACAGAACTGATGTACATCATCCAGTAGATTTGGACCAGGAGCTATGATAGGCACTCTAACCGATGTCTGTAAGCCAGTTTGCAAATGATCAGATTTAATGCTAAGCATCATCAGCCACCTAATACAATGTTGGTTCAATGTTTCCACATGCTATCCTCTCCAGAACATGTCACCTCTTTAATGAAGTTTAAGCCACCAGTTACTTCGACAACATAGCCCCACCTCCTTTATACTTTACAGTCTGGTATATAGGTGTTTACCCTGAATTTTAATTAAATGTAACAAAGTTTTTTTAGCACTGCAACCTTTCATATCCAAACAGCGATTTTTCCTGAGTCTGAGTTAGCCCCAAAATATTACATGAAACACAACCTTTTTTTTTATTATTAAATATGAGCCTAGGTGGAAGTTCAACTGAAGAAACTCATTGCTTTTCATACGTCAACCTGCGACACAGCCAATCAGCTTTGAACCACACCTCCACGAAAGCCAATCGCCAATCATTTTAAAAGGCGTACGATCCGCACCTGTCTGCTCCTGTGCGCAGGCAGAGTATGCGCTGTGTGACTTCATTCAGATGACACCATTTCAACCCACCTCCAGCCCCTCCTCCACCATTGTATCTAAAGCTTAATTAGAGCGTCATTCCTCCCGGACTCTACTGTGTTCCCTGTCTCATCTCAACCGGTCCGGCAGAAGACCGCCATGTTGAGCCTGGTTCTGCCAGTGGTTTCTTTCCAACGTCGAGTTTTTCCTCTCCACTGTATCTTCATGCTTGCTCATCATGTACAGGTTCTCTCAACCTGTGTTATCCAACTGGACTTCCATCTTCCAAGTCCCTGAGTGAAGCTCTAGTATCAGCTCATGCAGTCCACTGGATATCCCCATAAAGCTCAGCAGACCATCTCACTAACCAGCAGTCTATAGACTGACCAACTTCATCTATCTCCACTCCACAACCAGTTTCAGGCCTGGGGGGAAACAGCCCTATTCTTTGCTATGTGCTATGTTTCCTGCCCAGGTCTGAGTGCCAAAGACAATGTAATTGTATCAATAAATTTCTCCTAATTGTCTTTTCTCTTTGTGTGAGTTTTTTAGATTGAAATTTGCCTTAGGAAATCTGTTGCCATCCTAAACAACCAACAGTTTATTTGTATTTTTAGCTTTTAAAATGAGAAAAAAACATTCGTAAAATTATACAACATAAAGCATGAATTTTCTTCTGCAGGATATTATTTCATGTAAAAAGTGATCATAACAAAAAAACACAATTTACACACTATTAAAGAAAGATAGTTCTAAAAACATATTTCTGGTTCTTTAAATTTCATTCTGTTGGGAAAAAGTCAATTCAAATATAGTTTATAAAAAACACTAAAGCCTTTCAGACTGGTGTGTTTTATTAAAGAACAGTGTTTTTTTCTTTAAATAATTTTTAGCCATTGTAGAGGCTCCAAAGAGACACACGTGGTTCCAGAGCAGCAGGTTGCAGACCCATTGTTATACACAAACATTTAAAACCTTGCTAGACTGAAAGTTTTTGTTTCTGATGGCTTATGTCTGAAAACTGAACATTTTATAATTTTAAGGCATTGTGATATTAATGAATGTAAGAAAAAACAAATCATCTGTGAATTCTTCAGCTGGTTCATTGTGGTATTCAGCAAATAGAAAAAAAACAGGGTAACCCTAAGTGTGAGCTAAGTCCGATTTAAGGTTTGATTTAATATGGTTTCAGTATTTTTCTCTGTGCAGAGGTTACTAAGTCATCTACATGTTTGCATCTTTAAATGGGAGCCGATCCTCCGTGGAAACCTGGACTATACACAATTCCCAGGACATTTATGAATACCAGCTGGTGCAATGCACTTTCAGAGAGGAAGATGGAAATTGGCTCTAAGTCAGAGATTAAATGTCTGAACCCCACAGCAGTCTGGAAATGTTTAAATAAATTTAAAATGTCTGGGGGTAAAAAAGGATTTTGCTCAAAACAGAATTTTAAACTTATTATGCTGCTGTAGTTTAGAATGTAATTGTTTCATTAGATTCCAACATTATAAATAAAACAAAGATAAGGATATATAATATTTTCTTATCTGCGTTTCATTAGGGGCTTTGGTAGGGAACTGCTTATGTCAAAAAAAGGCAGTAATAATGATGCACAACACAGCTGGGCATGATTAGATATCAGAACGTCACCAATTCACCTCCTCCAATATGCTAAATGCATGCAGGAGACATGGGTTGAAATGAACAGACATGAGAACGTCTGGTGTTTTTTTGTTTTTTTTTTCTCACACTCAGGAGAGTGAAGTGAGCAAAGCTCAGCAGAGATCTTCTATTATGTCTTCTCTAGTTGCTTAGACTGACTGGGGGAGCAGTCATTACCTTCGGCCGACTTGTAAATAAGTCAGACATAAGCACTCAAGTTCATTATCATGAATTTCAATTCCATACATGCATTTATCAAATCAAATGTGGCTAACGTTAACTCTGAGCTTTTAGCACATATGTCTCATTGAGGTCTGACTGAGTAGACATATGTTGCATGTGCTAAAAGGCATGACTCACGACGCCGCAGGCAATTAGTTTTACGACCGTAGCTTCCATAAATCTCTCTTTATTTATTAACCCCCTCCTCTTTCTCCTCAAGAGTTTGGCCCTCTGTGCAACCTCTTTCAGAGATATCAATTAATGGCTCTGAAGGAGGAAACTGTTAAGTAAGAAATAAGAAAAGAAATCAGTGTGGGATGCCTGAAAGGGTGAGACAAACACAAATATGGGGATTTCCCAGTTGCCTAGGTCTAGATCTACCGGTAGGTCTATTTAAACCTATAAACCTCAGGACTACAGGATACATGTGTTTTTGAGACCTCTACATTGTCAGTGAGATATTTTTGTTCTATAAAAACCTGACTTACACAACTAGATACACGTATTTTTATTTTTTAAACCTCTAGGTTCTTCCATTTAGACTTGTAGTTTGGATTACACCAGCACGCAAAGGGTCTAATCTGGGCCAACATGTAATAGTCCACTAAGGTAGAGCCATACCCCCCTGCTCCATTGGCAGCTGAAGGGTTGAGTATTATACTCTGGGTCTTTTATTGTGCCATATAAAGCTGGAAAAATGCTTATAACTGGTAGACACGTGTATTGAGCAGAAAATGTATTGTAAATTCCACAGAAAAGTCTGACCTATTGCAAATGATATAAGATATTTACTTATCTAGTTTTACCTTGATTTAAGTAGGCAGGTAAGACAATTTGCAGAAGAAATAAGATGATTTCTGTTTTAAAAAATAACAGCTTTTATCTAATGATCTTTTAAGGACTAAAACCCTCCTTCCTTTGGTAGATCTTATTTACCTGTTCAAATTAAGGACAAACACACTAATTTTATGAAACTTTACATTTTCAAGATTAGTTTTTCAGGTGTAATATAAAATTGGTTTCTCATGATAATGTGCAATGTCAAAAGAAACCATAACTTATTTGTCCTTATGACCAATTTGATATTTATTCTTTATAATCTACTTAAATAGTTATTTAGAAAGTACAGGTTTGTGGCTCACTTAATAAACTTTTGTGTTTTTCTTTGGTTGTTTGCCTCCAAGAAAAAAACATTGACATCCT
Organism: Cyprinodon tularosa; assembly: GCF_016077235.1. NCBI lineage: Eukaryota > Metazoa > Chordata > Actinopteri > Cyprinodontiformes > Cyprinodontidae > Cyprinodon > Cyprinodon tularosa. The sequence continues at coordinate 2,180,636 of NW_024038004.1, forward strand.
GGCAATTTTTGCCCACTGATTCAAAATGTATGATTTTTGTGTTCATCTCTCAGTATGTTCAGTGACAATTCTAGCTAAAAATAAGTTCATCTGACAATTATTTTAATGGTTTAGGCTTTAAAAGGTAATCAACCCTTACATCTTTTTTTAATGGAAGAGGTATCCAAAAGCTCATTTGAATGAGAGGTTTTAATTAATACAAGAACAAAAAAGAAAAAAAATATTTAACTGAAGGTCTATGTGTTACTAAATGTGTTGAAATATTATTATTCTTTTGTATATGACGAAGCAAGACCCTAAAGAAATATTTTAAAAGCAATATTTAATTTTTTAGTTTAAATAATAGTTTTTAGTTTAAAAATACATATTATACAAACAAATCTATATGTATGGAAGTTCCTTAATTCCAAATTCTGAATTGTTGGAATAGAATTACTTGAATCTATAACACTAACGGCTGCCTAACAATAATCAACAGCATTCAAATGAAAATGAACAATAATTAAAATATTTTCTTCTGTAAAACAGAGTTGCATACCTGCATGGAGATTTCATACCTGTTTTTTTCTATGCTGGGAAGGACCTAATCTAATTAAATTGCTTTGGAAACATGATCTCATCCTTATTATCTAATCCAGAGAGAACCCCCCAACATGCCACACCCTACCCTCACCCTTCTGTAGCCCCCACCCCCCGGCTTTTACAACAGCACGACAGTCATTGAACCAAATCGCCTCGCAGAGTGACCCCCATAATTCCCAGCAGGCAACAGAGTAATTTAATCAGACAGCTATAGTCTACAGGAGCGCACAGTTATACATGCACACACACATCCAGAACCATGAGATCAGAATAACTCATCTATAGTGAACAAATAAAAGAAAGAGGCAGAGAAATCCTTAGGTATTGCAAGATGTATTATTCTGCATGTTACCTTTTAGTTTCTATTGTCTGTTATGACAAGAAAAAAAATGGATTTACTTTATTAAAGCCTAATCCTCATCAGAATGGATTCAATTGCTTAAATCAGTGTTTAACTGGATTACATAGACTACCCCCGACTCAAGACACCTCAGCACTTTTTCTGAAAATGTGACATTGTGTGTGTGAGAGAAACGCTGGATTATAAAGATCAACACATGTTATCAAAGTTTGTGAAGGAAAACCTGATCAATAAAATCCTCAAAAGTTCAAACAGTTTCAGTCAGAAGTGCTAATAGCGCGGCACTGGTAGTGTGAATGAAGCCCAGCTGTCACTACTGAGACTTAACACTCAGATATTAATATTTATCAAGGCTGAGAGCGACAAAAGGATGAGTCTGGCTTTGTAAAAGACCTTTTTTTTGGCTTGGACTCAGCTCCTCAGCTCTAATTATGACCCAATATTATGACCCAATATTTATTTGGACAACATCCCTGCTGCCAAGGCATGATTGTGAAGCAAATATGACAGGCAAATTTAATTTTTGTTGGTTTAAATTGTTGTAATTCCAGGGGCCATATCTTTTTATGTTTAATTTAATAAAATAAAATTAACTTAAAAATTAAAAAACAGATTTAGCACATTTACAGTGAATTATTTACACCAGAAAAGAAGAGTAAGAAACACTATAAACGCTTTACGCATTAAATGGTCCAGTATTTGTTGCATTTGACCTTAGTTGGTCTGTTACCCCTAAATGAAATCCAGAGCAATAAACCCAACCCAAAACTGACAGGCTGGGTAAAGGAGAGCATCCACAGGAAAAACAGCCAAGAGGCCAATGATTCTGGAGGAGTTGCAGAACTCCACAGTTCAGGATAATCTGGTTAGAGAATAGCCATTAACTAATAGCTTCACTAATCTGGCATTTATGGGTAAGCATAAAAACATAACATGATGATGTTACAAAGCAGATTCTGTGTAAATATATATATATAAAAAAAAAAAAACAGAAAATGGTATCCTGGTCAGATCAATAGAAATCTATTAGGAATAAAACGTTAAATCGCCCTGACCTCACTATCACCGCTCTTAAACATGGAGCTGGTAACATCATCTGGAGAGGATTCTTTTCAGGAAGCTGATCAGAGTAGATGGAAAGGTTGAAAGAAGAACGGTTCTGGAAGTAAACGCTTAAAGGCTTTAAAGTACTTGAGATTTGGATAAATATTCATATAAAAAGATATATAAAGCATGTATAAAAAAAATTTCCTCTTCACAATTATGCACAATTTTGAATATGAACAAATTGAACTGAAGTAAATATTCTTTGCAAGGCACATATTTATCTCATTAGATAAAACATATTTTATTTCTTTTGGAGAAAGTCATATGACATATGGTGAATTACAACGGCTTGACCTTCAGCTCAACTGGTGCTCGGATTGATAACATCAAATTCATTATTTTTTATTTTTTTATCATGGTTCAAACTATTCCTTTGCATCAGCATCACATGAATTTTGTGACATGTCATGGTCTGTTGCTTTGGCTTTCTTTTGTCACTTATTTGCTTTAACCTCCAAAAAACATCAGTAAAAAGGTTTATTGTTGATTGAAGAACCAAAAAGTTACAGGTGCCACTTCATAGCCATTTTAGCAACAAATTCATAAGCATACATTTGAATAATTGATATAGTCTTTTTATATATATTGTATATATAAGCAAACATGTTATGTTAAATAAATTTGCTTTCTCAACTTCAATACCATGTAGTTTCAGGGGGATTTATGTTGTCATAAGAAATTTAATTAAAGGGGAAAAAAAGCAATGTAATAAAGCAATATTTAAAAAAAAATATATAATTACATTCAAATATAAGAGGTGGAACCACACTTTATGGGTAAAGAGGGAAACTGTGTATCCTACATTAACATTTGAGAAGTTATTAGCAGAATTGGGTGCCTACATGGGAAAAAAACAAAAAAATTAGTGCAGCCTTGAAAAAAAAAATAAATCAAATATAAATAAAAGGTTTGTGTTGCTGCTAAATAATCAGTAGGTGGTGCTAAATAGCCATTTTTAAAACCCCAAAATAGTGCAAGGCAATGGTTTGCACAGAGCCCGCCTTTCTACAATACAATTGGCTGCTGGTTTATTTTAAGTCAGAGATACCGTTCTCTGATTGGATGGTGCTGCTGCCTGTTAGCTGTGACGAACGTCACAACGCTAGGTGTTTCGAAAATGAAACTGTTCTGTGCCTGACTTTAAGATGGAGTAGAGGGAAAACGAAAATTATAAGGAGTCATCGTAAAATCTGACAGATTTTGACATTTAGGCCGATTCAGACGGAACGGAAAGCGTTCGGATTTCATGCTGCGGGAGCCGAGAGGGCATTTATTATTGGTGAGGGAGGCAGGCCTTTGCTGTTAAAGCACGTCAACACTCAATGCAAATGCAGCTTCGACTGTTTCTGTTCGTCATATATACCTAGCATTTCCAAACTAATGTTAAAAAACTGTTATTTGGGATATTTTATGTACGTGTAGCTGGGTGCTGATTTGTCTAGTGTTAGATGTAAATATTTATTTCAGTTATTTTGTTGTTATATCCACCAAGAAGCAGGATTTTGATGTAAACAGTCTTCTTCTTTTACATTCATTTCGTATCTAATTTAAGCGACTCTTGTTTTCTCTGCAGCTCGGAATGTTGACTAGCTTCCAGAGCAGGATGGACCACAGTTGGCTTCACTGGCTGTAAGTCTCTGCCCCTTTATGTGATCGTTATGTGATTTATGTGATTTATCTGTATTTGATTTATTTTAGAAGGGGGAGTGGCAGCCTAGTGGTTAGGGCATAGGGCTCCCTGAGCAAGACCCTTAACCTCACACTGCTCCCCGGGCGCCTCACAATGGCAGCTCACTGCTCCCCAAGGGGATGGGTTAAATGCAGAGAAGTAATTTCCCTCTGGGATTATTAGAGTATATCAAAAAAAAAAAAAAAAAAAAAATCATGTTTTCTTACCTGAGGTCTGCCCTGTTTACCCCCTTTGTTCTCTTACCATTTCCTATAACAGGACGTCATTCTGCATAACAAACTTCCCTTAAAAGAGAACAAACAGATAACAAATTATGTGTGGGGGATCATTTCACTGTCATTGTTAATTTCTAGGGGGGGGCATTTTATTTATATTTCTGTTTTTTGTTCCAGTTCATTACTTGTTTTTTTATATTTTCAACAATGTATGCAAACACCCAATGTCTCAATTGTTAAAGTGAGTATTTTTAAGGAAACTGGCCAGAATACAATGCTTGAAATGATAAGTTTGAGCGAGACGTTTAAGCTATCAAAAAATTGACAGAGATTTTATAAGAGAAATTATGATTTGATCTAACAGTCTTTATTTTATAATAATAAATGTCTTTTATTTTTCATAAAGTTGACAAATAAGGTGGTTGATGTTTCACTCTTTGATGTTGTTTGTATTATATCATGACCAGAAATGTTTCCAACAAGCAACTTTAGTTGTCTTGAAGCCAATAGCTTGCCTTTTGTTCAGCCAGCTGACCAATAGTGTGCAGCAAGAGAGGAGTGCTGCATAAAAACAGAAAAACTTACTTTACCGCTTTCTTTAGATGCCATGTTGGCATCTCCTGCTTCATTTTAATTGAGATGTAAACCTTTATTTTCTTCTTATATTCTTCCAATGTTGCCTTCCCAACATTTCTTGCAGGCTGTAGCACAGGCTGCTTTGTGAGACAGGATCAGCTCTATCGCCATGGCACACTTTGAGACAGAGTACCAGCGCCTGGAGGCGTCCTACAGCGACTCTCCTCCTGGCGAGGAGAACCTAATGATGCACGTGCCTGAGGGAAGCAAATGTATGACACTATCCCCAACAGAGGGTTGATGTAATGTATACAAAAAAAGGAGTTTACCCTGAATCTTTAACTGTTTAAAATTCCTCTTTTCCAGCCCAGTGGCACCACATAGAAAACCTGGACTTGTTTTTTCAAAGAATATCCTTTTTTCTGCTTTAAGAAACATGTCTACTGTGCTCAAAATACAAATGTCTAATGCACACATGATATCCTCTGATGCTTTGAAGTTTCTCCTTAATATTCATTACGTCTATAATCTGCATCAGAAGAATGGGTTCACCTGCATGCTGCTGGGAGAGATTTTTGAGCTGGTGTATGTATCCAGTCTGTTATACCTTTATATGCTAGGTAAATTGCTGGTGTTTACTCTGATTCTGCTGCTTTCTTCCCTCTCTCTCCCTGCAGACAGCTGCTATTTGTTGTTGGTTTCACAGTTTTTCTGGCCAACTGTGTGGATTATGACGTCCTCTTTGCCAATAAGTTTGTAAATCACACAGATTCATCTAAAGTCACCTTACCAGATGCAATCCTCCCAATGGATGTCTGCAGTGCTCAGTGAGTTTCATGTCTAAAGATGTCTGGGAACATTGTATTTTGTCACATTATAACCAAAAACTTCAGCGACCACTTGTGGCCGGCCTTTAGAGAATTGAGCATAATTGTGAGATGAAAGAAAAATGAGGGCTGGTTTTCCAAATATCCACAAATAAAAACATAAAAAGGGTTCATTGCTTAATATTGAGCCTCAATTACTGTGATGTGTCAAATAAAATCCATTGTCAATGGGATTCCTTTCAAAAGGCTTTCCTCGGCAGGGAGATTTACAGAGCTGAGGAAGTTGGGTTGAGCTAAACATTTGCTGATAATGGAAGAAGATCTATTAATGCAAAGGTGTCCTAAATCTTGATCAGGGGCCATTTGTGGCACTTAGAAGGATTTTCTGTGTTCACATTTTACAGAATGTAACAAATAGCCTTCCAACATTGCTGGTTAATAAGGGAAACTATTAAAGATTATTTCAGAGTGAAATCTTTGATCAACAATATTTTCTTGATTTTATAAATATTACCAACAAAATAGATTATTTGTTTTAGAAAAAATACCTTTTTTCTATTTTCTAATTTTCCTAATTTTTGCCTCTTTTTGTAGGTGTTTCTAAATAGACTAAGGCAAACTTTCTCTTTCAAAAAGATGAATCTAGACTTAAAACCAGAGTTACAGTAAGAGGGTTTATGGCATATATGTTAGCATGGCCCAGATACAGTCTAAAAGCCCCATTAATCTGACTGAGCGTGAGCTTATCTTCAAAGAGAAATGGGCGAATGGTGTTGACCTTCGACGTTCAAAGATGGTAGAGGTATACCTCAAAGAAGGTTTAGCTCTAATTTAGATTTCTAGTCAAGAACCTTAATTCCAGATCAGACACATGGTCAAAGCGTCCTTCTCAAGTGAATCTGAACAATCACCTTTCTCTTAAAAAAACCAAAGACAAGACACTCAGAACTGAAATAAAATGTTCCTTTCTTTATTTAATACTCACAACTAAAACCTTGTAATTGCTAAACCGACAACAATTCTTGTATAGAAAAAAATGTATGTAATTTCACAACCATATGGATAAATGTGTAAAATATAAAAAGAAAATGCAAAAGCATTCAACATTTATTTCTGCAGAACAGCTGCGTATTTTAAGGACTAATGTTATTTTCCAGGAAAAAAAATGAACTCTGTATTTAATCACTCTGTTCCATGTCTTTTCAACATTAATCAACGTTGGCTTGTGCACCGAGCTAGACAAAAAACAGTAGGAGCAGAAACTAGTGCCCTAAACAATACTGTATGTTCTGTACCCAGGCTGATAGCTTTATTTGTACAGCTATGGTGAACTTGATCTCTGTGTAACTACAGCTCATTGACTTCACATGCTTTATGCTGCCTTACTAAATGACAATATAAGTTTGAAGTCCCACCATCTTTCAAAGCAAAGCCCTGCAAAATATTCACATCACTGTATGCTTTCTTATGTTTGTGTTGTTTTAAGTTGTTGCTTGGATTTAAATCATTATAACACAACCAAAAAAATACTCCCGGTTATTAATAAATAGATTTATTGATATTATGGCTGGTCTTGAAATGAATTTCCAATTCCTTTAAGTCAAAAAGACAACACTGAGTCCGAAATGAGAGCAAGACTGGCATTAAGTGCTAACAATGCTTCTGTAATTGCATCTGAGGAGGGTTTAACAAACTACTGGCTCTGGGGAATAAGTAAAACTAGCAGTCGCTGCATATTAAATCTTTATTACAAAAGAAAAATGTTGTTCTTCCTCCATTTCACAAGAATGTACTAATCTGTGTTGTTCTATTGCATACTCCCAGGATGATACCTTGCTTTCCAAATTTTGGGAAACTTCAAAACACATGGACATCTTTGCACATTGCAGACAATATTTTATTGATTACATTCTTTACAAAAAAAAATCTAACAAAAGGAAAAGTGCTTATGTAAATATGTGGATAAGTTTTGTCTCCTAACGATAAAACTGGACCTTTTTTCTTTCTCAGTATCAGAGACAATGCCTTTGTGATATTTGTTCTGATCATCTCTGGAGTGTTTTGGCTGCATCGCTTGGTCAAATTCCTCTATAACGTTTGCTGTTACTGGGAGATCAGGTCTTTCTACATCAACGCACTCAAGATGACCATGGTGAGGCAGACATTTTGCTACTACAGTTTGTCGTGCCTTTTAGTTACGCAAACATGCAAAGTGTTGACATCAAATACACACATGAATGTTTATGGCTGCTGCAGACATCAAACCCCGACCTGTGACCTTTATTGTTCCTTTTTTTTGTGTGTTTCAGTCGGAGCTTCCCTATGCAACGTGGCAGGAAGTTCAGGCCAGGATCATTGAGATCCAGAAGGAGCACCAGATCTGCATTCATAAGAAGGAACTGACAGAGCTCGACATTTACCACCGCATCCTGCGCTTTAAAAACTACATGGTATGTACATTTATCATGTAAAAATGTAGCTCAATCCTTTGACCTCATCCTAAACATGCTTGTCTTAGGTTGCAATGGTGAACAAATCTCTCCTTCCTGTGAGATTTCGGCTTCCAGTTCTTGGGGACTGTGTGTTTTACACCCGGGGTCTCAAATATAACTTTGAGCTCATCTTTTTCTGGGGACCAGGTAAACAAAGAGTTTGTTTCAGGTTTTGCTAACAAGCAAGTGGATTTAAAAGCATATGTTGGTGGTTTTGAGTTCAACTGAAGGTTTTATTTTGTTGCTTTCATTTCTCTGTGCAGGCTCTCTCTTTGAGAATGAGTGGAGTCTAAAGCCAGAGTATAAGAGAGGAGGTAACAGGCTGGAGCTTGCAGATAGGCTGGCGTCTCGTATCCTGTGGATCGGCGTTGCAAACCTGCTGCTGTGTCCAGTCATCCTGGTGTGGCAGATTCTGTATGCCTTCTTTAGTTACACTGAGGTAAAATAGAAAAAAAAGGCCACTTGGACAAACTCTAAAACCTTTTGTACTTGGAGCTATTTTGCAATAATGTATATTTGGGTATGAAGGTAATCAAGCGAGAGCCTGGATCTCTGGGAGCAAGATGCTGGTCCCTGTATGGTCGATGTTACCTGCGTCATTTCAATGAGCTGGACCATGAGCTCATGTCCCGCCTCAGTAAAGGCTACAAGGTTGGTACACCTCCTCGTCCCTCAAACGCTTTGGGCCCTCTCTCCTTCATGTTTTAGATGTTTTCCTTCTTAAGCACACCTGACTCAAATTGCTAATTATTACAAAGAATAAAAGGCGTGGAGTGAATTCAATGATGATCCTTTCTTTCCCTTTTTTGTTATCTCCGTATCCAGGCTGCATCCAAGTACATGAACTGCTTCCTTTCTCCACTGCTGACAGTGGTCGCAAAGAATGTGGCGTTTTTCGCCGGCTCCCTCCTGGCCGTCCTCATCGCTCTGACCATCTACGATGAGGACGTTCTTGCAGTGGAGCATGTCCTCTCATCCATCACGCTGCTTGGGGTCTGCATCACAGTTTGTAGGTGAGCACTGTTGCTGAAGTGTTTGGAATATTCCGAAGCCCGTACCACGAAGCAAGCTCAACCTAGCGGGATTACTTCCAATCTATCCAATTTAACCAATCAACTACAATTATAATCAGGTTCAGCAGCACCACTTAGGTGGTTTTCAACCCGCTAACTCAATCCAGCTTTGACTGATCATGAATATGTGAATGCGCATATATAAAGGGCCAGGTTCCATGTAGCAGACCAATCACATCTTAAAGAAATATGAAGATAAAAAAAAAAATGTCAATGAAATCAAACACGGTTGCAGCATGAAATAGACAACAAATGATTGCTGACTGCGTATGTGCAGCTTATATATCAGTGTCATTTAGCACAGCCTGCATCCCAGATAACTGTACTAAATATTAATGGCGTGCCCACCGGGGGAGAATAGATAACAATAAAACACAAACATAAGTTAATTTGGTTAGTCTGACTTTTTAATTCGATAATATTTGGGCTGGAATGTTTAAAGCTGGAAGCTGATGCTAAGATTGCTTCATATTAATACAAGAAGTCATCAGTCTGAGTGAAATCATCCTGATTGTTGAGCTGTGGCAGAACTCAGTGGGTCAAAAGGTACAAAGGTGCTTTTCTACTTAAATTAAACTTTGTAGCATTTTTGTTTCATTCTCATAAAGACTCTTTGCCCTACATGATCAATGCATTTTACAGAAACTTTACAGATGTAACACTCACCTGCGATGGAATTAAGAATAAAGAATGGTAGACTTCCGGTGGTGACATGCCCAAGATGGCTGCTTAGAAGAAGACTTAGCTATTTTCCTAATTTATTCATACGTAAATACCATTTACAAGCGTATGTATACCGATGCGAAATAACAACCCAAATAAATATTTCGGACCCAACTAAGATGCCACAAACATGGTGACTCAGTTGCAGGGTATCAAGACTATCCTCGAGACCCCAGCTGTCAAACTCTCCAGTGTAAAAAGAGGAGTAGAGGTGGTGAACGATACAGTGAAAAGCCTGGGCTGCAAAATCACAGAGGCAGGGTCAAGAATATCAGGCAAAAATGCAGAATGGGAGAAACCTTACTTTTTGGATGAGGTGTGAGAAGGGCCAAGGATATTTCCCTGTCTGATATTTACTAAATAGGAGTCTAGTGATGTGATCTAAATCCAGTACACTCTCATTCAAAGGGTCTGATAAGGTTTAGCCAAGGATGGCACAAACAATCACATGTTTATTTTTTTCTTCCTTCTTCTGTCTCTCTTCAGGTCATTTATCCCTGATAAACACATGGTGTTCTGCCCCGAACAGCTGCTGCGGGTCATCCTGGCTCACATCCACTACATGCCTGACCACTGGCAGGGCAATGCACACCGATACGAGACCCGAGACCAGTTCTCCCAGCTCTTTCAGTACAAAGCTGTAAGTGCAAAATAATACGGAGGATTAGATCTCAAGGGTCAGAACTTACTGATCCAAGTATGTTGTAAGCTGCACTGGCTCCAGGATATATTCTGCTCCATATTTTAGTTTAAATGAATACACATTATTTCCAGAGTTCTTCAGGTACCTCCTATTGTTTCCCTTCCAGGTGTTTATTCTTGAGGAACTACTAAGTCCAGTGGTGACTCCCATCATTCTCATCTTCTGTTTGAGGAGGAAGTCTCTGGAGATTATTGATTTCTTCAGGAATTTCACGGTGGAGGTGGTTGGGGTCGGAGACACCTGCTCTTTTGCCCAGATGGACATCAGACAGCACGGACATCCTGCGGTGAGGCTCAGTCTGACAGATGTCAGAAGTGCTTACTTGTGACGAACAGTAAATTGATTGGTGTTTTCGATCGTCCGCTCTGCAGTGGATGTCGGAGGGGAAGACTGAGGCTTCTATCTACCAGCAGGCAGAGGATGGGAAAACAGAATTATCACTGATGCACTTCGCCATCACCAACCCACATTGGCAGCCTCCTCGAGAGACCACACACTTCATCAGTCAGCTCAAAGAAAGAGTCCAGAGGGAGGCTGCAGGCTCGGCCCCTGACACGCATCCACTCTCCTTGTCAGAGTCTGAAGTAGGGTCATAAACAAAATCTTATCTCTGTGTTTATGTTTGATCTTTTCACAGTGGATTATTTATTTACCCCCTTTGCCTTTTCTGCTCCTCACAGCCAAGAAGTCTTGTTGCAAATATAATGGCAGATCCTTCAACTCTGGCTTCTGTTCATTTCGCCTGCGACAGCTCTTTAACTAACAATGCAGCTTCTGGAATAAGCAGCGGGGCGACCGCCTTGCGCTCCCTCTCGCCAATCAGCAGCAGTCTTCACCTGAGAGGCAGTTTGAGTGCTGCTCATAGAGCGAGTGGTTTTACTGGCAGAACAATGGCAGGGTCTGGGTGAGGAAACACATTTTTTAAGATTCCTTAGAGAGAGAATGCTGTTAGGTTTTATTCCCCAACACTAAACTGTACATCAAGCGTCTCTAGAGAAATAACACCACAATTTAAGTTCGCCTATGTACAAGAGTGATCTATGGTTCACAACCCAGTTTCATGGTGAAGCATGATGGTACCAGAACTGTGCTGTATGGAAAATGATCAACGCTGTTGGGCAACCCTGACAGTACAGGTGCTGGTCATAAAATTAGAATATCATGAAAAAGTAGATTGATTTCAGTAATTCCATTTAAAAAGTGAAACTTGTATATTATATTCATACATTACATACAAACTCATATATTTCAGATGTTTATTTTGTTTAATTTTGATGATTACAAATGACAACAAATGAAAATCTCAAATTCATCATATCAGAAAATTAGAATATTGTGAAAAGGTTCAAAATTGATGGCCCCTGGTGCCACACTCTAATCAGCTAATTAACTCAAACCACCTGCAAAAGCCTTTAAATGGTCTTTCAGTCTAGTTCTATAGGCTACACAATCATGGGGAAGACTGCTGACTTGACAGTTGTCCAAAAGACGACCATCGACACCTTGCACAAGGAGGGCAAGACACAAAAGGTCATCGCTAAAGAGGCTGGCTGTTCACAGAGCTCAGTGTCCAAGCACATTAATAGAGAGGCGAAGGGAAGGAAAAGATGTGGTCGAAAAAAGTGTACAAGCAAGAGAGATAACCGCACCCTGGAGAGGATTGTGAAACAAAACCCCTTCAAAAATGTGGGGGAGATTCACAAAGAGTGGACTGCAGCTGGAGTGAGTGCTTCAAGAACCACCACACACAGACGTATGAAAGACATGGGTTTCTGCTGTCGCATTCCTTGTGTCAAGCCACTCTTGAACCACAGACAGCGTCAGAAGCGTCTTGCCTGGGCTAAAGAGAAACAGGACTGGACTGCTGGTGAGTGGTCCAAAGTCATGTTCTCTGATGAAAGTAAATTTTGCATTTCCTTTGGAAATCAAGGTCCCAGAGTCTGGAGGAAAAGAAGAGAGGCACTTCATCCACGTTGCTTGAAGTCCAGTGTAAAGTTTCCACAGTCAGTGATGGTTTGGGGTGCCATGTCATCTGCTGGTGTTGGTCCATTGTGTTTTCTGAGGTCCAGGGTCAACGCAGCCACATACCAGGAAGTTTTAGAGCACTTCATGCTTCCTGCAGCTGACCAACTTTTTGGAGATGCAGATTTCATTTTCCAACAGGACTTGGCACCTGCACACAGTGCCAAAGCTACCAGTACCTGGTTGAAGGACCATGGTATCCCTGTTCTTAATTGGCCAGCAAACTCTCCTGGCCTTAACCCCATAGAAAATCTATGGGGTATTGTGAAGAAGAAGATGCAATACACCAGACCCAACAATTCAGAAGAGCTAAAAGCCACTATTAGAGCAACCTGGGCTATCATAACACCTGAGCAGTGCCACAGACTGATCGACTCCATGCCACGCCGCATTGCTGCAGTAATACAGGCCAAAGGAGGCCCAACTAAATACTGAGTGCTGTACATGCTCATACTTTTCATGTTCATACTTTTCAGTTGGCCAACATTTCTATAAATCCTTTGTTTTTATTGGTCTTCAGTAATATTCTAATTTTCTGATATGATGAATTTGAGATTTTCATTTGTTGTCATTTGTAATCATCAAAATTAAACAAAATAAACATCTGAAATATATGAGTTTGTATGTAATGTATGAATATAATATACAAGTTTCACTTTTTAAATGGAATTACTGAAATCAATCTACTTTTTCATGATATTCTAATTTTATGACCAGCACCTGTAAATCTGTTGGAGGTTGCGAAAGACTTGAGGCTGGGTGGAGGTTCACCTTCCAGCATTGAGTGAACATTGACCCCTAATGTTCACTCAGGTCTACTTTAGAGCAAAGATTAAATTTTTAAGGAAGAATGGGAAAATATTTCAGTGTCTCCTCTCCTGGTGGACACAAACCCTTGAAGACATGTTTACACCAATTCACCGCTATGCACTAGACTCACATAAAATTCCCCCAAATTATATTAAAACCATAAACAGCATTGTAACAACAAGTAAGACAACTAAGGGGTTAGAAAGACAAGCAATGAGGATAAACTCCTATTCAGATTAACTTATCTCCTGTAGCTAACCTGTAGCATCTTACACTGAATTATGCTCCTTCCTGTTGTTTCAATCATCCAATTACCTCAGTTATTTATCATTTCATCCCCTTTCTCCCTTTAAGAACTGATGCCAGAACCGTGAGCTCAGGCAGCAGCGCGTGGGAGGGTCAGCTGACTAGTTTGGTCCTGTCTGAGTATGCGTCCACCGAAATGAGCATTCATGCACTTTACATGCATGAGGTAAATCCGTACACACTTTTACAAACCAGGTTAATTGTTATTACATATTTAAAAATTTTTTTTTTTTCTGTTAAGCTCCATAAACAGCAGTCCCGTGGTGATCTGTCCCGTCACACCTGGCACAGGCAGGAGAGCGACGAAAGCAGCGACAGCATCCCGGATGAAGTAAGGAGCGAGCCCAACGCTCACTCCAGAAATTTCCCGCGTTCGCACACTTTTCCAACCACGCTTACCAATCCCGTCATCGGCTCAGGCTCAGCCGGCACCACAATGAGCCAGGAGGAGGCAAAGGCACAGAGCAGCAGTCAGAGGCGCCACAGTGGACCCGCTGAAGGTGTTTGTTATTATCCACACTTCTTTCTCCATTGTTGAAGCCTTATGTGGATTTTTTTTCTATTTACAGTTGACAGTAAGTCTGTATCACAGAATACCCTGCATCATATTCTTGTTTGCAAAGCTTTTCAATCTGTACACTAAGTAGTTATTCACGATGTGTTGATTTAACCAATCTGGACTTTCACTGAGAGTCTCAAAGCTTTTTATGTCTTCATATGGGGAGGACATCATCACAGGAAAAAAAGTGCAGCTGAAATGCAAATGACCATGGTTCTAATTATTTTTCCTTTTGTTTAATGATCTACGTTACATGGAGGAACATAAAACATGCAAAACAAACGTAATTGGGGTGGAAGACAGAAAATAGATTATTACAGAAAGCACCATAAAATAAAGTACGTCACTTCCTTTTTTGATTAAAATAAATTGAATTAACATGTTTTAACTTAAAATCAAATATGTGATTATACTTGTAAGATTTGGATACAAATATTATTGAATGAAACAACAAAACAAAATAAGAACATTGGTTTTCAGTGAACATTAGAGTAACCAGATCAGATTTTTTGCATTAAAATCAGATTTTAAACAAATTGTATTTATTCTAGATTCCCTGTGTTTCTGAAATAAAGTATAGTTTATAGTATTTTCACCTTGAAGTTTCTTAAGTTTACCAGTTTTAAAAATAAACTGAATGAACATGATTAGAAAGTGAACCCCAAGGAGAGAGGTGTAATTTTCCATGATTCTTCTTGGTTAACTTATCATTCAACCTGAATAGCTACTCTTTGTTAAATGTCCTACCACCCCACCTCCAAATACCTGTTGCATGTTTCGACAGATAAAGTTGTTCTTGTCTCTTGGAAGATATTTACAGTACAATATGATGGTACGGATCAACGTGACCTTATTAAGCAGCGTTTTCCTATTCAGGGGTTCCCATCAGTTAAGCTCTAGGATGCAAATTCAGTTTTCCAATGTGCATGCTTATCTTTGTGGCCAAGTGCATTTATCAAGGTAATTATTGTTAAATAAAACTAACGAAATTAAGAAAACTAGAATAAAAAGAACATTCCTGTTACCTGAAATACAAACTAGAGCCTAAAAACAGGAAAACTAACTAAAACTGTAATAAGAGTTTACAAAACAAATTAAGACAAAGTGCATTTTAAGAGAGAATGGTGCTCTATGAATGAGCACCTGTATTTTCTTTCATTAAAGTCATTGTGCTTATTCTCTCTTTGTGTCTTTATCATAATGCATTAATAAGAGGTCTAGTTTCAGGTTGCTTTTTGTTTTTTTCGGTGTACCATCTTACGCCTGCAGATGGCAGGTAAGGCAGTCAGGTTATTTGTTTCTTTTCTTCTTTTTTGTTTTTCTTTTTGTCCCAGTAAGTGGTATTACATAAAAGATTAAACTATAACTGAAACTGATTTAAAAAAAACTTAACTAAAACTAAGCATTTTCAAAAGATAGACACTAAATTAAACTCTGTAACAAATACTAAAAACAAATGAAAACTAAAATAGAACAAATTCAGAAGTCAAAACTAAAAAACAAAAACATTTCAAAACTAAGTCTTTGTGGTTATGGGCTGAGAACGATAGAAATCTCAATTAGTAGAGGCGTTACTTCCGTAAGGTGATGAAGTTTTGAAAGTATTTGGACGAGCAGTTTCACCCGCAACATCATGGGCGCTATTAGGGTAGTTCAGATGGAGCGTTTCATCTCAACTGACTTCTCTTCTCTTTTTGAAGACCATTTTGGTAGCGGTGGAAAGAGTGTGAGGACGGCGCGTTTGCCAATGGGTGGATGGGCAGAGGATGGTAAAGCATCATCTAGACACCATGAGCCTCTTCAAGAGGAAACCTCAGAGGATGAGCTTCCTCCTCACATACACAAGGTAAATATTTAATTATAGTAGATGTTAGGTTTTTCTCATGTTTGCTGCATTTTTTTGATGTTTGTTCCTTTGTCTTTTTTTTCTAGGTTACATAAGCCATAGGAAGAATTATCGTCATAGATGATGATTCGCATCCTCCTTTTTCTCCATACCTGTACTTTGGATTGATCTGTTTCTCTTGAAAATACAGATGAACAGCAGGGTTTATCTCCACCCCTTTAAACTATTGTTGTGTGGAAAATACAACCAGTACTGACCTTTATGTTTAAATAGGCAGATGGCATGAAACGTCTCTTCTCATCGAGGACATCCAAGATCAAGTTATATTGCATAACATTACACACTAAACTTGTTTATGATGTCGTGTAATTACAACATAAAAGTCAATGTCCTATTGCAACTTAGCAGAAAAAAGATGTAAAGACTCAGGACTTCTCTCTGTAATCCAGTCATGGTTTCTTAATTCCTTGCTCTTTTCGAAATCTAAAAAAGATAATTGACTTATTTAATCAGTACTAATAATTAAACCAGTGTTCAGAGTTCTACTGATTACACAATAATTTTTCTGTGTTCTGGTATGAGTTAATCTTACATCTGACATTTTTGCAAGAAATCTTATGTAAAATTACTTTACTTTTAATTATACTTTGATTTCTCTTCACATGTATGTTCCAGATTTGGCTTTCTAAATTGGTTTCAAACTTTGCCCTAAATATGGTTCAATTAGAGCTAATTTATGCAGAGCAAGTTGCCTGCATGAACATAAGCATATTGAAGGGAATTAGGAAGATGGTCTATCAAATTAATTGAATTCACATCATACTTAAACCAGCATTTTGGGATGGATGTTGATGTGTGTTAAGGCCTTGATCTGATGCTTAAGGAGCCCCTAAACACAAATGCATGATCATTTTTAGAACCAGCTTACCCCTTATATATAATCTTTGCTGATCACAGCATGACAGTTCTTTCTGATTTTCTTTTGTAAATGTTTTAAATGATGAATTGCACTTTAATAGTTAGTTTCAATGCATCAGATGTTTGTTTTGCATTGTTTTATATGCTTTTTTGTAAGTTCTTAAGTTATTTTCTGTATTAAATGGATGTGCCATGATGAGGGATGACTTTAAAATATGTGCCTAATAATGTGCACTCACATTTGATAAAGAACACTGTAAGTATAAGGAAGATGCAGACGTGCGGGTAAACTGAAGTCCTAACAGATGTATTCTGTTTTATAGATGCTGTATAGTACCACTTTGTACAGTTGTAAATCAAACTATTAAAGACACATGAATCAATCAATCAATCTGCGTGCCGTTCCTAGTGTTTATCCACGGTGTGATCGCGGTCAGCTAGCTGTAAAATCGTTCACGTAGTTTGTGGCACTCAGAGCCCGGATAGCTCAGTCGGTAGAGCATCAGACTTTTAATCTGAGGGTCCAGGGTTCAAGTCCCTGTTCGGGCGAAATTTATTTTCCTCTACATTATTATATGTGTCATTTTTGGGGTTTTCTGCATTAAATGTGAGACTGTCTATGCCCATCTAATTACGTTTACAACTTACATTACACCATTTCCATCTTTCCATTTTGGATCACAGCCAATCAAAGCCTAATCCCATAGATCGTCATTGTTGAAGAGCCAATCATGTTCCAGTATTTCCATCTTTCTCCTTAGAGCCAATCACGTTCCAGAATTTCCATTTTTGCCACGTATCCTCATAGCCAATCAAGAAAGTGTATTTCGAAAAAAATCTACGCGTCACTAACTTAATTATACAACCATTCACTATTAACATTTTCCAAAACTTTCCCATCAACTAGTGGTTACGTGGTTTACATTGTTTAGAGATTATAAAGTTGAAACTGGACAAGATAAAAAAAATAAAAAATTAAAAAAATAAATAAAAACGGTTTTTGATGAGCTTGGTCTTTCCATTTCAGCGGTGATTCAACACATAGGCTAAGTAGGTTTGGCTGCAAGACTTGAGGCAGTGATGGCTGGTGGGGAAGAGGTTTTTTCTAGCGTGTTTACCTGAGCTAAGACAAAGTCATAACATAGGGAGATTTTCATATTTTGATGACTGCACAGGGATAAATGCAATAAAAGCTCAACCTTTAGTATTTCGTGAATTAGATGTAGGCAAACTGCAATCCTGTATAAGGGAATAAGTAAACCTTAATCTGATTGTTCCAAGCTTTATGTTCTAAGCATTAGACAGCACTGCACACAAAATATCTTGGCCCGTACGGGGATCGAACCCGCGACCTTGGCGTTATTAGCACCACGCTCTAACCAACTGAGCTAACCGGCCGTGGAAATTGCGAGAGTGAACTGATAAAATCAATCTATGTGTGGAGACTAAATAGAAAAAAGGCTTTCATAAAAGAAAGAAATGTATGTCTCCCAGACTTTTTTTTTTCATTTTGTCTTTTGTTTTTTATTTTTATGTTCTATATTCATGTATATGACTAATAAAACATAGGTAACATAGAAAGCAACTTGAAAAAAAGAAGATCATACAGAATCCTCAGGCAGTTCTGTGGTTAAAACCCTATAGACATTTTGGATCACTTCTTTAATAGTAAGTTTAAATAGTGAAAATATCTGGGTTAGAGACAGAACTCTTTTCTGGGATGCCATCAAGAATAGTTCTAATTTTGAGGAACAATGACGATCAATTCTTGAGTGACTTGGCTCTTAATTGGCTGGTGTCAAAAACACCATCCACCTTTAGAAAAAACGAAGTTTCCACATATATAATGAGATTATTTATGAAAAAGGACACCACTGCTTATCACTAAGCCACAGTTGTTTTCTATTGATACTAAAGTGTAAGAACATCCTGCATGGGTCTTTTGCATATTTGTATTGTAAATAGAGATTTTATATGGGACAGTCACACTTTCACTTTGACAAATGTCCTCTTAAACTACAGAATAGTGTTGCCTTTTAGAAAAGTTGTTTTAATTTGCACAAGCAACAGGTAAAAAAAGAAAACAAGTACTCCTTTAGCACACCGACTTCTACCAGTTTTAGATGGATCATTGTTAAACCATGATAAGAATTTTTTTTAGATACATAAACCACTTGCTTGAAAATGTGTTTAAGCCTTTAGCCTTTAAGGTTAGATAAAATAATAATTTCAATTAAAATATATTCCAATTCTTAATAAAAACTACATTTCAATGAGCCTAGTTTGAATAGTACAGGACCCGTCAATTGAATTTGATTGGTCGAATACAGGTTAGTTTTTCAATGACGTTTGAGATAGGCAGGGCTCTGAAAAATGTTACAGTCGGATTGGCCCGTACGTTGAAGAAAATTGGTTAAGGGTGGAGTCTAACCCACTTGGCGGCCATACTGAATGTTGTCTGTTGACAGTTAGTTAGTCTCAAACATTTTTATGAAAACTTACTACGTATCCATTTAAAGTGCAGTGCCTTTACCCTCCGGTGCTAGGACGGATGTCCTAGACTGGCACTGACCTTATTAACAAGCTATGGATGAAGCTGAACGGCAAAAGAAGTTAGAAGCTGGGAGAGCCAAGGTTTGTTGCTAACGTGTGATGCTAGCAGTTAGCCAACTCTTTTGTCATAACCTTGCGTCTGTTCACAGCTTACTACACCCACCTCTGAATTATTTAACTTTAATCGTATTTTATATCCCCTTATTGGTAAATACAAGCCGTATAGATGCAGCTGTTTTTTTATACATATAAGTTAACAAACAAACAAATAATTAGTTAGCTAACGGCTATTAAGTAGAATCTGCTATCATACTCCTCTGAAAACAAACGGATATCTTTTTTTCGATTGGTCTAATTAAGTTAATAATTCATAGCTTAAAGTTCATCAGTAATTTGCATGGACATTTAACGTTATTTATAAGTTAATACTTGTTATGACTGATAATATTGATAATATTGATCCGATATAAACCTGCTTTTCTGCCTTTAACTTTAAAAAGACTTAAGATTAAGTTTATTTTCAAATAGATGATATTTTACATAAAACTCTTTTTAATTGAGCTTCTTGGCCGACTAAATGTTTTTGTTTTGCAATTAAGGACAAGAAATTTAAGGTAATAACTTGAAAGTACCTTTCAAGCTTCTGTTGTTCTGCTATTCTCTGTTTATTTGGTTGATCAAGAAGTCTTAAAATTTGTTTCTATTGTTTAAGGTTACCAGTGTTTTATTAACTAGTGGTGCTGAGGCCAATCTTTTGTTCACCTTGAAAATCAGTTTGAAGGTTCAGTATTAGTTACTATGTGATATATTTGCAATGCATGCCCATAGTCTAGCAGTGAACTATTCAAACAGACTCTTGATTAATCTCAGCGTCTCCATCAGAGAAATCTCAAGAGTTGTCAACTGGATTCAATGTGTTAAAGCCTGGTCAGCTCAATCATCTGAACACAAACAGTCTGGCTTTTAACTACCACCATCAAGAGGATGTGTTTAACCGCAGAGGTGTTTAAGATGAGTGTAATCACTAAAGGTCAGAGGTGTTGATGGTGTTATATTGACATTTGACAGACCAATACATTTTTGTTTAGGGCTATGGCTTGTTCAGTGTTTCTTTTGCTCTGCCCCTTCTCTTCAGTCATTGCAATGTTCTCACCACTCTTCCCCACATCTATGTCCTGTTTGAGCTTAAAAAGACAGTGAAAGTCCATGCAACCAAAGTTTGAAGTAAATATTGCCTCAAAACCTTGCTTGGGGAAATGGGTGTGGTTTTATGTTTTTTATCCCTTTGGTCGTTTTCTTTAAATTGTACAAATTCCCATGCATAGGGAGATCATTTTTAAAATGTTTATTTGATATGTTAGACATTGGTTAGTATATTATTTGATGCTATTATGGCACAACAGCGTTACTCTTCTTTTTAATCATGAATAGTCTCTTCGTCTATGAAAAATAACTATATTGTCAAAAAATCATTTTGAACAGATTCTTTTTCTCGGACCAGCTTATTAATATAATATTCTCTTTGCAACATTTGGGAAATGTTGCCAACAATGCAAAGGATTAGCTTAAAATGCAGAATAACATTTATATCAGGTGCAATCTTTCCAAAAAACTTAAATAAATTGTTGATATATTATTGATTTCTTATAACAGACTTCACCCGACATGCCTCGAAGCCAGCCGGTAAGTACTGAGAGTGGGGACTAGCTGAGGCTGTTTTCTTTGTGCTGACTCTGATTACATGATTCCATGGATTTCTGGTTATTATTTTTCTTGGGTGGTGGCCTTACACTCTAATCCTGTTGGGAAGTTCATTATGATTTTGAGGGGGAAAGCTATGCTTTCAGATAATTTTGCAAATTTGAAGTGTAATTTTGTTATTGTTCATTATATATTCATTTTTACCCAAAAGGGGGGGAGGGGGTATTCTGCTGCACATATATATCTAAAAAGAACCCCATGCACAATATGCATATTTGCTTGACCACGACTCCCAAATTTATTGCCGTTCAAACTTGCTTTATTTTTTAAATTGTTGCTGGTGCATAATTTTAGTGGTTTCCCAGAGACATGGCTGATCACCCAGACAAAAACCTTCCAAATTTGGAAGAATTCTGCTTCTTTCTAGAGTGATAAGTCTAACAAGCTAATTTTGGCTGTTCTGACAGTCAGACATTCTTCCCAGGTAGCCAGTAGGTGTATTATCATGGCTTATTGTTGCTCTGATACAAATAAGCCATCTAATCCTGGCAAACCAGTCTAATTGATGTTAACAAAATCAAAATATTGCTATTATGACTCGGACTGTTATCTTTTGCTTTTTGAGAGTGGCAGGTGGCTTTCCTTTAATTTCCACACTGCTACTTGCGATGCTCTTCATTGAATGAAATTTCAGTTCAAAATAAAGAAAAATAAATTACAGATTCATGAAACAGCCACCATTGTCTGTATTTAAAACATATGGAAAAAGTAAGATCTTTCTCTCTGCTGGCTCTCAGTGTGCAGCAGCAGGGTTACTTGGACATATATTCTGAATTCTCATGAAAATGAATTTAACTAGTTAAATTTAGGGGTGTCCCAATACAATTTTTTTTTCGTTTATGAAATGGTACAGATTTTGCAGATTTGAGTATTAGGATTATACCGATAGTGACCTAATACGATATCAACATAAATCATACATGCTTTTAGTACTTATTTTATAATGTGGAATGATTAAAATAAAGGCTTGAGCAAGTGGTATTTCTTTCAGAGAAGCATACCTAACATCAGGTAGGAGAACAACTGACCCATTACTTACTTACCAAAGAGTTACGTTAATTTTAAATATAAGGGCGGTTTTGCTATAAGCTTTCTGATATCAGGGATTTTAGAGGCTGGTCGATCTCTTCAGATATTCAGTTTTTGATCACTATCAGACCGATTTTCTGATATTGGATCGGGACAGCCCGGTTAAAGTAAAATGCTTGTTATGATTTAATAGACGCACACAATCTAAATGATTAATTAATTTAGCAAAAACAGTCTTAGGTTTATGCTCTGGAGATTAATTGCCATCACATATTAGTGAATACTTCGACCATGCAGAAGGTTTACTTTGCCTTTCTGGTTTGACATTTTATCCTTTTCTGCTATATTATATGATAGCTTCCACTTTTGTGATGTGAAGCCTCTCTTTATTAACCACTGCAATGCTTGTTGAAAGCCATCAGATGGGGCAGTGGCTCTAAAAGCTTACAGGAGCTTTGTTATGCTGGTGTTTCACACAGGGGGTGTTGCTATGGTAATGCTTTGCTGTCAGTTGTTCAAAATTTTCTCACGTCACCACATTGGAAGAGCTGCATGTGCAAAGATTGAACACAAATAAGGATTCGTGGAAGGACTGGACCTCCTTTAAGTCAGTGTCAATGCATGTTTTAGTGGCATTGTTTATAGTTGGTTATATTTAGTGGAGAGAGACTCCAGCTAGCTGCTTAGTCAGACTCTCAGCGGTGCTGAAGTGGCCTTGGGCTAAACAAAACTCATCTGCCTGATGTCTTTTTGAGATCTGATATTCTGTGGCAGGTAGAAACACTAATTATCAATATGGCTGGAAGGTGGCTGGGATTTCAACTGATTAATGAATTAACATTAACCCAACTTGCTAGTATTGAATTACATTAGATCAAAATGAGGCTTGGGGGGGGGGGGGGGGAAACCTGAACATTTGAATCTGATTATTGGTACATGGGAAATAAAAAACAAAACATACTATGTGGTTTTTGGCCAACTGAAGCACTGACACGCATGCAGTGAAATCATGCATCATGTATCTGACTCATTGCACAGAGCAACAAGTAGGTCTCCAGCGAGCGTGTAATCTCAGATTGACTTGAGCACGCACACTCTGATGCAGCTCACCACACATGGAGCTTTGTCTCCTCCTCTCCGTGTGAATGCATCTCCCAGTCTCCACCCTCTATCCTTGGTCTAGACGTATGCCATCATCTTTGAGGAGTTTGCAGCTCTCTGTGCTCTGGATGGTGATCTAGTTTGGAGGGTTCAGCAGGCTGCCAGGATCTACATCAGGACCATGAAACAACTGATCCTATAAGGGAGGAAAAGGGCAACTCTGACCCGTCTGCAAGAAAATATGTCATCAGTCCACTTTAAGTTACTGCTGCACAGCATGGCCAGAGGCTGTTGTGGTGATCTGATTTAATCTGCTAAAGGAAGAGATGGCTGTGAGAGAGATGGCAGATAGGATGGAGCCTGTGTTGGAAATAAGAAGTGGATTGAAGAGAATTTACAGCAAAAATGATCCTGCAGAAATAACATGGCTTAATCTGGAATAGTGCTTTTATGGAGATCTATCTTAAGGAGTTTCGGAGAAGACTGGAATATGTTCATAAAAGTTTAGCCAAAGGAAAAACTGCAGCGTAACTGTACTTTTTTTATTTTGTCTTACAGTGCTCTGTTTCTGATCTGCTGAGATTTTTCTGACTCATTAAATTCTCCTCAGCTCATGGGGGAGGTTCAGTTCTCCGGAGATTGAAACATTTTTAGCATACTCACATTATTACTTGGCTGTCTCAGCAGATTATACTGTTCTCTATTATTGGTGCAAGTTTGGGATTTCTTCTTGATCCGCTGACTTTTTTCCTTGCTTTGTTTCAGATCCTTGAAAATGGGCTCTCTTTCTTTTCTATAAACATTTTAAGCTCAACTCTGAACACTGAATGTCTAAAATTACAATGCTCTGATTTAGTTCAAATCTAGACTGAGTTTGTTTTTTTTTTGGTGGTGTTTTGTGTCTTTTTTTTCACTCTTGAGTTTTACCATGCTAGTTGTTTGGTGGTGCTCTGTACTCCTGACCTATGTATCCGTCTACCTCTCGTTGTCCTTCCTGCGCAGCTTGCTAGTTTCAGAAAGAAGCGGGCGAAAAGAGACGGTGCGGGGGCGACGAAAAAGACGCAGAAGGGGAAGGGCCAGACTGTCCCGAAGAATGACTGCTCGACGCAAGACCGTTGGGTAGAAGCCCCGCCGCCGTCAGCTGGCGCTACAGCGCTAGAAAGCAGGACCAGCTGTGAGGTATGATGGGGTAGAACTGGTTAACAATTTTTATAAAATTATTTCCTGCACATCACACAAGTTTATCCATCGTCTGGTCTTTCTGTTCCTTCACATGCTGTTCATGGTTCTGTCTGAACATACACTTTAGAGAACTGGGTCACTAACCATTGCATTACCCGTAGGGCCTGTTGTCATAGCAACCTGACCAGGTTCAGCTGAAGCATCATTTGCTTTTTTTTTTTTTCCTTCCTTGTTGTTTAGTCTTCTGTTTCTGTTCAGTCTACATCAGGTGTTGGTTAGCACATAATTTATGTGATCTATGAATGTTTTTTAATTTTTTTCTCATGTTTATTTTTATAAAGGGGGGCTCACACTCTGAGCAATCAGAAAATCAGCAATGTGACCAACAAGAGGAGTCCTTCTCCTCTCCGGACCGAAGCCTTTCCCCTGTGGAAGACCTTAGAGAAGAGGAACTAGCTACACTCACTGGCAAAGAGCAACTCAAGGTATTGCAGACAGCAAGATGCTAAAAGTTCAGCTTTTAAAGTTATATAGATAATTTCCAGGTCTGGAAATAACACTACTGTTTGATTATAACTAGACAGCAAGTGTGGGAATGGAGATCGTATTTTACAGATTAATTTCCTTTCCCACCTTCATGAAGAGTCTGTTTGTTCATATATTCACTCATGCTATTCAACCTGCACTTCTGGAACACTGTGCTTTGAATTCACAACCCTCCTCAGAGGTAGTGCTTTATAGGATCTATTTCTTATTTATAGGATTTATATGTTAAAAATACATTTTTTTTCCTGATAGGTTTAAGCCTGAAATTATTGACACTGAAGAAGATAAGTTTCTTTCTGACTAGAAATGAGAAGGTTATACTCAAAAGAGAATGGCTTCACCATTTAAAAAAATATCTTCTATTCAGAGGAGACATGTTAATAAAATTACTTTAACACTAAGTTTAAATTGGGCCTTAATGGCTTTGGTTATAACTGTAAGTTTGATCATATTCAAATATTCTATTCAGGCTTATGGTAACTAAAGCAAACACTGTGTACCCCAGATGCACAGTGCAATAAAGACACAGTGCATCTGTGCAATAGAGAAATTTGTCCATTCTAAAGTTGTATGAACTCTGTGTTTGCAGCTCTTGCAGCAGGCTGTTGAAAAGCGAAATGAAATAATTGCCAAGCTCAGCCATAACCTGCAGGACGCCCTTGCAAGTAGAGACCAGGTGCAGCTGGAGGCTCAGTCTCTTGCTGGACAGATACAGGCTCTGCAGAAACAGCTCCAGCAGGTAGGAACTTCACAGTGGGGGAACTTTAACATCCAGTTATTTTTAACCTTCCAAAGATTCATGTATTTTTTTTTTTCCCCAACAGACTAGTGTGGAGTTCCTGCGGATAAAAGGTCACTCTGGGGCTGAAGCCTTTGGTGTTGCAGAGCACCACCATGACCTTTCTTCCAAAACTACAAACATCAGGCCTACAGAGGGAATATCAGAGGGATCAGAGAATGCAGGTCATGGCTCCCAGCAGAGCCCTGAAGGCTTCAGCACTGAGACTGAGGTGGACACTGCTATACACAATCTGATGTTAGAGCTGGAAGAAGAGAGGAAGAACAATCAGCGTATCCGTGCCGAACTAGAATCGGAGATGGAGAAAAACCAACTTGTGCTTTCACTGTTGGAGGAGGAGAAGCAAGGGAGGGAAGAGGAGCAAAAAGAACTCCAAAACCTCCAGACACAGTTAAGCCAAGCCCAAAACCAGTGCCTTGTCATGCAGCAGTACAAGGAGGAGAAGGAGAAGCTAAACATAGAAATACTGGAGCTGAGAAAAAAGCTGCAAGAGGCAGAAGACTCAGAGAGAAGGTCTGATTTTAAAAATGAAAGCCCAGCTTTTTGTTCTCAGACTCTAGAGGAAGTAAATAAGAGACTTGAAGATGAGATGAAAATGCTCAGAGAGGAGGTTGATCATGTTAGGCAGCTGTTAGATAAGAGTGAAAGGGAACTAAAGCGGAGAGAGGAAGAGGTGGAAGGACTCAAAGCTTCTAAGAACAGAGAAAACCAAACCAAAGCTGCTTTTATTGCTGAAGCCAATCTGGAAGCTGGTCCTGATGAGAGAGATCTGGATACATCTCTACAAGGAGATATTCTGATGGATCGATACTTGTCCTCCATACCCCCTGCACACTCCCAGTCTTCAGTGGTAGGTGAACTTTTGGACCAACCTAGTCAGCTGGACCTATCTGCAGACTGCAGGTGATTAAATTTCTGGAGTTTTCTTGTTAGTTGTTGTTTTTATGCATGATGGCACTAAACTTTTCTCTTTATTTATCTGAACAGCTTTGAGCTCAACAGTGAAGTCTTCGGTGATCAGCCCCTGCTGTCCATTTCAAACCGCATCTGTGAACAGAACGACAATATTCAGAACATCAGCGGCTCACAGCACAGCGCCCCAGAGGTCGGCCATTCCAGTGAACTTTTAGTCTCTCTGTGGCCTCACAGCTCAACTGCAGGTGACATGGAGTGGAGTCAGTTGTCCGAGCAGCAGCAGTTAGAGGAGATTGACTTGGAAAAACAGCTGCTGAGTCAGCAGTGTGGGGAGCTGCGTGAGGAGCTAGCTCTGAAGGAGCGCAACTTGGGGGTGTTGAGAGAGGAAGTCCGGAAGAGTGCAGAGGAGTTGGAGGAGGCACGGAGCAGGTAATGGAAAGTGATTTGTTTTGTGTATCTAAGCTCATAAAAGATGGAAGTATGTTAAGAACTCTGCACACTGTCTAACAAGCATTCTGACTATTTGAACTTGTTTGACTAAAGTGAAGTAGAGCATGATTGTGAAGTGGAAAAGACAGTGATGTACTGTTTATTTTACAAAAAAAAAGGTTTCCTAGATTCAGGTTCATTCATCACACATCAGCTCCTTGTATAAGTTCCTCCTTTTGCCTCTGATTGAATGTTTTATTCTTAACGTCCAACTTTGTGGGTTTTTTTTTTTTTTTTCTTCAGGATTAACCTAAAATTATTTTTTTTAACAGGCCGTTGAGATTTAGTTTTTAAAAACTGTAATTTTTCATCCATTTTACCATTATGTCCTTTAAATCATGATATTACAATGTGGTTATGACCTGACAAGACGTGCTTTTTTATTCACAGAGCCAATTTGTGCCAAGATAAATGTGTAGAGAAGAAAAAGCTGATCTAATCCATTTATACACGTTTATTAAACTCTGAATGTATTAAGCTTTTTGAAATAACCCAATTTGTTCAGGTGGGCCCTGGTAACAGAGGAACTGCAGGAAGCTCTCGGTGAACTCGAAGAAGAGCGGGAGAGGCGAAGACTTGTTGAGGAGGAGATGAACCTGAAAGCTCATAAGCAGGATAACTGTGACGACAAAGACGTCTTAATGGAAGAATGGGGAAATGAAACTCGACAAACTTCTGAAACCCCCCTTATTCAATTTACTGCCAATTTATCAGAGTATGCAGATGAATCTGTAGGGGAAATTAATGAGGAGAAGCAGGTAGAGGTTTCACTTTTGCTTCCTCAAAGCCAAGAGGAGCTGCAGATGGAGACTAAGCCTGCAGATTCTACCAAAGACCTTTCTGACCCGACTGATACCCAGATCCAAACATCACTGGTATGTCACTGCAGAAGGCATCCCAGATTCATTAAGAATACCAATATGCTTATGATTTCAAGGTAAAGCAGACTGCTGTGAAGTAAATTTCTGTGAATTAAATGTAGTCTTGTTTTCTTCCTATCTCAAGGCCGATGGTGACCATCTGATATCAGAACTAGAGGAAACAACGAAGGAACAGAAAGCTACATTGATCCTCCTTAGCCAGGAGACACCTGAGCTCAATGCTGTGTCAGAAGAGCTGCAAATGACTCGGACTCAGTTTCTGGAGCTCCAAGCTAAAGCCAACAATCTGCAGCAAGAGCTGCTGAAGAGCCAGGACAGTCTAGACTCTGCGGAGAGAGAGAAAAGGGAGTTGGAAGGGCAAATTCACACTCTGAGAGAAAACCTGGCCTGTTTGGAAGAGGCCCAGGCTCAGTCTGTGAAACAGAGGGAGGAGGAGAAGAAGAAAGAACAGCAGATGGACGAACAGATAAAAAAGATGGAACAGGTCCTGGAGAAGGAACTGGAACAGTTTGAAAACATCATTAAATCTAAGGAGGCAGAGGTTAGATGTGTGCATTAACATTTATTTTTTCTTTGAATCACTTTTTTTCTGTGTTTATTGATATGATGCACAATTTAATCGAACAGTTGGCTGAAGAGAAGGAAAAATGGGAGGAGGAGAGGCAGGAGAAGGAAAAGCTCATTGATTCCAAACGTTTGCTGGTGGAAAAAGTGAAGGAGAAGGAAGAGGAGGTGAAGGTTCTCCTTGAAAAGCAAATCCTGGCTGTGGAGGAAGCTACAGCAAGACTTAAAGCTTCTCATGAGCAGGAAGTACGTAACCTGATTGAGAAACATCAGCAGGAGGTAAGATATACAAACCGAATTAATGTCTTCAGATTGGGATTCCGATCCTTCTATAAGGTCAATATTTCTTTCTAAATGATCTAGATTTCTGAACTGAATGATCACCTGGAGACAGAGCTGCTGAAGCAGCGCGTCAGTATGGAGGAAGAGCACAAGCGACAAATCAGCTTCATCAAAGAGGTATCTGTCAGTTGTTCTGGCTCATCCAAAATCATATTTTCTTTTTCTCCTGGCACAAATTTGACTTTTTATCGTTCTTTTATTTATGAATTTTTTTTATTTTTTTATTAGGTGACTGAGAGGGAGCATGAGAGGATCATGTCAGAGCTGACAGCCAAACACAACCAGGAGCTTGAACAGCTAAGGACAGAGGTGTCCCTGGAGCTGAGGGAGAGCTTTGAAGCTGCCCACCAGGCTGAGATGCAGGAGGTTCAGGTAGATTTTATAATCTACAATTTCAATTGAAAAAACTATATAGATTTAAATTTCATACATTTTAAAGCTTGGTTTAATATGGCCTTTGAGCAACTTGTAAAAACTACAAATGGTGCTCAAGTCTCTTGAACATTCAGTAGGTAGTACTGCTATTTCCTCTAAGCTGTACAAACTC
The DNA here is from genome assembly GCF_016077235.1 of Cyprinodon tularosa. Taxonomy (NCBI): domain Eukaryota; kingdom Metazoa; phylum Chordata; class Actinopteri; order Cyprinodontiformes; family Cyprinodontidae; genus Cyprinodon; species Cyprinodon tularosa. The sequence continues at coordinate 2,210,155 of NW_024038004.1, forward strand.
TTTTCAGGCCCAGAAGACCTTGGAACTTGAAGCTCTACGTGTGAGCCTGACCACCGTTTACACATCTCAGCTGGAGGCTTCACAAGCAAGCAAAGAGCAAGCTGAAGTAATCAGTAAGCTCAAAGCCTCCATGAAGGAGACGTTCACCCAGGAAAGGGCTATTCTTCAAGCCCGGCATGAGTCGGACCTGGAAAAGCTCAAACAAGAGAATCAGGAACAACAAGACAGGCTGCAGAAGCAGCACCAACTAGAGATGGGTACGTATATACAAACTAAAACACCTCTCTGTCAATGTTTTCATTCAGGGATTTATTTTTGAATGTTTTTCTGAATGTTTAGATGAGTTGAAGCAGCAATGGGAGACTCGTTTTGATCAGGAGAGAGCTTCAATGGAGGAGAAACGAGATAAAGAAATAGAGGTGACGCGTTTGATTTTTGTGCTTTGTAAACTAATATCTTTTTGTGACTTGACGTAGCAGAACAACAGAAAACACATTTTTGTGACTTGGAAATTACATAGTGTTCAAGGCGTGTGGTGCACATTTAGGCTACAAAAGCCTTCAGTTGTTAGTACGGCTAAAGATCTTTCACATTAGGTCTCTACCATCTTTACATGTACAAACTGGTGTGTCCTATGCTGAGAATGCTGAGCTGCAAACCACTGAAGCTCTAGCTGTATTTATCTCAAGCAGAATTGTAAATCCCTCCCGCAGTTCCAAATCTTCTGCATTTCCAAACAATCTTTGCTTGTTTTTTTACTTTTATTTAGCTTCGTTCTGAAGAAAAGTATACCAACATGATGTTTACTTACCCATGCTTCTCTCTACAGAAACTCTAATTGTAAACCAATGTAGTCTGATTGAATTAGCCTATTATAGGTCACGTATGGGAGCATTTAGTTGTCCAAAACTTTATGCAGGTTTATTAATGTAGAGTGATTGGAAAACATAGGCGAGCTATGATATTGAAGTTTGAATTTCACAATTATGTGCCGCTTTTTTGTTCATCAAAAACTAAGATTCACTGAAGCTGTAACATATAAGACATGCAAATATCACTCATCGTTTCTTTTATTTAAACGCTAGTAAGGTTCTTTTTATTTTTAGGCTCTAAAGGCACAGTGGGAGGCAGAAGCTGAGACAAGCAGCCAAAGGTCTCTGTCAGAGATTCAAAACCGTCTAAATGCTGCCCAGACAGAGCTGATCAACACCCAGGCCTCCCTGACAGAAACAAGCAGAGCTCTTGTAGATGCCAGAGCTGCTCTGTCTGAGACCCAGTCTGAACTGCATGAGACCAAGGCCGCTCTAGAAGAGCAGCAAACTTCCAGTAAGGAGCAGGTTCAGAAACTAGAGGAAGACCTGAAACAAGCCTGGGCCGACAAAGAGGCTGCTGTCGGTAAGTTCTGTCAAACTATGGCCTGTAATCGGGTAGCGCCTTAAGTCGCGGGAATCCAGAGCGCCTTTACACCACATTCACCTATTCACCTAAATTATTTTTGTAGTTCCCAACTAAATTAAATTAATATTGCTTCAATTCTTGTAGAATAATGTTAAATGTAACCCCTCTATTAAAGTACGGATGTGAACAGATGATAACAGACATACAGAATTATTTTTATTTTCTTTCATTGTGGTATGATTTGGTCTTTTTGGGGTTTTTTTTCTCCATCACACCAAAATAAATTTATTTTTTTGGGAATTCTTAGGTTCTTTGCAGGAGTTGGTTTCTCGTCAGGAGACAGCCCTGCAGGAGAAAGAGCAGCAAGTATGCCACCTTGAGGAAAAAGAGCGACAACTGCAGCTGGAGGTCTGTTTACTTTCTAGGGATTTAAGCTCGAGTTGCATTTCATTTCTAATCTTAATAACACAACTTGATTGTCCTAAGGTCTGCCAGTCTTGGCCATCTAAATCTGCATTCAAATAATCTGGCTTATCTTTTAATAAAATAAAAATACGTTTGTGCTCCATTTCAGGTTTCGCATCTTCAGGAAGAGAAAGTCTTGCTTAAAAAGAGCTCAGAAGAAGAAGTAGGTCAGCTGTGGACCCAGCTGGAAAATATGAGAGCTAGCCGTCAAGAGCTGGGAGGTAAGATCATTATAGCAACCTGACATCTGCAGGACCGTGTTTTAATTTTCCATTTGCCTTGTTATTCTTCCCTGTAACCCTACTATAAACATTTTTAGCACATTTTAAAACCAGTGTTTGTGCTACCAGTACAGTTTAAAGACTCTTCTGTCTGTGTTGTGATCTTCCAGAGCTGAAGGAGCAGCTCATGGCACGCACATCTCAGGTCGATGACATTGAGCGTCTTAAGACGGAATTCAGTGAGCAGAAACAAGAAATCAAAGAGCTGCATGAGACTGAGCTGGAAAACCTCAGGAAGTATGAGAACATAAACACACACTGGGGCTAACACTAATCAGTATCAATACTTGCACAAGAAAAGTCAACTAAAAAATGAGCTGATCTTAGGTGATGCAGGTTAGAACCTTGCTTAAATATTATAAAAGTTTTGAAATCTTTTGGAAGCAGTAAAATTAATTAAATATAGTTTCAAATGAGTCAGAGTGTATCATTCTCCTTCCTTCTTGATTAGGCACATCAAACAGCAGCACCATTAAAAGTAGTCTTGTCTGTTTAACAAGTGCAAGAAAATGCAACTGCCTTTTTTTTATTTTATTTTTTTTATTAAACCTAAATATTTTTCAACAGATCCCCAACATTCTGAATTTAAAATCAGTAAAACCAACATCAGAGGAAGTAAATGTGTCTCCCCATCCCAGCATGCATTTAATCCAGAAACCTGTTTTGGGGGTTTTGCTTTATTTATGCCTTTTTGATAATTTATGCAAAAGTAAAATGGGGGGCAAGGCATTTTAAGAAAAAGTACATATCCATTTAAATGATTCATCCACTCTATATGTGTCAAGTTCATGGAGACTAAATTATCTCTTTAAAATCTGTAACCATCTGGTTTCACTCTTGGCCAGCCGTTATTAGGGGGGCTATGGAAAGATGTTTTTGATTCTTTCCTTCTTTGACATTCATTTTAAAAACAACAACCATGTCTTTTCACAAAGGAAGGGACAGTTCATCACATTTCAGAATCCATTCTGTAGGGGGATTATTTAAAATTTAGATACATAGAAATTTAAGACTCATACACAAAGCCCATACATAACTTCTAGATAATAATTAACCTGTCATTGATTATAGTTGATTTAAAAGACTGAAATGCAAAACTGTAAAAATCTGGTTTTAGCGACAAATAATAAAAAAACTTTTTTTTTTTTTGGACAAATATTGCTATATAATAAATCCTCCAATATTTTTAGCATTTTTTAAGCGTTGTTATATCTTAATACAGACAACAGCTCATGCCTTCTTTATAGTTAGATTGATTTTACTAACAGGGATGCTGTCATCATGCTTCTTTAGGTATTTCGAGAAGCGGTTGCACGCCTCAGAGGAGACCTACAAAGAGGAAATAGCTCTGCTCCAGCTGAGGCTAGTGGAAAGTGCCTTAGAGGAATCTGTAATGAAAACTGCAGATGACTGGTATGTTTGCTAGCCTTTGTATAGGAGGATGCCCTCTGTGCAGTTATGAAATGCCTGCAATTCATTTCTTTGGTCTCAGTTTCAGTGGCGTGCATCACGATCTGGCCGAGGACAAAGATGTAAAAGACGGACCTACTGGTCACACTGTAAGACTACATTTTGAAGACTCATGCTTTAATATTTCACTTGCAAGATGCGTTATTTTGTTGATTTTGTCTGATGCAGGAATTCCTGGAGAGCTTGAGACTTGAGCTGGAGGAGAAACATGCAAAGGACCTTTCCCAGCTAGAATCTTCTTTGGCTCTTTCTTATAAAGAAGAGCTGCAGCAGGTCAGGGACCATTTTATATCCTTGTAATATAAAGACTCATTAGTCACAGTTCTTAGATTCTTAACTTTCTTTCTTGTTTCTCAGGAGCGCTCTAACCTCACAGACCAATACTATGAAGAACTGCAAGAGATGAAGAGCCGTCATGCCCTTGAACTGGAGCAACTCCGAGCCAAGCTTTCTGAGAGTCATGTGCAAGGTACCTCACAATTACATTTTAACTAATTAATGCTCACTGTTGTCTTTAGATCTTAACCTTAAGGAAATCTTCTTGTAGATCTTACAAGAGTGCATTTGGAGGCAGACAGGCAGGTGGAGGTAAGAAAATAAAATTACAAGATATGCTTTTCATTTTATCAGCATCATTGGTTTTATTTCAGTTTTCTTTCTAAATAATCAGGTTGAGATAGAACAGAGATTGTGGCATCTCACTGAGGAGCTACAGACAAGGACGGCTATCATCCACAACCTTGAGAACAACCTTGCTGCCCTAAGTGAACAGCACAAATCCGATCTCGGTGAGGATAATCTGTTGAAACTGAGAGAAGAGCTTCAACGGAAACATGAAAACGAGATATCTGCTTTGAGGTCAGACTTTGAGAGGGAGAAGAAGTGCCTTGAAAAAGCTCTGGATGAAGAACGGGAGAAGAGAAAGTCCCTTGAAGTTGCTCTGGACGATGATGATAAAAGTGAGCTAACTTATACATGAGTTATGGATATTACATTTCAGATATTTTGTTTTTTTTTTTAAAAAGTTTGTCTTCCAGGCCAACAGCATCTAAAGACTCAGTATGACAACGAGCTGCAAAATGCAAAGGACTGCATGGCTGTGGAAATAAACGAGCTCAGAAATCAGCTTCTGGAGCAGAGTGAAGAGAAGCTCCGACTGGCACAGCAAAGGTCTGACATGGCTTTATCTATCGAAATTTTTGCTGTCTACCATTTACTTAGCCTTTTAAGATTTAATATAAGAAAAAATAAAGTTTTACATTAGTATTAAATTAGAAGTTATGAATAACTGATTAACTGGATCTCACTGTTAAAACCTACACCTAATGAATAGGTCACATCAGTATCCGATAAATGTATTTTTTTATCTCAAAAGTGATAGCTTTAAAGGGTAAATTCTTTAAATTGCATAAAAGGAAGGACAGGAATGTTGTTAGAAAATATATCCGGTCTCAAAATCCCAATGCTGCTATTTTTGTTTTAAACTGGATAATTTACATTAGATTTAGTTACTAAAGTGATTTTGTAATAAACTACTAATTACCAATATAATATGTTGCTCCATTAACTAACTAGACATTTATAAACTAATATAAAATCTAAGCATTGGTGAATAAATCTTCATTATTAAGTTTTTTTTTCTAGCTCATTAAATATTTACCTTAGTAGATGGGCTCTATCTGGAAATTCAAACTTGGTTTGCACTGACTAACTACATGTTGCCAGGTGTTCCTCCTTTAAATATTAGAGGGATCTACTTTCTTCTCCTGTCCTTTAACCTTGGTTTACCATCTGTGTCTCCAGGTTCCAAGAGGATAAATCAGCTTTGGAGAACCATTGGGCTCAGAGATATGAAAAGTCTATGGCAGAGCTGAATGATAAACATAAAGCTGAGCTCGAACATGAGAGGACAGCGCTCCTAAACAAGCACTCAGAAGAGATGAATGCACTGGATGCCAAACACAAAGCACAGCTAGATTCACTCAGTGCCTGTCACAGAGATCAGCTGGCAGCTACGCTTATTGAGCTTGAAAATAAGCATAAGGCTGAGCTTGTTGCTCTGGAATCAGCCCTCCAGTCTAAACTGGAAGCTGCTTTTCAGGAGACCAGTCAGGCGCAGTTGGAGGCTTTGGAAGCGGAATTGGTTAGCCGACACCAGGAAGAACGGGATGAGCTGGAAAAGAGGATGCTGGGGAATATGGACACTTTGGAGGCCACCTACTTAAAAGAAGTTCAAGTAAGTAAATGTTGGACTGTTGAAGTTAGATATTTTAAAATATTTTTACTTCATAGTTTAAAATTCTTTCCAGGCATTGCGTGATGAAATTAACCAGCTTGAAGAGAAGCATCACCAGGACCTGATTTCCAAGGCTTCAGAGCACAAGCAGCTGATGGAGTGTCAGGCTGCAGAGCAGCTGTCCATCAGGGAGGAGCTGAAGAGGGAGCTGGCTCAGGTACAGATGGAGAAGTTCAAGGCCATGGCTGCTGAGCTTACCCACGTTCACAAGGTAATAAAATACAGCCTCATTACTGAAGCTCGTTGTGTTAAAGAAATACAAAAAATACTGATTTGAGTAAATATATTTTTTCTTTTGCAGATGGAGCTGTCTGCTCAAAAAGAGACTTTAGATAAAGAACACTGCAAAGCCTTGGAAACACTGAAGCAGCAGGTACCGTTTCCCCTAAATGTATTTATGCAAAAAAAATAATCTTGAGTTAGATTATGAAATTTAGAGTCAGTCATTGACAGATAAAATGTAGATGAAGAGGAGAGAAGAAAAAAAATACTATTTTAAAGGAAGAGATATGTTGATATGTGGATTGTGCACAGATGTCGCAAAATGGATGGGAGCTTATGTGCATTGAGATTACTACCAAGTAGTTGTATACACAAAGCTTTTACACACTTTTACATAACAAAGTGGTGTGCAGATATTAGGCAGGGCTAAAGGTGCAGAACAGTACAAGTTAGTGGACAGTGTTGGCTCTGATGCATTTGGAGCTAGGATGAGGGTGTCTCCTCAGGTAGGCCATCACAGTTGTTCTAGTACCTTCTGTCAAAGGAAAGAGAGGGTTAGTGGAATGTGTTTGCTCTTGTTATCGTCTTCCTTTAAATCCGAGAGGAGATCCTAGAACCTGGAAAGAAGAGATGTTGCATGACCTGAGGGGCATAGGCTGTAGATTCTTGTTGTATAGTTTAGTACAGTTTAGCTTTTTTTCCTTTCAATGATGCTTGTTAGGACTGTATAACTTTCCCCCGGTAGAAGGTCTGCATACATAGTGTTGAAGTTCTCTTTGTAAGTTTACTGTTTCTTTTGATGAACTTTTTTAAACAGTGGTTTCCTTCTGAGAAGAATGCTGTAGTTTGCTCTACCTGCAGAAATGTTGCACCTCTGGTTCTCTACAGATTTTTCTGAAGTCGGTGACCAGCTCTTTTGTTTTGTTTTTTTTTATTCATCGATATTAAGAGTCAAGAACAAGGAACTGAGTACACATTCCTGAGGATCCCCCTAATGATTAATGATATTTGAGATTTTTTCAAGCAGCCATTTCACGAAAACATCATTAATACTAGTTACTGTTGTAATTGATATTGTTTTTGTTTTTTCTCTCAGGTTTTGGAACTGGAGCATCAACACAGCACTGCCCTGCAGGAGGTCTCACAGACTTACAACATTGAGAAGGACCAGCTTATCGAACAGCACCAAAATCAGCTTCAGGTGCGTGTTATGAATGAAAGAGCATGACATCATCTTAATATTTGAGAAATGCATTTTTTACAATCATCTATGCACCCAGAGTCCTGTAATGTGAATGCTTTTAAATGGTTGACATTACGGTCTTGTGTTGGTGACTCTTTCAGCCAGTTAGAGCAGAGATTACGCTAAAACATAGTTTATCCTCTGTAATGGCATGTTTGCTCAGTAGGTCCATTTAGTTTTTTTCTTTAAAGCTTTAGAATTGTTATCGCCTGTAAACTATGGTTTTGCAACTGGGTGGAACTGCAGGAGCTGAGGGGAACCTCTGAGCGTGAACTGGAGGCTTGTCGCAGGGAGCTTGAAGAAGAGGCAGCAAGACAAAAGCAGCACTTCCTAAAAGAGTTGGAGCTTCTCAAAGTTCAGTCTGAAGAGAGACTTCAGGACAGGATTAATCACCTCAAGGTAAACACTAAGCTGTTAGGTTAGAGATGAAACAGAAGAATCTCAGAAATGTTTAAAATGAAGTTTGTTTTTTTCGAATGTGGCATTCTTGTTGGAAATATTATGTAACGTTAAGATAATCCAGAGCTGTGTGCTTGTTGTGATGCTCTCTCTAAGCTCCAGCTGCACCAGTTCAATTGATGGTTCCCTTGGATTCTGTCCCATATAAGCTTTACTCAAACCCAGTTTCTCATAATCCCACCATAATGTGTGGAGAGACATCGACCTCCATCTGTCTCCAGTCTCAATCTCTGCTCTTCTGGGCAACATGTGCCCATTCATTCATCTAAACAGCAGATAAATAGGTTGGATAGGGGGTTATGAAACTTTTAATGCTAAAGGTTTAAAGGCAGGAAAGAGTGTTTTGTTTTTTTATTGTTTTTTTTTTTCTTATTTAAATCAAGCATGTTGACTATTTGAGATTTTTACTCAGTCAGATGGCTTAAGATCTAAGGGAAGACTACATTTTTTTTTCCCCCCCTGCATCTTCATATTCATGGACCTACATTGCTTCTTTCGTTAAAGACTGAATTTGAAGAACGCAAAGAGGCGGAGCTCGAAGGTTTGAGGCGGAGCTTGACATCTCAGCAACAGGAAAAGGAACAGAGCTACACAAGCAAAATGAGCCAGCTCACCACCCAGCTGCAGCAACTAGATGCTGTAGTTACCCAGGTACTGAAAACACTTGAACATAAAGTCCATCAGCTGTTGCACAGTTTGTTTGTTTGTTTTTTCTAATTTAGAAATAAAATCAACACTATAATACATTTCTAAATTATTACTAAATGAACAGTGAGGATGAGTGAGTTTATTAGATTTTTTGTAATACATTTTCAAAATTTGACTATTGGGGCATCTACTCTATACATTTTTCTACTTCTAATCTTTTTATTCTTTTTCTTATAATAATTTATAGGTGGATAAATATCAGCATTCTGTAGTTTGATTCGAATGGGTTTACACTGCTTCTTTGACATTTCAAATTATAAAGCATGGGTTTCGAAAACGGGGCATTTTAAAAGCACAGGTTTATGTTTGTTTTCTTTTAATTCCTATTCAGTTGTTCTAAAGGTTTGTGAAACATTTGGTTTAATTTGTTTGACGGTGGTTTGGTGCTATACTATTAAAAAATAAATAAATACGGTAAATATATATCCAAGGGATCTGTTATTTGTTTTTGCCAAATAGACATTTTATCGTGGCGATAAAGGAGTTTGTTTTGTACTGGTTTCCATGGCACCTTTTGCTTTTTAAAGTAAAATATTAACATACACTTTGGTTTCTGTGAGGTTGGCATAGAGAGCTTTAAGAGAGGAGGTGGAGGCTGTTGCCATGGCAGTGGCATTGTTTTATTGAGCCAGGTGGCTGCTTGAGATTAGCTAAGGAGGGAAAAGTAGAAACTATAGGGAAGATGTGGTGAAACCACAGGGGGAGACTGAAAAGGTAAGAGTAGCATCTACTGAGCATTTGGCTTTCAGATGGTTTAAAGTTCAACCTAACTGCACTGACTCGACACTTTAATTTTAAGAACTGGGTGATAATAATACTGTGTGCTTTTAACAATGTGTTTTTGCTAGTTTATTTTTTTCTACATTTTCACTTTTAAAGAGTTACTAATGGACATAAAAGATGAGGAGATACAACAAATATTGATATCTTCATTGTAATATGGCTGTGTCAGTCATTCAAAGGACTGTTTGAAGAGCAGGAATTGTTGGTGAATTCTGCACTGTATCATGCTAATGTAATATCCAAACGGTTGCTGGTAGCTGATGTTCACATCAGACTCAAATGGTGTGTTACCAGGCACAGTGAAGGAAGCCCAGCATTTATATCAACTGTATGATTTTGTTTTAGGTAGTGGAATAATTGGTAAACATTTCCCTCCTACAGCTGCGAGCAGAAATCGGGTGCTTGCAGGAGGAGTTGCGTGGAAAACGTTCAGAGATGGAGACGCTGGATACCCTTCTACAAAGAAGGGAACGAGAGAGTCAGGAGGGGAGCAACCTTCTCAAGATGCTCACTGATGACTTACAGGATGCTAAAGAGGAAAGGTAAGGTTTTTGTCATTTTACATTTCCTCTCAAGCTGTTTTTTTTTTAAATTGTTTTTAATGCCAGCACTGATTGTCTTTAGGGCAGCTTATTTTATCTTTCTCCCATTATGTGATTAAAAACACAATGCCAACAAATGTTATCCTAGTTTAAATGCCAACAATGTAAACCTTTTTTTTTTCCTCACAGGACCAAACTGTACAAATCAAATGAAAAGATGAGTAAAGTGCTGATGGAGATGCTGCGCAGCGTCATAGCTACTGAGGAGCTGATTGGACAAAAGATCAACACTAGACTCCAAAGAAATGAGCAAACGATACATAAAGCAGTGAATAGAGATCAAGAATCCGGTCAGTTGCTAGTCCGTATACTATTTAAATGGTTGGAATAACCTTTATGATTCGGGTTTTTGTGTTTTCAAGAATTAACTGCTTGAATCCATTTTTTTCTCACTTAATGTAAAGTTAAATAAACTTTTTCGTTTTCTAATTCATAGGTATTTCAGTCGCAGATTTGACCTCGGAGGACATGGAACTGACTCAAACGCTCTGTGAAAGTTTGCTAGTTACAGACTCCCAGATCAGTCCTGGAGGAGAAGAATCAGCTCTTAAAGCTTGCAGTAGATTACGTCTGGCAGTGGAGACGCTCCTGGATCTGCTCAACCAAGCTCATACACAGGTGAAGAGATGATAGTTATGGATGGAGCTATTTGCAAGCCTCTAAATGACGTCAGAGAAGCCTTCAAATTCACTCAGATTCTTTCCCAATCCTTCCAGTGAGATAAATGTATACTTTTACTTTTCCATCTTTTAAATTTGAACAATTTATATTTAGGGGCAATGAAGGATTTGAAAGTTGTTTTACAACATCACGAGTAGAAAGATCATTGCTACTTTGTGTAATTACTTTTTGACAACAGAATGGCACTTGACCTTATGTATTATCTCACAATCTTTGTGTATAAAGTTTGAAATGGTGAGTTTATTGTGCATCTTAAAACATTTCTATACTGGTTTGTTCTCCTGTTTGAGTTCAGTGCTCTCATTATACAAATAAATAGTTTTAATCAGGCTGATACCACTTAAATGGTTCCTATGTCCTCTAGAAGAGACACAGTCCCACAGCACTACAGCTCCTCCATATTTTAGTTTCTTAAGAGCCAAATCTTTGTTTAAATTCGACCAAAGAACTCTATTTAAGTTAGTCTAGTTGAGTTTAACAAAATCAATATGAAGAATGGTGGATTACAAATTTAAATATTTTGAGTTATTTAAATGTTTGGCATTGTGCTTAAACCTAAATAATGGTAATAATGATGCACATCACATGATGTTTATGCCTCTATTAACTTTTATTAGCTTCAGAAATTGTTGTGTTAATTTAAAAAATCCTGCAAGGTGTAATGCTACAGCAGTAAAATACATTTATCTAAAGGCTTTATTTTATTTATTATTTTTTTTTATTCTACACATTTTCAATGATTTCCAGCAAAAGTTTGGGCACCTAGAGCTGATTATCATATTTGTCTGCATGCTTCAGTTGGAGCAGACGTGCAGTGTTCATTTTACTCTGGAGGAAAAGTTCTCCCAGGGTCGAGAAGATGCCACCCAACTTCTTGAACAGCACAAGCTCCTGTTGAAGCAGCTGGATGACGAGGCCAGGCTGAAGAGTCGCCTCCAGCTGGAGCTCCACAAGGCGGAGGGTTAGCGATATATTTTTGTTAAAGGCTTGTTTATATTTTTGCAGAATGTCTTAATATTCAAACTGCTCTTTGTTTCCAGGGCTTCTGGAGGGCTATGTGGCTGAAAAAGCTGCCTTAGAGGAGTCTCTGCAGCAGAAAGAGGTGCAAGAAGAGAGGCTGGCAGAGGAGCTGGAAGGCCTGAAGGTGAAGCTGCATAAGATGCAGGGCATAAGTGCAGAGTTAGACAGCGTCAGGTTAAAGTATCAGGAGCTGACTGAGGAGCACGCCATTCTCCTGCGCCAGAAGGAGCATCTCTCTGGTGGACTTGGAGAGAGAGAGAAAGGTAAGCAGGATGGAGCGAAAATCTGGAATAAATGAAAAAGATGGTGGAAAATGTGTCTGCAGAAAACTGCACTGCCTCACTGAATCAGCCTGACCGTGCACTTATGTAATATCTGTGCTCAGATATGCCATCTCTGCGTTGGCCCTTTGGCTCAATTTAGATCCTGACGCAGGTTTGTGGGTCAGAGTGAAATGTGGCCGTGTGTTTTTGGGGGGGGAGTTCTTTGCAGTGTAAGGTTGCTGTGCCATTTGTTGTTTGTGTGGTTGATTGTATTAAAACAGCCTCTAATATATTATCTTGTTTTGTGTTAATCTAAAACCTGTACCTTTTACCCTTTTTCTTCTCTAAGCTTTGCTGGCAGAGACGGAGCGTCTGACCCAGGACAGGCTGGACTTACAGAGGCAGGCAGAAAAAGACCACAAGTCTCTGTCGCTGCGCCTCAGGAACCTGGAGAGAGAGCTGGAAGATCAGGAAACTAAAGGCCTGGAGAAAGACCTGCAGCATAAGACTCACGTTGAAGACCTTGGTCAGCGTGTCCAAGCGCTGGAGAAGCAGCTGAAATACGACAGACAGTTTATAGAGGTGACTTAATACAGGCTGTTATCTGATCCTGCTTTATTTTTTGTTTGCATCTTGAACAACCTTTCACATAATTTGTTTTAATGTGTGTAGGAGCAAGCAGTGGAGCGTGAACACGAGCGAGACGAGTTCCAGCAGGAGATCCGCAGGTTGGAAGCCGAGCTCAGACAGACAGGAAATGTAGATAACAAGGCACACAAGGTGAGAGCCAATCTAAGATTCCATTTTCTGATTTGGCTTAATGTTGATTGTCTCGCCTCATCTCCATGCTGTACCTTAGTTGTATTAGTCATGTTCAGCTATGCAAAGGCTGCATCTCATCCAGAATATTTTATAACAAAAAGTTTTGATTTGCATCATCTATTGGTCCACCTCCTACCCACTTTTTAAGGTGACTATTTAGGAAATGAGACTCAAATGAATTGGCTCAATCCAAGAACAGAAATCTACCAGGAGGTGGATCGAGGTTAATTTGCTTTATCTAGGATTGTTAGCTCGTTTAACTGTTGAATGGTACAAAGAATAATGAAGACCAAAATCGATGAAACAAAGAGGTAATGTTAGATCTATAAAAAAAAAAAATTAAATGGAGCACGGAAAGGCATCCAGCTCAGTAAAAATGTTATCAAACTGCTTCAAGCTGCTGATTTATATGTACTGAAAATGCATCTAAGGGTTTGCTGCTGCATTGAGATTTGAGCATTCTCAATGAATACATTTCAAACCATTTCACGGAGAAAATGAAGCAGGTATGTAATGCTGAATTGCATGCTGATAAATAGTTTACTTAGAAGATTAACAAGAGTAGTGGAGGATAATAGAAACTGGTTAAGACATGAACTCGATCTCTGCTTGTTTTGAGGCCTTAGCTCAGCATTGGTGAAATTAGTGACTTTGGGAATCGCTTTTTAATTTGACATTTAATTTTCATACAGTTTTAGTTAAACTTTTCAACTCGATACCGATACTAAGGAAAATATTCGATACTCGATACCATTTTCGATACCACAAGGATAAAAACAAAGACTCCAAAATTCCTTAGAAATATTTTCATTAATAGATAAATACAATAAAGGTTGTATGCTGTACACAATATTAAGCAAGCTTGATAAAAAAAACTTTTAAAATTAAAATTAAGTGTTCCTTCCTTGGCTATGCTTTTCACACATAACAATGACACTAGCCAAACCGGTTAAGAAACAGAAATAATTCTCAGCAGCTGCACCTGTTACAGAAAAAAGTCTGAAACTGAAAAATGCACAGAATTATTCTATCACACAGTGTTCTGACTGTGCAATGTCCTCTATTCTGCACTTTAGATGAATGACTGCTTAGGTGCCACTGGTGGTGGCACTGTATCGATACTTTTAAAAATGAGTATTGTATCCGGATACAACATTTTGGTATCTATACTTTTTTGAGTATCAATACTTTTGACAACCCTATAAGGAATCTCTACCAGTTTTGTATTTGGGTTGATGTTTAACTAACAGAAATAACCTACAAATAAATCGGCTTGAATTCTTATACTAAACCTTAAAGTTCTTTGATTTAGGGTTTAAATTTTATGTTTACAAATGTTTTTTCCAACTGGAATATAGTTAATAACTGATTAAAACAGACTGTATTTTGTTTGCCATTGAGCCTGACTATTGCTATTCGTTTGTTCCTGTGCTGAATGGATTGCTGTAGTTTGACGACTTGCTTCTGCAGGTATGAAATCTAATTGTAGTCTAGTTGTTTTCATTGCTTCTCTGACACTTATGCATGATTTTCCTTATTCCTTAGTAACCTCTTTAACATAATTCTGGTTTTCTCCCCCATCATTAGCTGTTAGAATTTTTCAGCATGTCTTTATTTTTATTGCTCTTGGGAATGGTTTAACTTATATCTATCATTAGCTGCAAATCTGGAATGGCTTGTGTAGCTTATTTGCTCATCATTTTTATTTATTTTTTTACTTTCTACATAAACTCTGATTTTGAGATAAAAAAAAATGGTCTCCCTGCAGGTGGAGAGTCTACAAGCTTTAATCAGAGATAAGACTGAGGACCATGCTTCATTACTTGAGGCCAATCAACAAGCGCAGCGCGATCTGGCAGAACGCAACGAGGAGATAGACAAACTAGCAGGAAGAATCCGAGAGCTGGAACAAGCTCTCCTCAACAGTGCTGAAAGCGTTAGAGCGGTCAACGAAATGGAGCAAGAGCTGCGCAAAGCCAAGCTAAGGGAACAGGAGCTCACACAAGTAAGAGCCGCTTCCTCACCGCTCACCAGTTATTACCACCTTTTTAATATCTTCTTTATCATGATATCATCACATAAAAACACCTATATCAACATAGTCTATCAGGGTCATATTTGCATGATAGTTTGGTGATAGGAAATTAACTACCTTTGCAAAAATAAGGACTGGAATTTGACTTGATTAAAAAAATAAAGAAAAACATCAAGAAACAAACTCTTACAGGTAGCCAGTGGGTCTGTGAACATCATTGTTTGTTCATTCTTCTCCTACCGGTTCTCATTTACATTTATTGCTTTTGACAGGACTTTTTTAACTCGTCACTTTGATGCATAAAAGCTATCCCCATGTAGCTCTGGCTGTTTGCTTAGTGGCTTTAGCAGCCTCCAACAGCATTTCTTCCAGATGTGTCTTTTCATTTGCTTCCTTCCATTTACTGCAACCAGCTTTCCTGTCCCTCAGTGAAGAAAAGCATCTGCGCACAGCATGATGCTGCCACCACCATGTCTCACACTATGTGAGGTGTTTCCTTATTAAGGCTAAAAAGTCCCAGTTTGGTCTCATCTGACCAGAACAGCTAATCTGCTATACAATATACATGACTGCTCTGGATTTTTATGTAAAGAGCTGATTATGAGACCTAGACACATTTTAAATTTTGCTTTCTACTTTCTACTTTTGCTGTAAACGTGACAGATGTGAATGTGTTTAAGGTTTTTGGGCAGGGCTCCATGTCAGGGGAAATAAATGGGTTTTCAGTGATCTCTGATCTCCTTTTCTTACAGGATAAGCTTGCTCTGGAGCAGCAGCAGCTGTCTAGCAGGCTCCAAATCTCAGCTTTGCAGTCTAAACTGGATGAGAAAAGGCACTGTTACCATGACAACACGCATGATCCCACCGATGAGCTTAGAGATGCCTTGGATGCAGCTCAGGAAAATCTACATCGCAAAGAGCAAGAGGTCTGTTACTCTATAAAACTGCTTTGTGGATTATTTAGATGTTGGACTGCAGCGCCACCCTTTGGTGGAAATGGGAAGTTTAGGATGTTTGTTTAAACTGTTTGGATCTTTTAGGTTGAGGTTTTGCTTAACCAGTTGGAAAATGTGCAGAGGGACTTAAACCAAAAAGAGGTTGAGCTGAAGCACCTCACCGCTCAGCTTGAAGTTCTTACCAATAACAATGTGGCACAAGTTGAGGAGCTTCAGAAGGAAATATCTACCCTCAAAGTAAGAACTGCTTTTCTTTTACAAAAGACTCCTTCTTTTGTTTGTTTTCTTTTTTCGAACTGGTTTACAATATAGTATTGAAGCTGTAAATGATCTGTGTGTGACTTTTAGGAGACTATTTCCTCCCTCACTGAGGTAAATGAAAACAAGGAACAAACTCGGGCAGCAGTGAATGAGGAGGAACCCCTCCCCGCAGCACTCCTTCAGGAGAAAAACCAGGAGATCGATCATCTTAACTGCGAGATTCAAAAACTTGAACAAGAACTGGAGAGTGAGAGGGACAGCAAAGTCAGGGTACATATTCTTGTGCTCTGCATCTTAGAAAGGCTTTTGCTGAGGCTTCCTGAAATTGTTTGCTTTTTCTTTACCGTTTATCTCAAAGGTTCTGGAGGTTGAGCTGGAGGATCTGCGAGCTCAGGTCGAGCATCTTAGATCTGAAATAACGAGGGTGCGTCAAGAAAAGCAGGAAGAAGAGGAGCGTCTTCATGAGGTCATCAGCACGCTGCAGGCTGAGCTCGCCACCCTGGCTCCTAATCTTCATGAAGTCAGTGACTCCCAGGATGGGGACAGCATCAATCCCTCACCTTCCCCCAGCCCTGAACCTCACACAGACAACCTCCAGGACAGGAGGGGAGGTCCGAACAGCCTGAAGCACGAAATCAGCCTCACGCATTCCACTTCTTCCTCTTCTCTTCACTCGCGTCTCAAAGCCGTTCAGAGTCAGTTTGAAACCGCTGTGGCAGAGAAAGAAGGACTGGAGCGCTTGTTGCTCATGCAGGAGGAAGAGTACAGGGCACAAGTGGAGGAGTTTGGAAAGAGACTTGGAGCTGAGAGGGGAAAGTTAGATGATACCCAGAGTCTCCTCAGGCTGAGGGAGACGGAGCTCGAGGAAGAGAAAGAGAAGCGAAAACTGTCAGAGGAGGAGAGGGACAGTTTGAAAGCTGCGGCCGAAGGAGTAAACGCAATGCGCAAAGAGAAAGCCCACCTGAACTCTGTTATCTCGGATTTGCAAAGAAGTGTACAAGAGCGAATGAGAGAGATTGAAGCTTTTAAAACAAAGGACCATGAGATGAAGCTAGAAATGGAGTTGCTCAGAGAAGCCAGCCTCACTTTTGAGAAGCAAGTCCAGGAAGTAAGAGCAGAAAACCTGGAGATGGAGAAAGTGGTTTCTGAGGCAAGAGAGAGGATCAAAACTCTGGAGACCGTTAAAGGAGAGCTTTCAGCAGAACGGGAGGCGCTCAGGAGAAGAGAGTGTCAGCTCCAGGAAGAAATCGAAAAACTTAGAAAAGAAGTAGGTTCAATGAGAGACCTTATCCAGGAGCTGACAGCTAAACTGAGAGAAAAGGAAACCGGCCAAGAGGAGGCTCAGACGGAGGTTCTGGTGAGTGTGATACAGCGCAAATCCAACAGCACCAATTAGGACTCTTGTCGTTCTCAAAGGATTTCCCCCCTTGCTGCCTCCCGTTTGTTAATGACCTTTTTATTTTTATCCAGGGTAATATAAATGTCAGATGGAGCCATTAGGAACCTTTTCACTAGGAAATTTGCTTTGCCGAAGACTTTTTTAAATCTTTAAAACTATTTATGACATACAGGTGCATGTCTGGACGCTGCAGACACATTCAATTTCAATCCCAATAGGAGCCTTTGATGGATTTAGCATTTTCTGTTACATTTATTAAAGAAGTTTTCTGGAGAAATAGACATGTTTAACCATTCTCTTGCAGTCAGAGGATTATATTTTAATTAGTCATCCCTAAAGCTAGTTTGGGTGTTATGCTGGTTCTAAATGTGTTGACTCTTTTAATGCTTCCACCTACCAGTGGCTGGTAGTGAACTTTTGCAGAATAGTGGTGTGAGAATTTCACTTCAGTCCCAACAAGATCACCGGGTTTGTTTCTCTTGAATTATAAAATTTAAAATAATTGTTCAACAGCTAAAAGAGAAGGCCCCATCTCATATATTTAATCAGATGACCTTAATGCCACATGCTGGACAGACATTGAATTATATTTATTAATGGAAGTGTACATTAGACAAAGCTGGATAAAAAAGCCAGTTTGTGTTATTGTGATTCTGAAGTGATGTGTTAGAAAAACAGAAGGAATTGTGGGGAAAATATTTCATTCCTTAATAGAATTACAGGAATTATCACAAAATGCCCCAAAATCCTAAAAAAGATGCTGATAAAGATCCTCTGTGATGCCCAGGATGGTATGAACTCAATATTATTTTAATGGCTTTGGAGCAAAGAATTATTGGGAGGAATAATTTTCAAGCAACTAACTTTAAAAGTTATTGTAGTCCTGTGTGCAAAATGGTACAATGATCCAAACAATGCTGAATTACAATAGAAAAAAAATCCCTTTATTGTCCTACAATGGTGAATTACTGAACAGTCTTTATGTGAAAGTTATGTTGGAAAGTTTGCAGAATCCCATTTTAACACTCCAGATCATTTGGATTTTCAAGGTTTGCTTAAATTGTAGTCTTCCACAAAAGTAGAGTTGCAGCGTTCAGAAAATTTTGTTTGATTCACACAAGTTGGAAAATTTTAGCTCATTTATTACAAACCTTGCTGATTATTTACTGGTTATTTCCCTGAAACAATTAATCATGATTAATTGATTATTAAGATATTAAGATCATAGTCGTGTAATTTGGTAATCGAACCTTCACCTAGAGTAATGGTACACCGTCTCTAGAATCATGCTATTTAATGAAAGAATAAGCTACCTACAGCACTAAACAACAAATATATACATGTTTCTATTAAGGATTAATAGCTGCTGTATTTATATTTATTTTGCCATTTATTATTTGGTTAAAATTTGCAATTAGTTTTTTTTTTATATTCCAAATATTTAGTTTTACAAATATTTTACTAAAAATAATTAACTAGATGCATTGGGGGAAAATAATCTCTAGATGAATCTATTATCAAAATAATCAATAAGTGCAGCCCTACTTCTCTCCTTCCTCACAGAGTGAGTAGCCTATTCCTCATTTTCATTTTATTTTCTTTTAAGCTTTAATTTTGTGGAAATTTTATACATCTGATGCCTGAAAACTTTTGATGGAGTGTTGTTATTTTGAAGGCATTGCAATTGTGGAGTCTTAAGAATCCTAATACATGTTCTTAGCCCAAATATCAGCTTCAGGAGGCCTTCATTCATAGTGTGCGATATGATGAAGCTTTTTACTTCCTCACATGCAGCTGTTAAAGCCTCTGCTTGCAGGATCACATCTGGTTATGGTTAGGGGCGTTGCTATTGTGACGCTGCAGACTGGAAACTTCCTCGGACAGAGCAAGCCTCTTTAAAATGAGGAAGAATGAGAGGAATCTATGCTAGCTCTTGGTTTTAATATGCTGCTGTTTTTTTATTTTAAGTTTGTTTTTCAATAGCTATGTTGTGACAGGATGTGGTAAGAACAGTTTCCTTTTAAAAGACTGTAATTTGTAGGTTTGGTTGCAGTGTCTGTTTTCTCGCCAGCTTTGCTGGCGTTAATGACTTTAGAGCAGTGCAGCTTTCTGGTGTAGGTATTCTGCCTGCTGTAGTTATTTGAACTGGAAACGCTGAGGGTGCAACAAACTGGCATTCATTAAGATGCCACAAAACATTTAACAAAAAGCAAAGGCTGTGAATAAAGACACTAGATGATTATAAAGCTCCCTTCTATTCCTTCCTCTCAGACCCATGCTGATGTGACGCTGGCCAAAGCAGACGCTGCTTTGAGGCAGAAGGAGTCAGAGTTTGCTGAGCTGAAGTCTGAGAACGAGGCTCTTAAGAGCGAGCTGGCTGCTGTGAAACAAGGGCTGAATACCATCTCAGAAAGTGCTGCAGAATCTCATGAGAACGGACAGGTGGGAGAACGAAAGGGGAACATTTGGTATCTTTTATAACCTGTGATTTTTGGACTCATTCTGATGAAGTTGTTTCTGTCCTTCAGCTCAAAGTTGATCTGGAAACTGAAAACCAGCGAATGAAGGCAGAGCTTGAACGTCTGCAGCATGACGTAATTATACAGGAAGAGGAACTAGCCTATCAGAGAAGAGAACTGGAACAGCTCCGTCAACAAGGAGACAGCGATCCTGACCATCAGGACTACCAGATCAAGGGTATACATAGCTTTGACCTGCAGAAATAATCAACATGTGCTTTTGTTTAGACACGTTTAAACAAAACACTGAAACCTTTTTTTTTTTTTTTTTGCAGATATTTCTCACCGTGCTTTTGAGGAGGTTCTTATAGTATCTAGAGACGAAGCCTCTCTGAGTTCCCCAGAGGTTTTGAGGAGACTCGAATGTTCTGAGGAGAGAATCAGAGAACGGTTCCACGCCTCGGTTCTGGATTCCCATCTGTCTGAGCTCAGTGGCCTGAACTGTACAAACCTGGATCCTTCCCAGGTTAAAACCTCTCCAAGGGTCATGATGGAGCCTCAACACTCCAGGACCATCACCCCAGATCCAACCTCACGCAGTTCTCACTCACCAGGCTCTTTGTCTGTGTCTGACCACTTCTCTGGGCTCGATTCAATGGATCCTGACAAAGTACGCCATCAAATATTTCTTAAATAATTTAAACTTTTCTTTTTAAAAGAAGAAATTTTTAATGTCTGTCTTGTATTCATCTGTTTTGCTTTGTTTTTTTTTCTGTGTTGGAGGAGTTGGAGGACCTTGACCTGACAGCGCCTCCATCTCCGCTTGGTTCCACCTCTTCCTTCTCAGCTCAGGAATGGAACAGCGACGGATACGGGAGCAGTAAGTAATGCTGTATCCTGCAGTTAGAAGCATAAACATACACCTCTGGTAGAGCTGGTTTTTGTGGAAAACAGACGGTCTTATAAAAAAAAAACAAAAAAAACCCCAACTTTAACTCACTAAGATGGTGCTAATTCTTTGCCCCCGAAATAACTAAATAATCAGGTGAGACTGAGTGTAAACCTTGAGCTGAATTTATTTATTTAGAGGAATAGAAATAAGTCTCTGTTGGAATATTTTCAGAGAAAAAAAAATCCTATTCTGCTAATAAAGTTAGTACAACGATTCTCATCTTCTTAAATTAGGTTAGTGTTGTTAACTGGGGAAAAACCATCCCTGCTTAAGATCCTGGACAGTCTGGGAAGGTGTGGAACTGGAAATATTTACCAACTCTTGATAATTATGCTGAGAATACAAACATGTTTTTGTTTTATTTTTATTTTATTTTTTTTACCATATTTTCTAACGATTGTCTAATTAATCATTTTGTCCATCATTTATCCATCTGATATATTCTTATCCATCTGTCAGTTTTTCAATACAACCATCTTTCTACCAGTAAATTAGAATATTATTATATTATGTACTTCAGTATTTCATAGGGGTGTCAACAATAATCGATTCAGCGATGCATTGCAATGCGGGGTATGCACGATTCCGCATCGATGCGGCAACGTGCCATAATCGATTATGTCACTGTTTATTTTCTGGCCTCAAATGGACAAGTTGTGAAGTGTCAATTACTTCCGGGGGGATACCAACAACAATCAAGATGGCTGAGGCGGAGGGAGGTGACCGCGATAGACGGGTAGGCCTAATTAAAAACGCACCAAAAGCTTGGAAAGCGGATATCTGGGCACATTTTGGATTTTACAAAGTCAATGGGATTTTGATGCATCGCAATGCATCGTAGAATCGAATCGAATCGTTACCTGGTGAATCGTAATCGAATCGTGAGGGCATGGCCAATGCACACCCCTAGTATTTCAATGTAAAAGTGACTCAATATAGTGTAAATGGACACCGCATTACGTGATTCAACAGATTCCCATTCATTTTTAGGCTTAAAGCTCTTATTCTGAAAATTTCAATATCAGACTTTTTTTTTTCTTTTTTTATTAAACCAGCAATGTTGGCTGACACAAAGCCATGTGTGTGAGCTGTGGATGTATTAAAGCTTGGATGTGGATGTTTTTACCATGAATTACTGCATAAGTGCAGCTCTGCATGGGGAGGTCAACTTGTAGCTCTAATGAGATGTTTAGGAATCCCAGGCGGCTTTTAAAAAGGTTCTCTTTTTTTTTTTTATGTTTCTGGGTTGAATGTTTTTGACAAGGCTTGATAAAAGCCACAAGCTTCCCTGGAATCAAAACGAACTTTGCTTTACAAACCTGTCACACTGTTGCTTGTCTAACTTTTTCACACAGACAGCTCTGGCTCACCAAAATGTGGAAGATTATAGTACCTTTGATACAGTATTTTTGCATTGTAAATCTATTTATTTAGGGTTATGTGGTTTTGTTTACTGTAAACTGTAATAATCGGAGTCAGTTCAAATTAGGGCTACAACTTACAATTATTTTGCAAATTTTTTCGAATAATCGAAAAGCAAAAGTTTCCTTAAAGAAGACTTTTTTAATGAAATTAAACCAGGTGAAATTTAAATGTTTTTACTTGAGAAATTCTGGATGGAGCATATTGACAGAACAAAAACATTTCTATCTTAAATGCAAAATGTTTAAATATTTTTTTTACAATCTTGGTATAATTCTAAATGGGTTGCTCAGTCACCTAAAGGCAAGTTTTAGATTATCTATACTCCAGTTAACGATTAATCGATTATTAAATTAGTTGATGAGTATTTTAAATAATTAATCAATCACGATTAACTTAATTGTTTCAGCCCTAGTTGTAATACTTTAAATTTGTCACTTGGTTTTTAATGAATCAGTGTTAAAATAATTTACGTTTCACTTCTGCACTCAGATTTCTTGAAATATGAAAACAGAAAAGAATCATTTGTAATGAGATTCTTCTATCTGCAGTGTGGAAGGTTATTTCACCTTCATCTAACAGACTTTCTATCCTCCTACTGTTCAGATGTGAGTTCAGAACTAGGAGCCAGACTGAGAGTGGAGCTGGAACAGACGGAGAGGCTGGATGCTCAATTTGTTCAGTATCTCCGCTGCAGAGGAATAAACCCCACAGCTAACACCGACAGCGCAGCAGGAAGTATGAGCTACAGCGATGACTTGCTGTCACCTGAGCTTCAGGTAGGCTTTGCTCCAACTGGAGTTTTGGACTGATAGTAAACCTGAGTTTAACTCGGTTCCTCTTTACTTCCTAAAGGGTCTGTTGAAAAAGGTTTACCAGGAAAGCTGCAGAATTCTCACACTGAGCCAACGCCGCAGCGCACCTTCGTCTCAACCCAACTCTTTGGAGCTGAAAGCTTTCTCCTCCAGTCAGACGCAGCATCACTTTGAACATGGTTCCAATCCACTGGACCGCAGTGATAATCCAGCCTCCTCCAACCCTCCCATGAGCTGGCAGCAGGAGAAGAGGGCATTGCAGGAGACCGTGGTCGCTCTTAGAGAACTGCTTTGTCGAATGGCACAAAGACAAACACAGGTGAGCTTCTGTGATTTAACATAAGTCATGTTTGGGGACAGATGGACTTTTGTTTGGAGTCTATAGTAGAAAAGTTTTATTTCTTAGAGATATTGTTATGGTTGAGTTTTTGTCATTCTGGTTGAAGAATTTTCTCTTTTTAAGACCGACTACAATGATGACAGCCTGCACAGAGGTCTGCTTCAGTCTGATGGACACGTTGAATCCCAGCTGAGAGCAGAGCTGGAGGAATACCAGAGGCAGCTGAAATGTGCCCGCGACGCTCTACAAGAGCATAAGAACAAAATACTTTCACTCAGGTAGATCTGAGACTTTTTTTTGTCTTTGTTTGATTCATGTTTGGAATTTATTGCACTGATTTGGTTAACTTTCTTTCCAGGCTGGCTGTGGAGGAGGCTGAGGAGGCGATGAGAGCAGAACAGGCCCGATTCCTGGAGCTTCAGCAGGAGCTGGATCAGGAGAGGGCTCTGATTCTCAGAAAGAACAAAGAGGAAGAGCAAAGGAGAGAGGTCAGGAAGGCATTTACTTCTTTTATTTACTTCTTTCATTTACTTCAGTTTCTAATAAATGAGGCCCAGTATGTCTGACTTGCGCTCCTTCTTATTCCTTCCCAGGCTGTTCAGGTTTCCTCTGAGAAGCTTAAGGGTGAGGTTATGTCTCTAAAGGCTCAAGTTGAGCAGGAGAAGGTGGCCTGCAGCAACCTGAGACAGGAGCTCCAAATCGAACAGTCCCGTAGCTCATTGTTAGAGAAGCGTTTTGAGGAGGCACAGAAAGAGCTGGAGGACGAACGCGAGCGTTTCATCCATAAACAAGAACTCATCCAGCAAGAAAAGACTCGGGTAGAACGCCTCCTGAATGAAGCCGAGTCTCGTTTGGCCGAAAGCCGCTCTAAGCTTGAAGAGGAGAGGCAGCATTTCTTCAGGCAGATGGGCGAACTGAGCCGCAGACACGAGTCTGATTCAGCAAAGGATCAGAAGTTCATCTCCGATCTACGCTCCCAGTTAGAGCAGGAGCGAAGGCAGGCGGAGGACCTGGCGACGGGGACAGACAAACTCCGGGCTGAGGTGATGCAAAGCAAGAGGAAATGGGAGGAAGATGATCGAATAAGGCTGGAAGAGCTTCAGAGGGAGAAAGAAGCTGTTGCCAGACATAGAGCTGCAACAGAGACCTTGAAGGAGCAAAAATGGGAGCTCAGCAGAACCCTGGAGATGGAACAACAGCAGTGCAGACGCCAAGAGGTGGAACTAGCCGAGCTGAAGGAGAGACTTCAACTGTTGAAGGAGAAGGAGAGGGAAAGAGATGAGCATCTGGAGAAACAGAGGAGAAAAGAAAGGGAGGAGCTGATGGAACGAGAAATGCGACAGGAGAGGACCAATAACAAACTTGTAAGTTTCCAGAAAGATTGTCTCCTCTGTTTACTACAAGGCAATAATTATTATTATTTTTGAAACCAAAGCTGGAGTTGGAGTTACTGAGGCGGCAAGACCAGCAGCGCATGCAGGAGCTGCAGCGGACCCTTTCAGATCTAGAAAGAGAGAAGAAGGAGATGGTTTCTCAGAGGCTGTCTGGAAAAACATCCAGCCTGCTGCAGCACAGAGCCATGTCCCCACAGGAGGATGGGGTCCTAGCAGGGGCCTCACAGCAGCACCAGCAGGTATTAAATGTGACCAGACTAAATTTGAGGTAATGACTAAAAACAGCCTTTATTTTTAGCACATTTAATCAAAAATGCATCTTTTCTCGCCACAGACTGCATCACCTTCATCCTCCAGTTTGCTGGAGAGGGTGCTGAAGGAGAACTCTGAGTTGACAGAGCAGGTGATGTCACTGAGTCAGGAAAAGGCCGTCTACAAAAGTAGACTGACCAGCCTGGAGAAACAGCTGCGACGCACAGAGTGCGATCTTGCCAAAGTCGCTACAGAAACAGAAAATCAACCCATCAGTGATGCAGGCAGCAACAGCAGGGTCAGGATTATTATTTTATCTCTGCCCTGGTTATAATAGAAATTTCAAAGACTACATGTTTGTAACGGCTTCTGTTCTGCTTTTAAAGCTGCAGCGTTATTACGAGCGCTACCTGCGTGCTGAGAGCTTCAGGAAAGCTCTGGTTTACCAGAAGCGATACCTAATCCTGCTGCTGGGAGGGTTCCAGGACTGCGAGCAGGCCACCCTGGCTCTCATCGCTCGTATGGGGGTGCGGCCCTCGCCTCCCCTCATAATGCAGCGGGGGCCCCTCTGGAGATTCAGGGCTGTGGTTCGGGTCGTGATAGCCGTGTCAAGGTGAGGCATAGATGAAGGATTTCATCTCTTTGAGCCAAATGGATGAAGAATAAAATGAGCTTTCAATTGTTTTTGTTTGTAGAATGAGGTTTCTGACCAGGAAATGGCAAAGAGCAATCAGAAGGGTGCCTGTCTCTGCGTCCGCCAATGGGCATGCTCCAGGTTAGAATACAAAAGTTGTTTTTGTTTTTTTTTGTGTCCTTTTTTTGTCCCACAGCTAAATGGTAGCCCAACAGATTTCCTTTCACAAGCAGACCATTATGGTTGTTGCCATAAGGTTCCACTTGGTACTTTTATATGAAACTTTATTGAAAATGATTTAGGTAGTAAAACTGAATACAACGGAGACAGAAAGGGAGGTGAGAAAGAAAGAGGGGATAAAAACTAAGGGTAAAGAGAGATGGAGGAGAGCAAATATCTGCTTCCATACCTGTATGAGAGGAGAGGAACGCATAACAGCAGAAAGAAGACAACAGACAACCAAAGTAAAAATCAAAAAACCTTCAAGAGCAGCGGGTATCCTTTCCATGGGTGTCGAAGTGGAAACCTATGGTGATACCACAATATTTGGGATGGTGTGTGTGTATATGTAGCTGCAGCTTTGTATTTAGCATCGGTGTGTATCTATGAACAACTGGAAACAAACCACTGTGGTGTGTATGCATGGGCATGCTTGTGTATAAAGGATTTTATAAAGCTTCTTTAAAAGGAAAATATGCTCAATAGCAGATGTGGGCAGCCCCAGACTCGCCCTACAGGGCCCACAACGATAAAGTGGCCATGCCAGCCCCAGATATCCAGAGACAAACCAGGTCACTGGGTGGCAGACATAGGGATGGCCTCACTCATCAAAGGGCAGATGAGAGTACCCGGAGGCCCACCCCAAGGGACAAAACCCCAAAGCTGCCCACTCCATGAGGTGCCCAAATCCAGAGAAAAACACCCAACCTGAACTGTAGACAGAAACACTTCACATCCATCCAGTCATATTCACACAATACCACCCTTAAGACGCGTTCCAACTGGATATGGTGAGTGTGGTGAATTTACATAGAATTCCTATACAAAGCATGATGGGAAGGGTGGTGAAGCAACCAGCGCTGATTCCCACATGTTAAAGATGTGTCACTGCTCTGCTCTCACCTCGTGGTACTAGATAAAGCTGAGGTGTTGTCAAACAGCAGCATGGAGAGAGCAGAGCGGTTATCGCTGAAGTTGAAACAAGCAAAAATTTTCTATGAAATCGCGGCACAGCAACTAATCAGGGACCGGTTGTAGGTGAAGCTTTTTTAACTCAAAATGGAATACAGATGAAATAGTGTTAACAAAGGTAGAAATAATAAATTCTCACAGGAGGTATTTAGGTGGCTTTAAAAAAATCTGTTTTTAGTCATATAAGGATTGTTCGTCATCCTCCCTTGCCTCCAGCACAGAAGCTGGTCTGCCAATGCCCAGCATTGATGCTTTCTGCGGCGGTAAATTTACAAGGAAGTCACACCAAATCTGAAAGTCATCCAGACGTAGCTCTGGATGAACCAAAGTGGATTTTCTTTTTTGGAATTTTCCCAATATTGATCGTCTCCCCAAGGCGATTCAAAATTTTGTCACTGTGAGTAGTTTAGTGGTAGTCAGTGATGTTAAGTTTCAAATGTGCTTTTATTGTGAAATAAAAGCAAACAGTGAGACCTTGGCTGGAAAGCTATGGGGTTGCCAGGGGAAACGGCACATCCACAGCTAAGGGTCTGGGTCTGCCGGGATGGTGATGTCATCGGCTGTGTTTAAAAATAAAACAACAAATCAGTTTTGCCTGTACAAATGAAGTACCACTGAAAAAGTAGGCTAGATTATTTTTTATTCATTTCGGAGTTTAATGGTGGATAGTTGTCTTTTGGTTGACCTAAATAAATAAGACTAATAAGACGTAAAATAAAAAAAAAATAAAAAACAATCGTAGCACAGATTATCTTTTTATATTTTTATTAATGACCGTTTTAAGTGCATTAACCTGCACCGACGAAGCACTAGCATTCAGTCTTTTTTTCTGAATGTTTTCACATCTGTGGGGTTTTAGCTTCACGCAGATGAAGCTCTTGCAATTTGATGACATTGTCCGGGGTGTAAACACTGCATATGATATGCAGAGCAGTGAACTACCTTCAAGGCTTGCAGAAATCACTGCAGACAATGAAAAATATTCCTACACTCTTTATACATACACTATGTACGTCTAGGGGCCAATCACCCCCTGAGGGGAGCAGCCCAAGAGACCCTGGAAGAGACCCCCAGTTCCCCCAGTGTAGGAAGGGGGCAGGCAGCTTGAGCTCTAAAGGGAAAAAAAAGTCCTTGGACCATGCAGGACTAAAGGGAGAAGAGCAGCAGTGTAGTGACGGTCTTGCCTCAAATACTAACCAATCCAGGCCCCCACATCCATATAGTCCTCTCATATCCATGGCTGCTAAGCAGTCCCAACCCAGGCAGTCCACCCTCCTAGGCCAGATATAGCACGCCAGCCACCTGAGCCCAGGCGCTTTGTTCTTTTCATGTGACGATGTATGAAGTTTTGTCCAAAGCACTATGTAAATGCCTTTTTTTTTCCTATAGCACGCCCTAAAGCAGAGTTCTTAAGACAGCAGCAGCCCAGAGGAAACCCCGACTCTGCGCAGAACAGAGACAGCGGTGACACCCAGAGAAACTGTCTGTCATCTCTGGTTCCACCTGGCAAATCCTCATTCAGACTGCAAAGAAGGTTTGGGGCCCTTTAAAGAAAACTTTTTTCTATTGTGTGATAAATTTGTTCGCACATATATGTATTTTTTTTTTTATTATTCGATTTGTTTGTCACGTATTACTCCTCTCCTGTGTTCTCTCTTCAGGCCGCACCTCAGTACTTCTCTAGCCTCTGCTCACTCTGCAGGAACATCCCAGGACCCGGAGCGGTCCCTGACAGAATATATCCATCATCTGGAGAAAGTACAGCAGCGCTTGGTTGGAGCTAGACCGGGTGAGTTGTGTCACTCCACTGCAGACTGAGCAGTAAAGGGCTTAAACGAGAAGAATTTCTGAACAACCTGCTCTGCAGCTTCGCACATCTCCTATATTTAGAGCACTTATTGTTGTAGTTTAAAAGAACAACCATTTGTCTTGCTTTGGGACATTAAACCATACAATAGTCCCCTCTGTTAAAAGAAGATGGGAGATGGTGACCTTTTTCATTTATAGGATAAATTATAGGAGACCACCACACAAAGCTAATCATCTGCTTTTTCTATGCAGGATTTCCACAGCTCATTAAAAATAATTAAAAGTCATTAAATTATTATTTTTTAAATCAAGGCCTGGTTGGCATTAAAATTCATTAAATGTGATTATTGTGGCATTTAAAATGCTTTATTTGAAAGAATTACATGTAATAAAAACAGTTTTGTCAGATATAACTGGTTCTGCGTGTTTGTGTGGAACTTTTTCCGGTTGATCGTAAAGCTTTATGTTCAATAAATAAGATCAAGGCAGAGAAAAAGCTAGAGAATGGGGAGTGCAAATTTCAACAAAAGTGGCTGGGAAACGAGGAATTCGGGACATGACTGCAGCCTGTCGGAGATAAAAATGACAACGGATTTTGCGTTATTTTTTATTTATATATATATATGTATATATATATATATATGTAATGTAATCGTAATCTCACTGTTACTTATTTCTAAACATAAAAGGATAATTTTTTTTCCTTTTTTAGATGTTAAACAATTTCAGAGCTCAGGTTGAACTGGGTCTGTAGTCCTTAAACTTTGTCTCTTTCAAATGCAGAGGGCCTAAAAGCATTTTAGTAATTTTTAATCACTAAAGGATTAAATATAGTTTTATGTTTTGTCAGTATCTAGTAATAGATGCTACACCCCTTATTTGAAAAAGTTTGTAAAGTGCAAGTTTTTAATTTGGAAATATATCATATTTATTAGTCTAGTTGACCAATAATTATTGGAGGGATTTAATTTGGTTTAATTATTTATGAAACCTTAGGTCAATAAAACCAGGTGTTACGTCCACACCAGACACAACATATTTAAGGACACGAGACAAAAGAATATGAGGGTTCAATCAGTTTTATTTTTAACTTCTCCACTTTTCTGATCTTTCCTAAAAGGGAAAAAGAAAAAAGATGGTCAGTTGGCCCTCAAATCCCGTGTCCCAGGAAAAAAAAAGGAATCGAAAAAGAAAAGAGAAACAAAACCTTCCAAAAAGTATTAACAGAAAGATGGACCTGGTGAGCCGGCAAAAAAGAACAAAACGGCACAGCCGAGGGCCAACCCTATACAGGGCCGTCGAAGCCTCAGCTGAAGCCGGACTAAGCAAAAAGAAAAAAAAGGGAAAAACCTATATTAAAGAAAAGATCGAAAACAGGACCACCGGTCCCACCAGGCCAAAATCGGGAAACCACAAAAAAATAAAAAAATTACCACATGGCAGCCTCGAGTCTCAGTTTCAGCCCGCTACCACGGGTCGAACTAAGGAGCGAGAAGAAAAACGGCGTTTCAACGGGGCGGAGTGGGGCGGACTGGGGCGTCTCACATTCTGAACGCCGGCCTATTTATAGGCGGGCCACAATGCCGCAAATTAACGTGATTAAATAAACAAAAGAAATAATAATGTGCCCGAAGCACATAACACCAAGTTATTGTTAAATCAGTTTCTTGTCACACTAATTATCTCTAAAACTTCAGTAGCTTTGTAATCCATTCGGCTGCCTCTGAATTAGTGGGGGATTTCATTTTAAATGTAGCTTAGTCAGTGTATGTGTGTTTAAGCCTGAATAAAAATGGCTTCCTAATAGGAATGTTGCGCTTTTGTTTTTAGGTTCATCTTCCTTCCAGTCTCACCCAAAGTAAACCAGCAACCGAAGACTGAATGTTGCCTTGCCTGGTAGCACCAAACAGACCCCGCCTTAATGCCTTGAAGGATGTTTATATTGTTTGTTGTTGCTATATGTTAATTTCACATGGTTTCTCTTAAATTATTTTTGTATTTTTAAATGTAAATTTTTATTTTGTTTGTCTGCCGATTTAGAATCCAGCTGAACCTTTTTTTTTTTCCTCCATGATTTTAAATAGGACCTTTTTTGTCTTCTATTCCTGACAGTGATCCGGTATGTTGCCATATCTGCTCTCATTTTATACTGAAACTGAGAGATAAACACGCTATGCTGAGGAAGCAGATCTTTGTATAAAGACATGTATAATCTGATGTTTGTTTTTACTTGAACTTGAATTAAAGAAGACACTATGATCTCTGTATATACGCTGAACATTTCCTTTAGATCTTGATGACATATTTGTTTTTAAACCCAAAGTATACATTGAGATTAAACTGATCACATTGACACGCATGAAACTACTCCCCTGTTTTATTCTAGGATACCTAATTTCTGCTTTTTTACATTTTAGCATCTGATAGCTGGTACCAATGTCAGCAAGCATCCACAGTTATAAGAACAGTCTGTCTTAAACCCATAAGGTTCCATGTTGAGTTTTTTATCAGTGTTTCTAAAGCCGATTATCAGTTGTTGCTTTTAAACCATTTTTTATTCTATTTTTAATATTTGTAATGGTGGAATGAAGCTATTTAAATTTTCCCATACCCAGAAGTTCTGGGCGAGAAGGAGGAGTAGCAACAATCTTTCAGTCTGACTTACTGATTACTCCCAAAACAGTTAATACCTACAACTCTTTTGAACATTTAACCCTTAATTTCCCTGATCCAAATTTCAAGGCAAGAAAACCTCTTCTTTTTGTAACTTTGTATCGTCCACCAGGTCCTTACTCTGAATTTTTAGATGAGTTTTCAGAGTTCCTTTCTGATTTGGTATTAAATACTGACAGGGTCATCATAGTGGGAGATTTTAACATCCATGCTGACATTGAAGGCGATAGCTTAAGAGCAGCCTTTAATGCTATCTTAGACACTATTGGTTTTGTTCAAAATGTGAATAGTCCCACACATTCTCATCTTCATACTTTGGATCTTGTGCTTACATACGGCATAGAATGTGCAGAAATAACAGTATTTCCTCACAACCCTGTCCTTTCTGACCACTTTCTAATAACCTTCAGGATTACTTTAATAGAGTTCTCCTCCCCCAAAAGAAGGTTCAATTTTAGTAGATCTTTATCAGATATTGCAGTTATACATTTTAAAGAATCTGCTTCATTTTCTGTTTCCTCTGTGTCGCTGAGCAGTGCTGCAGAGTGCAAAAGCTTAGCTTATTCCCCTTCACAGGTTGATGATTTTGTTGATGACGTTGCTAGTTCTCTGCGTACTGCCTTAGACAATGCAGCTCTTTTGAAAATGAAAACCGTTAAAAATAGAAAGCTTGCTCCTTGGTTTAATGCAGAGCTGTGCACTTTGAAGCAAAATGCTAGGAAACTGGAGAGAAAATATCGCTCCACAGGCCTGCGGGAGTCCTTCCTAGTCCAGAAAAATGGTTTACTGCTGTATAAGAGGACCCCTTTGTAAAGCAAGAGCAGCATACTTCTCCTCATTAATAGAGGAGAATAAGAATAATCCTAGATTTCTTTTTAATACAGTTGCCAAACTCACCCAGAGCCATAGCTCTGTTGAACCGTCCATTCCACCTGCTCTTAGCAGCAATGATTTTATGGGATTCTTTATAAATAAGATTGATCTTATTAAAAATAAGATCATAAGCACTTCTCTATCCGCGATTGTATCTGAGGTAGTCATGGAATCTGAACCGGGTTTTGATTGCTTTAATCCAGTTGAACTTTCTGAGTTAGCAAAATTATTGTCTTCATCTAAGCCTTCAACTTGTATGTTAGATCCTGTTCCAACCAGGTTATTTAAGGAGGTATTCCCTTTGATCTCCTCCTCCATTTTAGATGTGATTAATCTATCTCTGTTACATGGATATGTACCTAAGGCTTTTAAGGTTGCTGTAATTAAACCTCTGCTTAAGAAACAGTCTCTTGACCCAGATGACTTGGTCAATTATAGACCTATATCCAATCTTCCTTTCTTATCTAAAATTCTTGAGAAAGTAGTTGCCAAAAAAGTTTGCGATCACTTACACCATAATTAGCTTTTTGAAGAGTTTCAGTCTGGCTTTAGAGCTCATCATAGCACTGAAACAGCTCTGGTGAAAGTCACTAATGATATTCTCATGGCCTCAGATAATGGACTTGTATCAGTGCTCGTCCTGTTGGATCTCAGTGCTGCATTTGATACAGTTGACCATAATATTCTTTTAGAAAGACTTGAATATTTTGTTGGAATTAAAGAAACAGCGCTAGACTGGTTTAAGTCTTATCTATCTGATCGAATTCAGTTTGTTCATGTTAATGACAGATCTTCAACATGCTCAAGGGTTACCTGTGGGGTACCAAAGGGACCAATTCTCTTTACTTTATACATGCTCCCAATTGGTAGAATCATTAGACAGCATGGGATTAATTTTCACTGTTATGCTGATGATACCCAGCTATATCTGTCTATAAATCCCATTACATAAATTACAGGCATGTCTTGAAGACATAAAAACCTGAATGACTCTTAACTTTCTCCTTCTGAATGCAGACAAAACAGAAGTTATAGTCTTTGGGCCAGAGTCTTTGAAAAAGAAGCTGATTAGTCAGTCACTTCATTTGGATGGGATTAAACTGATTTCAGATAATAAAGTAAAAAATCTTGGTGTTGTTTTTGATCAGGACCTGTCATTTAAATCCCATATCGAAGAGGTTTCTAGAATTTCCTTCTTTCATCTGAGGAATATTGCAAAAATTAGAAATATCCTGTCCAGGGGTGATGCTGAGAAACTAGTCCATGCATTTGTTACTTCAAGGCTGGACTATTGTAATTCTTTACTATCAGGAAGTCCACAAACTGTCGTTAAAAGTCTTCAGCTGATCCAAAATGCTGCAGCCAGAGTTCTGATGAAAATTTAAAAGAGAGATCATATCTCTCCTATCCTGGCTTCTCTTCATTGGCTTCCTGTTAAATGCAGAATAGAATTTAAAATCCTCCTTCTCACATATAAAGCCTTAAATGGCCAAGCTCCATCTTATATCAGAGATCTGATTGTTCCTTATGTTCCTAACAGAGCACTTCACTCTCAGTCTGCAGGTTTACTAGTGGTTCCTAGAATTTCTAAAAGTAGAATGGGAGGCAGATCTTTTAGTTATCAGGCTCCTCTCATGTGGAACCAACTACCAGTTTTAGTCCGTGAGGCAGACACCCTGTCTACTTTTAAGGCTAGGCTTAAAACTTTCCTTTTTGATAAAGCTTATAGTTAGAGTGGCTCAGGTGATCCTGAGCTATCTCTATAGTTATGCTGCTATAGGTTTAGACTTTTGGAGGACATAGGGACCCCCATTTCATCATTCTACTTCATTCTCTCTCTATTCTCCTATTCTGCAGAATCTGTTAGTTTAATCTCTGACGTTCTGCTCTCTGCTTTTCCTCAGAGTAGCTTTGCCTCGTCTGTTCCTGTTTGGCTGTGACGCCATCCTGGAGAAAAACATCAGCTGTGCTGCTTCCATCAACACCCTTGTTTATAGATGCTGGAGATCGGCCTGTTTTCCAGTGCGGTCCTGTTTCTCTGACCGTGACTGACTGCATGTGCTGTCTTCGTCCTCTGGCATGGGAGCTGGCTCGGAGCTCGTCTGCCTGGCTGTGTGTTTCCTGGACGGGGCCGCCTTTTGCAGCTGTTTTTTGTATATCTGCTTCTGTCTCCTTGAACCCCAGTCGGCCTTGGCAGATGGCCGCTCACAGTGAGCCTGGTTCTGCTGGAGGTTTCTTCCTGTTAAAAGGGAGTTTTTCCTCTCCACTGTCGCTACAAGCATGCTTAGTGTGAGGGATTGTATTTGAGTCAATGAGTCAATGCAATCAACTGGTTTTCCTTAGATAGAACACTTTGAATCAATTTGACTGCATGATTTGGTTGAACTGTAAAGTGCCTTGAGATGACATGTGTTGTGAATTTGGCGCTTTATAAATGAACGGAACTGAATTGAATTGAAATTTTCAACACTGCTCCCTAAGTTGGTATGTAGAACTTTTTATTCTTAGATCATCGTCGGCTTGTTTGAAGATGTGGCTCATAACTGAATCATTTGATAGTTGAAATCAATATAAAAACATAAAAGGGGAATTTTTCACTTCCATGCTGCAACTGATACAGCTTACATTTGAGAAAAAGGACTAATGGGGATAAAAGGTAAAAGATAAAACATTTCCTAAGTGTCAATTTTGACATCTAAAATGCATGTTAGTTTTTTAGATGAAAATATAAATGATCTTTTCATCAAAGATATTTAGACTTAGATTTATTTTGTCATTTTGTATACACGTGTTAACAAAAATAAATTAAGAACAGCTCTAGACAATTTTTTTTTTAAAGTGCAGCCTTGATAAGGTAAGCAGTGATAAAAAAAAACATTGTGATGAAAAACAGTGAGAGCGAGGGCAACAGTGGTACAAACTCCATCTCAGTGCAGCCCTTTTCTTTTTGTTTTTTTGCTTGAAATTAAGTATTTTTTTAGCATCACTATTCTTTTTCGATACCCAAGTGAAGCCTGGTAATGTGCATAAATATAGTGTGTATGTATGTATGACCCCTGTGTTTCACAGAAGCTGACATGACAGAAATATTGATATAAAAAATAAAAAATTATCTGGCTAAGTGAACAGGGTGAAGGAAAACTAAGGTTTTTTCTTTTGATGCCAGATTTAACAACATCTGCTTGAGTCTCTTGGTCCTTGAAAAAGTTGAATTTCACCTCAGAGTAATATTGATCCCATAATGGCTCCATTTTACTGTATGACCACAATAGTAGTGTTGTTGGACTCTAGTCATTTACCCTTAATATTCTTTGAAATAGATCGAAAGATCGTACCTACATTAGAAATGATCCTTCTGATTAAAGGTTTTTTTTCCTGTTGCTTGGTTATTTTTCTGAAAGATGAAACAATTGCTTTGTCGATGATCTCACTTTCAAAAAACATGAACGTCAACACCTGGTCGGATGGACAGCCAAAGCGCTTATGTATGTCACAGAAAACCTCCTTGCTGAGGCTGTTCAGGCATTTCTCTTCCATTTCAAATTTCTGTCTTTTAACTTCTGACCAGAAGTTTTCAACGAGACGTTCTTCCAGGTCTCTGAGTGCATCGTCACAGAAAACGATGTTTGACTTACTCAAGCCTTGTTTGATTAGCTCCCTTGTGAGAAGTCTTATCCCGTGTTTTCCCTCTTGAGATTTAGTGGATTCTGTTTCCTGCTGGGATTCCTCCTGCTGTGGTCGATTAAGACTCTTGGGTACCTTTGTAGGCTGATTTCTAGCTGCCTGAACCTGCTGTCGTTCAAGCATCCTCACCACAAATTCTTGGATCATGTTGGTAAAAAACATATTCAAAGATTTATCTCTGAAACGTTGATGGAGAATCTGCACCGGGTCTTGCATATCAGCTTTGGGATTGGACATGGATACCAAATGTTTTATGAAGAATACCAGAAACATCTTTTGATTCTCAGATTGGAAGTTTTCATTAATGCCCATTACTTGAGCAAAGGCTGAAGGAATGCTGTTTCCGATGGTTTTAATTTCCTCCAATCTGAACATGCGTTTCTTCATCTGTGGGGAAAGCCTATGCAGAAGGATATGAGTGATTCTTATCAGCAGTTTTTTGATCAAGCGTGTGTTATTTGTACCTGGATCCCCAGACTTCATCTTCTCTAATGAGATGCTTCTGAGAAATTCCCTGATTTCAGGTTTTAATTCCTCTTCTGTTATACTCTTAACTATAAACGCAGTGGTGGCTATGTTACCCATGTTGCTGGCCTGAGCACTAGCTGTTGAGTGGAGAGAGACTGGCTATCTATTGGTACAACGAGTATAGAAGGAATGACGTCACAAAGGCATCAAAGAGGGGGCGTGGGCGGGAAGGACGTCAGAATTCCGTTTAAACCAAAACAATTTATTTGATCTTTTTTTCATATGTTTAAACTAAGGTATTGTATTGCTTTTAAGGGGAAACTGTTTGTGAACACGCTTATTTTTTAAGCAGAAAAACGATCAGAAAAATTAAACTTACTACAAAAACAAGCTTTTTACCAGAGAGCGCGGTTTTCCCCCCTCCCTCCCTCTGTGCTCGTAGCTCTCCAGTTAGATCGACCCGGTATGGCAGGCCATTTACATATTTATTCAAGCTAATAAATGTCAATATGGCTTCCCATACCGGCAGACGTTAGTAAAGCAACAGCAGGGCCGCTAAACTATGAGAACTTACTTTTATTCATTCATTTGGTTAAATTCGATCTTTATTAAAAACAAATGATCAGGCTTTTGTTAGAATAGAAAATCCCTTTATTGTCTCACAATGGGAAAATTCTGGTGTTTACAGCAGCAAAAATATTATAGAAAAAATGGTCACACAAATGTGGACCTTAGAAAAGTGTATAAGAATAACATAATAGTGAAGATTAAAATAAAAGCAAATAAAAATACTGTACTGTAAAATGTTTTATTATAAATACTGTGCACCTGGAGAAAAAATAACCAATCTACAGCTGTGGACATTGTTACAGTAATGGATATTTGAAAATAGCAACATGAGACATGTGCAAAATGACAGCAGCATGTTATTTTATTGACTAAGGTAGAAGCTGCAAAATCGATGCAACATTTTATTGAGGTTGCATTCATGCTCATAATATAATAAATGACCCCTCACACCCCCAACATGGACTGTTTTCCCTGCTGCCCTCTGGGAAGAGACTTTGAAGCATCTGATGCAGGTCCATCAGATTCCAGAACTGTTTCTTCACCGCTGCCATTAGACTGCTATAAAATGGGTTATAAAAAAAAAAAAAAAAAAAAAAAAAAAAAAAAAAACTTTAATGTTGGAACTGTAACTATACAGTCATATGTCATCATTGTTTTTCATCACAATGTTTTTATCACTGCTTGCTTACCTGCACTTTAAGAAATTATATAGTCTAGAGAGCTGTACTTAACGAAATTGCTTTTTTTTTTACACTTGTGTGTACAAAATGACAAAATA
Organism: Cyprinodon tularosa; assembly: GCF_016077235.1. NCBI lineage: Eukaryota > Metazoa > Chordata > Actinopteri > Cyprinodontiformes > Cyprinodontidae > Cyprinodon > Cyprinodon tularosa. The sequence continues at coordinate 2,247,833 of NW_024038004.1, forward strand.
AAATCTGTCTTAGAATAAAAAATTTAGAGAACGGAGTATTAAAAGAATTTAAACGAAAGATTGAGATAGGGAGGAAATTGGGGTAGTTAATAAAGCATTGTTTTTATTTTTACATTACACAAAATAAAAAAAAGAATAGTACTTCGAACCTTAAAGCTACACACTCATGTACAGTAGGTGGCGGTATGCACCTATAAGTTCCTTACGGTCCGCCATAATAGAAAATAATAAGAAGAAGCTACACACTCCTGTACAGTAGGTGGCGGTATGCACCCACAAGTTGTTTGCAATCCGATACTAAAACGAACGAAGAAGAACGGTTTCAACACAAACGCTTTAACAAACGTTAAGCTAAAGGCACCGTTAGCAGCTGTGTCGTAGTTTTGATGTTTGAGGTTTCTACCTGTGGGGAATAGTCCTGGCCCGTGCAGAAGACCTCGTTTCGTTTTTGTCGTATTTGTCTGGGATGTATGGATGGATGGTTGACGGAATATCGTCTCTGTTTGAGCCCATTACCAGGCAACACCATACCGAGTGGCCCGCGAAAAGAAGGGGCAGCGGAGAGGGAGCACGGCGGCAGGACAGCAACGGAAGACCGGCTAAACGGAACTATCAGAGGTCGGTGTTCTGATAGAAAGAGGTATTCTGGTCGCACTGAAATTCCCCAGTGAATTTATTTCAGGTTTGTTTACTAAAAGCTTATGGTTCCGGGTAAAATTAGCCAAAGCAGCTACAAATATTTATATAAACTTTTAAATATTCCTAATCTGAGGCAACTAGCTAATGGCCTCTATGTGCCATGAAGACACTAATGGCCTAAATATTGAATACAGGTGAGTTGAAGCAGAGGTGGATCTGACATCAGTTAGCTAAGAGCTAAGACCTTGCTCTTTGCTAACTCCGCTTTTTTAAATATATTTTTTTCTTTTATTTGCAATTTATTCAAGTTTAACCTTTTATTTATTATGTATTAGACTTTTGAAGGACCCAATCATGTCAAATAGTTAAGGTTGCTGATACAGCTAACCTTATACTGTATTTATGTAAAATATCCTAGTATTTGATAGCATTCTTAATACTTTAAACCTTGGTAGATGTAAATGTAGAATTGACAACTGGTTGGGAAGTAACCCTTTAGAAATTAGATCTTTAAAAGATGAAAAAGAGTTCTCTGGAACCTGTTGTTAGGAAATAAAATAGTTACTGAAGATGTAATGCGAAATGATTAGATGATGAGGAATATCTTGCTCAAATTAGAAAATAAAGGAAATTGAAAATAGTGACTCAATTGTAGATGAAATCAACATTTCTGAAGTTTGAAATAAGAGAATTTTACTTTTCAGTTTTGTTTAGTTCTAAACATAAGGAATTTAAAGAGGATCTTTTTGAGTAAAATCGTTAAATTCTGCATTAAACCTACTTTAGGTCCTGAAGGAAGAAAAATCAGCTTTATTTAAATAAAGACCATAGTGCCTTTATAAGATGTAGTGCATAATGGATAGAGGCGGGTGATAATAACTCGTAATTTATCTAAATTAGAACAAAACTGATAAACTTATAATATAATTTCAGGTCTTATTATAAATGGAGAAGAATGTAAAGATCCTAATTTGTTAGAGATGGAAGTTTCTACCTTTTATCCTAAACTTTATTTGGCTAATTGCGCTGAAGTAGATTGTGACCACTTTTTCAATGATCTGCTTTGATTCCTAAGATTGACTCATCTTTAAAACTATATCCAATGCCGAACTTAAAATTGAAGAGCTAGATACTCCAATAAAAAAATCGGTGATAAATCCCCCAGATCGAATGGCTTTACTGTTTTTTTGGATCAATATAAGGAAATTATTATTTAATGCTTTATTAGAATGTAATGATAAAGAAGAATTGGTGACAACTATGAAGCAAGGTTTGGTTTTTCTCATCCCAGAACCAGGAAAAGACAAGAGGATTATAGACAACTTCAGACCCACCACTCTTTTGAATGCTGATTATAAACTATTTTCTAGCTGTATTGAAGCCAGACTTAAAAAGGGCATTTCAGATATAATTGGTGAAACTCAATCAGGTTTTTTTTTAAAGAAGAACCATTCATAATAATAGGCTGGTTTTAGACTGGTTCATTAGAATAATTTGATTACTGACAGTGGGTTTATTTTGTTTTTAGATTTGTACATTTGATACTGTTGACGACTCATTTATCTTGAAAACTCCAGCACACTTTGGATTTGTAAAAAAAAAAAATCAGGAACCTTATTAAAATGAATAATCGCGAAATAAACAGCTCTGTAATATTAAGTCATGAGATGTGTAATAGGTTCCACTTTAATACATCTTTCCCGCTGGCCAAAAAACCTGTTTAAACCCGGGAACATTTGGCTTTTAGTGGCAGTGGGAACAGCTCACTGACGAGTGTCTACCAGGGTCAAACGACTCTAAGAGCGACCCGCTTTATAATGAACTCGGCTCTTATCGACTTGCTGTAGGAACATCAGACCTTGGTTGACAAGCTATATTACATGACACCATTGAACATAATATCGTATGGATGTCAACACACCACACCAGCCATGTTTGATCTAACAACCCGAAACGACTCTGTTTACATTCGATGAACATGGCACAGCTCTGGGAAGAGAGATTTGGAAACGTAATAGACCAAAACGACAAAGCACACTTACTATGCTCTGGCTTCCTTGCATGTTGCTCTTCATTGTTTACTTTCCTGATTTCTGTTGCACTGGTGACATCATCAACGCTAACAAAACGTTGTGGTGTCACCAGACACGCACCCGTGGGGTACAGAGGCCATGCAGCTTGCCAGTGAAGAGTTAGACCCAGCTTTTTTGCCAATGGGAAGGTAGCCAAATGCTGATTGTTAGCAGGTTTAAAAGCATGCACAAACTTTTCAGACGTTAGAGGTTGGAGGCATTCCTCAGGGCTGTGGAAGTTCATGATTATTATTCATTAATGGTTGCAGAGATCCTGTCAATATTAATTAAAAACAGTGGTATAGCTGGAATTGAGCTATTGGACAAATGTATAACAATTAGACAACGATGTCAGCCTTTTATTGAGAAATGTAGGAGAAATTCCTTTAGCACTCCAATTTATGAAGTTATTTTCTAAAGCCTCTGGTCTTTAGTTAAATTTAAACAAATGTGAAATTTTTCCTTTGAAAGACCATCCATTACAATCACTATTTAACCTTAATATTAAAGATGGGATAAATGATGGGAAAAATATTTGGGATTTATTACAAAAGACAGGACGTCCTCCACTAACATTAATATTTTCAATAATATTGAAAAATGTAAATCGATGGTAGGGCCGAAACAGCAAATAAGATTAATCGATTATTGAAATAATGGTCAACTAATTCATTAATTGATTGACTGTTAACTGGAGTATAGAACCTTTAAAACATGCCTTTAGCTGACAGAGCAACCCACTTAGAGCGGTAATTATGCCAAAATTGTGAAGAAGAGAAAAAAAATTCCATAAAAAAAAAACCTTTTCAACTGTCAATAAGCTTTACCCAGAACTCCAAGTCGAAAAGTTTTAGTTTCTCCTGGTTTTATTCTGTAAATAATCTACTTTAAGGAAACTTTCGCTGTCCGATTATTAAGCAAATAATCGAAAAAATATTGGTCAGATTACTTTATTATCAAAATAATTGTTTGTTGCACCCCTAATCAATTCTTAATCATTGGCTACAGAGAGAAAATACGTATTTGTTAATTTATGAAATAAGAACATCATTGTTTGTTTTTGTTTTTTTCTATGGTTACAGTGTACATGCTGCAGATAGCGTTTGTCAGACTGACCCAGTGGAGACAAAACGACCCAGACGAGGTGTGTTGGACTCCCCTTATTCAAAAAGTCCTCTTAGCTTGTATTTGAGTAGTTGTTTACTTGTGATGTTCTATTTTTAAGATGTTGTGATCAGCTTTGTAAAGAAGACGGCAGCAGGTATAGCAGGTCTACTTAGGCTGCGGAAACCGCTGCAAGCAAAGTGGGAAAATCCAAACAAGAATGAAGAAACACAGGTGGGCTTATGGCTGCTTCAAGTGCTTCATTATGGTTTGTAGATATGGATGATCATTGTTTTTTTGTTTAAAGACTGAGATTTGAAATGAGGACAGATTGAAACATGGATCATAGCTTTGCATTTTAAGACTAAATAATTATGTAATGGAAGTAGTCCTGTTGAGATGTAGTAGAAGTAGTATTGGTCAAAATCAAGTGTTTTTGCCGTTCTTATGCTTTTGAAGTTCTTAGCTGCTTTTGAAATGACAGATCACAGAATTCCAAAAAAGGCAAAAAACAATCTACTGGACTTTTTTTCCAATTTTGAAGATGCTTCGCTTCGCACCCAGGAAGCTTTTTCAATTCAAAATGTCAGAATTAGCGTGGAGTTTGAGGCTTTATAGATTGGACCAAAACACCCCCCTGTTTAAACAGAAGGGGATGGACTCAGGCTTCAGATTTCAAAAACCTACAATGCAGCGATAAAGTTGATTCCATCCTGCTATCATCGTATAACCTGACAACAGATGCATGTCTCGCTCCGCCTACAGTAGCTCAACTCGCATACATCTGGAACACCGCCATAGGAATTGCCTTTACTGAAGGCTGGGCCTTATCAAAACTCCTTGCATATGATTGGATAAGCCACTTGTCTGTCATCTTTATCGACGTGCTATTTCAACCACTCACACCGAAGCTAACCCGTGACGCTGTGAGAGGAGGAGCCATTTGGTAGATCAAGCTCTTGCCAAATCCGGTCGGGAGAAGGGCGAAAACATCGTTTCCACCAACAAAAGCCTTCAAAGCCGTTCTCTGATGTTCTTTTAATGAAACAATATCAGATAGATTGGACAACACTCCAGGACACACCCGCCCTGCGTCCTGATTGGCCAGACCATAAATTTGGTTGGGGAAATCACTTTCAATGAGCGGTGTTCCAGATGTATATGAGTGGAGCTAGGCGGAGCGAGACATGCATCTGGCTGTTGTCAGGTTAATCATCGTAACCCCCATCCCCAAAAAAGGGAACAGAACATCTCGCCTGTTCAGCAAGGCCAACAAATTCCCCTAACGAGTCCCTTTCAGAGGCATAGACGGGTATCTGGTATTGCATGCTAACAAAAAAGCCAAAAGACCCCATTTCTAAGGGGTTGACCCATTCGCTCAGTTCAGATTGCATGTTTTATAAGCCCATAACAAGGCATTGATTTTGTCCAATCTATAAAGCCTCGAACTTGACGCTAATTCTGACATTTTGAATTGAATAAGCTTCCTTGATGGGCAGCGAAACATCTTCAAACTTGGAAACAAATCCAGTGCATTGTTTTTTTTTTTTTTTTACTTTTTTGGAATGACTGACCTGGATGATTAAAAATCTTCACCAGCAGCAGATCACAGGGTTCTGGTCTCTGGTTTTTAAAAACAAATTTAAACACAGATGCGGCTTCTGTTGCTGATCCTCTTCTGCACTGCCTTACAGTTGTTCTATGGATGCTTAACTAGTGTTTTAAAATTTATTTTACATAGTTTAAGATTTGTTGTAATGTTTTTTGTAGAGTGCAATGTTTACATACCCTTACATTGCAGACAGAAAAAAATCAACTGCCTGCAAAATAAATTGAAACTGGCAAAAGTAATAATACAAACAAATGATTTAAAAAAAAAAGGAAATCATGACTTAGATGTGCTTTAATGATAAATTTGATTAAAATGTCTTTGTAACATTTTGTTTTATTGTAGCCTATTACTCTAATGGGCATTGATGAGCTGCACACCTCATGGGTAGAGAGCACTGACAGGAAAATGGGTAGGTGAAGCAATAATCTCTACAGAAACTTGGTCATTCGCAATATTCATTTTTTTCTTAGATAAACCTGTAGGTGGAGCAAATGACAGGAGTGCAAATAATCCCTTCCAAAGCTCTTTCATAAGAAAATACAGGTTTGTGCTCTAGTTCTGGTTTTAAGTCTAAGTCAAACCTTGAGTTTACATTGTTTCTAAACTGTGTTTTCATGTTGAATCTAGTGGAACTGCCCACCCTGCTGGGCTCCCAGATAAAGGGAAAAACTGGGAAAGAAGAGGCTCCCTTCAGCTGCTGCCTTCAAGGCCTGCTCTCAGAGTTGGAAATGGTAATTCCGAACAGTTTTGTAATGGCTACGGCCACAGCCGCTGCTACAAGCCCAGTCTAACTGTGGAAGAGGTATGAATTTATGGTTTATAGTATTCTTTCTATTTAGTATTTGGATAATTTTCCTGATTTTGTGTCTTATTTTGTATGCAGTAATTATTAGGTTAACACTCAAGGGTGCCTTGTCATTGCTTAGTATTTTGTACCCCTAAATCATCTTTTTGTTTTTCTTTTTGTTTCAGACCATAAAGCAGAACAATAAGGAGCACTACAGACGCCTATTGGAAATGGTGACTGAAAAATACAGCAAAAACCAACCACTTCCCTTCAACCAGACAAAACCACAGGAGTGAGTGTTTTTATCTGAAGTGTGGGGTTGAAAAAACAAAACGTTAGATTTAATAGCCATGCACTTATCATTCTTTTTTTTTTTTTTTTTTATCCCTAGTGAGTCGACATTACAGCTTTCTCATAAAACACCTGCTTCAGAAAGACCCTTTGACTCTAGGAGGATGGTGTGCACAGGTAGGGCTCTCAGAATAATTTACCTTTTTATGTTTTTTTGTTTGTTTTTTGTTTTCAGATGCTTCCATTAAATCTATAAAATGTCCCACTTTGTTTTTGGGATCATTCAGCTGATTCATATGGGGGGAAAAAATATAAAAATTAGCTGCCTATTCTGATGAAGTGTAATAAGTCAAAGTTAATAGTCATAAATCAAAACAAACAACCAGTTCCACAGCTACAGGGAGAAATCTTGTTCTCCTGCTGCAGCCCAGTGGCGCTCTTCTGTGTGACCAACCTGTCAGCCTCATACCAGCTATAACTTCATCGTATAAACATAGTTTTGTACGTGTTAAAGAGTCTGCGTATTGTCTGGGGTTAAATTGTAAAACAAAAAAAAAATCTAATAATTGTTGGACATTTAAAGCTAAATTATCTGAAACGGGGCATGATGGTCATATTACTATTGCAAAGTTGATTTTCCTGCAGCATTGCAGATGTAGAGAAGTTTTTTGACATGTCCAGAACACCTGTAGCAGCCTTACTTATAATGATCAAATTAAGAATCGGTTTCAAATGCTTAAAGGTACACTATGCAACCAGTGTTGATTTTCCAGCAAGGCTCCCCCCAGAGGGCGAAAGTAAAAGTGCACTGTCGTAAATATGCACAGCTGTTCTCCTGGTTTCTCCGTCAAGCCAGGCGCGGTTGTTTTGAGCTTAGCAGACAGGCGAACGCAACGAATGACTAATGCTGCGTTCACACCGCAGCTGGCGCGACAGAAGCAGCGAGTTTACATGCAAAGTCAATGGTTGACGCGCGTCAAGGCGCAGCAAAAGGTCCCGCGGCGCGTTTTGAGCAGCAGGCGCAGCACGTCTGAGCAGCTGAAGCAGCACGTCGGGCACGTTTAATCATCTGACGCAGGGAGAGAGACACAGCGCTGATGATCACTCCTCTTAAACAGTTTATTGACGCCTAAATTAACTTAAAATGCAGAAATCTGCTGGCAGAATATGTTGGCTTTTATTATCCTGCTGCCTGCAGTCTGGATTATTTAGATGAAAAACACCTACCAGCTGCCACGAGGAGGCGACCCGGCCAGAGGCTGCTGATGAAGGGTTTCCTACTGTCGGCGCACTGCTGGTATGTGGGGGTCTGAGCGGCTCCGACAGAAAAAATATTGAAGGCAGGAGTATAATCTGAATGAACTGACTGCACTGATTACGTTTTCAGGTGTATTTTCTCACTTAAACACATATTAAAACTACTTTATTCCTACTGATCACAGCAAATATAGCTGCAAGGCAGAGAAAGGATAGTGAAGCTTCGCCCAACGCGCGTCAGACACACTTTTGCACCGCGCAGCCAGAGCAGCAAAGCTGCTTCAGCCGCGCGTCAGAACTAACTGGTACAAGCAGCAAAAATGAAGCAGCAGACACGATTTTGCTGCGTCCGATGTGAACGTAACATAACTGCACAAAGATCGCCACTGTGCAGCAACGAGCATGCTTTTAACTGGGGGCGTGTAGCAGTTCTCGCCGTAAAGCAAGACTGACTCTCGTGAGACTTCTGAGCCTGTGGATGCGGGTCGGTGCTCCTGCAATTGCAAGTGCGGTATTTCCCCCACAGACCACCAGGGCGGCCGAGAATACCTTTGTTCAACCTGAAATGACTCATTTAGTCATCCATAACGTTATGGAACACATTAATTAACTGAAAAATGTTGCATAGTGTGCCTTTAATAAGGTGATGCAGCATTGTGTTTTTAAGACTTTCTGAAAGGTTAATGGTAACACTTATTAATAGTTTATAAGTAGGTTTCTAAGTAACGGTCTTCTCCTCTTCACAGCTGCACCAAATGTTTTTACATACAGAAATACTACTACATCTAAAGACAGGTTGGGTTAAAAGTGATTTAAATATATTTTTGATAAGTTAATATCTTTTTATTAATATCTTATTAATCTGTATGTCATGCATCTTCAGGTGGGGAGGGCTAACTTTTAATAAGTTATACAGTGAACCCCTTGAGCAAAAACAGCCTGTTAAATACTCAAAGGTAGGAATTTCTTAATGCTATTATTCTTTGAAAAAGCCTCCATTAAGTCAGTGGAGTAAAGTTCACTTGCGTTGTTGCAGGAAAAAGATGCATCAGAGGTGGACCTTTCTGCCGAAGTCGCTTCTCGCCTTAATCTAGCTGACAAGGATGCTTCTGCACTCAGCATCAGTGAAGCGCCACCTACCTACGCCTCTCACATGTGGCACAGTGATGAGGACATCCCCAGGCTGACCAGAGTGAGATTTGGTGTTTAAATGTGACGTTTCTCTGCATGGTTGCATCCTGTCGTCTTCATGACGTACTTCTCGGTCTCATAGGAAATGGCCATGGAGGTTAATGAGGCTTTGGCTCAAAGAGATCCTAACCTTGTTTTAAGTGCAGCTTTCAAACTTCGCATCACGCAGCGAGACCTGTCAACTCTGCTGGAAGGTGGATGGCTCAATGATGAGGTGCCTGTATGATCAACACAAACCATCACTAATTCAATGATAAGGTTGAGTTGATGAAATAACAAAAAACAAATTTTGTGGCAATATTTTTTCAAGGTAATGAACTTCTACCTCTCCCTCATCATGGAACGATGTTCTGGAGGAAGTGGGAGAATCAAGGTCTACACTTTCAGCACCTTCTTTTACCCGAAGCTGCGAGGCGGCGGAGCAGGAGGACTGCCAGGAGGATATGTAGCTGTGAAGCGCTGGACCAAAGCTGTTGACCTCTTCATGTTTGACCTCATCCTTGTTCCGCTGCATCTCGGTGTCCACTGGGCGTTAGCTGTGAGTCAGGCTCTTAACATTACTGTTAGGTTTAAGAACTCGTTTTTTTGTTTTTTTTTGTTATTACCTTTTATTTCAATAATTTTAGAATAGAAGAATAGAATTCAACTTTTATTATAATTACACCGTCACAAGTACAAAGCAATGAAATTCATTCTCTGCATTTAACCCATCCCCTTGGGAAGCAGTGGGCTGCCATTGTGCAGCACCCGGGGGGCAGTGTGGGGTCAAGGGTCTTGCTCAGGGACCCGGAGTGGCAGTCTGTGGGAGTGGGGCTTGAACTCTGAACATCTGTGATCCAAGTGCAATGCCCTAACCATTTGTAAAACAACATTATGCTAATAGTCACTTTACAAAATGAAAAATATGAAAAAATGGAAACAAGATTGTATAAAATTCCATGAGTGAACAAGGAGCAGCAAGAAATAGCATCTTAAATTAACAACAGCTCTCAAGTTTCAGTGGAACAGAATTGAGTTTGATCGCTTTTCCTAATTTATATATTTATGAAACAAAGGGGGAAAAAATAAGCTACTATGTTTTTTTTTTTGTTTTTTTCTCAATAATGATCGTTTCCAGTAGAGGATACCTTAAATTAAAGTGGAAAACGATTAATGTAATATCAAATTTAACAATGATTCTACTTTTATTTAAATGTATTATCAACTAGAAATTTTGATTTGGCAGATATAATGCATATTTGCCTAAATGTAGTTTGTATATTTATTTAGATTTTGAAAATAACTTTTTTACTCCTTTTACTGTGGTTTAAGCTAATGCAAAATTTTTTTTCTTTTTTGTGTTTTCATACTACAGAAAAATTTTCAAGATTACAAAATAAAATGATGTAGTCTTATTCAAAGTTGAATAAAGTAAACTTTTTATCCTTTGTGCTCTTTGTAAACATTTTTATGAATTTTATGGTTTAAACTGTTCCTTCATATTTTAAGTTAAATTCTCCACTTAGTTTAAAAATTATCAATTAATAAACCCCTTATTAAGTTAACTTTCATTGTCAACGATATTTCTGCCATATTGTTTAAGCCCAAGTGAAAACATATTAATAATCTGGATAAAAGAAACTTTGTTTTCTTCACAAACGTGATCAATGTATATATTATAAAGGGATTGTGTTCCAAACACTAAACCCTGTGCGTCTCTGCATCTAATCTTCTTGCATGCTGTTATTTTGTTTAGCTTCATTAAACTTTTTAAGCTTTAGATTTACCATTTGTTCCTTTAAAAGTATTCTTTTTCTCTTAGGTGATAGATTTCAAGTCAAGAACTGTAAAATCATACGACTCAATGGGTCAGAGACACGATGACATCTGCAATCTTTTACTGTAAGTCTGTAATCTCTCTCATTAGATCCTGTATTGATGAAAATCCAGGATGAATGATTTTCTTTTAATTATACTGAGCTAAAAATGATCCAGCTCTACTTTTCCTCCAGACTTTACCTTACAGAAGAGCACAAAGCAAAGAAAGGAAGGGAACTTGACCGTGCCAAATGGACTGTTGGAAGCCTGAAGGTTGGTGTACATCAAACATGCTTTTTACATAATTTTTTTAATTGTATCCGCATGTAAGAGATTGATGCATCATTCTGCAAAAACAGGATATTCCTCAGCAGAAAAATGGGAGCGACTGCGGTGTTTTTGCCTGTAAATATGCAGACTATATTGCAAAGGGAAAGCCCCTCACTTTTAAACAGGTAAGTGCAAATATCTATATAATTCCACCACTTATGGTTTAACTTGTAAACGAGATGTTTGCACAAAAGCATTTGTATTCTACTGCTTTCTACTTCTTTTACACCTTTAACGTTTTCTTTACAGTGTGTTATACTAGGCAACTTTTTGTTCTAATTTAATGATCTTTGTTTTTAGTGCCACATGCCTCTCTTCAGGAAGTTAATGATGTGGGAAATCCTCAATCAGAAGATGCTATAGAAGATTATGATCCCAGCAACAGCAGCAGCTACATGTTGGTCTCTCAAAACCCCGACTTTACTGACTGAAAGCTAATCCTCATATTTTGAGTAATCAAACGCTAGTCTTAACTTTATATCTCTTTCTAGAGAAATTATATTCAATCTCTGAGTTCTAAGTGGAGATAGTTTTGGAAGGAAATTTTCGATGCACAAACATTGGCACTAATGAGTGAATGAGTTTTGATCCAAGATTGGTATTTTTTTACAGCCTGTAAGTGCCTTTAACCCTGTTGTGGAGCTTATTCAAGCTTATTTTGCTCTCTCTGTTGTTTTTTTTCAGCCAGGCCAAGAATGCAGTCTTTCTTTCATAATGGTTGTTTAAAAACATATCTAAATGAACAGAAGTATGTAAATGATTATATTTAGACATAAAACTGTGTTGTGTGAAATGTAAATGCTGGAAATGTTACCTCCTGTTTTGTTAAATATTATTTATGACTTTACTGAAAGGAAAAACTGTTAACTGTAGTAAGGCTTCTTCATTTACTCATATAGTCAAGGTACAAAGACTTAGATTTTTGGTTTACTTCCTAGGGAACTACTGAACAGGCGTGAATGTTAGCACTCATGCTTTGAATGTGACACCCTCCTGTAATAAAGTGTTTTTTTTTGCAATCACGGTTCAAGATTTTGTTTTTTTTTTCTTGTGGGCTGCTACAGTTGTTTGGGTCCTATTGGATCAGTGAGCTTTTCCAAAGGTAATTGCATCCTAAATTAATAAAGGAATGAACTGTAATTTGGAAATTAAAAGTCTAGTTATGGCTCAAGGTTTGTCTTGGAAAAAACTTTTTACATAATTGGTACATTTCCATTTTATAGTACAACTATATGATAGGAATAGCCTTCAAGAGTGGAGAGAGTACAAAAAAAAGATACAAGATTAAAAAAAGATTGAGCTGTCATGACAGATTTACAACATAAATATTCGACTACTTAAGAAAAAGGGGAAACTGTATAAATGTGCATTAAACACACCAACAGAAGATAAGAATAAAAAAGACTAAAAAGAGATGAGATATAACTTGGAAAGTCTTTTTGCCAGAGTCCTTTCATCTCCACCACTCTGCACAGAGTTGGGAAGGGAAGCATTATCCGACGGCTTTGTCTGTAGATGAGCTACTGCTTAAACCAACTAAACCAGGGAACAACCATAGTTATGTCTCAATTTCGACTTAGAGGGTGGTCCACTCAACAGCTTCATATTGTGATAAATCGGGATAAACTACTGCTAAAAATGTTTATACACATTTTTGTCTCATGGCATATAGTTATCAATTAAAAGCAGAACATAAGATCAATCAATAGTTCTTAATTTAAAATGTCAAAATTGTAAATAATTGAGAACCCCTACAGACATGGCATGCATTGTACATATCAATTGTCAAAAGTTCGACTTTAAACATTTACTTAATAAAAATCTGAGGAAATTTTGATTTTTTTTTTTCTACAATCTAATCCATTTAATAATGGGCGCAGGAACCACATGCCACCCACAGGTGCTGGTCATAAAATTAGAATATCATGAAAAAGTAGATTGATTTCAGTAATTCCATTTAAAAAGTGAAACTTGTATATTATATTCATACATTACATACAAACTCATATATTTCAGATGTTTATTTTGTTTAATTTTGATGATTACAAATGACAACAAATGAAAATCTCAAATTCATCATATCAGAAAATTAGAATATTGTGAAAAGGTTCAAAATTGATGGCCCCTGGTGCCACACTCTAATCAGCTAATTAACTCAAACCACCTGCAAAAGCCTTTAAATGGTCTTTCAGTCTAGTTCTATAGGCTACACAATCATGGGGAAGACTGCTGACTTGACAGTTGTCCAAAAGACGACCATCGACACCTTGCACAAGGAGGGCAAGACACAAAAGGTCATCGCTAAAGAGGCTGGCTGTTCACAGAGCTCAGTGTCCAAGCACATTAATAGAGAGGCGAAGGGAAGGAAAAGATGTGGTCGAAAAAAGTGTACAAGCAAGAGAGATAACCGCACCCTGGAGAGGATTGTGAAACAAAACCCCTTCAAAAATGTGGGGGAGATTCACAAAGAGTGGACTGCAGCTGGAGTGAGTGCTTCAAGAACCACCACACACAGACGTATGAAAGACATGGGTTTCTGCTGTCGCATTCCTTGTGTCAAGCCACTCTTGAACCACAGACAGCGTCAGAAGCGTCTAAAGAGAAACAGGACTGGACTGCTGGTGAGTGGTCCAAAGTCATGTTCTCTGATGAAAGTAAATTTTGCATTTCCTTTGGAAATCAAGGTCCCAGAGTCTGGAGGAAAAGAAGAGAGGCACTTCATCCACGTTGCTTGAAGTCCAGTGTAAAGTTTCCACAGTCAGTGATGGTTTGGGGTGCCATGTCATCTGCTGGTGTTGGTCCATTGTGTTTTCTGAGGTCCAGGGTCAACGCAGCCACATACCAGGAAGTTTTAGAGCACTTCATGCTTCCTGCAGCTGACCAACTTTTTGGAGATGCAGATTTCATTTTCCAACAGGACTTGGCACCTGCACACAGTGCCAAAGCTACCAGTACCTGGTTGAAGGACCATGGTATCCCTGTTCTTAATTGGCCAGCAAACTCTCCTGACCTTAACCCCATAGAAAATCTATGGGGTATTGTGAAGAAGAAGATGCAATACACCAGACCCAACAATTCAGAAGAGCTAAAAGCCACTATTAGAGCAACCTGGGCTATCATAACACCTGAGCAGTGCCACAGACTGATCGACTCCATGCCACGCCGCATTGCTGCAGTAATACAGGCCAAAGGAGGCCCAACTAAATACTGAGTGCTGTACATGCTCATACTTTTCATGTTCATACTTTTCAGTTGGCCAACATTTCTATAAATCCTTTGTTTTTATTGGTCTTCAGTAATATTCTAATTTTCTGATATGATGAATTTGAGATTTTCATTTGTTGTCATTTGTAATCAAAATTAAACAAAATAAACATCTGAAATATATGAGTTTGTATGTAATGTATAAATAAAATATACAAGTTTCACTTTTTAAATGGAATTACTGAAATCAATCTACTTTTTCATGATATTCTAATTTTATGACCAGCACCTGCAGATGATAAACAGAACTCAAAAAAAAAATTTTTCGCGGGAAAGAAAAACACTTTTATTTTGAAATGAACCGGAAACTGCGTCTTGAGCCGTGGAACATTATAGAAGGCTGCTGTTGTTAGGCGGTGTGGGGGAGAAACGGCTAGTCGTGCGTTGTGCTTTCTCAAGATATAACATTTCAGCTCAATCTCTCGCTGTTGCACACATTTTAAAGTCGTTTCGTTTCTCTCACTCTATAATGAGCGACAACGAAAAGGAGTTCAGGGAGCAGGTGAGTTTTATATTTAGAAAATACCGAGTTTCTTCGGTTAAGAAAAAAAGCGGCTAGCTAATCTCACGGTTTCAAGCCGATGAACGCCTGAAGAGGTTTGTTTATTCGAAATGCTTAAGGTTTTTTAAAACTGCTGCCTGTATATAAGATGTAATTGAATTTATTGTTATTTTTTATAAATAATTAATTCTTGATAGTTGCAACAAAATCGAAAGTATAGAGTTACTTCCCAAGGCATGCTAGGCCAAACCATGCGGCCTTTTGCAGATCGGAGAAAATGGTTCCGCCTCGAGGTACTCTCGTTTGTTTTAAGCAATGCATAACGAAAGCTAAATAAAAGTATTACTGTATGTGAAACTTGTTCCTCGGTTATGTAAAAATTAACTTTATGAGATATTTTTCTAGGTTTTATTTATATTTCTTCTCTTTTATACCTTTTGGTTAAAACAGAAACCAACTTGCCTTATCACCCTTGTTTGTTTTTTGTCAAGGTTAAGGTGGGAAGAAAGGAAAATGGCCCAAGACGTGTCAGATGTGACGTTTTTAATATTTGAAGCTGATGGGGTTGATGCATGCTAATGTTTTGGAAGCTGAAAAGAAGCGATCAAGATCTGGCCTCACTTCTAGTGTTGTAATGGCAGATGGTAAAAGGGGGAAGAGGAGGAGGAAAAAAGAAGTCAGATTCAAACGGAAGAAAGAAGAAATGAAGGGTTGTTATGAAGTAATGAAGTGAACGAAGTTATGAAGTTAAGATCAGAAGTATAACTGGGTATGAGTGATCTCCTAACAACACGTTATATTTCTCTTTTACTGTTTCTTTCTGCTTAGCATGCTTTTTTTTGCCCTTTCTGTATCAGACACATCACTGAATGTTCCCCTCAATTCTATTAGATATATATATTTTTTTAGTTTAGCTAATTTATTTGTATTTCTATTATATAATGCAGTATATTATCTCAAATGTCCTGATAATTCCTGTCAAACCCTCTAATCTCCATACTGTGATGCTCCCCTTCTGAAAAGGGCATTAAGAGGGCTGAGGGGTTCTCCCCTCCTGGCCCTTTTTGCTTTGAGACAAACTGATCTGTAAATGGCTTCTGATACCCGTCTTTGGTCTACTCAGGACTCTCGGGGAGGCTCAAGGAGTGCATCCCCAAGGGGCTCGGCAAAATCCACCAGCCACTCTCCTGCACGCTCCAAAGATGGCTCCCGGAGATCTCAGTCCAGATCTCGCTCTCATTCCAGATCAAAATCCAGGTAAGAGTTTTAAAAAGCCTTTATAAGTCACATTTCTATGATATATGAAATAATGGTTCCCCCTTCCTTTGCCACCCCCAAAATAGATCAAGGTCCCATCGGAGCTCACGCAGGCGGTACTCCCGGTCCCGTTCCCGCTCTCGGCGCAGGCGTTCAAGGAGCCGCTCTCGAAGCTCGGATTACCGTAGACGCAGGAGCCATAGCCACTCCCCCATGTCGAATCGGCGCAGGCACATTGGCAACAGGGTGGGTTACCTCTTTGAAAAAAGTCTTAAAAGCTGTGTACCATTATTATAAGTCATGTTTCTATTTAACAGCAATATAGAACAATGCTTTGTTTCTGACACTTGTTTTTTTTTTTTTTTTTTTTTTTTATGTTCTACATTTGTCTTGTTTTAAATACCAGGCCAACCCAGATCCCAGCGCCTGCTTGGGTGTGTTTGGTCTGAGCCTTTACACCACTGAGAGGGACCTGAGGGACGTCTTTTCTAAATATGGCCCACTGGCTGAAGTCAACATAGTGTATGATCAGCAGTCACGTCGCTCGAGAGGTTTCGCCTTTGTTTATTTTGAAAACAGTGCCGACTCAAAGGAGGTAAGCATGTGTTTGGGTTACATATTTAGATCGCATTCTGCTTAGCTGGTGCTCATAATCTCATCTCTGTCAGGCCAAGGAGCATGCTAACGGCATGGAGCTGGATGGGCGCAGGATCAGGGTGGATTTTTCTATCACCAAAAGAGCTCACACCCCAACTCCTGGGATCTACATGGGACGTCCGACCTAGTGAGTGTTCGTGGAGGGGATGTTTTTATATTTTGTAAATGGGGGGGCATTTATACTTTGTACTGTGTGTATAAAGGTGACTTTTTGTGTTTGCAGTGGTGGTGGCGGCGGCGGCGGCGGAGGTGGTGGTGGTGGTGGTGGTGGAGGTGGTAGTTCATCACGACGATTTTCTAGGGAGTACGACAGGGGCTATGATAGAGGGTACGATCGAGGTTATGATCGCGACTACGATCGCTACGAAGAGCGAGATTACCGATCGTACAGGTACAGCAGTCTCATAAAACCACAAGTAGATTTTCTTGTGTTTTGTTCAGTACCTCTAAAATTCATGAAGACTAACTGTCAATTTTAAAACAGACGCAGATCACCGTCGCCATATTACAGCAGAGGTTACCGCTCACGATCTCGATCCTACTCACCACGTATGTATAAAAGAAACATTTTATATTTGGATTATAAATAGTAAATGTTAGTTTATGGTTAACAAGGACAAATCATCTATAATATATACTTGCTTATTATATAACTTGTGCAATGATTGAGGCTGTATTTTTTTAAGCAAATTAGATACTTATTTTTTGGGGTAAATGTGTAGTTCTTGGTGCATATGCTCCATGCAGGCTGAGTTTCTCAAAAACTGGCCTATGTAAATTGAGAGGGGGTGAATCTGTCACCAAATGAGCCATTTTATGGTGGCCTGAGATGCCCTTAAAAAGGGAGCTACAAGCTAAAACTTGTGAGGTAACATTAAAGACTTGATACCTTATTGGATGTATTTTCTTCACTAGAAAATGATTTCATCTAAAGGATTGAATATGGCCTTGAATTTACAAGTAACTCCATGTGGGTTCAGTGTTTTGCTGTCAGAAGGCAAAACATGGAAGAGTAGCAGCAGCAGTGCTACCAGGGCCTATAGTGGGGCAGTTACAGGTCCAGTTCCCCTGGTGGCTGAAAATTAGTATTGCTTCCATTTATTAGAGTTGATTTGATAATGGGATGCATTTTAAAGCTCTTTTTTTACCCCCTTACCTGAGCATTTGGTGTCTTTTTCTTAATCTATGCTTTTTTTTTTTCTTTTTTCTTTCAGGTCACTACTAGGCAACGAGGATCATCAACAGTGGTGGTGTTAACTTCCCAATGCTTTTTTTTTTCTCCATTTCTGTGTGTGAAAGGGACTTTTGCATGTGTTAATCTGTAAAAACGTTTTATTTTTATCTGCAACAATGTCAAAGCCAGTGCTAAGTTTTTAAGTTTGAATTAATCATAGAGGTCCAAAGTTTTTTTTTTTTTTTTTTTTTTTTTCTTTCATTCTTCTCAGTTGTGTTCTTTTCCTGAACATAATTCTGTATGTCAACTCAAGAAAAAAAGTCTTTTAAAATAATTGGAACAATAAATGCATTGCTTTAATTGACATGTTTTTAATCTTAATAGGATTTTTGTGTGTGTGGGGGGGTTATGTTTCCTTTTTAGTTTTTGTTCCATAGAGATTGCTTCTTTGAAAGTAGGAAAGGGGATTATGTGGTTGAAGAAATGCCCAACGGCTGTGTATTTTTGAATCATGCACCCTCCTTAGCTAAAATTCCCTACGCTGGAAACGCCTCCACTGGTAATTTTGTAAATTAAAACCGAATTAAATGTAATTTACATGTCCAGCAGAAGTTCTGCGACCAGAGCATCTGTTTTCAGACCCTGTTGCTGCTTTTGAGGGCACACCATCTTTGAAAAGAGTCTCCTAAACACACTTCCAGCTTTTAATTGTCATTACACTGTCATAAGCAACAAAATGAACTCTGCATTTAAGCCATCCCTTGGGGGAACAGTGGGCTGCCATTGTGCAGTTCCCGGGGAGCATCGTGTGGTTAAGGGTCTTGCTCAGAAACCCAGAGTGCAAGAGTCCATCAGTAAAGTCATTTTAGATGAATCTCGACACTTAATTTCTGGGGTAAATCCACTTTCATACCTTTTACCTTCCAAATAGTAAATGTGGCATCTGTCTTTGCTTGATTGTTACTAATTATCTGCTGTATATATGCAATAAAAACACATTGGCAAATTGTGTCATCGATAAGGTATTGTGGACTATGTATAAATGACATATCCAATGTATATTTATATCGAAATGTTTAAGGGTATGAGTTTAACCTATGTAGGTTCTACTACTAATAATTCCTAAAAATCCTGTCTAAAGAGGAAGGCTGTAGTTTTAACTCAGAATCACTTGTAACACCATAGACTTAAGGATAAAAGTTAGATTTCCAACAATTTTCTTAAAATATCTAATAACAGGTTATGGGGCAGTTTGTTTTTAATCTTTTTTGTTTTTATATCTTGTAAAAAAAAAAAACTCCCAAAATGTACGTATGTATGTTTACAGGAATCTACCAAGAATGCAGTTTCCAGGGTGCAAAATAATAAAAAACAATATATATATTTTAATCTATTAGGCGTTTCATCCAAATAACATTGTCAGGTGGTAATGATTTGTAAAGGACAACGCTTTGTTGCTCAGTTCTGATTTATATTTTTAAAATATTTTAATCAAAGTAAAGAAAGTAGATGATAAAGCTTTGCCAAGATGATCTTTCCTGTTATGGTGGATGCAAAGCAGCTTTAAGGTGCATACTACCACCACCTACTGGACATGAGCGTATAGCAACATTACAGTGAGCCGTATAGTTTCAGCAGATAAAAAAGATGGAGCCTTCCTCTGACGTGGGGTCCCAGATGCCACTTTGACCAATCAGATACGTTTGCGTCATGCCACTTCCGCTCAACTCAGACCTGCCTTTCCAGTGGAGTGCCTGGTGTGATCGGACAGCAGGAAAGCTAAAACCACGTAGGAAAAGGGACTAAAGGTATCATGCATGTTGTTTTCTCTGCCAAACTTTTTTTCCGGGATGTTTTAACTGACCTAAATGAATCCCTGGACGTTTATTTATCCGTTGCTGTCGTATACTTTGGGTGGTTCCAGTTAGCCACCTGCTAACGCCTAGCATGCAGTGTTTGAATGGGCATATAGGAGTATTGCTGCCTCAACACGTTTCCCCCATGGCTTTTATAGAACAATCCTGGCTTGTCTTGTAAACATATAAATGGTTTAGTTGTTCTATGCAGAATCTGATCATAAAACCCAGTATGTAAAGTATGTTTAATTGTTGAATATTTCTCTTTTTAAACCTTAGATGCCTCCAAAAAAGACAGAAGCTCCAAAACAGCCTCCACTAATTGGCCGATTTGGAACATCCCTGAAAATTGGCATTGTTGGGTTGCCAAATGTCGGGTAAAAAATACACCTTGCTGATTATGGAAATAATTTTTGAGTCATAACCAACATAATTGCTGCGGTATTGCTGATACTTTTCTGTCTTTGTAGGAAATCTACATTTTTTAATGTGCTGACCAAAAGCCAAGCTGCTGCAGATAACTTCCCCTTCTGCACCATTGACCCGAATGAGAGCAGGGTGCCAGTTCCTGATGAGCGCTTTGACTACTTGTGCCAGTACCACAAGCCAGCAAGGTTTGTTACAGCTGTTCAGTGATCATCATTATTACAGGCTTCCATTTGGACCAATCACAGCTGTAATATCCGGATTTGCAGTAAACCAAGCAGATCAAAAGAAGAGGATACATGAGTTTTCTGGAAAATGGTTCATGTTCTGTCAGGTTAGAGGAAAAACATGTGTAGTTTAAAGTATAGCCATAGATGAAAAATTAGATTCAGTTTTGGACTTTTAGTTGATCATTCTATTGTAATACGCTTCATCTAAACTATTGCATATTCAGGGTCGTTGCCCTTTGGTTACCATTTTGTGGCAGATGTTCTGCCAGGATTGCCCTTTAAATAGCTTCATCCATTAAAGAAAGAAGCGCCGAGGATACATTCAGCAAATGATGCCAGAACCTGTTTTAAGGAAAAATTCCAATCATTTTACACACAATTTGTACCAAAACCTTCCAAGTGCTTAAACACATGGCAATAGTGATGTTGCATCATGAAGCAATGCCAAACTGTATTGATACTGTTATATTGATTACTGACTCCTGCTGGACCTATTCAATCCCTCCAGGCAGCCTGTTTGACAGACAACTGTCACTGACTTGATGACGATAATATATTAAGTCATTTAAGTCATCATATCTTGCATTGTATTGTCTTTAATGACATATAAATATTACATGATGTGAACATGCATCCAAAAGTGAACATGCTTTGAGTGAAGATGTTTGTGGAGGAGGATTAATTTATTTATTTTATAGACTCTAATAAAAAAAAAATGAAGATACAAAAAAGCTTTTTTAACATCTTGAAATTTAGTCTGTCACAGTTTATAGATACTTCTCCAGCTGCAGAAAGAGTGCAGTTCAGACAAATTCTAAAGAAGGGCTTTGGTTGTCCTAGTATCTCATAGGATCCTGGTACCTGGTAATATTGGTCTATTCCGACTATCTGTTGATCTCCTGGATGGCATCAGCTGTGGCACTTTTGGTCTGCCTGCCCAATTTGATGTTGAGATTAAAAGGATATCTAGAAAAACAACAAATAAGCCTGCCTACATAATTTCCAAAACAAAGACAAACCGATAATGCTAACATCTCCGCAGTGAGTGCAGGCAGCTGTTGTGAAGACGACCCCGACTGGAACTAATTTACAATAACAGAAAATATTAAATACATTTTAATTCAGATAGGAAACTGAAAGGAAAAGGAAGACACAATAAGGTAACAAATTTCTAATTTTCCCGTATAAGATCAAAATGGTCCCATAGGACTGAAACCTTTCTTTGACTTGTGGCTGCTCCATAATTCTTGGTGAAGGTCTTTTTGGCTGTTGCATCCCGTTAACAGGTATGCTGCCTTTTAAACATCGGTTCTAAACAGCTTTTGTATTTTCATGTTAACGTTTACCGACACCGGGTTTTACTGGATAGATGCATAAAAGTTGCTGGACCCATTACAACCAGGCATCTACTATCACCCAAGGGTGCCGTACAGCTGTTGCTAAACTTTAAATGAATGAAGGAAAACTTAAACAGCCATGCTTCCATCTTTTTAATCACCCGTATGAAACTATTGAATCTAACATGACAAAGGCTGGAAAAGATGGAATGCATTGTTTATAGCACTGTCCAAATGAGTCCTTTTTTATTTTTTGTCTCTTCAGTAAAGTTCCTGCTTTCCTTAATGTGGTGGACATTGCTGGTCTGGTGAAGGGAGCTCATACAGGCCAAGGACTTGGAAATGCATTCCTCTCTCATATCAGTGCCTGCGATGCCATTTTCCATATGACCCGTGAGTAACTTGTAGCAAAACACATTTAGGGAAAGGGGAATATGCTTCCCTGTCAAACAAAACAAGTTTGATAATTTTCTTTTTTTTTTTATTGTTTTATGTAAGAGAGACTTTTGGTATGTTTAAGGTGCTTTCGATGATGAAGACATCACTCATGTGGAAGGCAACGTCGACCCAGTGAGAGACATAGAGATCATCCATGAGGAGCTGCGGCTAAAAGACGAGGAAATGATCGGCCCGATCATAGATAAGCTGGAGAAAACCGCCGTCAGAGGAGGAGACAAAAAACTAAAACCTGAATATGTAAGAAATTCTGATTTACGGTTACATTTAATATTCAGGTTGATTTCAGTGCATTTTAACACCAGTTGACTGATTGTTCCCTCAGGATATTATGATGAAAGTAAAGAACTGGGTTGTGGAAGAGAAGAAACATGTCCGATTTTACCACGAATGGAACGACAAAGAGGTATTAACCCGCATGCTTGATATACTAGAATTAATTAAGAAACATTTCTGAGTTATTAAATATTTTTTGTTATTGCTCTCTGCAGATTGAGGTGCTGAACAAATACTTGTTTCTGACATCAAAGCCCATGATTTACCTGGTTAATCTTTCGGAGAGGGATTACATCAGAAAAAAGAACAAGTGGTATTTTACTTTTTTTTTTTTTTTTTTGCTTTCCTCTCCAACTCGTTTCTAAATGTCTATCGAAATATAACTCCATAATTTAATCACACGTCGTCTTCTGATTTGAGGTTGGCAAAAATCAAAGAGTGGGTAGACGCCCACGATCCTGGTGCCGTGGTGATTCCACTGAGTGGAGCGCTGGAGGCTAAACTTCAGGAGATGGAAGAGGAGGAGAGGAATAAATACTGCGAAGAACAGAAAACGCAGAGGTCAGACTAATACCACCACCTGTGGGTTTTGGTATTCGCTCTCTGCAGCGTCTCATCAAAAAGTAATGCTTAATATTTATCTTCTGCTCTGAAACCAAAAGCTGTGTTTACATGGATCAGTCTGAAGAATGGGATTAAGACTGTGTGATTCTAACAGGATTGGAATGAGATGAGAATCTGACTGATGGGCTGGTTTGTCCCAATTGGCAGTATGATCAGCATGAATATAAACACTTATCACGATCAAATTCATTTTAATGAGGCGAGCTCACCTGCATCAGCATGGTGTCTCTGCTTTGAGTGTTTAGATGCTACAAGAATATAACAAATGGAACAAATATAAATCTGGGCCAATTACTTAAAAAAGGAAAACCAAAAATCTTTCAGAGTACACATTGGCTTCTCATTTTCAAAGTGTTATTCACCAGTCGCATATAAAAATCTGATTGAATGTATTCCCTTTTTTTTGTCGACAAAATCCACAAAAAAAAGCTGTCAGTGTTAATGCATTATTGGTTAATTAAAAAGAATCCATAACTTTTTTGTTTTAGATTTAATTTCCGACGCGTCCCTTTAACTAATCTGTAGATGGCCCTCTTTTGCCATTTTATTGAAGTGGTAAAAGATGGTGGATGAAAGAAAGTAAAGCCCATTTAACTTTGAAAAAAAAAAAAAAAAATATTTAGTTGGTGGAGTTGCTCTTACACCAGCTTTTTGTACCTCTGGACCAGAAGCCGTAGAACTTGATGGTTTCATAACAACCAGATGAAACCCGGAAGCGCAGCTGCTGAAAAGTAACGATGATGAATGGATAAAACTTTCATTATGGAGACTGAGGTGCACCAGTTTTTTGTAGCTCTAATCCTTTTTTTTTTCTATATGGTTTGCATGTAAAACTATTGGCAAATGCAAACGATAGTGTTTGAAAATGAAGCGCAGCTGCAGCCTAAACATAACACAGGAGATGCTGAATGGTGATATCTACCTGAATCAGGAAACGATGCAGAATCGACATGTAATTTATGCTTGTACTGAATAATTATACTATTGCACCAGAGTACGCTTGTTTTCAGCAGATATGTTTATATCCTTTCACTTCTGTACACAGCACATCCATTTTAGCACATTCATATCTGTATAATTCAGCACACTAATTATATTAAGTACATAAATGAGGAAGTTCTATAAGAAGAACCTGCAAAGGGCTCTAGGAAGGGGCCCCAGATTTTTTCAGACTTTGTTTTATTATAACAAAATAGTTTCTTTTCAGGTTTGCAGTAAGATACAATACAAGCTCTTTGATCCAGTGTCTTACTGATTGTGAATTTTCAGATTTCCGGTTAACCAGGATACATTTCTTCACTGCAGCGTTGTAAAATACATTATTGGGCCGGTGTCCCAGAGAATCCATAGTGTTCAGTTTTCACTCCTGTCACCCTCGAAGTTATCAGAATGACACACAAACCTTTGTTTTTAACTAAAAAAGGTCAGAAAATAGATTCTATAGTCATTTGATTCCCATTGAAGACTGGTTCGGTATTCAGCTTAGAACTGCCTTGATATGCAGACTAACAGTATGTCAGACATGCAATTCCAACAGTCGCAGTTAACTTCATTTAAAAAATGAATCGTTTGACAGCCCTACCAATAAAGTAACTTGCAGACAAATTCATAGTTGTATTTTGTTGTGATAGTATTCATCTTTGTTTTTGTTTGTTTAGTGTTCTGACCAAAATAATAAAGACGGGCTACTCGGCACTACAGCTGGAGTACTTCTTCACAGCCGGGCCAGATGAGGTCCGAGCTTGGACCATCAGGGTGAGTGCTATGATTCTCATATTTACAGACCTATTTGGAAATATCCTAGTGTCCTCATTTCCTTGTTCTCTGTCGAACTTCTCCCGATTCATTTTTCTCCATCTTTCCTTGTGTCCCTTCTCCTTTTATTTCTCTGATTCCTTATTCTGACTTTTTTCTTTTCTCCTATCTAACTTTCATTTGTTCCTTTCACCCAGATTTTGGTGGCATACAGCCTAAATCCTCTAATATGTACTATAAATATGGTGAACTCTGGTATTGTGTGTGTCGAAATGAAAGTTAAGTTAGAATTTAGAGTTGCTAATCTGGGTAGGTTTGAGGTTTTTAAATACACTATATTGCCAAAAGTATTTGCTCACCTGCCTTGACTCACATATGAGCTTAAGTGACATCCCGTTCCTAATCCATAGGGTTCAATATGACGTCGGTCCACCCTTTGCAGCTAGAACAGCTTCAACTCTTCTGGGAAGGCTGTCCACAAGGTTTAGGAGTGTGTTTATGGGAATTTTTGACCATTCTTCCAGAAGCGCATTTGTGAGGTCGCACACTGATGTTGGACGAGAAGGCCTGGCTCTCAGTCTCCGCTCTAATTCATCCCAAAGGTGTTCTATCGGGTTGAGGTCAGGACTCTGTGCAGGCCAGTCAAGTTCATCCACACCAGACTCTGTCATCCATGTCTTTATGGACCTTGCTTTGTGCACTGGTGCACAGTCATGTTGGAAGAGGAAGGGGCCAGCTCCAAACTGTTCCCACAAAGTTGGGAGCATGGAATTGTCCAAAATGTCTTGGTATGCTGAAGCATTCAGAGTTCCTTTCACTGGAACTAAGGGGCCAAGCCCAGCTCCTGAAAAACAACTCCACACCATAATCCCCCCTCCACCAAACTTTACACTTGGCACAATGCAGTCAGACAAGTACCGTTCTCCTGGCAACCGCCAAACCCAGACCCGTCCATCAGATTGCCAGATGGAGAAGCGCGATTCGTCACTCCAGAGAACGCGTCTCCACTGCTCTAGAGTCCAGTGGCGGCGTGCTTTACACCACCGCATCCGACGCTTTGCATTGCACTTGGTGATGTATGGCTTGGATGCAGCTGCTCGACCATGAAACCCATTCCATGAAGCTCTCTGCGCACTGTTCTTGAGCTAATCTGAAGGCCACATGAAGTTTGGAGGTCTGTAGTGATTGACTCTGCAGAAAGTTGGCGACCTCTTCGCATTATGCGCTTCAGCATCCGCTGACCCCGCTCCGTCAGTTTACGTGGCCTACCACTTCGTGGCTGAGTTGCTGTCGTTCCCAAACACTTCCATTTTCTTATAATACAGCTGACAGTTGACTGTGGAATATTTAGGAGCGAGGAAATTTCACGACTGGATTTGTTGCACAGGTGGCATCCTATCACAGTTCCACGCTGGAATTCACTGAGCTCCTGAGAGCGACCCATTCTTTCACAAATGTTTGTAAAAACAGTCTGCATGCCTAGGTGCTTGAATTTATACACCTGTGGCCATGGAAGTGATTGGAACACCTGATTCCAATAATTTGGATGGGTGAGCAAATACTTTTGGCAATATAGTGTATGTCAGAACCCCAAGTTAATTTGAGATTTCCTCTTGCTGTTTTACTCCCAACAGAAAGGAGCCAAAGCTCCTCAAGCTGCAGGGAAAATCCACACGGACTTTGAGAAAGGCTTCATCATGGCGGAGGTGATGAAGTACAGTGACTTCAAAGAGGAGGGCAGCGAGAGTGCAGCTAAGGCAAGTATAGCTGCAACACGGGATATATATATATATATATATATATATATATATATATATATATATATATATATATATATATATATATATATATATATATACACACATTTTATTTTTTTTCCATTCATGGCCACTGTGTTACTCAAAACATTCTCTCTTGATTTCATCTATTTTTTTCTCAGGCTGCTGGAAAATACAGACAACAGGGCAGAAACTATGTTGTGGAGGATGGTGACATTATCTTTTTCAAATTCAACACACCAAACGCACCCAAAAAGAAATAAAGGGACCAGATCACCGTCAGAGGAGTGTCTCAGTTGGGCTTCAGAGATCTGCACCGTCAGCTGGTTTTTAAAGTTTTTCTTTAAGACCTAAAATCAAACATTGTGCAAAATTATACCATTTAGTATAATCCCAAAAAAGGCATGTATTTACATCTTAAGCTAATCACTTGTTTGGATAATCTTCATCCAGCCTAGAAAGAGTTCAGCTATTTTTTTTTTTTTTTCTTTTTTTTTTCATGATGGGAAGTTGTGACTAAACCTAAATGCACCAGAAAGCAACTTAGCATTTCCCTTGTAATGATGCTGACATTTTAACATACAGAAGTCTTTTATTAAAATATATATTCAGTTTTATGTCATTATAATTGACCATTTAAATTCCAAAGGTTTGGTTACTTTACTGCTTTCAGTTAAACTTCAAGTTCAGCAGCATTCCTGTGGTTCATTAGACAACAAACAAGACTTCTTCCCTTAATAACTTCTTTGTTATCATTGAGAAAGGTTTTTTTATGGCATAGTTTTCTCCTAAAAACAAACAAACCTCTTTATTTATGTATAAAAGGAAAGTGAAAGCCATCATCCGGTGCAGAACGGAGCTGGGAAACAGAGGGATGTGAAGAGACAACTGATGATGCCTGATCAAATGATGAATTTTTGCTACATTTTTTGGCTTTTACTGACTCGCTGTGGCCTGGGTATAAAATAATAAAAACACTTCACCATGTATCCTTTGACAGAGCGTCACGCATCTGCTGGACTGAGCAGCACCTGGTTTATCCTTGTACCACATTGTCTTCAACCCCTCATTAGACATTGTGTCCTAAAGGAGAAATAATTAAATGGAAGTTGCATTTACATAAGAAATGTTGCCCCCATAAGTATTGTCAGTAAAATAAAATAAAAAAATCTGTTTTTGTTTTTTTTTTCCCACACGGTAGAAAATCTAAATAATGAATTTGAGTGAAACTCATATTAATATATCTGTATTAACGCTGCATAGACTCATCACCAAAGTTGCCACCAAGCTTTAATACATTCTGTTCCTGTGGATTAAAATCATTTTATTGATGACCTGCTGGAGTGGCCATGATTTTCCTCATGCCTGTCCCCTCCCCCACCTCTTTCTGCTAAATACCAATCTGCAGGTTAAAGGATAACAGCTTTTATTTTTTAACTTGGATCTTTTTGTTGGTAAATCCTTGGTACAAAGCCAGCTTCGCAAATCTATCTCAATTGAGCCAATTTTGATCAGATTTTAAATGCAATAAAAAGGTTATCTTATTACAACATAATTCCTGTTAGGTTGTCTCAAACATTTTTCAAAACAAAAATGTTTGAGGCAAAACGTATTTGCTATAAGGGTAAGTACAGGTGCTGGTCATAAAATTAGAATATCATGAAAAAGTAGATTGATTTCAGTAATTCCATTTAAAAAGTGAAACTTGTATATTATATTCATACATTACATACAAACTCATATATTTCAGATGTTTATTTTGTTTAATTTTGATGATTACAAATGACAACAAATGAAAATCTCAAATTCATCATATCAGAAAATTAGAATATTGTGAAAAGGTTCAAAATTGATGGCCCCTGGTGCCACACTCTAATCAGCTAATTAACTCAAACCACCTGCAAAAGCCTTTAAATGGTCTTTCAGTCTAGTTCTATAGGCTACACAATCATGGGGAAGACTGCTGACTTGACAGTTGTCCAAAAGACGACCATCGACACCTTGCACAAGGAGGGCAAGACACAAAAGGTCATCGCTAAACAGGCTGGCTGTTCACAGAGCTCAGTGTCCAAGCACATTAATAGAGAGGCGAAGGGAAGGAAAAGATGTGGTCGAAAAAAGTGTACAAGCAAGAGAGATAACCGCACCCTGGAGAGGATTGTGAAACAAAACCCATTCAAAAATGTGGGGGAGATTCACAAAGAGTGGACTGCAGCTGGAGTGAGTGCTTCAAGAACCACCACACACAGACGTATGAAAGACATGGGTTTCTGCTGTCGCATTCCTTGTGTCAAGCCACTCTTGAACCACAGACAGCGTCAGAAGCGTCTTGCCTGGGCTAAAGAGAAACAGGACTGGACTGCTGGTGAGTGGTCCAAAGTCATGTGCTCTGATGAAAGTAAATTTTGCATTTCCTTTGGAAATCAAGGTCCCAGAGTCTGGAGGAAAAGAAGAGAGGCACTTCATCCACGTTGCTTGAAGTCCAGTGTAAAGTTTCCACAGTCAGTGATGGTTTGGGGTGCCATGTCATCTGCTGGTGTTGGTCCATTGTGTTTTCTGAGGTCCAGGGTCAACGCAGCCACATACCAGGAAGTTTTAGAGCACTTCATGCTTCCTGCAGCTGACCAACTTTTTGGAGATGCAGATTTCATTTTCCAACAGGACTTGGCACCTGCACACAGTGCCAAAGCTACCAGTACCTGGTTGAAGGACCATGGTATCCCTGTTCTTAATTGGCCAGCAAACTCTCCTGACCTTAACCCCATAGAAAATCTATGGGGTATTGTGAAGAAGAAGATGCAATACACCAGACCCAACAATTCAGAAGAGCTAAAAGCCACTATTAGAGCAACCTGGGCTATCATAACACCTGAGCAGTGCCACAGACTGATCGACTCCATGCCACGCCGCATTGCTGCAGTAATACAGGCCAAAGGAGGCCCAACTAAATACTGAGTGCTGTACATGCTCATACTTTTCATGTTCATACTTTTCAGTTGGCCAACATTTCTATAAATCCTTTGTTTTTATTGGTCTTCAGTAATATTCTAATTTTCTGATATGATGAATTTGAGATTTTCATTTGTTGTCATTTGTAATCATCAAAATTAAACAAAACATCTGAAATATATGAGTTTGTATGTAATGTATGAATATAATATACAAGTTTCACTTTTTAAATGGAATTACTGAAATCAATCTACTTTTTCATGATATTCTAATTTTATGACCAGCACCTGTATACAAGTTTAATTTTGGCTTGGAGACAAATGATGTGGCAAAACCCCTGTATACATTTGTGGTAAACAAATTGACAAACTTGATGTATCTGGCTTATTTTCCAGCCTAAAGGGTTGAAATCTGGTAAATTTTCAATTTTAACCTAAACTGTGGGGAGTGAAATCAGTGATAAAGTAGCTGACTAAAGATTAATAATGTCTTACCACACATTAAAAATCAGTTTCCTTATTGTTGTCCATGAATTTTAAAGTTTTAGAAATAAGATTAAAAGAAATACAACTCTTCCTGATTAAATTTTCTCCATACTACCTTGTATCCCTTCTCCTCTTATTTATCTCTTTTAATTCCTTTTTTTTTGTCTCTCTACTTTTTCCTTATCTCCTATCTCACTTTGAATCATTCCTTTCACCCAGATTGTGGTGGCATACAGCCTACATCCTTTAATGTGTACTATATGTTTTCTTTAATCGTATGAGAACTGTCAAATATCTCATCGGCAGTATGAACTCTGAGCTGGACTTTGGGTTCTTTCTGCATTGAGCTTGCTTGTTCTCCCCATGCATGCAAAACTGGCTCCTTCCTCTCAACTTCCAAAAATATGAATGTTGGACCGATCTAACAGTATTATAAGTACATATATGGTTGGATGTCTACCCTGATAAACTAGGGACCTGTCCAGGACCTACCCCACATAGCCTGATGGAGATGGGCACTAGACCCCCCTTTGTTACCCTGATGGACAGAAGATGAATGAATGAAATCTAAACGATGTGCATATGAAATGAAGGACAAAACTGTTTATATATTTGGGTATAATGGCAAAAAACAAGTATGATGTAATAGCAAATCGTATATAAAAAAGAAAAATGTAAAGGATGAGCTGTATAGTAGAAAAATAATTCAACTTTATTGATCTCACACTGGAGAAATGTACTTCTGCATTTAACCCATCCCCTTGGGGAGCAGTGTGGGGTTAAGGGTCTTGTTCAGGGACTTAGAGTGCACATTTAATAGCTAAAAGTACTATGAAGTTATAAGAAAGATGAAGTCCTATTGTAAAATAATAATAAAAAAAGATCTAGTTTGGATTCATAGTCCTGCTTTTTCTGGTTTTATGACAGGGTTAAGGAAAACATACAAAGGTTTACCTACTCTATCCGTTTAAACAGGCTATTTTGCTTCTTTAACATTTGACATTCAATCTGGATTTTTTTAGGGGGGGAAATGATTATTTTCTGATAGATTGATTCAAGGCTGAATTTGTTTAAAACTTTAAACAAAATACTATCAGTGAAGTTTGTTTCAAATTTTATAGTGGAAGCGCAATACTATACATGAAAAACGGGGGAAACATTTTTTAATCAACCTGAAGTGCTTTAACAGTGAATTTATAAAGTAACGATTTCATCAACTACATTCCGCTCGACAAAACAGGAAACATCCATGCTACAAAAAACTGGATTAGCATCCTTCTCAGCCAATCAGCTTTCTCGACATTCCTGCCTGGCCAATCACGTTCCCCGACATTCCTGCGGAGCCTATCACATCAAGGAAGAAGGGCGGGCCCTCTTGTAATGTGATCGACGTCGAGCTTTCCCGCACCGTCAATCAAAAATAGAAAAAAATCGACCCGATTTCAACGATCAACACTAGCCCGCCTTTGATAAAATAATCATGTTAGGAGTTTGGTTGGTCTGGTAATCCTCTATATTTACGCTATGACTAAAACGTAAACGTCTAGCGCATCGAATCGGCAGCTAATCGGTGAGTTTGTGAGAGCAGCAGCGAAGAGAGCTTCGTCTTTTTGTCGTTAGCTCCTACGCTAACAAGCTGGATATGGTTAGCTAACCTAGCTTGCTGGCTACCTCTCGGAGTTGACAAAGTAAAAAACTGTCGTTCTGGGCCCGAATGCTGCTGGGATCTATGCCGCAGAATTGAATTTCACAGACGGCAGAGCGGAGAGTGGGGATGCTTTGCGGGATTTTCTGGCAGGCAGGAGTTGAAGATTGCAGACTTTTTCTCGGTTTCCCCCTCTCTCCCTGCTAGCGCCAGAGCGGTCTCTCAAACAAGGAGAAATGGCGTCCGCGGACGTGGACAGCAGTCAGAGCGAGTTCCTGCAAGCTGGCGGTGCGGCCGAAACACAGGTATCCAGCACATTTCCCACCTCCCTGCCGCTTTCCAATTCTGGTTGTGGTTTTTTAAGAGCTTGAAGTTCACACGTTTTAAATTTTTGATGGCATTGGGTGAAAGCCGTACACTTCCTGTGTTCCCCTCAATAACGGCCACCCACTTACCCCCTTTAAAACCCGCCCATAGTGGGTAGGACGCTAAAGTCGGTTACTTCCAGATAGCCTGATGTACCTTAGGCTTCGGAGGATGCGTCCATAGCTAAATGTGTGTCTGGAGAAGTTGCTATAATCATAACAATATGGTTCAGTTGGCTTGCAACAGCCTCCCATCCCCCACCCTTTCCTGAGCCTCTCCTCGCCTGCCTCCTGACTCCGTTTACTTCCCATCAGTCAGATCTGCACGATCTTTCACTTTTTGCTTTAATCTATCTCTTTACATTGAACACTTTTCTATTTTATAACTTAATCGAATGGTTATGGTTATTTCCTGCTGCTTTGATGTGATCCGAGGTGTCTTTTTGAGCTTGGTGTCCTGATTTGATTGGGAATTGGTTGCATTGCCTGGAACTGTTACACGTTTCTTTGACTGGTAAATATGTAAGTTAAGGCCTTACAGGGTCACTTGTTTTTTGTTAGTTTTTTTTTATTGGGGGGATCACTGGTTTTCAGCCACATCTCTCTACTTTGGCTCTGCCAGTATTGATCTGCTACAGTTTGTTTCTACTGTCTGTTTTAGTCCTTTACTTTGACTGGGCCATTTTAACACATGCATATGTTGATCCGTCCCTTTGATTGTCGGTTGATTAGTCCTTTTAGTCTTTTTGTATCCTAAACCATATCTTGCATTTAGCTCTGTTCATCTTCCCATTATCATCTATGGATGATCTATCCATAACTGATATCCTTCCACAAGTTTTCCTGCCCAGAGGCCCGTCCTCTATATGTTTGCTGTCTCTCCTACACATGAGAGCTTAGATGTCCTGATTGAATCGTGGCTAACTACAGACATGGACAGCCGCTTACGCCTTTTGTTTTTTTCACCCTGTCCTTACATCGCTTGTGGCAGACTGGGCAAAGGGACTCTTCTAATGGCCATCTTCCAATAATGGCTTTCCATAAAGGTCTCATTTGTGGAGTGTGTAACTAATAGTCCTGGTTGCTGATTCTTTGGTTCTCATCAGTTGTTTCAGAGTTATCAGGTGCATCTTGGCTTTCTTTATGATTTACTTCTCTTTTTGTCAGAGGATGGCAGTGATGTGGTAGCTGGTGGTTTAAAGTTGTTCTCTGCTCTGCCCATTTTCCAGATCATTGATTGAACGATGCTTTTTCACACCTGCATCCTGTTTTTCTGTGTCTCTTGCTCTTGGTGATTGTTTTGATTGTTTACTTCTTTCTCTTCCAACTTGCATCTGAGCTGTTCACAGATCTATTCCTGTTGAATCCAAAGATTTTATTTTATTTAGAGAAGGATTTCATGAAAATAAATAAGAAAACAGTGCAACTTTTTCAATTTCAGTTTATTAACTATGTTTGTTGTGAAGAAGTCTAAATGCTTTTTTACGTACATGTTCCCCTCTGCTAGATTACCAAATACTAAATCACCTCCTGTACTTCTGCTGATGACAAACAGCTTTATATTTCTGTGTTGCCTCATGACTGCCACCCAAAGCATCTATGGGATCAAACAACACTGAAGTGATTGTCTTTGGCCACAAAGTGCTTTCACTTTTTAGATTAGGTCTCAAATACGTTTGCTGATATTTAAATGTTTGCTAATATGAGCGCTGCTTCTGCTCCCAGACAACAGACATGTCAGCTATTCAGTTGACGAGCTCAGACCGATGGGAGGTGCTGACCCCCGTCTCGGCTGCAAAGGAAGACCAAGGCGTCGTTCACATTCCAAACTCGGGGATTGTCACATCTAACGGGCAGTACGTTCTTCCAATCGGGAGTCTTCCCAGCCAGCCCATTTACGTCACAGCATCTGGGAGCGAAGCCACGGCTAACGGAGTGGCCGGCATTCAGTACCAGGTAATAAAAGTGGCAGGGAAGCGTCAGTAAAGTTTGCCCAAATAATTTTCGTGCTCACCGACGTCGCTTTGCTTTTATAGGTCATTCCCCAAATTCAAAATGCAGATGGGACACTCACAGGATTCCCAACACAAGGACTGGATGACGGCACGGGCCAGATTCAACTTCTCCAAGATGGCAACCAGGGCAATATAGGAATCAGCTGCTCCACGACAGCTGCTACAGACCTCCTCACGCAGGCGGGCCAGGTTCAGTCCATCCAGGGCGTCTCCTTGGCCGGAGGCTCGGCGTACGCCGGCACTGTCCCTGTAGGGCTTCCTGGCAACATCACCTTTGTCCCCATAAACAGCGTGGATCTGGAGTCCCTTGGGTTGACTGGGGCTCAGACAGTACCAATCGCCACAGGGGTAACGCCGGAGGGCCAGCTGATCATGAGCAGCCAGCCCCTGGAGAACCAGAGCCAGGATGGCAACAACAAACAGTCCCTGGTGACAGTGAGCGACAGCAACAACCAGGATATCTACGTGCCAACCACTTCCTCCTCTTCCTCCAACACCTCACAGCTCCCAGCAACCATCGATGGGACGGGGGTTCTCACTCAGGCCACAGCTGTGTCTGCGGGAGTGTCTGATCCATCCTCCACGGAAAACTACAACTCCCATAACCACCTACAGCAAATCCAGGTCAGTAAGCAGCAGACATAATCTAGCAAAAATCTAAACTTTTAGTCAAATCTGTCAGAATGACCGATCCCTGTAAATCAAACTGACGGATGATGTGACCTCAGTGTACAGCTGATCTATAAAGGTTTATTTACTAACCAGCCACAAAAGCCACCATCCCTGTAGTGAAACATGGTGGTGGAAGCATCATGGTGTGGGGATGCTCTTCCTCAGCAGGTCATGGTCAATAGAGGGAGTACCGTCTGATGCAATAACTCTTGGTTTGAATTCTTGGGGTGGTTCATTGTGATTCCGCTCCTCTTTGTGAAGGTGTCCTCCTCCAACGCCACCACCATCTCTCAGCCCATCCTGCAGCTGGCAGGCGACACTCAGGCCCAGGTGGCTCAGGGCCAGGACCTGACTGGAGGCGGTCAGACTCTGCAGAGTGTGCAGCTGGTGAACCCTGGTACCTTCCTGATCCAGGCTCAGACTGTCACCGCCACGGGGCAGATTCAGTGGCAGACCTTCCAGGTAGTGTTGTCCTGCTTCACGATGATCTGAGTTCTTTCACAATGTGAAACAATTTAAACGAGTTCTTTTCTTTTTTTCTTTTCCAGGTTCAAGGTGTCCAGTCGCTCCAGGGGCTCCAGATTCCCCAGGGACAGGGCCAGGGCCAGCAGTTGACGCTAGCACCCATCCAGACCCTCCCCTTGGGCCAGACTGGCCAGGTCAGCCTCCCTAACCTCCAGACAGTCACAGTGAACTCCGTAACACAAACTGGTGTCCAGTACACACAGGGAGAGGATGCAGGCAGTCCAGCTGGTAAAGCCACAGATTCCCAAACTTGAAATAGTTCCTTTTAGTCCCTCTCTGTCAGAGACTGTGACTCTTTCTCTGTGCATCCCGCCTCAGGCATCCAGATAAAAGAAGAGCCGGACTCTGAGGAGTGGCAGCTGAGCGGGGACTCCACACTGAACCCCAGCGACCTGAACAACCTCCGTGTCCAGATGGGAGACGAGGAGATGGAGGGAGCAGGCGCGGATGGCAAAAGGCTGCGCAGAGTGGCCTGTACTTGCCCCAACTGCAAGGAGTCTGGAGGGAGGTGGGTGTCTGATTCTCTAATATTTGTCTTTTCGGATTTTGTCATCTACCTTATTTCATTTTTATCCCTTCTGTTCCCATTTTTCTTGTCTTAACCTATTCATGTGCGTCCTTCCTTTGCCTGTCATTTATTCTTTATTCCTCCCTACCTTGTTTTTTTTTTCTCCTCTCCATCACTCCTTTACCTTTGTATCTTTCCTTTCTTTTATCTTTCCGTATATTTTCCCCTTTACGTTTACGGTTCTTTCAGTTGTGTTCCTTTTCCTATCAATCTCACGTAGCTTGTAATTCTTCTCTCTATATTATGTCGTCTTATTATTACCAGAACTCCCCATGATGATCTTTTACTGATTTCTTTTTGCGTCTGTCTGTCAGGGGCTCTGGCGTGGGCAAGAAGAAGCAGCACATCTGCCACATCGTCGGCTGCGGGAAAGTCTACGGGAAAACGTCCCACCTGAGAGCTCACCTGCGCTGGCACAGCGGAGAGAGGCCCTTTGTTTGCAACTGGATGTACTGTGGGAAGAGGTTCACCAGGAGCGACGAACTACAGAGACACAGGAGGACGCACACAGGCGAGTCTATCTTGGTTCCTCTGCAGGTTTTAGACTGCTGGGTTGGAGTTTGCAGATACCAGCCTTGGTTTTAGGGGTGTGTGATGCATCTAGGGATCTTTTCTGTAGAACTAGGGATTTCATGGATTCCTAGCGTGGGGTTAGGTTTTAATAGTCATTGTTCATTAATTGAACATCTTAAAAACTGATGGAAAGGTGAGAAACATGAAAGAAAAGGATAAAAAGAAGTTTTCAGATTCCATTAGGATCAGTAAATAATAACAATGTATGCGATATTCAGCATTAAGGTTTGTTATTTCTGCTCCACAATAAAGATTTTGGCGTTGATGTCCTTAAATTCTTCTGCCCTCTAGTGGTAGCAGCAGCACATTAAAATGTAGAAAGACGCTCATAAAGAAATGTTTTGCTAAAGAAATATTTGTGAGCGGGTTGAATGTTTAGACCTTTAGTTTCGTATAAATATACTTCTCTTTAATGTATATTTTAGTCTAGAATGAGGAGAAAGTATCAGCTCTTTAAAAGTAAAATCTAAAACATCAACTATTTCTTCGACTGTTAAAATAATTAGTTTCATTATAAGCTATTGCATATATTTAGCATTTTGATTTATCTATATGGAATAGGCAGCCTCTAAATCTATATTTGGTTATTTTGTGATTTTATTTTTTTTTGTAGCTCTGTGCTTTAGATAACAGTCTATCAAACATATTAAACAATTAGTTGCAAGCTGTTTCATTTAAATTAGCTTTAAAACATTACCTGGATTAAAATGGGGCTTTTCTCAAGTTTCCATGCTGCTGCTTTGCAAGTGGAGATATTTCCAAACAGAGAAGGATAACAAACCTTTTATTAGGTGGCTGAGGTGTATTGCTACCTTACATTAAAGCATGCATGTAATGTAAGGAAACCCCAGAATTAGCTTGCTAAGACTTGGTGGTTTGCTGAATACTAAAAACAAAAAACTTGTGATGGAGGTTCAGTTTGGCTGTCGATGCTTTTGTTTTGAAATTGCATACTATTGTCTTACCTGAATTCCACAGTTTATGTAGGTTGGTTACTGATATGAAGCTTTATTCTATAAACGGATTCCTCCTGTGTGTAGATATTTTTTTATATTTCATAAAAAAGATGTAGGTAAATATTTAGTTTTACAGTATATAATAATATATCTTCTGATTTTGAAAACATAAAATCTGATTTTTCTGGAAGGAATTTTAGAACGGATCGTTAAATACATTGAAATATGAATTTAATTGCATAAGTGTATTTTTAATATAAAATGTATGAAAGGCTTAAACTGTGATTAAGAAATGCATGGAGTAGTGTAAGTTATGTGAATACAAAATGTTGAGCAAACTGGGAGAATTAAACTCTGTAAACTGAGGTAACCTGACAAAAGGTGTGCATGGTCGCCCTGCAGGAGAGAAGAAGTTTGTGTGCTCGGAGTGCTCCAAGAGGTTCATGCGCAGCGACCACCTGGCCAAGCACATAAAGACTCATCAAAACAAAAAGGGCGCCGTGCCCACCTCCACGTCTCCGCCCACTGACACCGTCATCACCACGGACGGAACCACGCTCATCCTCCAGACCGCCTCCGCCCATGACCTCGTAGGCAATCAGGAGATCCCTCTGCAGCTGGTTACCGTGGCGCCCAGTGAGGTCCTGGAGTGAGTGATGGGGAGGGTGGGGCTTCTGACAACAGGCCAATTACAGGGACCTTTTGAGCTTCTCTTCCCCTCCAATTTTTTTTTTTTAAACATATGAATATATACATAAATATATATGACAAATATATATATTTTAAGTGAAATTTATCGACGTTATGTTTGTTTTTTGCAGTCTTTTTATAGGGGGGCAAAACATTAAATGTGGTTGCTATGTACACATGTAAACACATGACACCAATCATGAATTAACACTCAAGAACACAACGTGAAATGCCTTACTTTGTATGATACTCTTGTATAAATGCTGGAAGTGCATGCAAATGATGTGACGATAATGGATTTTAATGATTGAGGAGGAAGTCCTGAACCTTCATCTCTCTGAGATGATCAAGGAGTTTTCGTTATTTTAATTCTCCTTGAGGCAGGAGGGGTGCGAGTGAAACCCAGTGCTCCGTTTGGAAGCAGGTATAACACGTCGAGCTGCTGCCGGGACTGGATGCCTGCTTTTAAAAGAAAAGTTTAACTTTTCTTTTGTTTGTTTTTTGCTTAACATTTATACTGGAAACTACCTGATGTGTGTTCAGGATCAGTGGAGCTTTAGGAGTCCTCCATGCTTACTTATTTCAGTTCCCAGTGTTTATGTTAAACATCACCTCAGTCACATGTAATATAAGTTGGTTGCTACACGTTTTATTTGCACGCAGCAGTCGTCTCCCAACAGCGTGGCGGCGCAGACGGTCAGAGCGGGCAGCTGTCGTTTAAAGATCTGGAAGACAAAGCCAGTGTCTGGTGGGCTGGAGCTAAACATCCCGCCCGTCACTGCCAAAGCATGCCGTCGTTCCTCTGTGCTTTTTCATGTACTGCAGAGAAGAAACGCCTGTTTTTTTTCTCTTCTGTTGTAAATCGATCTTGTATTTCAGTCTCTTTACTAATCCAGGTGACGACGATCAGACGGCGAAGGAGAACGTATGCGAATGTTACCATGCGAGGAAATGAGCAGATTGTCATCCGACGCTACGATAACATCCTGTGAAACGGCTGTTGCAATAACTGCTCTGATGTCGTTTGAAAGAGAAACAATCACGCCATTTGACTTTTATTATTTTTTATTTAATGTAATCCTCTGTCTTCATGTCTGTAGCATTCTTTTACATGTATATTCTTCTTTTCACCTTGTTATAGAAGCCATTACTTAGTTAGATAAATTTGTTGTATCAAAACCTTTTAAGTAATTTTTTAAACAAGAATTGGTGTAAAAATTGAATGTTACCTTTTGTAAAACCTTTTTTCAAATGGATCACAATAAAAGTCAGAAAGCTTCCAGTTTTTTTGGGGGGAGTTTGTGTTTAACAGTTTGGATCAGGTGAGACGGCATAAAAATAAATCCTGAAGGATTTAAGGGGGGAAAAATTTGAAACAGAAAGATGAACACTTTCAGAGAAATTAATCTCTGGGTTCTTAGAATCATAGATAATAATTATTTTAGATGCAGAAATGATTTTTTCCAACCATCCTATCTGAATATCCCGTCTATAAAAAAAAAGTGGCGTTTTTCCCTGAAAATGGTTTGCACTGTAATAATCAAGCCTTCCGGTTTTCTTTTAATGTGAACAATCAGCTTTTTTATGTATTTTTTTAGAATTAAATTCCCTTCATGGTTTGGTTGAATGAACCCATAACCATCATCCCTGAAGCTTCTTACTCTCCTTTAAATCTGAGGAAAAACAAAGATTCAATAAAGTCCTGAAATCAGTGCAAACTACATCTGACAGCCCATACAGAAAAAAACGAGCATGTGCGTCACAAAGTCCATTCCTGTCATGTGTACCACATATACATAATAAAAAAACAGCGAAAACACCCAAACCGTTTGGAGCGGTTAGGTTCTGGCGTGTGGTCAGTGTATCGTGATTTTTCGTTCTCTTAACAGTCCTCGGTTTGTTGTGGATCTTCACAGCTCTGAGTGAACATCTGAGGACAGAACCAGAGGAAGGTCAGAACGGAAGCTGTTGATGTTTGGATGCGGTGCTCGGGTGGTTCTTTACCTGTGTCCTGCGTCTTGGCCGGGCCCTTTGCTCCCTTCTGGACTCTTGTCTGCAGGCGTTTTATCTCCTGGTCGTAGTCCGTCCACTCTGATACGATCCTCACTGCTGCCTGCAGCTTGGGCTCTTTGGTCATTGGATTGTTACACTGAAAGGGAAACAAATCGGAATGAGAAAAAAATATTTTCCTTCAAATGATTACATCCAATTGTGTGTGTTTTTTTTTTTTATAAATCAATTATTTACAATAAAATGATAAAATATCCAGTCATAGATAATATTTGAATTAAAATTATTTTACTTTACTGTATTACTTTAAAGTTACTACAATTGTAGCTAACAGTAGTTCATATAATTGTAATTTGATTACTGGCTAATCACTGCAGCTTTAATTTACATTTCTATAATTTCCTGCAGCTGTATAAAATAGTTTGCACAAGTTATGGTATTAGAAGGCAGTTTAATTAAGTTAAACCAGCAGTTACTCTTTTTTATGTTTATGCAACCTTAACTAATGTGTGTAGTGTACAACTGTTTATCTTATATATACAGATAGTGTGGCACAAAATTTATCTTTACCCTAAAATATTTTAAGTTGACTCAATTTTAAAAATGTTTCTTTTGACAAGAGGTGATGACAATTACGGTGATGGTTGGAGGTCCTTCCACCTCAAAGACCTTCAAATTAATTAAGATAAATATTTAAATAATCAGCGTAGGGCTTAAAATCACAATATGTTTTGTCTAATTTTGGTCGATTTTTGCAAAAAAAAATGTTAAAACCTCAGGAAAGTTAAAAAAGGAACCTAAACAAACTTCTGAATGTAATTATCCTGAGTCTATGAAACTTGATGTAACATTGCGCTTTTCTTAAAAAAGAAAACCATCAAAATAACAATAAGCTTTAAAAATACAAGCCCTGACAACACTGCTGATGTTTAAACGTTTATCAGCCTGGATCGCCTCAGTCAAATCAAAATGAATCAATTCACACATCCCATAATATCACAGGACAGTTTACTGTGGATGGTGACTAGCTCACGCTCTCCTCATATTTAAAGCTGCATTCAACTTTTCTTCATCTATCTTTAATCTGTTGCACTGTTTTCTACACGTCCTGCTTGCTATAAACTTTTTTCAGACGCCAACATCAGACAGACAGACTAAAGCTGTCCAGATGTCCGGAACTGGATTACTGATTAAAATTAGACTGTGATATATACTGATATTGAAGCCCTAGAATTACTTTATTTCGAATTGTAAATAAAACATCTAAATATTTTTTTTTTCCAACCCAAAATTATTTTCCATTATATTTTCGGTCCCCGTTTCATTTTCCATCATAAACCTCTTGGCTGGAATAAAATAATCTTGACTAAAAGTTCCCTAAATAGGAATAATTCAAGAAAATCCAATTCATCTTCCACTTGTTTAACTGTTCTTAGTTACACATCAGTAAATTGATGGGGAATTATTTACTGACTGTATTTTCTATTCAGCTCCCCTAAGCGCCCTCTAGTGGCAGTTGCTGACATATTCCTGGGAATGTGTGTTACCAAATCTATGGTCTTTGCTGTCTTTTTGGAGCTGTCGTCACACCAGGTCTCACACCACAGCCACTCCTGAGGCAAAGACTTGATGGGAACCTGGTGGATCATGTTGTTTGGAAGATCCTGAAAAACAAACAAACACAAAAACCAGAAAGGTCATATTAAGGCGCCTCCGGCAAACGTTTGAACTCTAAGATAAAAGCTTGTGTAGGTGTAGAACTGCGATATTGAGAGGAGGAGAGAAGATGCTGCTCAGAGACCTGGTCCAGGTTGGACAGACTGTTGGGGTCCTGGCTCAGTCCCTGGTACTGTCCTCTGAGGCGGTCTCCTGCAGCGATCTTCCTGAACTTCTTCAGGTCGACGACATACAGTGCACTGCAGACCATGCATCACATCAACAAAGGAACATTGAATAGAAATCTTTACAGGCTTAGAAAATGATTTATCTTTTAATTTCTAATTAAAGGAATAAAGTAATCCTCATTCTGCTGGTAAATAAAAGGATTCTGCTTTTCTTAAAGGTATAGAGGAGGATGTTCTTATCCGGGTGGATCATCAAAATAAATGGTCCTCCTAATTGTAAATCATTCTGGTGATATGTTTACGTAAGGCCGTCCTACGTGCTCATCCCCATTTTCACTTACCGGTGGTGAGTCTGACATGGCGGAAAAATGGCAAATCTGGCTTTGGAAAGTAAGCTTGTATGAGCGATGCAAACAGCAACTTTTAAAAGGAGGAGAAATGGGCTCCTGCATGGTCTCGCATGTGTTTAATAGGTGTTCCCTCTCTGGAGCGGGTACACGGTTGTGCATGTGAATTTTTTCGTTTTAAAGTGGAGAGGGCGGGTCTTTTTAAATATTCACAAAAATCCTCCACTATACCTCTAAGGCCACAAAAAAAGATAAAAAAAAAGGCAGTGATTGCGGAGCTGAACAGGCACCTGATGTGGTACTTGCGTCCAGCCAGGTGGCTCGCCCAGTAGCCAGACTTCCAGAAGCGATAGCCGTCCATCTCCCTGCGGCTGTCGCAGAACGGCGTGTAGCCGTAAGGAGCTCCCTCCAGGTTAAAGTCGCGCAGCTCCTTCAGGTCGGTTCGTACAATCTGATGAAAGCAGGTTGAGTTTATGGAGTGGTGAATATGAATCAGGTTACAAATTAGCCTGTTTCTTATTCTTTTTCTAGTTTGCTTGGCCCTCAGCTGCAGATCTGGACAGAAGCAGAATCAGTTACAGCGTTTGTGCAGCAAACCTGGTCTGCGTCCACAAACAGGATCTTATCCACAGCTAGAGGAAACAGAACGTCCAGGAAGAGGATCTTGTATC
This sequence comes from Cyprinodon tularosa, assembly GCF_016077235.1. Taxonomy (NCBI): domain Eukaryota; kingdom Metazoa; phylum Chordata; class Actinopteri; order Cyprinodontiformes; family Cyprinodontidae; genus Cyprinodon; species Cyprinodon tularosa. The sequence continues at coordinate 2,290,820 of NW_024038004.1, forward strand.
CCCAGATGATCCTCTGCTTCTCGGTCTGCTGGTGCAACCAGCGGGGCCACTTGTACTGGACCAGCTCGTACTGGAAGCCATATTGCTTCGCCATGTGGGGAATGAAGTCCTGCAGAGTGAAGCACATCAGCCGAAGAAATTAAACATGATAATTATCAATACCATGGAAACCAAAGTCAAGCTGCTATCCCTTCGATTTGATTTAAAAGATAAAGTAGTGAAATTCACCACAAATGTCCAGCATACATTTAAACCAAAAAAAAAAAAGTGGAAGGAAGGAAGGACACTTGGAAAAACGAAGTTAAAGAAGAGGTACAGAGACAGACATTAAAAAAGGAAACAACAGAAGGAAAGGAAATAAAGGAAAAACATGGGAAAGGAAGGGCAGAAGCAAGAGAGGCAAGAGGCGAGAAAAAAGTAAGGAAGTGACGGAGGAAAGGTCAGATGGGACAAAGAGAGGACAGAAGGTGAAAGAAGGAAATACGGAGCAAAGGATGTAGGACACTTGGATGGTGGAAAAGGAAAGAAACACAAAAACAACAAGGAAAAACATGAGGAAGAAAGACAGGAGGAAGGACATTCAAACGATGGGATGAGGAATAAAGTCTAAAAATACTTCAAACGTTCTGGTTTTCACTGAATTTTAGATCACATTTGTTGAAATCAGGGATGCACCATATAATCCGCTATTCTAGTTTTAAAAGCAAATGGAAAATAAAATTAGGACGGACACTCTTACCTTGAAGGTAGGGGACAGGTAGTTCTTTAGGAACCAGAACTTGACGGGGGTTTTTGTGTTCTTCAGGACTGACAGCATCATGATCCTGAGAGAGAAGAAGAAGAGACTGTGATCAGCTCCAGGATCAATGCTGCCTTTGAAACAAGAATTAAAAAGGTTTCAACTGATCGAGGACGTTTGGGTGCATTTAACCCCCACCTGAGGAACCTCTCGTACAGATGCCCCGATGCCACAGAGAAAATATTGATCACATCGTCTTTCTCTGGCTTCGGCTCCTCAGCGGTCCCTCCTCCTGTAAAACCTCTGCCAGGACAAAAAAACCCAATCTAGATCAGTTTTATTCATTAGACTAGAAGGCTAAAAAAAATAAAAATCTGAAAATTATAAACAAAAATGTGTTTTTTTTTTTATTCACTTGCAATAAAAACAATAAAAAAAAAAAATAATAATCAGTGAACCAGAGTTCTACCTGGCCAGAGATTTCCAAAATCCAGTGTCATTTTCCTCCGTTCCGTCGCTCAGCAGCTCCTCGTTAAATTTGTCCGGCTTCTTTTGGACCTGATTAGAAAGAAAAATGTCCTTATTTAAAACCCAAATGTTCTAAGTTGGTAAAAACAAACCATGAGGTAAACTATCAACATTAAGCAGTTTGAAAAATAAAACAAGAACTATTTTTTCTAAGCCAGATTTAAGCTCTAAACGCAGCTTTTTTATGATCCAACTTACCTTTTATTTAGAATAAATTTAGAATAAATGTGAAAATTTCATAGAATAAAAGATAAAAAGGGGTAATTTTGTTCCAAAACATGTCTAAAATACATCTGAAAAAGGAGGCTATTTTACAACCTTCATCCTCAGAGGGATTATGTTCCAAACTGTCTATTTCCTGTATTTTAAATAGGATGCCATAATTATGGTTCTGATGAGGAAGAGCTTTGAATTTAATGCTGTTCCTCCAAATCCTTCTATGACTGCCTCTGATTGCTGATCTGTGCCTCGAATCAGAGATGAACTGACCTTCACTAATATGATTCTACTCTTGAAATTATTCAGCACGACAATAATGTCATCCGAGTCGGACGGTGAGTCTGTTCCATCGTGACTGAAGAAGAAAGAAAAAAAAATCATGATCAGACTGCAGAACTATGGAATGCCAATAATAGCCTTCATCACTGAGGTGTCCTCACCTATAAATCCTGTAGATCTCGTCGGATCGTCCTTTCCTGAGTTTTAGCATCCAGGCACCAGGGTTGGCTTTGAGCTGAAAGTAACCCTGTAAACCAGACCGACATATTTACAAGATGAAAAACACAAAATAATAGTAGAGCACATCTGCTCCAGAATCGGGCATATTTAGGGTTCTGCTGAAATTTTCAAGGGTTCTTTGTCTTTGATGTTTTTTGACAGAATTAAATAGCAAAGCCTAACTTATTACAGATATTTCGGAACAAAAGGAAGGCAAGAAAGGAAGGAAACCACTAAACAAGGATAGGAGGATGAAGCAAGGAAGGAAGGAAACCACTAAACAAAGACAAGAGGATGGAGCAAGGGAGGAAGGAAACCACTAAACAAGGACAAGAGGATGGAGCGAGGAAGGAAGGAAACCACTAAACAAGGACAAGAGGATGGAGCAAGGAAGGAAGGAAGGAAACCACTAAACAAGGACAAGAGGATGGAGCAAGGAAGGAAGGAAGGAAACCACTAAACAAAGACAAGAGGATGGAGCAAGGAAGGAAGGAAACCACTAAACAAGGACAAGAGGATGGAGCGAGGAAGGAAGGAAACCACTAAACAAGGAAAGATGGAAAATGGACAAAAACTGAAGCTCATAAAAAAGGAGCTATAGAGGGAATGACAACATTTAGATCATTCTACAGCAATATTAAAATACAAATATATTTATTTTTTCCCATGGTTATACAGAACAAGAAAAAAAAAAAAAAAAACTTAAATCAAAATCCTGACCAGGTGAGCAGCGTCTTACCAAGTTTGCCATGACGATGGTGTCTACCATGACGGGCTCGGAGGCGGTTCCCAGGGTAAACTGAAGGCCGCGTGGAGGCTGACCTGAGCTGACATCAGTACAGTGGCCCTCCAGCAGAAGGTGCTCCAGCTCGTACTCTGCTGCTACAATGTTCTCAACCTGCAGCCACAGCAGCAAAACTAGCTGTCAAAGCTCTTTATGAACAGAAGGAGAATTATTTTATTTTGGAGCAGAAACTATAGAAAAAGAAATTCCCTCTTTGGGAACATTTTGGACAGCGTTAGTCCAAAGTATGTGATTCTTCTGCAGTTACAACAGAGCAGTTAGATCTCTAGATGAAACCCTCCTGACCTCCTGCAGGTAGATGTTATCCAGGTCATAGCGGGTGCGAACAGACTCCACCATCCAGCTCTCTGGGGTGTTGAGGTTCAGGGTGAAGAGCGGAGACTGAGGCATGTCCAGGAACTTGGCCATTGGGCCGGGAGAAAAAGTCCCGTCAGCCTGAAACACCACCTCCGGTTCCAACACATAACGGTAAAAACTGCAGAAAAACGCAGCAGGGAGACATGAGGGGAATCTTTACGAGTCTGCATCTGTGCAGCGCAATGAAACAGAGGGATCAAGCTCTGTTTTACCTTTTCAGAGGCATATCTGACAGTTTGGACTGGCAGTTCATGAACACCCTCAGGTTGACGTTTACAAGCTGCTTCAAAACCTTCAGATGAAACACAAAGAGAAGAGAGAGAGGTGTGAGCGGGAGGATGTTCGTTAGCTGGATAGACAAAGATGGAGGAGCTGATCTACTAACGGAGCCAAAGCTTACCGATAAAAGAGGAGCCAGTTTCTGTGCGTCTCTCGTTACTGGATCCACCACGGCGACAACATCAAAGTACACGTCCCCCTCCACTGGCCGGATCTTTACCGCGCTGCAGACAAATACAAGATCAATGACTAAGTGAAGCAAACAAAACGATTTTCAGGTTTTCTTTAGAGGACAAACGGATTCTTCTGTTTAAAGAAGGTTGATGAAAATCTTATGGCGGTGAATTATGTTACAGACGTACCTGTAGCGATCATCTGCAAAGCCGTACTCTATCCTGGATTCTCCTTTGGGCTGAGAGGACAGCAGAGCATCCACCTTCATCACCAGGTCGCTGGCCCTGAGAGAGAGGCTGCATTAACTCATTTGACCCGTCTTAGAGAGAGAAAGCTTGGGGGGAATAAAACAATACCTGTCCTCCTCCATTTCAAACTGCTGGACTTTGCTTTTGATGCGCTCCCCGGATGTCTTTAGGATGATGCTCTCCAAAAGCAAGAAGTCATCCTGGTTAAACACCTCGTTCTCTTCCAGCGGGCCGATGACCTGAGAGAAAGGAACAAGAACGTCAAACGGCAGCATCAAGGGAAGAATCTGAGCCGTTTAATGAAAACCTTTAATGATGATGTTTTTATTTAAGCTACAAGTTATAATTCAGTAGAACCAGTGACATACCCGTCCGTTGCTGATGACTGCCCTCTGTCCTTTCTTCAGTTTGAGCACATCTCTGCAGTAGGCAGCATGGGAGAGCAGGAAGTCAACCTTGGGCCCCTCGTAAGCACTTCTGAACAGCGGCAAATCCATACCCTGAAGGATTAAGAGCAGCAAAATAAGACCCCCCTCAAAAAAAAAAATATCACAAAATGAGTCAAAATGTTAAAAACTCATTACACACCATGTTTTTATATTCTAGAAATTATTTCTGGTGCTAAATACAATCATCATGGCTAAGAGATAAAAAAAAGAAATTTAAATTAAATATATCCAAACATAGATAGGCAAATAAAGCAGTCAGGATTCGTTTTGCATTCTTTGCTGCACAAACGCATGAATCAATGCAGCGCAGCACAGAACTGATCAGCCTGTGGATCTACTGAAGGTTGCTTGGATGAAGCCTGCAGCTAAGCACTGTTGTTGGGTCTGAGGTCTCATAGAGATTTTTGAACTCCAAGTAACTGTGTTTACCAACCAAGCACATTAATTGAGGAGCTACTGGTACTACTGGTATACTAAGAACACAATGAAATCGCCCCTGGAAACTTTATTCTGCTCCACAAGCAATGTGGATCCTCTGCCTCCACATCTATGTTAGATTGCGCTTCTGTTGAGAAAATAAATTATAATGCATAATTTTCTTTATAACTTCAATCAGCATTGAACCTAAATGCAGTTTTATTATGTTGAAAATGTTAACGTTGAATGTAGTTCATGGAACAAGAGTTCAAATGTTAACTGTCAGGAAAGGCATCCTGCAAAAAAACTGAACAAGTGGGGATCGCTTTATGGCAACCTGTGAATATAGAAACTGCTGAAAACATTTTAACCATGTGAAAAAGAGGAAAATTCAGAAATGACTGGGGATTATTAAAAGAAAAAAAATCAAGCTTTATGCAGATATAAAAATCCAAAGCAGGCATGTTAAAGCTTTACCCCGACGGCGAACTCCCCGATGTCCACGCCCTTCTCTAAAGCCTCTGCCGTATCCTCCTTAGACATCTTGGTAATGAAGTTCTTTGCATTGTTGGCGGACTGTGTCTGCATGGCGGACCAGATCGCTCTGGCTACGCGGCTCGACTCCATGGACGGATCAGACGACGGGTTGTTGATCATCCCCAGTCGGACGTTGTTGCTGGTTTTCTGTTATGAAGCAGGCGAGGGTTAGACTTTAAGACTTTCAGATTAGCTTCAACTTCTACCCTGCATGAAAACACATATACAGCCCTAATGTCCCAGCGCTATTTACCATTATAATTTTGAATGACTTTCTCCACTGAAGTCTGATAGATATCAATGGCACATTTCATTTAACATTTCTTTGCAAATCGCACAGCTTTTTAGAGTATTTCTCACCATGTGTCTGATAGCATCATAAAGCAGTTGGCGTCCTGAAGGCTTATCGAAGTCCCCAACTACCCAGAAGGTAACAGGACGGATGTAACCATTGTCTGGCAAAAAGAAAGTAAACAAAATGGTTAGAGCAAGAAAATAGTGAGCTTAGGATGAGTTAAAAATGACCCAGGAATTCATGATAAGAGCATCTAGTTCAGTCAGAAGGAAAAGCTTATATGCTTATATAACAAAACAAACAAACAAAAAACAAACAGCAAAAGCCCATCTGTCCTGTATTTGCATATTTGTATTCCTTCACTACGGCTATCTTCCTGCAGCCTTAAGCTCCATCCATATCCCTGAGGTCTGATGATGACTTGCATTCAGCTACACAGACGGCCTCCAGCTGGGGAGGTTTTTAAGTCTTACCTAAGAGCTTCAGCTACCACATGTGGTGAATACCCATTTTTTGCACCACTGAGTGCTGCTCACCTTTCTCACACTGCTTTCTTTTCTACCTTTGTAAAAGAAAAAAAATTCAAAAGCCACCAAGAATTTTCCATCAATTAAATTTGCTAATGGACTCTTTATATCAATGGGGAATGTTTATACACAAACCAAATGTTCTTGATCTTGACGGGATTTACCTGGTTAAATAAAAGGTAAAAAAAACATAATAAACGGATTTCAATAATAGTTATATTTTAATAGAGTTCTAAGTTAAACTTCTCGACTTTGAAGCATTAATCAAATATATTCTTCAGATCCAGTTCTATAACCAGACACCATCTTTTGTAAAAACAGTTTTAGTCAGTTCTGCACACCATCCAAATCGGGGGGACAAAGGGCCATATACTACTGCATTCAAGATGGATAGTCCTCACATCAATCATAGTTTAAATTTGTTTAAGCTATCATTGATATTTTAAGAGTCTATAAGCGGAAAACTGGAATCCTTTCGCTTGGGCATAATCTTCCAGACGACAGCTAATGGCCCCATTAAACCTTGATGATTTAGACCAGCGCATGCCTGACATACAAAAAATCTGGCAATAAAGTTGGCATATGTTGGATAAGTTATTGGTACATTTGTATACCGGTAAGTAAAAAGACATGCTGAACCATTTTGGAAAACTTCAACATACAGCAAGTACGTCCAGACGTATGCCAGTGTATGCACATATGTAGGGCATAAGTTACAGGTAAGTTATCTGATCGTTGACATACGCTAAAATTAAGTTACTCATAAGTTCTGGTGTCTTATCAGGTTAAAAGAAGGTTCACAGGAGGAAACCTTCTCTACTCCTCCAGACTTCATCCCCATCATAGGGTGAGTAAGAAGGTGAGTGTGATGGATCCTTCCTGTGTTCACGCCCACGACCAACAAACTTCCTAGCAGACATGACGCTGAATCTGCTGTGACTGCCCACCTTCTTTCTTTTTCTTTATTCTTGTTTTTTTTTTTGGCAGCAATAACAGGAACTAGGTTAATGCCGCAATCAAATAAATCTTTTTATGCAGGCAGGGCGCCTCCGGGGGCATTGTTGCCTTCCCCAGGAAACTAGCCTGTGACATTTCATGGGCATTACGCTGCCGTACCTTATCCATAAGTTAGGCTGTCATTGGACATAAGCTCTGGATTCGTTATGAATATGCATTGTATACGCCCAAAACTGAAAAAATACATAGAAAGTTCAGAGTATGTCAGCGTTTTAGGAGATTCTGGGGTGTCAGGCACACGCTGGATAAATCGTCAAGGTGTGACAGGGCCCTGAGACTTTAAAATCCTTCTGTTAGTTTATGAATGACTGATTGGATCAGCACCTCAATACATAACAGATCTGTTTTCATTGTATCAACCTCCCAGACCACTCAGGTTCAAGTCTACTCTAAACACCCAGAACTGGAACCAAACATGGAGGAGCAGCATCTAGTTCTTATGCTCCACTGATCTGGAACAAACTCCCAGAAGACTGGAAAAGTTAAAAACCCATTTGTTTAGAGCTGCATTAAGATTGTTGAATTTAAACTACTAACTGGGGTATTACTTTAAGGTTGTGATTCAACTGTTTATCATGTCTTTTTTTACTTGCTTTTGTTCTGCTTTTTTTGTGATCCAATTGATTTATTTGTTTTACAAATGTAATACATGTAAAGCACTTTGAATTGTCCATGTACTAAATTGTGCTATTCAAATTAAATTGACTGATCTAATAATACAGTAGCCTGACGTAGTCCTACTCAATTCTAGTCAGAATATGAGTCAGATACTGCTCCATAGAGCTGTGATTATGGGGCGTGTTTCGAACGAACCAGGAAAAAAATGCCTCTGCACTCAATTGGATAGACCTACAACCAATAAGAGCAACGGAATGTGTGACGTGTGTTAAGCGAGGCATAGTTGTTGTCAACAAAAATCAAAGCGTGCAGTTGCACCACTAGAATAAGAAGATGAGCCTTGATCGCGTTTCTCTGTTCCTCTTTTAAAATTAATTTGCTGTCGATATCTTCTAGAACAGACCTAATAGCAGAATCTACACACCTGAACTCTCCAGCGGCAGCCATTGTTGTTGTCACCCAAGCGCGCTGTTGATCATCTGTCCATCATCGTATAAAGCCCGCCCTGACAATTTGATTGGCCCGCCAGATATTGTGCGAGCATACTCGCGCTAATATTGAGCAATGCCAGACTGAATTTCCCGAACACAAACGTTTTGGGCGTGACTAAGTTCGGAATGACACCCAGGCTAATAATACAGCCCAGTTAGGAATAAAACAGACACATCATCTGTACCTGGTTGGATATAAAGCCCAGGTAAATTAGACATGACTATATGAAAGTTTTAATAGGTTCTAATAAACCTAAAAAATATTACAAAAAAAGCTTCAAGTATTATTAAAAAAAAAAAAACTAGCAGAATCAAACTGTAACAGAAAAGGCTTCTTCTTATGAGATTCTTTTCTCCAGAGTAGATACACTTAAAATAAATGCTTCTATATTTTACAGTGAGAGATGACGTCAGTGTAGCTAACAGAAGATTCATTTTCAGGCTTTCAACACTTCTTTTACCAGCTGTTCCAACACTTGTCCACATTTATTGTGCCGTTCACATTGGAAGCTTTGTTAGCTTGGAGGGCAACAAATGATCACAACAGATTTTTTCCGGATCCTTCTTTTGTTAAGATGCATACTCCATGTTAATGCAAAATCTATTAATTTAAAAAACAAAATCTAAGATTTGTTTAGTAAGTCTTGAGACTTAGTCAAGCAGTTTGTATTTAGTGGGTAAACTGAAGTAGGCATTGCCCCTTTTGTGACATAAATTATCCATATTTACAGATAAATCGTAATTTATTCATTATATCAGTAGCTGAAAGTAGAATTTATTAGCCTAATGAAAAAATATGAAAAAGAGTTTATTAATCATATATATATATATTTTTGATTTATTATTAATGCACCCTTATATATGTACATGCAGCAACTGAATAAACTCTCATGCAGTCTCAGTGAATACTATATGTAAATGGTAGATCACTGGCACTAGCATAAACACATTTTAATACTCTGGGACAATATTCACATGCATCATTAGTCACTAGCGTCCTCTGAGAGATGCATTGCAGATGGAGTAATTCAAAAAGAAAGCCAGCAAAGTGTTTGATATAAAAAAAAAAGAGCAAGTGAAGTAGGAGAGGGAATAATGTGGAGAACAAGGAGGATTTTACCATGTCTGCTGGTGGAGGCCATCCCTGAAGCAGGGACATTTTTAACAATGCAGAAATAAAGAGCGGAGGAGGACAGGACAGCAAAAACAAACAAGGTTAAGCCTTGAGGATGGTTGAGTTTTCTGCATTAGAACAATAAAAAATGTCAAAGACAAACTATGTTATTAGTTTTCTTGTTGTGTTTTGCCTTTACCTTTCTTAGCCATGTAGTTCATGCTGTTGGCAACAGCTGTGCTCTTCTCCTTTGTGTCCAGGGTGGAGAAACGAGCGTAATCGTCGATAAAGTAGTTGTCTGCACAAAGTTCAGGGAAAAACAAAAGATGGACACTGAAGACTTTCAAGTGAACAAAGAAAAACAACATAAAGTAAATTAGGTATAATGGACGTCATATTTACATTTCCAACACATCACTCTTTAGATACTCAAAACTACAAAACTACATCCATTTCAATTATCCATGACATCCATTCCAACAAAATGCATAATGCTATAAGAAGTATAAGAGTACCACCTTCAAGTAGAAGAACATTAATACTTAAAAAGTTATTGTGTATGTATATATAGATATATATATCTATATATACATACACATACAGTTTTATTCCTGCCAGGCTCAATAGACTAGACTAGAGATATTAACACATACACTCACCGGCCACTTTATTAGTTACACCTGTCCAACTGCTCGTTAACACTTAATTTCTAAGCAGCCAATCACATGGCGGCAACTCAGTGCATTTAGGCATGTAGACATGGTCAAGACAATCTCCTGCAGTTCAAACCGAGCATCAGTATGGGGAAGAAAGGTGATTTGAGTGACTTTGAATGTGGCATTATTGTTGGTGTCAGAAGGGCTGGTCTGAGTATTTCAGAAACTGCTGATCTACTGGGATTTTCACGCACAACCATCTCTAGGGTTTACAGTGAATGGTCCGAAAAAGAAAAAAACATCCAGTGAGCGGCAGTTCTGTGGGCGGAAATGCCTTGTTGATGCCAGAGGTCAGAGGAGAATGGCCAGACTGGTTCGAACTGATAGAAGGGCAACAGTGAGTCAAATAACCACCCGTTACAACCAAGGTGGGCAGAAGAGCATCTCTGAACGCACAGTACGTCGAACTTTGAGGCAGATGGGCTCCAGCAGCAGAAGACCACACCGGGTGCCACTCCTTTCAGCTAAGAACAGGAAACTGAAGCTACAATTTGCACAAGCTCATCGAAATTGGACAATAGAAGATTGGAAAAACGTTGCCTGGTCTGATGAGTCTCGATTTCTGCTGCGACATTCGGATGGTAGGGTCAGGATTTGGCGTCTACAACATGAAAGCATGGATCCGTCCTGCCTTGTATCAACGGTTCAGGCTGGTGGTGGTGGTGTCATGGTGTGGGGAATATTTTCTTGGCACTCTTTGGGCCCCTTGGTACCAATTGAGCATCGTTGCAACGCCACAGCCTACCTGAGTATTGTTGCTGACCATGTCCATCCCTTTATGACCACAATGTACCCAACTTCTGATGGCTACTTTCAGCAGGATAATGCGCCATGTCATAAAGCTGGAATCATCTCAGACTGGTTTCTTGAACATGACAATGAGTTCACTGTACTCAAATGGCCTCCACAGTCACCAGATCTCAATCCAATAGAGCATCTTTGGGATGTGGTGGAACGGGAGATTCGCATCATGGATGTGCAGCCGATAAATCTGCGGCAACTGTGTGATGCCATCATGTCAATATGGACCAAACTCCCTGAGGAATGCTTCCAGCACCTTGTTGAATCTATGCCACGAAGAATTGAGGCAGTTCTGAAGGCAAAAGGGGGTCAAACCCGTTACTAGCATGGGGTACCTAATAAAGTGGCCGGTGAGTATTTCTTTTTGAAGGAGAATTAGTGCCAGTGTATTTATAAGCCATGCCTTAAGATCACAAGAGACGCACCTTTTCTGCTCCCTCCATTTTCTATGATTTCTTCATACATATGAATTTATGTTTAAACTGAGACTTTGTTGTCATTATGCCATTCTTTGGACGTAAATGGAGGTACAGAAATCAATATTGGTCAAAAGACCTCACCAATAAAAAAAATAATAATAATGAGCACATTTTGCATTGACCTTAAAATGACCTGTATCAGTCCATCTCTACATTAGAGCATCTGGTGAAAATTTTTTTATTTAATACATAGTATAGAGTGCCACCAGGAAACAGGAGAATATTTGGAACCGCCCTGCTGTTGCGGCCACTTGAAGCATTTGGCATTCTTAAAGTGAATCTTCATCAGAGCAGACAGAGGATGAAAAAATTAAATAACACTTTAGAGCACCAGATCCATAGAGAAGGGTTGCTGGATTTTGTTTTGCTTAAGCACAAAATGCTAATGAAAAGAAATGGAAATACAAAGCACTAATATGGGATATTACACGAGGTTAAAGTTTAACCTGTACAAACATCTTATTAGCCACAGCAGCAAAAGAGCAAATATTCACCACACATCTCTACTGTGATGGACTGTTCACACATCTATAGAAGGAGTTTTAGGCGTTTCTAAAGAAAAAATAAGGTAAAATATTATAACTTTTGCCCAATCTGATGACTAAATAGTTAGATTCGACCTATGGTGTGTTTTATATATATATATATATATATATATATATATATATATATATATATATATATATATATATATATAATTATTCAACAGTTGAAGAGGAAAGGGATCTTAGAATTGAAAAGGTGGTTTATTTTGTAATTTTGATAAAAATGCGATTAATTAATTGCAGGGCCTGTAATGAACTCTTATCAAAATTTTGAATCAAGTCCCACTAGTAATTTCAATTGAAAGGTTTATTTAAAGGAGAATTCCGGTTTTTAACACTTTTAGCCCATTTTCTGTAGTGTCCAGGATGAAATCGAATGATCGACACCAAAATTTTGACAATTGGTCCTGTCTCTGCTTTTTGGCTCATGCAGAATCCCCCCCTGGCTGCTTCAGAATGGCTTCCATAGTGCATGTCCGAAAATGTCCTTAAAACAACCTTAAACGTTCTTTTTTTAAATATGCTACTCACCGGGTCGTCAGCGCTGTTCAATGACGTTCCAAAAAAAGTTTCGTAAAGAAAAAACGTTCCTGTAGTGTTTTATTTAGCATTTTGTAAATCCCATTGAGTTCTGTTGGAATAGTCAATATCCCTCCGCCACCGGAAACGGAAATGGGGCCTGTTTACGCTTAGTTGTAGTCTTTTCGCAAGGCCCAAGTGTTTATGCCTCACTCTGTGTACTCCGACGTCGAGGTGCTAACGTCTCTGTTAAACACTTTAAAAAACTCTGAAAATGGAATACGAAAGGTGGATTCTTGAGGAGGACATTTTGGACTTTGAGTTTGACGGTAGAGGATACCGTCGCCAACTAGTGGTCTGGAGTGTGCAACGCTTCAGATTCGAACCGGAAGCGGAAGTTTATAAATGGTTGTGATGTATCGGAAAAATTAGTTCTGGGATTTACAAAATGCTAAATAAAACAAGACAGGAACGGTTTTTCTTCACGAAACTTTTTTTGGAACGTCATTGAACAGCGCTGACGACCCGGTGAGTAGCATATTTAAAAAAAAGAACGTTTAAGGTTGTTTTAAGGACATTATCGGACATGCACTATGGAAGCCATTCTGAAGCAGCCAGGGGGGGATTCTGCATGAGCCAAAAAGCAGAGACAGGACCAATTGTCAAAATTTTGGTGTTGATCATTCGATTTCATCCTGGACACTACAGAAAATGGGCTAAAAGTGTTAAAAACCGGAATTATCCTTTAACAAGAAGGTGTCATTTGCTGCAGTCTTGGATTAACTGTTACAAACCGAACACTTTTCTGTTTAAATAGCTAACTCGCTCCTGTGTCTTCAGGGTTGATAAATTTACCTGCATCTACCCAGTAGCGGGTGCCTATTGACAACTCACTCGTATTGGACAGGTCCAGGTAGGTTCTGCTGGTGGACAGAACTCTGGAGTTGATGCGAGGAACGACATTGGGCTGGTTCATGATGAAGTCCACGACGTCGTGATCTGTGGCCAGCTCCCCCTGCAAGACAGTTTACGACCTGGAGTTAGGATGGGTAAAGCTGTGATTTACTGAGGGTGTTTTTCACTGTTGCTGCAGAGCTGACAGTGATGTATCATCTACTATTTTGCAGACTTTCCAGGCTTAAAAGCCACAGAGACGGTGCATTTATTTAAGTTTTCCTTCAAGTTAAAGTTCAGCAGTAAAGAGAAGAAAATCAAGACGAAAACCGTGTTGATCAGCACACCTCCTAGATTCAGCTCAGTACATGTCTGTTTCTGAAAAAGCCATTTCTTAAAATAAATACTTGGCTCATGTGAATGATGAGATGATTTTAAAAGAGCAAATATGACAGATGGTTCATAGACATCCTGCATGCCAAACACATCAATTATCTTAGAAACAAATCCCCCAAAACAATGAAAAATAATTCAGCTTTTCCAACAACCTAAAAACATCTTAAGACTTTCTGACCTTTTCTGTCATTTAAAATAGATTTATTTGATGTGAACTCCAGCAAAGAAAAATCATCCGACATCAATGCTCTCACTGTGCCGGTCAGAAAATGATCATCAGAATCAAGCTGTTTTTGATGAGACTCAATAAAAAAGGGCTAAAAGCGAGGAAATAAGCCGCCTTACAACATGGCCACCCTTTACGTACAAAGCGATGGGAAGGATAGATAGAACATAGCGTTACATAGTTCTTTTCTGTTTGAATTCAGCTGCCAAATATAACACTTTTTAGAAACACCTATTTTTTTATACTTACAGATCAAAAGACAGATTTTTACCTCTCCTTTTTAGTCACATTTTTTATAGAACACCTGTGAGTGAACAGCAGTTTCTTTTCAATTTTTAATTGAGTTTAGAAGAGGACTTTGACTTGGTCATTATAACGTATGAGTTTGTCTTGGTTTGAACCAGGACCGGCCAACTCTAGGTTTTAAGAGCCAATACCCTGCGTGACTTTGAAGGGTTTTTTCTCCAACAAAACGGCCAAATTACCTCCTCAGCTTGGCATCAGGTTATCCATATTCCTACTAATGAACCCTGCATCTGATCCAATATGCTGCATACAAACTTTTGCAAAGCTGAAACAGACACCTCTGATCTAAACCATTCAACTGATACCTTGGCTGCTGATTTAGAGTCTAGTCCTGCCATAGAGTGAACTTCTTACAGGGTTCTTAAAGTTTCCCTGTATTTATACCTTGACCAATTAACCTGCTGTCTGAAGAGAAGCACCACAAACCCCATTACCACTGCAGGAACTTTCAGATGTTATTTGGGGTTTTATTTTATCCATTTAAAAGGGACAGTGCATATTCATGACATTTATGACAGAATAAATTACTGCTACTTCACATCCGTCATACCTGCCAAGTCAACAGGGAAAACCCCCCGAAAAAATACAAATAAAGCCCATTGCTCATTCTTCCCCAAATAAAAGCTACCAATCTGAGGAAAAAAGGGCTTAAAGATTATTCTGGAACAGTTGAGTGCAGCCATGTGCTAAACCAGTGTTTCCCAACCGGGGATAGTGGTCCGCGAGAGCATTGCAAGGGGTATATAAAAATATTTTGTTTCTTAGGTAGTAACATTTTTCACACTGATCTATTGGAGCTCATCAAAGCAGCTCAGGTGTCTCGCTGATACAAAAGTAAACCTGCTTAATTCAGTCTGACTATATTTTTTGTTTTGCATTCTGATCCCAATTCATCAAGTTTAATTGTATTTATAAGGGAGTTAATCAGAGGAGTTCCAGTTTTATGAATACAGGTTTATAATATGATTTTATTTTGTATCTATTTCAATTCCTTACTAACTTCGAGACAATTTTTTTTTTCAGATGGAAAACATAAAATTATAAAAAAAAAATTAAATGCTCAAATTAAAAGTAAAATAGTCTTTATTTCAGTAATTGTACGTTCCATTTTTGGAAAATCATCAATACTTTTGACTGAGAGGGGTACCCATGGTCAAAGAAAATGCCCAAAGGGGTACACAATCCAAAAAAGGTTGGGAAACGCTGTACTAGGCAACGATTGGTGGACCCTTCTTTGTTGCATTCCAATTAGCACTCATTCACCATATTTAAGCTCTTAGCATTGTTGTTTACATTTCTAAGCAAACTTTTTGTAAAAGTATGGAAAAAAAAACAGGCACACATTGCTTCATTAATTGTATGTTCTACATCTTGTTTTGTGGGGAAAAAAAGAAAAAGAAAAATATGGATTTCCTCTCTTTTTCCCCCTTTCTTATTTGTTTATTTGCACTTGTTTCTTATGCTGCCACCTGCTGGAGTGGAGGTGTAGTGCAGATTTCTCTACAACATCCCCACATGTCATTAAGCAGATTCCAAAAAATATATATATTTCATACCCTTTCAGAGCGTTGAACAAAAGAAAGTAAAACAATTACTTGAGATTATTTTTACAAAGGTAAAGAAAAGGTTAAAAAAAATCCAGATATTTAAATCCCAGGATTTTCAGTAGGAATGACACTCATGATACTTACATAGGCCTGTCCATTAGTTTTAAATGTACAATGTTGACTAGGAGTATGTTACTCAAATATATAGTTGATATAACAACCTAAGACATATCTACACTGGCTTTATATTAAAAGAGGAATATCGTTTTAATGGCCTGATACCCGTTACAATAGATTGTGTGCTGCAACCTACCAAGTAGACTGCTCTCTGATAGAAAGAAGTAGTTTCCAGGATTTTCTGCATCGTGGTAGTTTCCAGTTCATCAGGGTCCAGCTGGTCCCGCTGGTAAGGGATGCCGTTGTACATCACCACCGGCAGAGGGCCCACTCCTGTTTGCTCATAGTACGCCTTTCCTTCCTGGAAGGAAAAAGTCAGTTTGTGTCTAAAAAATGTGCAAAAGGCAAAGTACAAAACAAACAAATTCTGAATCAGCAACTAATTTAAAACCAAAATCTACTTTTATTTATTGACTACTTGGAATTAAGAGTATGTCAAAACTTTGGCTTTAATCAAATTAACAAGATAGAGAGCCTACTGAATTTGCATTGATACTAAAACAGTACTTATATAAGCGGACAAAAAAACACTAGAAGTTCAGAGAGAGTAGGATTTTTTTGATTGGATAGTGGATTTATTTAACACATAATTTCAGAGGCAGATCAATACCCTGTAACCAAATGCAGGTACAGGAAAAAAGATCCTATGTCATGATGTTAAAGTCAACAGAAAAAATTCATCCATTTAAAGTGAAGCCAAAATCTGATTAACTTACCTTCCTGTTGTTGTCGTAGCTCGAATCAGCTCCAAGGACACTGCTGACCTCCACGTAGGGAAATCTCTTCTCCAGCACTTTGACAACATCTCCAACACTCAGCTTTCCACCAGTCACCACACGGTTAAACATCTGATAGGGAAGGACGACGAGGCAAGCAGAATCAAAAACGCAGGATTACACAGTGGAGGGAGAACTGGGGGAGAGATTTTGAGACAAATACTCACAGAGATGACCGCTTCAAAAGCGCTGTGGCTGTCCACCTCGTCTGTGATGTAGTTATAGGCTCGTACAAGTGCCACGCCTGCATCCTGCATGCCGTCTACGTCGTCTTCATCCGAAACTACAAACACCAGTCCGATTCTGGATCGCAGAGAGCAGCAAATTCAATAAAATTCACAGAATGCCCTTCCTTCTCCACCTACACATAATGCCTTATCCATAAAGGAAACACTTAACCCGTCCAGACTCGGTGAAACAACCTTTCATGTTGAGAGAGCTTCTTAGATTTAACTAGTTAAAGATGTTTCCAGGCTATATTTCTCTACCTGGCACAAACACCGACCTGAGTGGGATGTTGTTGGAGTAAAACATCTCTGCCACGCTCAGCAGTTCAGCAGCGTTCTCCTGGGTTGGATCCAGAATAATAACCTGCAAAAAGAAACAAAACATTGCTTTTCACACTGATTTAAACAGACTTAGTCTGCTGTTAATTACTCTACAGCACTCTTACGAGGTTGTGGAAGTTCTTGCGGATTTGCCTGATGACTCCTGGGAAAGTCGGTCTGAGCAGCTCCTGCACGTTGTAAGGCCACGAGCTGTACCTGTGGTCCGTCTCCAGGTTGTTGATCCACTAAAACAGGGGAAGCAAAGGAAAAGATTGACCAAAATTGTTGTTAAGTTGATAATAAATACTTATTTCTGACTTGTGATAGCTTTAACCAGGGACATAAATAGGAAGAATTTGATGAGTGAAGATTCCCCAGAGAAGGGATATTCTCCAGTGATCTTACACAGATGGCAGGGTTGCGAATATCAACTGCAAAATCAGAATCAGACGGCTGGACGTTGAGCTTCAGGATGTCGTGGATGTAGGGTGTCTCAATGAGGAGGGAACGAAGCCCCTCCATTACCCGTGCTTCACTGCGTAGCACGTCCAGCACACTGCCAGTAACAGTGAATAACAGGTTAGGTCATGGTTATCTGCAGCAGGTTCTCCAACTAAGCATTTACTTCTATTTTTAGAATACAAGAATAACTTAAATCTGGGCTAATTTCAGTCCCTAATGAGATCAAATGAAAAAAACTACAAACATTTTCCACAAACTGTTAAAAAGAAAAAATCAAATTTTTTTATATTACAAGAAAACATATGTGTCTACTTTGGATTTCAAGTGACTGTAAGGAAAATGAGATGCTGTAAGAAAATAAAAAAAAATATGCATGTGGCAAGCATTTGTATTTTCTTCTGAAACCCTGTAATAAAACCCAAAGCATGGTGGACAAAGGGACATGGTAGGCAGGATGGGGATAAAGTAGTAAAGAATTAAAGTTTAGATCACTGCTATAATCGTCATTCAAAATAGAGACAAAGTATGGTACAAACGAAGACTGGGCAAAGTGGCTTAAAAATCGAACCTCCCTCAAGTTTCATTTAAAACTTTTTCTTTTCATTAACCAGCTTTTATGTCAATCATTCCCTTTGTGAGATTACCTTAATTTAAAGGGCAACTGTGAAAATACATGAGTTCCATCATCAAAACAATGATTCACAACAAAGAATGGAAATATAACAAACTAAATGTTTGTAGCTAGTGGTGTTACACAGTCAGCTAATTTATCAGTTATAAATACACACCTAGGTGGAAAAAAGCGATGA
Source organism: Cyprinodon tularosa (assembly GCF_016077235.1). Taxonomy (NCBI): domain Eukaryota; kingdom Metazoa; phylum Chordata; class Actinopteri; order Cyprinodontiformes; family Cyprinodontidae; genus Cyprinodon; species Cyprinodon tularosa. The sequence continues at coordinate 2,309,333 of NW_024038004.1, forward strand.
ACTGGGAAAAAAAAAAAAGAGATTTTCCCAAAATGTAATCTTTCTAAACAGATAATTTGATTTATTGATTTTATAGACTAATTTCCCAGTGAGGCCTGTGGTACCTCTGGGGGAGCTGCAGAGATTCACAGCTTAAATTGGAGACTCTGTCAAAAAAAATTTAACTTTCTCAAATGTAACTGGAAAAATCTAGCATCCATAAATTTAAACTATCATTGGCATCTGGGGGTTATAAACTGCTGTGATATTCCAATGTTATAAGCATTGGAATATCCCGGCGGTTAAAATGGAAAAAAACTATTCAAAGATGGCCTACATCCGTTCTGTGCTTATCATGTCTCCAGATGTGCAAAGTCGATGGAAACAAACCACCAAAAAAAAACAAACACAAGAAAATTTTCTGCTGATTTAGGTTGTCTGAAATCAAAATCACTCCACAGTTTTTTATATAATCTGTAAATAAAAATACTTTCATACCAAATACTATAATTATGTTCCTTATAGTTTACCCACAGTTATATGTTAGTCTTTTACTTTAAATGTTTTCTCAATTTGAATATCATGTATTGATTATCAACTAGGAAGGTTAACGCACTGAAGTAAGAATCACAGCCAAGTCATATCAGAGGCTGTTAGTACCTGAAGATGTCTTGTGTGTCCAGATTTATGTGCAGCCCGTTGATGAACAGGGCTGAGTCTCCAGGCTGCAATCCCAGCGTTCCTTTGAAAAACTACAGAGAGAAATGTCAAAAGTGACAAACGGCCTGTTCACATCAAACGCCGAAACTCCTCGTCTAACACCAGCCTGGCGGTTTGCATCGTGCAACGTCAAAAACCTCCCTTTGCACAGTCAATTATACTGTAAACTAGATGCAACGGTCATTGCGGTGCGGTAACGAGGCAGGCTGACGGCTCCAAACGAGGCCTGACAGCTCTGTTCAGTGTTTTTCTAGCAATCTGAGCCCACGCTATACAAATCTAATTATTAGAGAGAAAAAAATAAAAGGTGCGAGTGTCTGCTAGGCTAGGAAGAAATGTGAGTGTTTGTGTCTGTGGAGGAGAAAGAGGAGCTCCAAGTCATTCTGGCGCAGTCAAATCTCATTACGGAAAGACAAAGACATCAGATTAATCATACTTCAGGCACTGCAATTACAACAAGACATGATTAACACAAATATTGCTCATCCCAGTTAAGCTCTTCCTGTGTGTGTATGTGACAGAGAGAAGTGTCTGGAAGCAAGCTGGTGTCCAAACTGCTCCAATCAATAATCATTTCTTGCAGCAGGACGCACAGCGCCTGCTGAATGAATCACCGATTCAGTAATTAGGACGTCTGTCTGCACACCCCCGCCGCCGACCTGAACTCCTGTCTTCTGCACGCCGAGATAATGTGAGAGGAGCGCCAGGAGTCAGGAGGCGTGAGGAGGCAGAGTGAAGAGGCATCGACAGGGAACAAAAAAAAAAGAAGAAAAAGGGTGATTACCTGTTCCATTATTAGCAGGGCGATGCCAAACACGTCAAAAAATGAAAGCTTTTTCAAGTCAGAAGCTGTTTGCAATTCATCGCATAACAAAAGGTGACGAGAACAAACAACAACAGGAGGAGCAGTTCATATTTTGATATGTTTCCCTGCAGATTGAAGCTGGGAGGGCTGAGGAGCTCTGAGTGCGAGTTCAAGCTCTAATGATGCTCTTCTCTTTACTGGGTCATCATATCAGCAGGAAAACAAACACAGTGCTTGAAAAAGCATCCATAACCCTTGACCTTTTCCACGCTTTGTCACTTTAAAACCAGAAATGCAGATGTGTTTTCAATTACTGTGGCAGAAAGAAAATAAAACAATTTTTTAACTTTTAAAACCTTTTGCTGCATTAGCAGTTGGGAGACCTTTTAGGACAAGACTAATACTTTTTTTTTTTAAATCCATTTTCTTTACAAATTAACTGAAACTGTCAGAATGAATGAAGAGCATCTCTTTTAGGTCTTAAAACAGCTGTTTTCTAAATCCAACATGAATAGGCTTTAACTCTTTCATTCTACTACAGCTCTGTATGGATCAACATTCCCAGTTCCTGCAGAGGAAAAGCATTATGCTGCCACTACCGTGTTTCCCTGTTGTTTCCACTACATACATCATTAATAGTGTCTTTTTTACAAGTTTACGTTGCTCTCTAGACCGTGGCAAGCTTTGTGGCTTTTTTCCTGCAGCAGCTTTCTTCTTGCCAATCTTCCATCAGAGCTGAATGTGTAAAGTCATCATGTAATATTTGTCCACCAGATTCTCCTGCCTTAGCTCTGGATCTTTACATCTCAGTTTTAACCTGGTTCCTATGGGTTAAATTCCTGATTATTTGTTTTCTTGTTCAGCCTTTCAGTCCACATGGACGGCTATTTTTAGCCCAACAGATAGATTATAGATTGACTGAGCAGGTGAGCTGTTCTTAATGTGGAGTATTTTCAGATCTAATCCTGACCTGTTTGTTTCTTTCCCTGGTCCTCATGATGACTACTTCGCCAGAGTTTTCCAATAAGCCTATAAATGTTAAAAGCTTGATGCCAATGTTTCACACAGACAGATTTACCACCTTTGAAAGCAATTAGGTTATACTGGATGTAATTTGGGGGTATTAGCAAATTTCCACATTTGAAAACCCAATTTTTCTTAAGCTTTACAATGATGCATTACTTTGATTTTCTCTATGGCATAAAATCCATGTAAAACACATTGAAGATGTAATTGAAAAAGTCAAGGGTTGTGAATGCTTTTAAAGGTATTTCCTATTCGGCTTATCTTGAAATATTTACAAACTAGTAGTAAAAATATATTCAGTCTAAGAAACTAAAGCCAGATAAACCTTCCTTCTTTGTAGAATAAATGTCTATATATTTTATGTATATATAAAAAAAACCTGCAGCAATATTTCCCTTTAATTGGACTGCTTTATAAATGCTCTCATCAAAGTGAAAATGAGCACTGCAGGCATTTTTCCCCCTCAACCAGGATCCCTTGAGAGCCGAACGTGTGCAAATTGGAGGCGAAAAATAGCTCCTTACAGAGTTTTTATTCAGACAAAAAAGAAAAAAGTCCAAAATGCACCTGCTGCTTCTATACACTCAATTTAGCACTCAGCAGTTTCAATAAAGATGGTGTAAATTCTTCTAGCTCTTCTTTGAGTTTTCCTTTCAACTTCACATCTACCTTTCTCACGAGCAAACAAACCTCTAGATCACAACATTAACCCGACCTGGAGAAATAAAAATAAAGGAATAAAACATGTACATATACATATATACATACAAAACATGTATTCTTTTTAAAAGTCCAAAGAATATAAAGGATGGGGTGTGAACCACTATATAAGATGAATCGATAGCTGAAATAGTACTGAACCAAATTAGCGATCAAATTATCCTGTCCTGATGTATGGACCATCCAAGGCAAGACATTTTTTAAAAGAAGGTCCAACTTAAAGCAGAAGTTAAGCAAATATTGCACCAAAAATATACACATTTTTGCATTTAATGTGCATTTTAAAGATACTGGGAACAAAAAGGTGTTTTTACTACAAAATAAAAAGGCTTTAAAAGCTGATTCTACCACAAACCTGCACTAACAGAACCCTCCACTCTACAGTGCAGGTGTACATTTGTTAGCATTTCTTGTTAGTTTGACGAAAAAAAAAAAAACGTGTTTAATGAAATGTCTGCAGAATTAGCCACTCTTTTTATCCAAATATTCAAACAATTGTCATAAAAACAAAACAAAGACAGAATGATTATTTTCTAAATTAATCATTAGCTGCAATCCTTAAAATAAGCTGATCCTTGAAGTATTTTTAAAAAAATATAACCACTAATAAAAAAAGACACCTTATAATTATTTGGAAAGAAAACATTTTAGGGGCCTGATGGATGATCAGATGCATCGACCTCTTCCTCAAAGGAGGAAAAGTCTTTTCTAAACACAGAACGGGTTGAGCAAACATATAGCATAGCTTGTTAGCAAAGAAACTCAAATCAACAAACAGCAGATACCTTTAGGCTTTTTCCTGAGTATTTTGCCATATTTTGATAAAGATTGAATACCAGAAGCAGAACTATTACAGCGTTCTTTTGTCATCACTGAGTTTTAAAGAGCCTGACCTACCGATTCTAATTTTAGTTAATGTCAGTGGATATAAGGTAAATATAATAGGTTAAACTTCACCTTCAGTGTTCCAATTATATTTTACTGAATAACATTAAACAATACCAATCAAATAATTTAAAATTATTTCAACTGCAAATGATTTATGGCTCTCAAACAGCAATAAAACGATAATTCTGGTGATAAAACCACCAAGAATTAAGGGAACAGGCCAATTGATTGGTGAGCCCCTATTGGCAACATACGCTTCGATACATTCAAGACTTCTCAATCCATGTAAAACAATAATGCACCTTTTTTTCTTTTATGCATTACAGCCCTTAACAACAACAAAAAAAAAAAGATAAGGGTTTGCAGGTAAGCCTCAAGAAAGAAATGTGACGGTTTAATGAGTATAATTAAATTAGATCAGCTTGAATAGAAACACTAATTGCAGCAAAGAGATAAAATCCATAAACATCACATAAAATGTCCCCTTACATCCATTTTCTTTCAGGGTGTACTACACTGACAGCATAACATCAAGATAAAGCAATAAAAAAAAGATCACAGTTAAAATTCCTATTGAATTTTACCTGTACCTCCTGAAATCACAATAAAGAGTTTTTGTTAATATGAAAGACTTTGATGAAGAGGGTAATACCATTCACTAAAACAACAAATTGTATTTATTGTCTATAAATGCATCAAACAGCAACATGTACCTTTTGAGCCTTTAATAAGCAGATGGAAAATGAAGGGCTGTGCAAGATTGGGAACGTGTGTTTTGATGCATAAATGGGGATAATCTTTTAATCCATTTATCTCCTGTTTGAATACAGAAGGCCTATCATACAGCCTTGTTTTTATTATAGTCAAAGTTTAAATACAATAAATAAATCAAAATGAGTGAAATTCTGCAGGTTAAAGAACATAGAAATGTGGTATTGGCCACGAAAAGCCTGTCTGTTAACAGTTAGGGGAAAAATAGAAGAGGGAATAAAAAAATTGAGTAGAAGAAGAGAACAAATTCTACCTTCTGATTTTCCTCGATCTCTTTGCGGATTTCAGAGTTGACCACTGTTTTAGTGATCGATCTGTGAGAAGAAAAAGGCAAGAACGTGTTATTTCTACAAACTTTTTACTGACGGGGCTTATTGTGTAATATCTACTGCACCTGGCCTTGGTGGGGAAGTTCTGACTCAGGTCTTTCATGACATTGAGGGCATCAACAGTGGGAGCAGCAAGAATACGAGCTGCTGTCTGGAAACTCAGGTCTGGAGGAGGACAACGTGGAAAAGGAAGAGAAGCAAACAGAGAGGAGATGAGTTGATAAAAAAGAAAAAAAAAACATAAAACACGCAAGGGAGTATATATGATGTTAGATAAGTTGAAAGGGTTGAGCTGTTGCAAAATAACTTGTCTGACCACAACTTTGGAAAATAAAAACTTTATAACCATTCAAAGTCATTTTTGCAACTTAGATCTGATTTAACCTGATCCTTTAACTTTTGAAGTGGATTAACTATTTACACTGAAGCTTGTACAAATTACATTATAATAAAGTAGATACCATCTCTATGAACTAAAATATCTGTGGAAAGTTTCAATTTCAATCAATATAAGTAATGCAGTTTAAAAAATCACTCTCATGTATTATTCACAACAAAACTAATAGGTTTGGAACTACCATTTCTGTTCATTAATGGCTTAACGCTGAAGATAATACAAAATTCAGTTCCTCAGAAAATTAGACCATTATATAAGACCAACTCTCAATCAATTTTAATGCAGAAATGTTTTGCTCTGGGTAACAAAACCTGCTGACTTGACAGCTAACCGGCAAATGTGGAGAGATCCTCACAGAAGAAGTTGTATGCAGAACATTATTGGAAAGTTCAGTGGAGGGAAAAGGAGCACTTTTAACTGCAGCCTTGAGAGGATTGTAGGGTTGTCAAAAGTATCGAAACTCAAAAAAGTATCGATACTGAAATGTTGTATCCGGATACAATACTAGTTTTTAAAAGTATCGATACAGTGCCGTCACCAGTGGCACCTAAGCAGTCATTCATCTAAAGTGCAGAATATAGGACAATGCACTTTCAGAACACTGTGTGATTGAATAATTCTGTGCTCTTTTCAGTTTCAGACTTTTTTTTTGTAAGAGGTGCAGCTGCTGAGAATTATTTTTGTTTCTTAACTGGTTTGGCTAGTGTCATTGTTATGTGTGCAAAGCATAGCCAAGGAAGGAACACTTAATTTGAATTTTATAAGTTTTTTATCAAGCTTGCTTAATATTATGCACAGCATACAACCTTTATTGTGTCTATTTATTGTATTTTATTTATTAATGAAAATATTTCTGTTGAATTTTGGAGTCTTTGTTTTTATCCTTGTGGTATCGAAAATGGTATCGAGTATCGAATATTTTCCTTAGTATCGGTATCGAGTTGAAAATTTTAGTATCGTGACACCCTAGAGGATTGTGAAGCAAATACTTGAATAGATTGTGGCCGATATCAGTTCAAATCAGAGCTGCAGTTTACAAGAAAAAATAAACACCTCATGCTTTCTTCCATTGATAAACATTAACTAAGAATGAAGAATTAACTTTTAATTTTCCTGCAGGACCTGTACACATTGCCAAAAGTACAAATACCTGCTTTTATGGTGATAGTAGTACTGTGCTTGATGGGCTACGCTGAAAAAAATAATGCAACCGCTTTTGGTATTTACTTAATCATATGTAGTTACTGTAACACAATTGTTTTATGTCCTACACTGCTAACACAAAACAACTGTGTTAAAATAACTAAACATGATTAAGTTAATGCCAAAAAATGGTTGCATCATTTTTTTTTCAGAGTAACAAATTGGCCTTATTTGAACCCTGCAGATAAACTATTGCGTATTATCAGGACGAAGATGAAAGACACCAAAGTGTACTGAGTTTTTCATTAGCTGTAAACCATAAACATCACACTGATTTGAAACAAAGTCCTAAAATACAACCCTGAGTAATGATGCTATAGATTGGCTTTAATACATTGGACAGACTTACTGAAACTTTCCTTTTTTTTTTTTTAACTATCTTCATAGGTTCAATTATTTACGAGAAATTTTTCAGACTAAAGCCTGAAGCAGGACTGACTTAACGACATCAATAGTTTCATGTATTTATCCTAAGCAAATATATTTATTAAGCATAATTGTCATTATTAGCTAAAAAAAGACCAACATAACCATAGAAAATAATTATCTTCTCAACAGAGGCCAAAAATTTAATGATAAATTAATGACTGCTTTGAATCAAAACAATAAGGTTGACTTAATTATTCAAATGAGTCTAAACTTGTTTTAAATGTTAAGAATCTGTTTACTCTGCTGTTGAAGCAGGATAACCATAAAAAAAAAAAACTGCTGGTCTGGCAACAGAAAACAAATTCCTTAGACTATGTGTGAAGCAAACATGTGCGCATTGAGGGCGAGGCTTTCCAAGGAAAGAAAGGATGCAGGGAGCTTTATTTCAATGCAGTGAGCCTCTCGGTAATGGTGTTGTAGGCTGTGATTATTAGCCCCTGGAGGTCTTCCACTCTTTGTAAACAGGCTGAGCTAATGAGCCCCAGTGGGTTAGAAGATAAAGACAGGCGCCCCCGTGTCAGTCTGACAGTTGAGCTCAGCCTGCTCATCCCCTCACATCCTTTATTCCACACAATCAAAGCAGCTCCATCCCCGCATCCTGACCATACCCCACGATAGATAAATCTTTAGTGCCTGTAAGGATTATTTAAAAATGGAGTAAAAAAAAAAAAGAAATTAAACCAGCATATGCAAAAAAAAAAAAATCTCAATCTGTAAAGGTATAAAATGCAGCAGACAGCCTGCTCATATTTTAAACATCTTATACCTCAGATGTACTCAGAGGGAACAGGCATCTGCACTAATTAAAGTTCTGCTGCTGGTTTAAATTACTGATGAGATCGTTTCATTGTTGGAGCAACAAAAGGTTATCATTTGCCTTTGTTTATGTTTAATCACGATCGAAGCATCAGGTAAGAAAAAAAACCACAACAATATACTTATAAGAACATTAGCATGGAGGGGAGGAAATGCAAATCATCTCATTGGGAAATGTTTTATTAAGAGCTTTGTCAAATTGAAATAAAGAACACCGAAAATGCTTTGGACCGGAATATTAAAGAGATATTTAAATGCAAAAAGTGTTTTCAGCATGTTGCTGTTGCTGCTGCTGCAAATTGGACTAAAGTTTTTCTTCTTAAAGGGTAATTAAATAACAAGGAATCTAGAGTATAAAACTGTGGCGCCTTGCAAAATGATTAGAGCTGCAGTATATTAAAAACTCCAGCAATGACCCCATTACTGATAGACTTAGCAGCAAAGACTGAAAAAAAACTTACATTTGGCTCATTTATATATGATCTTTAGTATCTCGAGAAACATAACCTACATGTTGAAACCCTTATTGCTAGAGTTGAAGGAGTTGCAAGCATCACCAGTCTTTGTAAGTTACATACAACAATAAGTTGCTACAGCTGCTTCCAAGGAAGCTTTTTGTAGCCTTTAAAAAAATAGCATTAAGCTGTTATCATGCTTTGAGTTTAGACTGATATTGACATGATAAGATATCAGCATGCATCATACAACTTTTATTTCTTGTGTTATGATGTGGAAGAGGTTGATCAAGTGATATCACTCAAGCAGAGAATAACAGTCAGCAATGATGGGTACGAGAACAAGCAACCCATGCATTGTTATTGTAATCAATGGGTTATACAAACTACAAACTTAAACATCAAAATACTTTTAAACACAGCTGCAATATCTTTTTTTTGGTCTTAAAGGTATAGCGGAGGATCTTGTTTGTCTGGGTTGATCGTCTAAATAAGTGGTCCTCCTAACTGTCAATCATTCTGGTGATATGTTTTCATAAGGCCGTCCTACGTGCTCGTCCCAATTTTCAGTTACCGGAGGTGATTGTGACATAGTGGAAACATTGCAAATCTAAGTACCGTATTTTCACGACCATAAGGCGCACCGTACTAAAAGGCGCAGTCTCAGTTATGTGTCCCATTTCTGTATTTAACACACACATAAGGCGCACCGGACTATAGGGCGCGTTTTTTATACACAGGTACATGTCCTCTACTACCTTTAAATACCTCTACTGCGTATTTAAAAATACAGCGGGGGCAAAACTGAGTATGACTGTGCTTTATTCATGTATTTATTACAAAGTATTAATCAAACCTGGGAGCTGGCCGTGAGACAGACACATCGCAGATGACACAGCGCTGTGATCGCTCCTAAATTAACTTAAAATCCTGAAACCTGCCGACGGAATTTGTTCGCTTTTATTACCGGTATCCTGGTGCCTGCAGTTTAAATTATTTAGATGAAAAACACCTGCCAGCCACCGCGTGAACCCGAGGCGACCAGGCCCAGAGGCTGCTGTTGAAGGGATTTCTGCTGTCGGTGTACCACTGGTATGTGGGGGTCTGAGCGCCTCCGACAGAAATAGATAATCTGGATGAACTGACTGCAATTATTAAGTTTTCAGGTGGACTTTCTCACTTAAAAACATATTAAAACTACTTTATTCCCACTGATCACAGCAAATATAGCTGCAAGATTTAGATTATTTAGATGAAAAACACCTGCCAGCCGCCGCGGTGAACCCTGCCCAGATGCTGCTGTTGAATTAAGTTTTCAGGTAGAAAAATAGAGCGGGAGCAAAACTGAGTATGTATGTGCTTTATTCATGTATTTATTACAAAGTATTAATCAAACCCATCAAAGTCATCATCCTCTGTTTCTGAATTAAACAGCTGCGCTAAATCAGACATGCCAATTTCCCCTTCGCTGTCAGAGTCACTTTCCGTGCCGGGCGGCTCCTCGGAAATGATGCCGGCTTTTGTGAAAGCTTGAACAACAGTGCCAGCAGACACGTTAGTCCAAGCATCTACAATCCATCCGCAAACGGTGGCGTAACTTGCCCGGCGCTGCCTTCCACTTATCGTGAAACTATGGTCTCCGTCTGTCACCCATCGCTCCCACGCCGCTGGCAGCCTTACTTTGAACGGCCGGTTCACACCGATGTCGAGCGGTTGAAGTTCCTTTGTCAGACCTCCCGGGATAACGGCGAGCACAGCGTATATTTTTTTCCACCATGTTTTTCACATCAGCTGTGAGATGGGCACGCATGGAGTCACACATTAAAAGCGATGGTGATGCGTGGAAAAAACCACCTGGTCTCCTCACATACACCTGCCTCAGCCACTCTTTCATCATCTCCTCATCCATCCAGCCCTTTCATTTGCTTTTAATATCATATGTCATCAGAGCGATGTGTCGTCTCACAGCCAGCTCCCAGATCAGCTTCTCTGATTGGTTGATGCGGCGCTTCCAGCAGCAAAACTTCAATTTTTCCATCTCGAGCAGCAGCAGCGCGTTGGCAGGGCGCTCCCGACGCGCTGCGCCTGCTGCTCAAAACGCGCTGCGGGACCTTTTGCTGCGTCTATACGCTCGTCAACCGTTGACTTTGCATGTAAACTCGCTGCTTCTGCTGCACCTGCTGCGTCCGGTTCACAGCGAGCACAGCATTAATTTGTTTCACCATGTTTTTCACATCAGCTGTGAGATGGGCGCATGGAGTCACAGATTAACAGCGATGGTGATGAGTGGAAAAAAAACCACCTGGTCTCCTTACATTCACCTCCCTCAGCCACTCTTTCATCATCTCCTCAATGAGGTGGTCTCAAAAGTCGCAGTTGCAACACACATAGGGCGCACCGCACCAAAGGGCGCACCGCACATTTTGAGGGGAAAAAAAGACGTTTATGTGCGCCTTATAGTCGTGAAAATACGGTAAGCTTGTATGAGCGATGCAAAATGCAACTGTTAAACAGAGCAAGCACGAGGAGAAATGGGCTTGTGCATGCTCTCGTATGCGTTTAATAGACGTTGCCTCTCGGGAGCGGGTACATGGCTGTGATTGTGCTTGTTTTTTTTTTTAAATCTTCCCCTACAACTTTAATAAAAAGTACAGCAACACCAGTAACATCATGGCAAAACTATCGGTAAGCAGAGACAGCAGTTGCTTACGGGCCTATGACCTCTTAGGGGCCCCTTCACTGACACCTGGTAGGCCCCCTACATAATTGTATAATAGGACGTCTCTTTGCAGATGCAATGGTGGGTGTTCGATAAGCATCTTCCTGAAATGAGTTGTTGGAGCTTAGGATAACATGTGTTGGTGCGCTATCACCAATGGTTCCATTCAAGGTGCGCAGTCACAATTTTTTCATGTGTGATTTGTGATCATATACTACTGAGAATTGCATAATTGTATCTTCTTGGCCGATTTATGGAACTGTTGCCATATCCTGAACCTTTATCATGTGTTGTACTTCATATGGGGCCCACCCAGATAATGTTGCTTACTAGGGGTGTAAATCAGACCCATCATGGCGATTCGATTCAGTATCAATTTCTTGATCCAATGATTTGATTATTTCGGATACTCCAGAATCCACCATTGTCTGTCTTGCCTATTGTTTACACGAGTGTTTGTGTGCAAGTGGAAAGAGGATAGTGGCTAAAGGAAGTGAGGTAGGAGGGCGAAATAGGTTTAGCGCCACTGCAGCGCAGGAGTCAGAATTACGTCCAGGAGCAAATAGATAAAAATAGACCGGATGAAAAAAAAAAACATGAATCGATACTCTTGCAGACGTGTCGATGCATCGGATCGTCCGCTGTTGGATCGATGCATCGATACAAAATGTATATGATTTACAACCCTATTGCTTACGGGCCTATTGTTGTGTCGTTACGCCATTGATTAACATCACCTTTTGTTTCTCTGTTTGCAGATGCTGTTGTGATCTTGTTGGCATGAAATGCTGCAGCAGACCAAATGATGGAGCTTCTATCAGTTTGCACATACTGGAGATGTTAGGGTTCAGGCCAGTATAATCTGATATTTTTTTTTTGGCTGACACAGGAGTGATCTCTGATATCAATATTGGACGGGAACGTTCCCCATGAAAAGGACCGGATTAGAGCTGGCAGTAACATCTGACAGTCAGTCAGTACGGCTGCTCTGATGTTTGTTTTAGCCAGATAGAGCTTTTTTTTTTTTAAGCATCCAGTCATACAGCAGGAAATTAGATAATTAAAGATTATTTGCTGTTGGTTAAAAAGAAAGAGACAATGACTTGGAAGGAGACCCACCTTGCATTTGCCAGACTTTCAGAGGTGCCATTTCATTTGTGCTTTCGACTAAATGCTTCCTCAACTCCTTCAGCTGTTCCTTCAGCTCCGGATAGAGGGTCCTGGCAAGGAGAGAGCAGAGCATATAGGAAATAAACTGAACTTGTAATTAAAAGAGAGAATAGTTGGAACCAAAGACTGATTTAGTTATTTGCAGGTTAGCTGAGCAGAGATATGGTCAGCGCTTCAAGGGAATTAAGTTTGCAGAATAAAGAGGAAAAAAAAAGAAAATGAGGAGAAAAAAAAAGGAAAAAGCTTGGCAGGAATTAATACTGTTGGAAGAAAACCAAGCTTGTAAAAATTTATCACAGCCCAACACAAAAATACTCACTTCAGTTTGCCAAAAAGGAATCCCTGGACCTCGTCCACTGGATCGTTCTCCCCAATCACTGTAGCATTCACCTCCGCCCCTGAAAGCAAAATCAATTAACTGGTTATTCATGTCAGGACTGCTCAGTGACTGCTGTAAGCAGAGGAGTGTGTTTATTGTTGGAGACTACGCACCTTGAACTTGTGTGTCATCCTTTGCCTTATATTCCTGGCTCTTAATAGCCAGCTCTACTCCGTACCCCGACAGGTACACTTTGTTTTCATTAGGTTTCTGGAAGGAAAGGAGGTTTCGGTACAAGTAAAATATCTGTCATCAAATGTCTACACTTTTGTTACAGCAAATAACAATAAATTCTGTAAAAGAAAACTATAAAAAAATACAGATTTTTTTCCCATTACATCATTTCAATACCAATATACATTTAAAAACTATTCATTTCAAATTTAGTCTGTCCATCCAGATGGGTTGTGTAGGCTAAACCTTATGTTGTGCAAATACTCTTATGATATATTTGACCCAATTTCTGTCTTTCCAAAACTTGTTTATCTTAACTTGTCCTCCTAACCGGTTAAGCCATTAAATTCACTTTAAAAAGAAAAATAATCTGACTTCAACAGATTTAAAGTACAGATAAGCCGTTATTTAACACCTTACCCATCCAATAAATGGTAACAAACTGGCCTTTTCTATTTAAGCGGAAAAACTTGATGCATATCAAACAGATGGTGAGAATAATTTAGCATAATCAGAGGGAGAAAAAAAATCGACATCAGCTGTATTTGAATGTGAGAAAGAAAGAAAAAACCTCCAAATTCAACTTGGCATGAAAAACGGGAGAAACACACTTCATCCCAGGTGTAAATGAGAAGCCAGATTAAGCAGCAGGATTTCTTTTTTAGCTCCTTCTGAAAACAGTGAAAAAAAGGTTCACTTAAATAATCATTTTACCATTTGTTCTCTAATGTGGACATCTGGTATATTGGCCTGTTTTTATAAAGCGATTCTCACGTATTTTTGCTTATTAAAAGCCCTCTCTTAAAGCCACACCCACCAGTTTATACAGTGGAGTCAAATCAGAGTTCCTCTGTTGACCAGCAGAAGCAGCACAGAAATAAATTCATGTTTGAGTAAAAAAGTTCATACAGTGTTTTGGTTTTAAGGAGTTTGATTTCAATGAGGCATCAACAATTATCCAAATGAATGAGCCTGACTTGCTTTTTGCACTCAGAAAATGAAATCATGTTATGTATACGAGTTTTAACTAAGAGATAAACAAATCTTTACGATTTCCTATAATATCAACACAACATTAGACCAGAGGAACATTGCTTTCGAGCGTGTATGAGCACCTACAGCCACATAGTGACGAAGCACATAAGCTGCTGAGCCTTGACTGACACTGGTTGTCAGGACTTGGTGGAACCTCTGGAAATCTGGTTTCCCAAACTCAGCGTAGAGGATGACAACAGGAACATCTGGATCTGAGCCCGGGTATCTATGGTCCCCTTTGAAAAGGTATGGCTTTGGTCTGAAACGGGGGTGATTACGTCACATGACTAGTCAGCAAACGGCGGATTCAAAGACCACTGTAGATTCAGCTTTACCTTTGCTGTGCCGTTTTCAGGAGTGTCACCAAGCTTTCCGGATCACAGGACTTCTCTCCATGGACGCTGATAAAAGCTGAGCACCCAGAAGGAGGATGCTCAGTGGACGCAATCTAATACAACAATGGAAAGACACAATAAAGAATACGGTAATGATGTCGCTTACAGGCAAGCGGCTTTTAAAACCTAAACACTTCTAATGTTACCTGCTGGAAGGAGTGCACTGTGGCAGAGTAGGCTCTCAGAGAGAGGGCAAACTTCAGCATGTTCAGCTGGACGGAGCTAAGCAGAGCACTGGCTTTCTTCACAATCAGCTCATAGTAAGCTTGATCTGTGTCTGTGGGATAAAATGACTGATATTCAATTATGCTCCAAGGCTTTACTTAAAAAGCTTAAAACCAATAAGATAGTGTTAGAAACATGGAACTGGCGAACAAACTTGTTTGCACAGATGTTTTTATCAGTTAGCGCACCACAGCGCAAGGCATAGCTGTGGCATTAAAGGGATAGACAAGAGACCTATAGTGACTCTGGAGGAGCTGCAGAGACGAGGTGGAGAGGACCTCTTAACTAGACCACTAATAAGTCATATGTCCCGAAGATAGGACCTTCATTATAGAGTAAAAAAGACAGTTTTGATAAACAGAAAACCAAAAAAACTCTAATGTAGGAAACAAAAACAAACAAAAAAAAACTCTTAAGACTGCATCTTCCACTGTGTTGTACCAAAAGAAAATATTTTTTAAATCCTTTTTTTAAATGAAACCCACTTTACTCATCAATACGCCGGAAACCAGAACAATCTACATTTTTAAATCATTGGTTATGGACCCCCGGTTTAGACCCTCCCTGTCCAAAGTTGGTTTCAAGTGCAGACCAATTACATATTTAAAGCCAGAGCATCCTTTTTTTGTTCTTTGCTCTACACACATTGATACTGAGTCACAATCGACTATTGGAAGACAATGTGCACAAATTATGCCATTACATTTTTAAAAGCACTATGCTTTTTGCATTTAGACAATAAACCTGAGGGCGCCCTTCTGCCATATCGAGTTTGAAAGAAGAATAGGAAAAATGTCCATTTGTAGATGTAAAAGGCAGAATAGACATGCCCTCTAAAAGAGTTGCAGCTGCACTTCCAATTAAAAGTTCAAGAAAACAATAACTCATAAGGATCTAACATAAATAAACACATTTTTCAACACTTGTGATTAGAGTGTAACAAACATATAATAGTTCAAGACATCTCAATTCTTATATCAGCTCACAGTGTGTTAATTTGTCTCCCCTCTCTAAACCATCACACCACTTTTCTTCTGTCAGAGAAGCTGTGACCCAGCTGCTTTTCTCAGAGACGTTTTTCAAGCTCCTTTATGTCACACTTCTGCCTGCACAGGTACTCAGTCAAAAACACTGACGATGCTAATTACTTCTAAGATGCAGCCCAAGTATGAGATTGAGAAGGTCCCTGAACAGTAACTGTAAATGCAATCTGGTCTGAAGAGTTTACATTACCATCGTGCTCTCCTTCGATGTTTTGATTGGCCTCAACAAAATCCCAGAACTTATCGTGGCTCTCCTCGGCTAGAAACTCACTGGAAAAGAACATTTTCATAAGAAAAAACAAGGACTTGGTCTGATAACTTTTTTTTTTATGGATCTGAAATATTTCAAAAAGGTACAAAGAAGAAAAACAAGGCCATACAGGTCATATAGCAGAGTTAATAAGAAAATCTTATGGGTTTTTTAAGCAGACGGTGTCTAAGACAGTATATCACACTAAGTTGCCATAGGGGACAGATATAGACTGACTTTAGAGATAAAGCTCTTAAAGTACAGTGACCAGTTCGTTACAGTGCACAGTGATTACCTGGCCTCCAGCAGCAGAGGGGTATCAGCCCATTTGGTTGTAAGAGTGGTGGTGATGGCTTTTGAATCAGCAGCGCTGGAAACGGGAGAGAACGGCGACAGCAGCAGGACACACAGAAGCCACATCCTCACACCTATACCAGAGGAACACAGTAAATGGAGGAGGGGACGAATAATCAAACCCTTATGCAACAAAGACCTAAAACATACAACTGACTTCAAATAGATTTACAGAATGTGGAGCAACCAAACAAAAAAAGATTACACAGTGAGATGAGGGAACAACTGAGCTATTGGATCATAGTTTTTAAGCTGAAAAGCACTGTAACATACTCTCGAGCACAGTGGTGGCAGCATCATAAAGTGGATGGATTAACAACATCTGACCCCTTCCTCAGTAATGTTTGGTTAATGTGGGCATAGTGATCTCACTCAGATGGTCTGTATAATGTGAAGAGTTGAAGAAGATTAAAATTCAAAAGGCGGCTCCACTTAGTGGATATACAGGTAGACCGATTTATAGAGTGGCTGATATTTTGGACCAATATTGTCGGCCGATTCATGCATGCTTTCGCCGATTCATTTGTGCATTCAGCAGCTGTGCCTGAAGATCACATTAAGAGCATGCAGTGCAGCTCTGTCCATCAGCATCGGTCTTAAAAAAAACCTGCATCTGTGTCCATAAGAACAAATTCATGATCCATTCTACATTTTTCAACGAATATTGATTAAAATAAATTCAAGTTTGAGTTATCAGTGAAGCACACACAAAAAAATAACCCTCAGAAAAGTTAAAGGATATAATTTATGATTATATTAATGCCCATGAAGAGTAGAAAGTGCTCATATTTCATATTTGGTTTCTCTGCTATAAGTTATGTCATTATTTTGCAACATTTTCAGACATTCTTATGCAGTTTGAGATAACAGTGCTCCATTTAGCTTTAATGGTGACAGAAAAGTGACTGCTTTAAGTGAACCTTTCACCTAGTCACAAGAAGCAACAAATTAAGATTTATTTTATGGCTTCAGTCTCCTGCAGTCATTCCACAGATCAGGCACTTCTTTGCTTTACTGTTTCTAAAAAAGCTCCTGCCTGCAGTGCAGTAAGACCAGCCAGTCCACTCTTTTTGCTTTTGCCACAATATAGACAAAGTATTTACTCAGCAGTTACAGCTTCATACAGTTTGCTCTTTCCTCCAACTCTAAAGTGAAATTACACTGAGCCCTGGAAACCTGGACAACAGAGTAATAATACATTTTAAAGCTTTGAAGAATGTTCTCTACAAAGTCCCCTGCAATGCTGTCAAAACTAATTCTGGCATAACCAGCCCACTCACACATAGAGTAAACCTAATCTGCAATTGGCAGCAGTATGCCAGTGTGGTATTGCTGCTGCTTACCCATGATGGGCAACTGTTAGAGAAAACTACAGTCTCTAAATGGTTAAAACAAAGTTATGACTGTAAGAAAATATATTAATATCCCCATTTTGAGCTTTAACTGGGTCATTCTAACACGCAACTGCACTTTAATCTAGCCCATCTCTTAAGAGATCTGGCTTCATGTTGTTGTCCTGCTGAAAGGTAAACCTCTGAAGTCTTTAAATTAGCAATACATCAAATATCACCATTGGATGGGCTGATGAGCACCGTCTGTAGACCAAAAAAAGAGGTGTAACAAGCAACGCCTCTCTCTACCTTGCCTGTTGCCTCTTCTGCCCATATTTTTAAAGGATAAATACACATTAAACTGGTCTCCCCTTTCAGAATACCAATGTAAGTAACTCATAACTTCATAATGTTGTTAGCAAGATAACTTTATTTTGCCAAAAGGTGAACAGGTGATAATTTCAATCCACTGGGCTTCTGCCATTTTGTTCCTAATCTCTGAGTTCACATAGATGTACATGTGCGAGCAGCCAGCCTACCTAGCCTGCTTGTAAAGGTGAAGCTCAAGAACAATACAAAGAGACGCTGTGTGACATCACAAAATGTTTCATCTAAAAAATGTATTAAGGTCTTCACATTAATATTTTTTTTATTTCTTTAATCTAAAAATATATATATATATGTATTTCTTATTGTTTTTTTTTTTTAACAGGTATTCTTCCAGGATTGGCAGGTATTTAGATCAAGGCTTTACCCCACCAACCAGCTGACTGTCTCAGCAGGGGGGGAAAAAAAGTATCTCTCAGCCCCCAACGTGTTTCAATGTGCAGTTTGTGAGATATTCAACCATACAATATCTTTCTCATAATCAAAACCAGCTCTAAAGGTTTGCAAAACTTTATACCTGAGCACTGTGTTATACTCTTTGGTCTTCATGATGACCAACATATTCCTACAGACCTCCAAGTCATTTGTGTAACAGCTATTATATTCAATTTAATGATGTAATTGCAAAATCTTGACCTCTGTTAGCAACTTTAGTTTCTCCTGAGTACAAATGGACACACAACTTTTTAATAAATTGATAATATTATTGCCATTACTGTTAATATATAGTAAAAATTTTAAACATTCAGCAATAAAATGTCACAGGGTATGGTATGGGGGGATGGTCATTTAAGAAGGGGGAGGATTTTTAGGTACTGCTTAAGGGTCTATGCTGAGCATGAATGGTAGGTAATCGACAAAAAAGAGCATACTTAGTCACAGAATAAACCAGCAACCAACAAGGAAAAAACTCTGTTAATATTAATGAAATTTTTTTTTACCTTTATGCTTTTCCCCTGAAACACTCTAGCTTTCTATAGGGGGACAATAGAAGACGATCCAACAGTTTATTCTAGACTTGACTACATTTTCTAGTTTTCTATTGTGGTTAAATGGGGAGTAAAACCCATAAATGGTTGATGGTTATTAGATCGTATCCACATAATTAAAGGTTTATTCCTAATTAATATCACTAAAAAACAGAAGGAGATGCGGTGCACCTGCAAAGATATATCATAAATAAATAAAACAGCTTCCTGAACTCCGTCCAATAAGCAACTTCAGCGTGGCTGTTCTGTCCAATTAGAGGACAGGTTAGCACTAACAGCTAACTGCTTTCTGTATCTAAGAAGACAGTTGTTAGGATTTTAGAACAATATAGGTTTTAAAGGCAATTATTATGAGTAAGTAGTGAATGAAAAATCACAATGAGTTTACACAACATGCTATTGGTTTGTAAACGACAGCCAGCGATATGAACTAAAAACGTATTTTTCTGTTTACGTTAAAAAACACATTTTGTTGCCTCCTCTGTAAAAGGCTACCATTAAATAGTCACATTTAGCTGCACGGAGCTTAAAAATCAATGATTTATACTCACCGTAGCCGGCTCTGTAGCTTCCTGTATCCATGATCCACTGAAGGTAGGGGGTCCTCTCACATCCGGGTTAGGTGGCTAAAATTCTGCCTGTTCAGAATGAATAAATCACCTGAGTTGATTGTTTATGCATTTCATATTATTTATCCTTAGTATTCAGTGATAGAAACAATAACAAGAATTGAACAGTTGTTCGCATATCTTAAAAATGGCTATGATTTTTTTTAGTACAAAAATGTTAAATAATGATTTTTACTGCCTTATTTTGTTTAGATAAACTAATGAACATAAATTGCCTACATTTAAGTACAAACAGTATGCACAAGTGAACACTATATATTTAGTTCATACTTTTTTGTGATAATGCTGTTTTTTTGTTTATAGCCCCAATTCTGCTTGTAAAGATTGAAGGAAATATATGTCAATCAGGGCTGCAACTAGAAGTTATTTTGCAAATCGATTAATCTATTGGTTATTTTTTCGATTAATCGACTAATAATCAGATAATTCCTTAGAGAAGATTTTTAGAAAATTAAACCAGGTAAATTCTGGATAGAACATACTGACAAATGAAAACTGCTTTTTATATCTTAAATGCAAAACATTTAATTAACATTTATACATTTTTTTTTTTTTTACAATTTTGATATATTTACTGCTCCAAGTGTTGCTCCATCAGCTAAAGGCTTGTTTTAGAGTCTCCAAACTCCAGTTAACAATTAATCAAAAAACTAAATTAGTTGGCGATAAATTCAATCCGATTAAATGTTTCAGCCTTAATGTCAATATTGTTAGTTTTTGAGTAAGCATGTCTGTTTATCAGACCTTTTTAGTGGGCTAAAATCTCAATTACACACGTATTGACAAATAAGGTTAAATCTTTTTATACCTTTAAACTGTGAGCTTTAAAGGCTAGAAATCATGAAAGCAATATTGGCTACCAAGGAGGAAGGTGTTGGTGGCGTGGTAGCTCCACTCTTGACTTTTAGCAAAGCACTGTAAGTTCAAATCCTGCAACATTATTTTTTTCACTTTATCTCTTCATTCATGCATAAGAATTATGATATTTTGAATAGTAAGAGCAATATGTAGCCCTAAATATTTGGCCTTTTTACCTGAAGTGTGTGATATATTCATTTTTTAAGTGCACACAGACCATTATGGCCAAACAAACAAAAGAACTTTTTGTGGTTTTATTGAAGATTGAAATGATTAATTGTGCCTCTATGGCTACAGATATTTCAGATAAGTTTTTACAGTGGCAAACAATGTTAAGCATATAAACAATGTACGGCAATATACAGTAATGTACAGTGTTATAATGAATAGAAAATACATTTATGTAATGAAAGTATTCATTGCATGTTTTACACATTTAGTTATGTTACAGCCTTATTCCAAACTTGATTAAGTTAATCTATTTGCTCTAAATTCTGCAAACAATACAATGTTATGTCAGATTGGAAGTGCTTTATTAAGGATTGTTGGAAAAGTATCAACAATCCATCCATCCATCCATCCATCTTCCACTTATCTGTGGCGTCCAGACGTCCCTCTCCCCAGCCACTTGCGCCAGCTCCTCTGGGAGAATCCCAAGATGCTCCCAGGCCAGTAGAGAAACATGGTCCCTCCAGCGTGTCCTGGGTCTCCCCCTGTTCCTCCTCCAGGTGGGATGTGCCCTGAACACCTCACCAGGGAGAGTCATCCTAACCAGATGCCCCAGCCACCTCAATTGGCTCCTCTCGACGTGGAGTAGCAGCGGCTCTACTCTGATTCCACTCCGGATGACTGAGCTCCTCAACCTATCTCTAAGTAAATTTGCACAGCCTTGGATTTTGTCGATCCACCATTGGTCACAAACACCTATACTTAGGCAGCTTTACCCATTCCTCTTTGCAGTGCATCTCGAGCTCCTTCAAGTTGGATGGGAGACTTCTTTGGTCAGCCATTTTCAGGTTTCTCTAGAGATGTTTGATCAGTGTTAAGTCTGGACTCTGGCTTGGTCACTATAGGATATTCACAGTGGTTGCTAAGCCACTATTTAATGATCATAATAAGTGCAGCCATGTAGTTCAGCCTGTCATAATTAATGAAAGTTAAAAGTGGATATTGCTGTAGGCTGATATATTCTTATGTAAGCCATGGGAAATAAATCACAGGTAAAAAAAAATCTCTCTCTTCTATCTGTTAAAAAACAAAGCCATGACATGAATTCAGACATGGATATATTACACATTGGTTGGACCTGTTTTATTTCCATACTTTAAGCTGCGATTTCTCTTCTATCAGAGGAGGTGCTTCAAAGGACATCCTGGACCCCTGTGAATCAGCCACATATAAAGCCCTGCTGTCTCACCCGTCTTCCTGTTAGCCTGTGGATCCAAAGGTGTCTCCTTCAGAGGGGTTCACTTGATTGTCTGTCCCTGCTGGCCAAAAGGGAATACATTCTTCAAACTCTGGTAAAACTGACCTTTTCTGAGAACCAGATAGCTCAGATAATCTATCTGCATCCCTAGCCATAACAGTTCTTCATTCCCAATTCTAATTTTCTGCTGAAATTAAATATTTTTGACTTAGTCGTTCATACTACTAAATAAATCCGTCTGCCGTCAGAATGAATGATTTAGGACAACACACAGCAGCGCACTCTTTATAGAAGTAAACAGTGATTCTCACTATCCAGGTTAAATAAAGCATTTCTGGAAAAGAAAACTCATTAAAGAGGATGCTGGTCTCTTTTGAGCAATAAAATCAGACAGTATCATAACCCCCATCATTAACAATGAAGGAAGAAAAGACAGCTATAAGAAATTGACATTTGAAAAAGCAACCAGTGGCTGCTCTTCCTGCAGATAAGTCTCCATGGATGTGTAGCAGGAGCCCTAGCAATGATGCAAAAGTCAGATAAAATGTAGCATGAAGAGTGTAATATTTAGACTGCAAACACTTTAAAAATGGTTAGATTCAGCACATATAGAAAGAGTTTATATCACAACCGAAATATTGGAATGGAGTCTATCAGACTGCAGTGAAAATGTCGGATATGAGTCGCAAAGAGGGAAAAAGGATTTGGGTCCCATTTGCCTGCAGTGAGACCATAGCCTCCTTCTTGGCCCTGAAACCCAGCAAACTCACAGAATTATGAATCAGCTGCTGGAATGGAAGTTAATCAGAATTTATTCCAAATGTGTGCAGATTTCACTGTTTGACCATGATTTGAGCTTTAAATTGCATTGTTCCTTAAAAGTCCCTGTGTTTGAAAAAATCAGAGAAGCACAGCATCTGGTGTGGTCTCTAAAAGGAAAACAAGCTTTATTTACCGGTACTAGAGCGTTCACTGTAGAAATCCATCTAAACATGTAAGCACTGGGGTAGGAGTACTTTCTATTAGAAAAAAAAAAGTTTTCCCAATGTTCATAGTAGCTATAGCTTTGTAAGCTGCTTCAAACAGGAAATTAATCAACATAATTTTCCACCTGCAACCATTTTGTTGATCTTTTCCTTTAGTGTTCATCGTGCTCTGCATAGACAGTCCCTTTGGGGGAATATTGGTGCCATACAAGAGGCTTCCTACCTACCTGTTGCATGATCTTGATAAAATAAAAGAAGAACATTAAAGGTACTGTGTGAGTTTGTGTCCCAGGGTGCAAAGACATGGCTGTTGCTTTTTCATTTACTTGCTCTGCAGCCCAAATTAAATTGGACGGATGATCCTCCAGAGGGAGCAGTTCCAAGGTTTGATTTAACATTATATAAAAAGCAGCTCCATTAATTATCCTGCTGGATATGACCTTCACTTTGACATGAACATGTGGACAGCGCACATATCGAGGCTTTAACACACACTCTCACTCAGTAAACTAACTTGAAAGTCAGCTGTGTCCCAATGAGAACAGGCCGAATTATCCTAATAATGTCCTCACAAGTGGCGCTAAACTGAGCCTGGAGGACCCTCACACACGCTGCCCATAGCGCCTGTTCATTTGTCAGGAAGGTGACATCTTCAGATGAATTATGGGAGATGGTTGTCATCTTCTCTGGGGTCACATATGAAATTGTGGGCTCCCTCTACTCGAGCTATCACACGTCAGCCATTTTAGAGGTTGAAAGTCTCGACGGGGGACCAAAGCGACCTCAATTAAACCTTCATTAATATTAATACATTTTGTCGTTTCACGTGAGCTGCCACTAATTAAATGTGTCCCTGGCTGTATAATGGGGGTCAGCCGGGGTCTGTAACATGAAGCTAATTCAGCAGATTACAGCTTCCGAACACGGAGCCGCACTGAGCTTAAGTCTTAAATACAGCTGGAGAGGAGGCTGATTGCTGTTTTTAACATTTGCTCACATAAATAATGACACACTTTTTCAATTAGACCAGTTGTTCCCAATGTTTGGACCAGAGTCAAACTATTCCCGGTTGACTCCTGGTGTCAATAATTTTTTTTTTTTTTTGATTCTTGCAATATCCTAAACTTGAAATTATAACATATTTTCATTTGTCCCTGTTAAAAAATGGCTTTATATGTAGAATATCTCCCCTTTTATTAAAAAAGTGACGTGTATTTGCATTCCACCTCCTTTACTGTGACGCCCTAAATAAATCCAGTTCAATTAATTGTCTCTAGGACTAAGCTAATCTATGAGATGGGAACCACTTTTTTGTTCACAGCATAATATGAAGGGAGGTTTGCTGGCGAACAATATATATGGCAGAAAGATCAAATAAGATTAAGGTTAAATATTTTACCCTGAAAGAAAGTGTGTGTGGCAGAAAAATAACTGGTCACCTTAAAGACACCATATCAAGTAGTAAAACAGAGTGTTGCAGCATCATGGTGTGTGGGTGCTTTACATGAGTAAGGAGAGTTAAGAATGTGAAAGTTAATGCAAACAGCAATCCTGAAGGAAACTCTGTCAGAAGCTGCAAAATACTTAAAACTGGGCTGAAGGTTGCCCTTCCAGCGAGAAAACCCACCCTAAACTTACCCCCAGAGCTGCAATCAAGTGGTTTAATTTAATAAATGTCAATTTTTATAATAATAATTGAACTTTATTGATCTCACACTGGAGAAATTCACTCTCTGCATTCAACCAATCCCCTTAGGAAGCAGTGGGCTGCCATTGTGCAGCACCCAAGGTTAAGGGTCTTTCCTCAGGGACCCAAAGTGGCAGTCTGTGGGAGTGGGGGTTGAACTCAGAACCTCTGGAGCACCAGCTCAATGCTCTAACCACTAGGCCACCACCACCAATTTGTTATGATGGTCTGAGCAAAGCTTAGGCCTAAATATGACAGAAAAAATGTAAAAAGATGTAATAATAAAATCAGAGAGGAGGGGCACGGCGGAGGCCTCGGTCCTTGATGCAGCGATCCCCGGTTTGAGTCGCAGCCTGCAGATCTTCCACCTTTCCCTCATCCCCATTTCTTGTCAACACCATCTTACAAATACAATGTAAATACAAATGACTGGAGTGAGTGAGAACATATATGAACAAGTGGCTGAACTATTGGGAGACTGTTTTAAAACAGGATTTTTCTTCAGTCCTCAGCTGCGGCTTAAAGTAAATTCCCCAAACAACATCATTTATGAGACTTTAATGTGAATGCGTCTGCAGATCTGTTTTTCATAAGCCTCTAGATTAAAGCTCCATACTGTCACACACTCCTAAACATAACAATAAGCATATGTTTTAGACATTAATATAATTGAGGGATTCTTTAGACTGCTCTCTCTCTGATATTAGTCTGCAAATTGCTGCCTGAGAGGTTTTATTCTGTAATTCAACTGTATTGTCACTCGAGATGATTTGGATGTTGTCCTGAGAGATAAGCCAGACCCAGAGTGGAGGGTCAGATAAAAGCACCAGATGTTCAATCTAATCATTTATAGGACTGCAGATGGGGAAAAAAAAGGTCCCTGACTCTGCTCTGATCTCTCTCGCTGCCTCAGCTTTTACCAAATGACAAAAAAGTGAGCTGAATCTCTGCAGATTACTTGTGTTTGGAAATTTACCCACATTGTGTACATGACTGTGAAAGTCTAAGCCATGACATCTGTTGGGAATGACTCAACTAGAAACAAAAAAAAAGGAGCTTAGCTATCATGATCGGTGCCATCGAGGGCATCCCTCCAGGATGACAATAGGCAGTCTCTGACGAATGCATGAAAGGCGCCTAATGTGACCTTATAAGCAGAACTCCATGTTGGAAATAACGCCAGCGTTTCTTTGTTTGCCTGAAACGAGCTTTGGAACCATGCAAAAAAGCTTTAGCCAGTTTGACCGCTTGATGATGGAGAATCCCTCAGAGCTGGACTCTCACCCCCCCTTCCTTCCCTGCAGGAACTAGTTCACACTTTCTCACAAGCAGGAGTGCACATGTCCGTCCCTCTGCGGTAGCTGATCTGCTATTGTTTGTTTAGCCCAGCTGCACTTGAAATGACAGTGATCCAGAGCAACGGGGGAGGATTAAACAGTCAGATTTAGTAAGGGAAACTGCACCATTCTTCTTTTCTCTTTCATTTTGTTTTATATAAAATATTCTTTGAAAGCAATATTACTATTATCTTTCATAAAGACCCTCTTGGACTCTAATCACCTTACATTCCCACTCTTCTTTACCTTGTCTGTTTTCATCTCCCTTCATCTTACTGTCACTGTCCATGCAAATCATCGTCCAACGCTGCCTTGAGGAGTCAGAGTTTAAGCTGAAGACGTATGATGAGATGAAGGGGGTAACGTCTGCACTTTACTCCTATGACTCCAAGGACAGGAGATTAAATTCACCCCAGCTTGTCAATTCCTTACCTGCCAAGGAAGAAAACCTGTGTGAGTGTGAGTGGGGTAGCATGTTTAGCAGTCCGGTTGTGTCTGCCGGCCAAATTAGGCTGTAGATCACTTTTGACAGGACTCTGGCCGTCATTAGAAATGGGAAAGAGCTTCTTTTTCAGGGTCATGGTCCCGTGGTCGGGTGGTAGAAATGTCCTCCAGCAACAGATGGGTCTGTGGGTGGATATGTGAGAGAGCTGAGGGGCACGAGTTGTCACAGCAATCACAGGGTGAGCTTTTCATGGAGATCTCTTTGGCTTTCAAGTTCTGCGACTCAGATGGCGTTTCCATTTTTGAACAACCACAAGTGGTGGAAAAAAAAATAGATTTCCCTTGAATTCTTGTTGAAACATGGCGCACCATTTGTAATGAGGAACTTTGAAAATGTCAGGAGGAGCTGCTGTGTGCAAAGCTCGGGTTAGAACATTAGCAGCAGGAAAGCCACTGACAGGAGGCTAGGAGGAGTCCTGTCTACCTAAGACCATTTATAGTGGAAGCTTCCACTGCACTTCAACCTGAACACATCATACCCATGGTGAAGTAAGGTGGTGAAAGCATAATGCTGTGGGGAAAGAGGAAAACAGTCAAAATAGATGGAGCTGCATACAGGGGAATCTTGGAAGAATATCAATAAGAGAAAAGAAAAAAACATAAAACAAGAGCTGCAGCTGTCAAGTCAAAACATATTTATTATATTGTCAATATTTTAGGGTGTTTATTGTGATTATAATGTAAATTATGTTTTTATGTAAATGTACCACTTTATACAGTGACATAAACAAAAAAAAACCAAATACTGCACTAAAAGAAATCTTAAATAGAGTTTATTTTTACTCTTTATCAGTCCCTAATGACTTTGTCCAATTATTTATAATTTTATTATTAATTATGTGTAAATAACCAGAGTAAAAGGTTTAAACAGTAAAAGTGGCTTTCCCAGTCATAACATTTTTAGTTATAAACGTGTTCCCAGCCGTTATAAACAAAAGATGACTTATTCTCATAATAAACATTCTTTTTAATCTTCAGGTTTCAGATGTTCTTCTGTTTATCTGATAGAGCTCGAGCCATTTGGCAAAGTTAGAGGGTTAGATTGTGCTTTTACAAACCACAAATATATTGGCAAGGTGCTGCACCAAGAAAAACAAAAGATCCAGAAGACAGGTCTGTAAAAATGAAATATTTTAATTGGTGATTTGATGATTCAGTTTTGCAATCATAAAGAAACAAACCCACAAAGATGCATACATAAGGAGGCAGCGACAACCTGCTCATTAATAAAAAAAAACAAAACAAATCCCTTTCACGCTCCCTTTAAACAGAAGGATGACGCTTTACTGTTCTCACAAAGGAAATAAGGTTAAGACATCAGATAATGAAATATATTTGAGCATACCTTTTTTTCTGGAATGATGTCAGTAAAAAGCTTATTTTTCCTTCCACACAAACACACACACACATACAGACAGTATTTGATTCTGATTATCAGTCAAAAAAAATGGAACGCTTAAAAACAAAAAATAAACCCCCATAGGTGGAGGATGGGTTTCTGCCTTTTGCTCTACAACAAATGTAGAGCGACACATTTTGGACCGGAGCCTAAACCAACACCGATGCAAACCCGGCTCTGATTTACAAGTTATGGGCAAAATGCCTTGAAGCTGCGGCGTTTTCATGTCCCCAGTTGCAGAAAAAGACAATGACGGGAAAGCTGATATGAAAAGGGAGCTTCTCTCCTCCAATATCCGTTTTTCTGTCCCTACGGCATTGCTTTCAAAAATTGTGCAGTTAAAAAAAAAAAAAAAAAGAAGCACACTGGTGATAAATGAGTTCTAATGCTTTGTATGATCCCTTCATTTTTCTCTCCTTTCATTGTGAATCATTCCATATATAAAACAGAGATGATCACACCACTAAGGCAGGATTCTGTAGTGATTAGCTAAAACCAAACTGTCCAAATTTTAAAAAGAAAAAACTGCTTCCACTATCTACATGTAGTTTAAACTACACAGCGGCCCATCTTATTTGCATCGCACTATTGACATCCCTCAGTTTTCTCCCACATTTTCCTTCCAATTTCTCAGCTTAATACCATTAAGAGTCAATCTAGGACAAAGTATTTGTTGCTTTAGGAGAAACAAACACAATAGAAATGAAGATGAGGTTTACTTCACTTTGTTTTTTCTTTTTTTTTTTCCTTAGTTATCATGAGCAGGTTCCAAATCTGATCTCATTTTAAAATACAAGCCAAAAGTTTAATTTTAAGGTAAAACAGCGGCCTGCAAAAGTTTTCACACCCTTTAAAGGTTTACATTTTGCCAAATTAAAAGGACACACTTGTGTGGTGTCTGGGATTTTATGTGATCGTCCAACTCAAAATTAGCTCACTTTTTTCCAACAAATAGTATATCTGAGAAGTGCATTGTTATACAAACTCTTAAATCTGATACTCCAAAAAGCAAACAATCAGATCTTCTCTAGATACCAGAAGAATGTGCTAACAGCTACAATTGGGGGGGGGGGGGGGGGGGGGTTATTGCAAAAGAATGGGAGCAACTATTGGTCCGAAATGTGGCCAACATGTCACATTTTCAGATTTTTAGCCACAAAAGAACTTTAAAAATCACTTTCTCTTCAGAATTAAGCACTGTTTTGTGTTGCTCCTACAATCCCCCAAAAATATATACAAGTTTGCACTAATAATGTGACAAAATGTAAAAATAAAAATACTTTTGCAAGGCACCTTAGCTATAACCTTATCACCCTACGCTTTAATCTAAGATTCACTCAGAATGGGTTTCCTACACCGACATTGTTCAGGGAGAGGATAACTTGCGTCTCCAAATGTATATTTTTTAAAGATATCTCAAGCATCTACTTCCTGCTGTAATTAAGAATACTTGGAGTTGGGGCTAAACCAGCAGCCTGCGGCGTGTCAACATCCAGCCAAACAGTCTGTGGAAAACAGCTCCGGCTGTAACCTCGCTTATCTGTGCAGGTCAACAAGCCGGGGCCCTGTGGGATCATGGGAGCGCCTTTGAAGATACGACCAAGCAGCTGGAAAACAGCTTGTTTTTTTTCTTTTTTCTTTTAAAATAGAGGTTCAAAACCTGGATAAAAAAGTGCAGATCGGTCATATTTTTTTACACAAATATAAATAATTTGAAACTATAGGTATGGGTAACAACCAGAACAAGGAGGCAAGAAAAAGGGCTTGAATTAATTTGATCTGTCTGTAAAAAAAATGTATTAAAAACAAAAAAAGAATTGGTCATGAAAAGAGTTGTTCACAAACATGCTGTCGACCATTCTCACTTTTAACCCAAACACCATTCTCTTTTCCTGTACACACTATTTACACACACATACATACACACTCACACCCACACACAAACTCACAAGTAGTCAAAGAAATTACCGTAGTACAATGCAGACTTAATATCTGGCAATAATTATGTTGACTATGATCCAAGTACATAGAGGCACTGCAACCTCGCCCCGTACGCTCTTTGCACCAGCGAACTGCAGGTCACCAAGGCAACGCTTGCCCTTCCAGAGGATGGGACGGTGGCTTGCATGAGATGGATGCTTTTTACAAAGTAGTCAGGGTTGCAAAAAAAAAAAAACAGGAGGAAAAGAAAAGAAGCTAAAATGCCACCAACACATTAAGAGCTCACATTGCCATGGTGACCAACAGTTCTGCAGCTCCCATTTCAAGCATTTTTTTTTCTTGCCCGAGTTAAGGCTTCCAAAGCGCTTGCTGCTCGCACTGCACGGTTCCTGGCAACAACCTTCCCCCCACCCCTATCTCACCCCGCTGCTTTCGGTTCCTTCGCACCTGTGTGAGATCCGGTTCTTTAATTGGACGTCTTTCTTTGCAGGACTGAGAAAAAAAAAAAAGAATGGGAGAGAAAAAGGCAAAATAATGAACTTGTTAAAGTGACAGGAGCTTTGGGAACCTTTATCAGACACACGGGCGACACCTTTCTTAAAAGAAGCAAGGCTTCAGTAATGGCTATGGTCCATTGTTCGTCAATCCCATCCTTTTCTCGACATATAAAACAATTAAAAAAAACAAAAAATATCTTTTTTTTTTTTTTAGGCAGCAATGTTGGTCTCAGTGTTATTACAATTCGGCTTTTGAACAAAGCATAAAGACCAAAAAAAATAAAAATAAAACAATCTTAAAACACAAAATGAGACAGTTGGAGGACAGTTTGCTCATGAATGAAATGGGTGCTTAATGCAAGCGCAGCGCTTCCACTACATGACTTTCTGCAGTTTTTTTTTTCCCCTGCTCCCTGATACAGTCTCAAACGGTGTCACGCTTATTGTCCTTTTGTTCAGAGCCTTTCCAGTTCCTCTGATGCAGGAATATCCGGAAAGAATAACTGAAATTTCACAGACCTGATTTTTCCTTTTTCTCTGGCTCCCCCCTCCCCACCATCAGAGGAGGCGAAGGATAGGGGAGGAAAAAAGCCGGGATGTTGTCAGCAACTTCTGAAAATGTCCTCCTCTGCTCCTTTGCTTGATGACGGATTCAAAGAAACAAGAAGATGTAGCAGGGTAGGCAAAAAGGGCAGGCAGGCGGCAATAACAACTGGGCAAACCTCAATAATGAGAGTCAATGCAGCGACCAGCCTCCGGTTGCTATAGCAACCTCCCCCCAAAGACTGCGATCCTTCGCGGCCCTGGTCCCAGGTCGTCAGCTTTTTTTGTTTGGGTCTTTTGAAGAAGGCGCCGCTTTCCGCAGATTAGTGTGTGTGAGTATGACTTTACATACGCGTTTCTTTCGTTTGCTCGGGTTCTGTTGCTACCAGCGGTTGATGATCTGGTTCATGTAGTCCTCGGTGGGGAGCCTGGCGCCCGCCTCCTCCGTTCTGCCCCCTTCCTCGCCTTCCTCCCGCTCTTCCCTCTCTATGTCCCCGTCCTCCAGTGTTGATTGTGAGCTGGCCTGCCCGCGGGAGGGCCACAGACCGACGCTCAGGCCGAGGCCCTGGTGGCTCTGCTGTATGTGGTTCTTGATGCGCTGCTGCCGCCGCTCCTGCTGGCGGGTGTACTGGTAGCGCTGCTGGAACAGGTCCTTGGCGTAGTCATAGAGCTCCATGTCCAGCTCGTTCAGCTCCTCGATACGCTGCACCTGGACCGGAGAGACAAGGTTTCCATTGATTACCAAGTTACAGAAAGATCCAACCTTAAAACTGGATGAGGAAAAAAAAAAAAAGTTTGCTTTTAGAGAAAAAGATACTTTAAACCTAACAGGACAAAAGCAGACATTACGTTAAGGATTTATAAGTTTATTTTAATAAACTGCTGTATTAAAACTGCTTTCCCCCCCCTTTCATTTAAATCAATTCTCTAACAAACACAAAAAAAATTCTGCTTCTAATCACAATACGGGATATGCTTGTCTGTTTTGGCCACACATAAAAAGAAATGTGTCTGGAAGCAAATGCTGTGAAAGCAAAATGGTTTCAGTTCCTTCCTGATCTGTTAAAGTAGTCCTGCAGAAGCATTTCTGTTTGGGCTGCTGCATGTTCAAACATGAGCTCCTCCTCCAGCATGGAAGCAGTCTGCAAAAAGCATGTCGACTGAAGGGAGAGAACATGAACGCTTCAGTGACCAAAGCCTTTATTTGGATGGTAACCAAGTAAACAACAAAATAAATGGAAAAACAAAAACAAAAAAGATGGCTGAGCAAAAAAAGCTACTGAAAGTGAATTAAAAATTCATTAAAGCTGGAGTACAAAAGCTTAGAAATAAAAACTCCGGGTGCAACTTCTCTAAGTTAGCCTAAAACTGACAGAAATTAGATTAAATATTAAACTCCTAGTGCAGATTGTTCATCGCTCTGTCCTTAAAACAGGGAGATGCACACAAACTCAGCTATGATGCTCATTTCCAGCTCGGTTAGGCTTTTACTTCAAAAAATGTCTCCTCCGTGAACCTGAACTAGACACTGTGGTTTGCTTCATACTCACTCGTCTGCAAAGATGTTTCCAAGTAAGATTTCAAGTCAGATTTCAAGTCCTTGAAAGGAAACTCAAATCCGACTAAAGAACTCAAATAAAAGCCAAGTTAAAGTAGAACTTCCAAGTCTTTAGTCCCAACTCCAAATCAAGCCTTCCGCCTATAAAAGCCACTTCCAAGGTGAGTCTCTAGTCTTTGAGGGGGAAGAATAAGTACTGAGTTCTTGAAAGACTCGCAATTTTATACCCAAGTCTTTAATATTTAAGGGGAAAGTCCAGGTCACAGCTAAAGTCTCGGCCAGGCAAACCCCAACTATCAAAAGTGGCAAGACCAATCCCAGTCTCAAGTCTATTGTCCTAGGTCCAAGTTAAGGGTAAAGTGGAGAATTTTCACGAATTATTGAAAATAACAGTTTCTTCCCATCCCTACCAGCCTTATTAACAAGGTCCAGAGACCTCTGAGACACTTGACACTGCTTCTCTCCCTCCCCCGTTCAGGACCTATAAGCTACACCAACGTTACGTTAAAGCACAGTCTACTGTGTATATGGTATATAGCTATGTACCATATATTGCATATAGTATATTTTATATTGTATATAGCTATAGATTTGGAATATATATCTATCTATTTTATCTGCACCATCAACACCAACTCAAAATCTTTGTAAGTGCAAACCTACTTGGCAATAAAGTGGATTCTGATTCTCTTCACTTAATAAAAAATGCAGATGCACAACCCTGTACCCACTACCAAGAGGGAATGCCTATTAAACGCACGCGAGAGCGTGCACGAGCCCATTTCTTCTCGTGAAGGCTCTGTTTAAAAGCTGCTGTTTGCATCTCTCATACGAGCTTACTTTCCAAAAGAAGATTTGCAATTTTTCCATAATGTCAGACTCACCAACGGTAAGTGAAAATTGGGACGAGTAAACATATCACCAGAATGATTGACAATTAGGAGGACCACTTATTTTGATGATCCACCCGGAAAAAGAACATCCTTCACTATATCTTTAACCCATTTATCATTTAATAGGGTAAATCTAAAGTCCCCTTCCCACTGGCTCTACTTGTCTTTCTCTATCCCCCAACAATTTTCACATTTCCATCACTGCTTTTTCAGTAGTCTTTCCTTTTTTTTTTAGACCTACTTATCTCTAGTTGTACCAATCGAAAAAAAGCAGTAATGGAAATATTAGAGAACTACTGGTGTCGAGTAGGTGCCTAAGTTGTGATGTTAGTTGTTGAGAGGGAAGTCCAAGTCTAGGCTTGGATTATTTTATTGAAAGTCTGACGTTAAGGTCTTGGTTATCCAGTCTTTTTTCTAAAGTACCATTTAAATGATTCAAGATCAGGGCAAATCCGAGTCAAGCCTAGAGTACTAAACGTGCCAAATCCAAATACAACAACTCCAACCAAAGTTCTTATTTATAGTCTGGAGGGAAAAGTTTACATAAGATTTTTAAATTATTGAGAGAAGTCTCAGTTCTTTTAGCCCAAGTCTTGAGTCTTCTGTGTAAATTAAGTCGGACTAAACCCAGGTCTTAACGCTCTCTGCCTAAATTCAAAGAGAGGCGATCAGAGGTGGAGTGGTGGTCAGAGCAATTATAGCATTACTGCTGTTTGAAGGTTTCAAACAAACATTTGAGCATCAGACGAACAAAATGTGATCAAGAAAAACACTGATTTTACAACAAATAGCTGCAAAAATTAAACACAAGACAGTTTTTGGCTTCTTGCAGGCAGCAGCCCCATTAAATGTACTTTACAAAGTGAATGAAAGAATGACCCAAAACCTGCACAATTTTAGATATCCTGAATTGTAATTTTTAAAATTATTATAGCAATTTAAGCCACAGGAGGATAAACATTTGCCTTAAAAAAGGTAAAGACTTCTAGAGAAAGATCTTGAAAGCACAGAGGGAAAGTGTTTTCAATTAATGTGTGTGAAAGCATACCGAGGCAACATGTTGGGGTCCAAATTTGGAGGTTAAACATGAGGGACGCTGATGCAAAACCCGGTCTTTATCCATCAGTGAGAGGCAATCAAATTATTGAAACATAAAGTTCAATCAAAGAAGCCAAGATGACTACATACAAGGCAGACATGAGAAGGTAGAAGAAATATTGTTCTTTAAAACATGCAGAGGCTGCAGACTCAAACAAAGCTCTCTGAAATTAGATTTCACAGAAATGCTAATTTTAAGAAGTATTTTAACCAGAAAAATACCACACGCAGTTTCCCCTCATGCCCTACCTCAAACCTTTACAATGAGATTATTCCTCCATTTATACGATCCACTGGTCCACCTTTTGAGTCTGGGAGCTGTGCATATATTATTCTCTCCGAGCGGCCCGGTTTGATGTTTAAATCACCACGCCGCTGTGCTCCAGAGGTAGATTTTTTTCTTTCCTTCATTTTTTTTGCAGAGAAATTGAGCTTAAGAACTCCCACACTGGGCCAATCAAAGTGTGAAGAGCTGGTTTGAAGCTGCTGTCTTTTAAACAGCTACAATTATCTCAGTCCATTTCCCTGGAACACCCGACCAGACTATTTACCTTTTGTCTCCCCATACACACGTTTTGTGCATTCATCTCCTTTTCAATTATTTTTTGAATGTTTTTTTTCTGAGAACATATCCTTTTTTTCCCATAAATGAAAGGAATATTTAAAAGGATATATTTTAGCACAGGTTGTTTTGTTATCATGGTGCTGATTAAAACAGGTTTTTCCTTGCTGTCATTTTTATTATGTCTGTGGTACTGACCGTAGCGTTGTCCAGGTCCACTCCTGCAGCCCGGGTGCTGTTGTACTGCATGAAAGGCCTGATGAAGCGTAACCTGAAGGTTCGTTCGAAGAGGAACTGGGTTTTTCTCTGGTACTCTGTGAGCCCGAAGAAGGCCATGTCCCGCAGGTTCTTCTTTGCCGACTCCAGCAGCAGCTGGGCCCTCTTCTTCTCTGGAACCGTTGACATGTTGTAGCAGCCGACCAGGCTCAGGTCGGCCAACATACGGACCTGTTGGTGGAGGAAGAGCAAAAGGAGGTTTATGGGTAATGTTTCTACTTTTCTGCACACACCCCTACAGCATTATGCTCCCACTTCTATGTTTCAAATGGGAGTGTGTTCATGCAATATAAAGGGTTTCCTTTCATACATTATGTATGGAGGCCAAAATGCTAATTTTTATCTCATCTGACCAGAACAGCTTCTTCAACATGTCTGTATTCACTGGAAGGAAACTGGAAACAGCCTCCAATAATTCTTGGCCCCATTTAAACCACTTTGTCCTGATCTTTCCAGCTGAGCTCTGGATCCCTGCAGGGCCTCACCTAATCAATGCTCTCCTCTTCAGTTTAGGTGGATGGCCGTGAGTTTAGATAACCACTACAGGTCCTCTTGCTTATTCATATCTTTTTCTTATCATAGCCTGTATAACATTTGGAATAAAACCTGTTAGACAATAAGTTGTATTATGGAGGCTGGCTGCACTGGATTTGATTTGGAAAGTCAAAGTAAAGGGGGTCTGGAGTTTAAGCACATTTATCCACTTCTCTGTTTTCTGTGGTTTTATTGAAAAGCTTTTGTAGAGCTGGGAAGCTCTTTCAGTGACAAACGGTTTCAGCTTAGAGGCACAAAGAAGCGCATCTGCAGATCTTTCCTTCCTTTCAGGCGCTGTTGGACTTCATAACCTTTCTGCTCTCAATAAAAAAACAAACCCTTTCCTATAATCATATCACCAAAACAGACCTTTGGCATTGTTCTCTAAACTGCCTGATTTTATTCTTTCCTCCTTCAAACTTGAATGTTTCAGTTTTTTTTTATATATAATATTCATTTTCCACTTGAACGATCTCAACCTATTTTATTCCTCTGAGATGTGTTTCTTTTCTCCATCTACAAGAATTTCCCCACTCTGGGATGATGAAGGTATTTCTTATCTTTTAAAAAGGCACTTTATCCTTTATTTCCACTGACTATTACACGCTGCAATGTTTATATCTCAAAACCTCAAGAGAATGCTTTAAGCTTGGTTCTTTGCATGTGTTTGCAGTTGTTTTTTTAGTTAAATCAGATGCATTCAGTTCATATAAAAGTATAGAAAAAAGGGGGAGAAACGGTTGAATCATTTAAACCTTAGGATGGCAGTTTAGCAGACTGTATCAGACACAAATGAACGTCACAGGAGGCTTAGTGAAACCCCCCCCAAGGTCCAGATGAGATAAGCTGGTGGTGAGAAACTGAGACAGCGAGTGAAAAAAAGGTGTGAATTTGCTGTTTTTATGTCCCCGCTGTGTAAAGGTGTGGAAGATTGTGCGTTTTATATATTTTACCACTCTAGCTACAAAATGTTCTTTTTCTGCTTTTCTAAGACATAATCCAACTTTCCTTGAACAGGCTAAATTCATGTTAAACATTTTCAAGTGAAACCAGGTGCAGGCAATAAACATGTAACAAATCCACTGCCCGAAGCTTACCCTGTACTAAACTTTTAGAATGGTTTCAGAGTTTCATTAAGGTTTTCCTGCATACCTGTCTGTTGTTGGCCAGATTGTATGGGCAGTCCATGAACTGCTGCAGAGTGCAGCCCGACCAGTCGGAGCCTTCGTAGCAGGAAGGGAGCTCCTCCGGCGTCGGGGTTCGACCGTCGCACATGTGCAGGGATGTTTTCCATGTGGCTCCCCGCTGCACATGCCTCCACTCGCTGAGGTAGCGGGAAACGGGGTCCCTCAGCAGAGTGATGTAGTAGAACTTCCTGTTCAATAAAAAAAAAGGGGAGTTAGGTAAGCAAAGGAGGAGATTGGTAAGATAGGGGAAAGGGAGAGGGGTAACAAGTAAGAACTAATGTTCTTAGCATAAATCATTGTAGGTAAAGTAATCGACATTTAACGTTCAGACTTCATTTTTAACCCATTTTATGAAAAGAAAAAAAAAAGATTTTTACAGTGGAATAGATCCAGAACAACGGGACAGACAGATGAATAAATGGACTAATGAAAAGGACTGACTAAGATTTGCCACAAATGGACTCTCGGATTGGGTGGGTGGATAAATTAATAGATGGACAGACAGATAACTGGATGGAGAATCGGACACAAATGGATGCGTGAGTTTAAAACAGATGGATGGAAAGATAAAAAGAAAAAAGGATTGACAGACCATTGGAAATGGAGATAGATAATTGAAAATTGAATGTATGGATGGATGAGTGATGCAACACTGATTAAATGTTATAGAGAATAAAGACTCTTTTACCACACTTGTAAATGTCTAGTAAAAAAAAAAAAAAATCTAACATCAAACTTCTCCAGAAAATGAAAATCTTGTTTATTCTGATCATAGAAACAACTAATTAACAGCTAAGAATCAGCTGGTTTAACAAATCAAGTAAAATGCATAGATCCCACACACTGCTGCCACAAAAGCAATTCCACTTTTAATCCATGTGGGGGCACTGTTTGCAAGAGTTTACAGACCAGAAATTCCTCTTACACTATCCTAACTCAAAGTATGAGACTGAGGTCCTCATATGGTATTTTTATTTAGCAGAAACTGCTTTCTGATGCAGGAAAAAAATCAGTGTCTGGAAGACAGGAAGTGGAGGTAAAAATGAGCAGGAAGCGGAGGAGGACAGGGTTGATGTGTAAAGGTGTTTGAGGCCACGGCGTGCGGGAACAGAAACTTGCTGGCACAAGCACCCCTCCCCTCTGCAGCACACATCTCCATGCTGCAAGCCTCTGTGCCTCAAACGCCCCTTCCTCTCGCTCCACACTGGCACCAAATATTACGTCTGCCTCAGAGATGACTCATGCGGCATCTGAGACTCGGATGGGACTCTTTTCTGTGGCGTATGTGTGAGAAGTAATGGCGCATGGCGCAGCTTCAACATCTCTCTGGAGGAGACACTCCCACTTGAGTGGAGACCTTTTCCGGGCCCTAACACTCACGCTAATTACTGCGGTCTAATCAGTCAACACATCCTCATCAGTGCAGAACTCTCACATGCGTGGTTGTGTTTGGGAATGTGCCGAGATAGTGGCACAGATTTCTCTGGGATACGGACGCAGGCCAGGAGGACGCTGCCCTCCGTCCCAGCATGCAATACGTCTGAGGAATGTTTGCAGAGGGAATTTCTCGTGCTGACGGGATTAAATGAAGTCGGTTGGTCCAATAAAGCCCACTCACTCAGCCACACTCATTGCTTTCATCCCTACAGCACCTTGTAAAAAAAATAAAAATTCTTCCATTAAAACCCCCAAACCCAACATATGTTTGATGAGGTATATTACATTTAAAATATGTGAAAAAAAAGATGAAAAAACCTTATAAGTGCAACATTTAACCATTATCAACATCTCTAAGTCAAATCTGCAACACAGGCTAGGGATCTAATATATGAACCTGAAATCAATGTTATCTTTTTATCAGATTTATCAGAAAGCATCTGTGTACCCATCTTCAACTCCTACCACAGATTGCATCAAAGCTGCGTTCCCACAGCAGCCTGAAGTGAACCAATAACATTTTCTCTGCCCATATGTGACCTGTATCTGATCTTTTCAACACGGGTCAGATTGTTTTCAAATGCAACCTATACCGCTTGGCTATGTGGTCCTGCATGCGATACGTATCTGATCTTTTCAAATGCGACCTGTGTCTGAACGGCTAGGTCGCATTCATTCGACCTACATGTCATTGATACTTGACAAACGTCACTAATCTGCGTCCTACTAAGCAGAGGTGGGAAGAAAACGAACAACCATGGCAGTGGAGATAAAGTGATTAATATTTGGGGAAATACGATACGTATGCCGTCATCGCATCCCCTACTGCGCATGCAGGACACTTAATTGGTATCGATGCAGTTCACTATGGAGATCACATACAAGTTGCATATATTTAGAAATGTGAACGGACATGCAAAAAAAAACTGATTTCACAAAAAAAATAAGAATTGAGCGTCGAGTTCTGCAGTGTGAACATAGCCTTTGATTTGGACTTTGACCAGGCCTTTATAGGCCTTTATGTTATGATAATCCATAGTGGATTATCATAACAACAGTCCTCTCTTAGCTGTTCTTTAACAAGGAGCAAATCCAAGGTGTGCATAGCTGAATTTAATTATACCTACTGATTCTCTGCAGCTCCTCCACACTAACCTTTGGCTTCTGCTAATGTAATCCTGGGATATTGTTTCAAACTCCAAACCTTTAAACAACCTCATCCCTGATCGATGTTCATTGATCTTCATGATGATTTATACTCTATATGAAATTACGCCATTCACCCAAGGTGAGCAGCTGGCTACACTGGATTTCATATAAGAATGTTAGAACAGAGAGGGCTGGGAATGCATGTCTCACTTGCAAGTTTAGAAAATATTTGAAAACCATTAGTCTTTACTCCACATGAATATCTTTCTGTTGATCCATGCCATAAAACCCCAATAAACCACGCTCAGATTTATTGTGGTTAAGTGATGAAATGTGAAGAGTTTAAGAGCTTGTCAAATTTGGGCCAGAGAAAAGAGTGACAAGGCAGCGGTAGCAGTTTTCAATACAAAAATGGATAAAAAAGGAAAACTGAATAAATCTAGCACCAGTTAGGAGATCCTGGTCAGTTTCCTCTCTGAGCCATAGCAACATAAAGACCCCAATCTGATTTGGCGTCAGAGCAGGCTTGAATCCCACAAATGAAACAAATGAAGGAGCAGCAGGGGGATCATGGACAATAAAACGGCTAAAGCTTCAATCCGGCGGCAGCTGGGAGATCCGGGACAGCTAACCCGGACAGACCTTCAATCTGCAACCATAGACGTGAGTTTTCAAACTCGAAATCCCATCAACTCAACCCTAGAATCTCATCCACCCCCTTTCAGTTAATATCTAATAAAAAACAACCACAAAAAAACAACAAAAAACAGGCGAACTGGAGCCTGCAGGAGAGCAGGGATACATTATGGAGATTCCTATGATGACATTATCAGCATTCTTAACACTCCCCAGAGTGCTGTGCGTGTTTGAGTGCCAGCTCATGAGCCTGCTGTGGGTTTCTGAGCAAGAATACGCCTATTAAATCAGTGATGACATTTCCCCCCTCTTGGCTCCCATTCCACGAAAAAAAAAAATCATGGTGCTGTTTGGGGCTCGCTACACGGACTGAAAGAGAGAGAGAGAGAGAGAATGAAGGAAAGGGTAAAAAACAGAAACGAAGACAGGAAGAAGAAAAAGTAAGAAGGAGGCGGCAGAAGAGAATTTCAATTAGTTTTTTTCTAATACTGTGAAAGCAGTGAGGGCCCCGAGCCCAAGTGATTTATCAAAGTTATGGCTCTCACTATAATGAAGGCTCAGGCATATTACCACATAAAAATAAATAAAAAAAATGCATGCAAACTTCCTGACGCACACACAAAAGCACGCAAGTCTCCCTGTCCTGTCTGCTGGGTCAGACAGATAACCGGTGTTGGGGAGGCTCTCTCGCCTGGGAAAGATCTAAATGTCTGGCCTTGGACTTAGATCCCCTCCTAATGAGGTTTTAACCCACAAACATCCACTGGCTCACCAGGAAAGTCTGCTCCCAATCACTCATACACACACCCCGCCTGCTCCAAAGGCGGCGGAGCATTACTGCGGATATTTTACCACCACGACAGGTGATCTTGCTTGTCAATTTAACCTCAAAGCTAATGCGAAGCACTCACTCGGGTCTCACTGTACACATTTAAGAACATCATCGTCTGGTAGAGCAGGGGGGTGGGGGGGGGGAATCTGCAGTCGGGGCACAGCACCCTGTATCGGCCTCTCCCAGACTATATTTACGTGCCACGCATTTTTCATTACGACTGCCACGGGAGGCGGGGGGTGAGAAAAAAAAATGAATTAATAATATACATGGAGTAACACAGCAGCTTAAAACATCACCTATCAAATATCAAAAGAGCGCATTCATTGGCTAATTAATTCATCCAATCAGACTAATTGTGTGTGGAGGAAACAAAATCAAATCCTGGGTTAGGTGTGATGAGGCTAATGACTGGAGCACTGCCAAGCTGAAGCCCAACACACAGCTGTTCCGTCTTTTGTTTCCATTTTCTCTTGTTGATACTTGTTAATGAATTCAACACCAAGGCTGTGAGCATGTGAGGAGGCCAGCTAGCTGTCTGACTGGCAATAACAAACAGCAAAATAGAAATAGGACCAAAGAATTATATTTAAAAAAGCTATTTTTTATTTTCTTTGGTTTCTTCATTCATGTGGGGTTTTTTTTTCTTTGCCCCACTTTCCTCACCATTACAAATCGCGGAAAAGAAGAGAGAATGAGTTGCCTCTATGCGTAGATTTTTGCATCATCAAGATAATTAAATAGCAGGAAAACAACATTTTATGTTGTTCAAAGTGCAAGTCATTCTGTGTAAAAACAAAACCACCTGACAAATTTGTAAAAAATGCCACCTTAGTAGCCTGATAAATAAGACTAAATGGGAGATTAAATGTGTAATTTAGTCTGGCCCCGATGACTGGGACATCGGGAGATTGTTGATGAGAACAACCAGTTGTTTTTCAAACCATGTCTGTGCCTATTGGCCAACGCTCTGACCAATGAGCGCAACTGACTGTGACGTAGAAAGCGCGACAAGAAGCTGGTGGGGGAGTGTTAAACAGCATGTCGGTAAAATGGCGAATAAGTCTTTTTTAAAAATTAATGAGTGTAGAGCCTCTTCCTGCTACCAGCTGAGTCAAACTAGAACTGTTCAATAGTTGTTGCCATCTTCCTTGTTGTGCTTTCTCCAGTGTCGCGCAGCTTTGTCTTCCCGCCCTCAAAACCCCGCCCACTTTGCATCCAAATATTCAAAACACACCTCTGCATTGTGATTGGCCCGCCAGATTTAGGACCTGGGGCATTGATCGAGGCTAGACCAAACTCGCAGGCAAAATGATCTTGGCCGCTGGGGGGTGGGGCTAGTTTACTAGGCTACCACCTTAGTGGTTGCAGCCCAGATACCCTGAGGGGTGGGGCTAAAAGTAAAGATTATGGGTGGGGGTTTACCAGCGATGCATGTCGTTACCCGATCCATCACGGAAGCACGATCTTTATCGTTTATTTGCATGTATACATCCGGGTCACCTTCAATTTTATTTTGTAAAGAAGACCTAACTTACGTTTTTCCCTCCCCAAAAATAGTAAGCGTACCAAACTATAATGTTTTAAAGGTTAATGATGTATTTCTTGAGAAAATAAATGTCTGAAAATTCTGTTTTATCACTTGGCTGTGCCCGATCTGCATTGGAAATGGGATCCTACCTTAATTCCGGGAGCTAACTTTTTCGGCTTTGGATTTAAACATAAATCTAGTCTTTTTGAGTTTTATGTTTTCCTTTTGTCTTAACATTATGGTATGTAGTGCGTAACCTAAAGAACAAAACAAAGAAAGATTCAGATAAACATGGTTTATCATATTTTGCAGGATGTCTGATGTTGACATCAGACAAGCAGTTTAACGGAGAAAATGTAAGAAGCATCAAAATGGCCTCAGAAAAGTCATAAAACATTTTTTTTAACACGTGTATTAGCTGTCTTTAGTGAGTTAGGGATAGAAATGAGTAATCTGCTACCATACTTTCATTATTTATGGAAACTCACGTGTATATCTGGATGCGCATGTGTAAACGAGCCGATGGTACGGATGGTGCTTCCTGGACAGATCAGGTAGTGACAGTGCGGTGAGGACAATAGAGACGTATATCTAGATGGCTCATTAGGTGGGTTATGATCAAATAACTTAGAGCATCTGCCATGTTTGAGGTGGCAGATTTGATTTAGACTCAAAAACATTTATTCAACATTAAAGGACTTTGCCTTTTCCATCCAAACCATCAATTGTAGCGCATTTAAGCAATAATCCAGCCGAGATTTTTAGTGATTTTAATTGCATTTCT
The DNA here is from genome assembly GCF_016077235.1 of Cyprinodon tularosa. Lineage (NCBI taxonomy): Eukaryota > Metazoa > Chordata > Actinopteri > Cyprinodontiformes > Cyprinodontidae > Cyprinodon > Cyprinodon tularosa. The sequence goes on from NW_024038004.1 coordinate 2,352,606, forward strand.
ATTGCTCAAGATTGATTAATTGTTGATAGATTGATTAATTAAGAGTGAGACTCTTATTTAAAGCTAAGGTTTAGTTTAAACCTTTAAACTTAATGGAGTTTGTGTAAAGTCCAGTCACTGGTTTTTGAGCTATTTACAGCAAGCAACCTCAGTCAATAAAGCATTTTTTAAATATTTTTTTTATAACAAAAAAAACATGTTTCTAATAGAGGTTTCACAGAACCAGGTATGGTGCCATAAAAGTGTTAGAAAAATGTTTCCAACTTAAACTTTCAACATATTTCGTATGTTTAGAAGCAATATTTGTTAGGTCTAGACGGAGGATGTTCTTGTTGCATTTCCAACTGAGAGTTGAAAAATCTGAAAAAAACCAAAACAAGAAAAACACCCTGAAAAAAAAAGTACTCACCATAAAGCAAAGGCCCTAAAAGAAAATAACAAACACACAAAAAATAAAGTATCTGAAAATTTCTAAACTAGGGCAGCAGAAAGTTTTCTTATTTCTGCTGTGCTTTGAGAATATCACAATGTAGAAATAAAATTTGTAGGAAAATTCAACTTTAATAATAATCACAACATATTTCCTGGTAATATGACAAGAATAAAATGATGTTTACCATAATTGGTGATCAGGGGGTAAAACAAAGCTTTCCCCTGCACCGAATTTCTCTCTATTCATTGCAATGACAGATATCCACTCCAAACCCCATAAACATGAATATCAGAAGCTATAACACAAAACATTGCCATGAACAGCCTTTTAATGCAGATGCAGCTCCTATTTTACAATGACGGTGTTTATGTGAGGTGTCTGAGCGTTATCAAGAGGAAACACGCAGTGCCTGGTGCTTTTGTGGTCCCCGAGTGCCTGGAGAAAATGAACCAGTTTCCTGTGGGCCACAAATCAACAGTTTTACCGCGTCTCTTTAACCTCACTTCCCTCCTGTTTAAATCTTTCACCCTTTCTTGTTAGACTTCCTCCAGCCTTCATCTGAACCCTCGTCTCGATCTCATCTGCTTCAGGTTACTTACATCGCTACATTCAAACCAGAGCAATAATTTACATGGTGCAATGAATATTCAAATTCAGTTAAAAATGCATTTTGATTTCAGATTAACAGGAAGTAGCTCCTATTTTTAAGCTGAGGTTATCTTTACATAAAGCAACAAGGAACCAAAGAAAGCACAGCTGCTGGTTAGGAGCCGTTATACGCAACAGACCCAAAAATCCATGTTTCCTGAGGCAACTCAGGAGAAAAAAATAAATTAGAGACCTTAAATAAAAGGTTATGGCTTGTACACATTCTCATGTAAGCACCCAGGCTCACAAAGAGAGACGCCAACTGCACCCCGCCGTGCAGAGCGGCTATGATTTATTATTAGTCCGTGGATATTTGTTGAAACCAGATCTGCTCGACAAAAAGTATTTCTTTTTTTTAAACCCCGCTTCTAAAAATGGACTCAATCAACTACGAAACCAGAGAAAGGCAAAATAAGCAAATGGAAGAAACAGGTTTGTCACCTGATATAGAAAGATTTAAATGATTTACACAGAGGGAGAGCAAAAGTGCAAGTACTGAGATACAAATGAAAGGAAAAAATAAAAACAGGATGACAAAAAATAAAGTCCTTTAAGTATCGACTTCCCTCTGAACTGTACAGACCACAGGTTTGCCTTCCACCTGCCTTTCAATGGGTAGATTAAATAGAAAGCTTCTTTCATGAGTGGGTATGATGACAATTATAGTGCTTATTGTGTGGAAGAACAAGAAAAACATCTTGATTGAGAAATGCAATAAGCTTAATTAGAACCAGACAGTAAACAAGCCCCAACCCCATTTGGGAATGAAGTCTCCTTATAGTGGTTTTAGGGAAGCTCTGGAGGCTCGACGTGCGTCTCCACCCTTTCTTCTGAGCCACAGATGGATCCAAAGAATGCACAGCTCTAAGCAGAGATGATGTCAACCATCAGCATGTAAGGAGAGGGGCGACATGTCAGAACATGAGGCTCAGGAGACGGTAGTGAAATCCTCCCCCTTTTCTGTGTTTTCCGTAAACACGCCGTCTTCAAGGTGAACACCAGCTAAAAACATCGCAGCGACAGAATGCCAAGTTGGATATAACAGCTATACCATCATGGTTAACCTCGGGCTCCTGTTTACCAACACTTGGACCATCCTATTTTAATCTCAGCCTCTGAGAAAACGACCCCTCATAATTAAACCTTAACCTCTGACCCCCTTCCTATTTCTCTTCTCCTTTTCCTCTAACCACAACCCATAATCTCATCCTTTGCATCTTGGGAACCTCTGCCTCTTAATGATCTACTGAGGTGGATAGGAACAGGCTAAAGCTCTTCAGTCTTGTTCTCCAAATATGTTGACTCAGTCTACCTCTTTTTGTTAGTTGATCAATAACAGCCTCAGGACCCAGACTGGCTGACTTCATAATGTGGATTTTAAAGACATACTAAAGTAGATGGGGGCAAAAGACAAACAGGGAGTTAGAGGGACTAGACGCTGAAGGAGTCGATGATGAAGAGGGAAGGATTTTAATAGGGCTAATTAGACTGATGTTCTTGGTAAATATGAGAAAATTAGTGGATGTTTCTTACATTTAAGTTGGAAGCTTTAAAGTTTTAAAGTTAAGATGCTTAAATGTTTAATTTAGAGAACTTGTTCATTAAAAGAAGTCCTAAAATGTCCCAAGATCAGGATCATTGTATAGAGCAGAAGCTTATAATGTAATATGAGTAATAAGTCGATATCAATTTTATTACGAATATTCTGGATGTTTGGTTAAGCTAAAATTGTAAATTTAAAACTTTCAGAGCCTAAAAACATACCTTTTATTCCGGCAATTCCGTTTAAAATAAAATCAAACATGAAATTGAGGAATATAATAATTGGCCCAGATTGGAATGGGATTAGTAATCTGCATATCAGATACCGAACATTAGGATTTTTAACAAAAAAAAGAGAAATAAATACTCCTATTAGTCTGTTATCCAACTTTGATACACAGTTTAACAGAAATAAGGCGGATATTTAGGGAAATACCACTACACACAATGTTTATCTTACATGTTTAAATAAATTACATGACCTGGTCCAAATTGGTCAGATTAGACCCCAGAGAGTAAGAGAGAACTGGTAGAGGCCTGGAAAAGATTGATAGGAGCATTTCAAAACAAAACCCATCAAGTTTTTCTAATCCAGAGGCCTCTGGAGAATTCTTATCTGCCTCACTTGAGTGGCATGTTCTTTTGTCTTTGCCATTTTCAATAGAAAATGGTCATTTTATATTTAGACTGTAGGGAAATTTGTAGTTGTGGATTACCAATTATTAATTAAAGTTTTCCCTCATATTAACCTATACACAAATCATAAAAAGGAAAAATAAAAAAACTAATTAAATTGTAACAAGCTGATATATTTAGCTTTAGCTTTTTATATATCTTAAGTAGAGGGTGCGTTAATTAAAATAAACTTTTCAGCCTATTTATAAATAATAAACCTGACTTTCAAAATAAAGATAATGAAGATAATGAACATACTACTTTCAACTTCCCTAATGATGAGTACTACAAGAAAGAAGCAATTCAAATGTTTTTTTTTTCTTCCAGCATCTGTTGCTGTGTTTTCCAAAATGAACCTCCTACCCCTTTAGAAAACACTGAAGTAATTAATTTTAACCCAAGACTGAGAATGTCCAGAGCCCCTGCAGGCACCAACAAAGTCTTCAGGGGTCCCCTGCTCTGCAATAAAAAGTATTCCCACAAAATAAAAGCAAGCTGGCAGAGGAAGCAGAAGTTGCCTTTTAAAGAAGCGTGTGAAAATGTATTTTACGCCATAGGCGAAAGATAACCCAGCGGTTCACTGCATGTTAGTGCAAAAGCCTCCTTAGCACTATGGAAATTAAGAGTAGAGGTGTTCACAAGGTAAAGTTGCGTGCCGGATAGAAATGTGGCTGAGCTCAAGAGTTTGTTGTGGGGTACAGTCTGGGATCGTGCAAAAACAAAGTGAGGCCGGGAGAGAATGAGAAAGGGGGAGGGAATCCCCTGAGTGCAAAGCTATGTACAGCAGGAATGCCTGGCCGCCTGTTCCCTCATGTAACTAGACTGGCAAGAGCCCAGAAATCTGTCTAACTGAGAGTGAGAGGTCGGCAGGGAATAAGATGGATGAGCTGGGAAGAGGATTTCACAAGTAATCGCACATCATAATTCATAACTGTTTTTACAGTTTTAGGTCCAGAGTCCCGGAAAGGCCTGGAAAAAAATCACAACATGCCGATACATCAACAGGAATATCCATTTTTCTGCTCTACGGAAATCTGTCATAACTTAAAACGGTGGTGTTGATATACTTTGTTAGATAAACTGAAAAATAAGCTCTATCCCTGTTCTGTTGGATGAGTGTTGGTAAAAGAGAGGAAAAAAATGTAAACAAATTTTTGTAATAATGTTAAGAAACCTTGGTACATTTTAGTACTTTCATTATTATAAAAGGCACACGAAGTGTACTTAGAGCATAAACAAAGACAATTGTGCCTACTTTAACATTACTGGTTTTCCAGAACCTTCCTTATTACCCAGAGCAGCTGCACATTGGAATGCTAATGTATACGCCGATGGGACAGGAGGGTGCAGAGACTGTATCTCGGTAATGCAAAGATTATGTGATCCCTGATAAAACCCATGTGATAAAAACTGCCACGGCCAAAGTTTGATTTCAATCACTGAGGTATTTAAATGAGTGTAAATGAAGACTTACTAAAGGCATGAACGGCAGCCCTTGAGCAAAATTTGTGCAGTGGTACAATGTAGGACTGTTGTGCAATTGCCTTGTGTTTCACCAACATTTACAGGAGTTTCTGACTCAAGTACTAAGCTGAGGTCTTGCAGTTTTTGTATGCTTTCTTGATCTAATACACTTAAATCAAAAGGCTGAATGGGCTCTATGCACAGCTCCACTACTTCCTGAATTTAAGGCAGCTCCTTTGTTTCCTGTCTTTCATTACTGGACGAACGGATTAATCCAGGTGTGTCTGGCCAGTTACTTAGGTCATACACACCTGGATTAATCAGTGCATCCAATCATGAAAGACAGGAAACAAAGGAGCTGCCTTAAATTCAGGAAGTAATGGAGCTGTGCATAGAGCCTATTACCTCCACACCTACTACAAAGTTCTGCTGAGGCCTTAAAAACTGTCATTACATTCAACTATGGTATGTTTGAAGAAAGATACATCTTAACGCTGCGGGCAGACAGCTTTGTAGGACTTGGCAATTTGTGACCCAAAGATACTCACCCTAAGTCAGCACAAAATCCAAACAAGGGTCTTTTTCTGTTCTCGATGTGACAACAATCCCATGGATTTTCAATATGTCTAGGGTAAGGAGAAAGTTTTCATCTCTGATATTGCGTACCCTAACAATGTAAGGTGTAATTGACTTTTGGGCAACAATAACAAAGGTATGCGTCGTTCAGATACAAAACAGAGCGTGTTAGTAAGGGAGCATAATGGTGGCAGCATCATAATGGGGGTTCTTTATGTCAGATGAACACAAACCAGTTTTGGCCAAAAACCTTAAGCTGCTTTTTCTCTCCACTGGGGAATTGACAAATTCCAACATGGTCCCCGTGGATTTTTTGTGGTATAAATTCCACTTCTTTATTTTACTGCTGTCCTGAAGAAGCCCATTTCACATGCGTGTATTTTAAAGAGCAGTATTTGTGATTGTGGAGCTATGATTACTTTCCATGAAAGAAATAATAGTAATCACATTTATGTTAGCTAAAATAGACTGTAAATAAATATTAAAGAGTTTATCACTACTAGTGATGTTCCGATCCGACATTGATACCAGTCCAATACAAGCCAAAAAAAACTCATATTGGAGTATATCAGCTGCGTTTAAAATCTTCGATATTGGCATGCTAATATGAAAACTCTGCTTCTGTTTAAAGTTAATCAGTTGTTAATAGTGCAAGGGTCAGTAAAGTGATGTCACTGATCAAGTCTTTTCTAACATCCCATACTACATAACTAGTAAAGAAAGAATGAATGATTCATGCCAAAATCGTATCGGGTCTATATTGGTATTGGTCAGTTCTCAATGCTGCAATATCTGTAGCGTATCGGGAATGAAAAAATTGCACCCAAACACCCCTAATTAAAACAGCACCACAAAATACGGTATTGGATCTTTAGTCCATATCACTCAACCCTAGTGGAGGTATAAGATGTTGAAAGAATCCAACCAAAGAATAGTGAATGCTGGCTTTGAATCCCAAGGTACTCCAACTTATATCATATAATCAGAGATGGGAAATCAATAACTTATGATTTAGTATAATGATAAATTGAACCTGATGCCATTTCTATACCCCAGGTACTAACAGTAAATGTCACCTTTTTCATTTATTCATTGTGTTTTTCTCAATAAAAGTGTCAAACCATTAGATGTATTGGATAATATAAATAGACGAAAATGTGGTCCATTTTGTAATGGTTATTTCTTTGTGTTTGCCAACTTTGAGTCCTATGACATACATATATAGCCATATTATATGTTGCTTAAAAAACAGACTCAGGCGGAAATTATATAATAATTTTTTCGCATCGCTCATCGTTATCGCAAAGATATTGAGATTTCTTTATGTGAGGTTATTGGAGTTCATTTCATTTTTCCTTTTGACGTGTCTTTGTTTTTCTTACGTTTTATCAAGTGTGTGCAGATGTTTGGAGAGGCTTAGAATTAGCAATAGGATTCCAGTAATGATTTATAGGTATGAAAAAAGTATTCTCATAATGACGAAGCTGAAGGAAAGAAAAAAAAAAAGGTTGTTCAAATCAAAATAATATCCCAGAAACTCCCTCCACCCGGCATCATATTCATCTGCCTCCTGTTGCTGCGGTCCAAGCAATCACTTTGCAAAAGGTGCTGACATGGGAGTATGCTTTCACCACTACACCCAGTCCCATTTCCCTCAAACACACCTGCGTGTCATGACTCAATCCTTCCCTCAAGAGGTGATGTCTGATTTTTCAGGGGGGAATGTCCCAATAGCTTGCTTAAGGCAAAGAGGGGAAACTATTAAGAGGAAAGGAGTGAAGGAAAAAAAAAGAAAACAAGAGGAGGAGGGGACATGATGTGGAGTTTGGGGGCAATTAAAAAGGCTGGGCAACGAGGCTAATTAGTAGACAGGTGGCCCTATTACAGAAGCAGTGGAGCACACTCATTAACACGCTGAAATCCACAAAACCTTCCCTGTGGCTGGGATTAGCGTGTGCGACCCCCGTAGATCAGTTGTCGTGCACAAGACAGGAGGCAACGGGGTGGTTCTGTGCCTTCGCATTGTGTTTGAGTGCAAGACTCGAAGCCAAAGTGTGAAATCGGAGAGATGAGGCAGTTCAAACACACTCTCAGACACAAGGTTAGCCCGTCTTACGTCTACGTTTTCACGTGTGCTTAAGAGTAAGCACTTGTTTGTGGAAATAAACACGGTAATGAGATCTTGCCGAGCCAGTAACCGTTGTGGATAGCAAGCGAGAGCCTCAGAGACAGGGAAACGACAGCAGCAGCGGAAGGGTTTTCTTTTGAAGAAAATGCCTTTTCAAGGTGATGTCAAGTGTTTGCTGGGAAAGAGGGAAGAAGGTAGCTGTAATTATACAGATTACTCAGTATGGGGGTTGTTTTTCATAGCAAGAAAGGTGCATACATACAGCAGAAACATAAAAAAAAGGATTTCCTCTATCTCAAGGAAAAAAATATCTTAGCTGGGAAAGGGCTCATGATATCAGGGTAAAACAAAAATGTAGCAGAGGTGTTTTGAAAAGGTAAGGGGGAAAAAAGGGGAGATGGGAGAGTTGACAGCTAGAACAGCCCGTTGACATTTGAGGTGTATGTCTGTATATGAATAGAGCTTGTGTGGAGAGTGGTTGTTATTATCTTTAGACAGACGGGTCGGGGAAGAAGCTCAGTCAGTCGGTGAGGCAGTCATGCCGGAAGACGGGCCGGAGGCCGGGTATCTGTTGCCCGGCTCAGGAGGGATAACTTCAACCCCCAAGGAGCTGGAGGGTGACAATTGGCTCTTTAAAAACTGGAGGGGAAAAAAAAGTTTCAAGGGAATGCTTTTGCGTGAAGTTTATGTGTGCCTGTGTGTACATAAGGGCTCCTGCAAGCCCAATTAAGTCAGGCTGCATGTCGGAGGACTGTGCCAAACATGCCCCACCTGTTTAGAGAAGGCCAAGGGGCTAATGAGCACAGCTTGGAGGGACGGGTTAGTATGAGCGACACAGTGAGGAAAAATGGGGAGAAAAATCGGAGGAATTAAAAGACTAACAATGTCGCTCTCTGTTTTTCGCCCAGCAAACAAAACATGTTTTTATCCCTGTACAATGTGACCATATTGGCTGCTGTTTTCCCTGAGCGATGGCTTCAGGAGATCTGCTGACCCCAGAAACCTTTTTGTTTATTGAAATCCTGCACTAACCATTAGGTTTTATTACGTTCTAAGAAAACAGACAACTTTTTACAGCAGGACAAAAATCATTTGTCTGCAAAATGAAATGAAATGCACTTAAGAATGAGACCTTTTATCAACAAGTCATAAAAAAGGACTGTAAACATGATAATGTTAGCCTTGTTTTTCAGTAAAATGCTCTCTATAAAACCATTTTTAGCAGAAGCTGCAATATGAGTTAACTAAAGAGCATGGTTGCATACCTTACAGCAACACATGTCATTTGAAATATATACACATAAGGTGATGAAGTGGTGTTATTATTTTAGATTATTTCTAAACAGAGAAGAATCATATTTATAATGTTCTGTGGAGACGTTTTGTCTTAAGAAGGGAGATTTGGAACTACGGGGCCCAAATGTCCCAAGAAACCACCCCCTTAAAATTACTCTATAAGCTTTTATGTGGTTTATGCTATGTACTATGTAGTACTAAGATACGAATTCATTATTTAGAACCTGCAGCTAAAACTGAGACTCATCAGATTAGGGAACCTGTTAGTAACAATTCATTATTCTCCTATTTTGGCGAGCCTGTGCAATGGTGCATTGTGGTTTTCTGCTGCTAAACAGAATGTGTATTTACAGACGGCATTCGTAGCTCTGTTGCATCGAAAGGTTATTTTTAGGGTTAGGGTTAAACAATGGTTACTTTGCAAATTGAAGAATCTGATTACAATCTGACTTTAAACAGGAAGTAGGGGGAGGATGTCAAATGTTATTAAACTTTCGCATATACAAATGTAGTCACATAGAATTTCAATTGTTTTTCTTTTTTTTTAGGTTTTTAAAGCACTTGTGACTAATTTATCGTTTTTATGACAGAAAAGGGGGTATGGGAGAGGGGGAGAAACATGTGGCAAAGGACCACAGTTTGGATTTGAACCCGGGTCGGCCGGGTCGAGGGGACGGAGGCCTCCGTGCATGTGTTGTGCACGCTAAACACTGCGCCACCGAAGCACGCAACGAACACAAAGTTGGAATTTTACTGATTTTAATCAGAATATCAAGAAAGTTCAAAGAAAACACAGCTAGTGATCTGATGTACCTCAAGAAGTCTAAAGGGTGTATTATTTGGAATTGATTTATTTACCCTTGTTATGTTATTGTTTTGGGATTGTGCATCAACACCTACTTAATCCTCTGTAAGTCCAAATGTTATCAGATAAATCCCTGCTTTTCATACTTTACTGTGTGTCATGCATATAAAGATAATCTGAAACAAGGAGCTTTACAATATACTGACAGGGAGATATCTGTTGGGTTTCATTATGCTTGCCAAGACGTCGCTCATGGATTACGCAGCCCCAACTTTTGAGGTAAGTCACAAGGATTTTACAGCTATGTTTTGGCTTTTTGATCATAAGCAGCAGAGAATACAGGGAAGATACATGTGGTAAGGAACGTTTAGACAAGCGCACACAGAGCCTCTAATCAGACGGACGAAAACAAGCAGCCAGGGAAATGAAAACCAGCGATGGCCGGAGACAGGGGAGCAAGAAGGAGCAGGCATAATGAAATTACAGGAGCCAAATATTGTGCAACAAGAACAACAACAGTTTTCAAGACAGAATGTCTCTGTGTTGGGAGTGTGTACATGAGTGTGTCTCTGTGAGACCCTGTGTGTGGGTACAGGGTGAAAGAAGCCCATTGTGAAGCAGTGTAACACAAGCTCACAGCTTCAGATTTGCCTCAAATGAGCTGCGAGGCTGTGGCATCCTTCCTTCAATCCCCCCTTCTGTCCTCCTTTCAGATCTGTTCAGGGACACTCAATCTAAGGACTAGTTTGACATTTAAAGTCAAATTTGCTTAGAGTTGGGGCTATTGATGATATTGCATAAATTAAATAGACACAAGTACTGTTAAAAAAATAATTAAGTATCAAAATTCCTAATTAAGTTCAAACATTAACATTTTAGATTAGTAGAACTACTCCCGAATTCTTCCATTTACAACAACATGGACTTAGGAGCGTCTTTATATAAGATATTTATACCTATCTGAGCTAAAAGAGAAAAAAAATATGAGCTTCTGCGTATCATTTATATCAAAATTGCTAAGTGAAAAAATGTGACTTATTTCTTAATTAATTCAATTCAGGTATTACTAAATAAAGAAAAGAATTAAAGTTGGACTTGAACCCATAATTGTCAAGTCGAAAGTATTTACCGGCAAAAAAAAAACAATTCTTATTTTAAAGACCCTAATAATTGTCTTATTTTTCTTCAAGCTGAAATAAAAACTAAACATGTTATATTCCAGTGAAACAAATGCATTATGATTTATGTAAATAAGGGTTCTGTAAATTGAGCATATTCAAAACAAAGATTGTTTTGCTTGCAGAGTAAAAGAAAATTAAAATAAAACACACCTTAATTCTCTAAATTCTCTGATAAAGTCAAATCACCTTAAAATTCATGGTTAAGTTTTATACTGTACAAGAACAACAGTGTATTAGTAAAGCTCAAACTCAAAAAACAAAAAGAAAGACAGGAGTATTTTTTTTCTTATTTCTTTTTTTGAGTTAAATTTTGACCCAAGCTGCTCAGAATCCGGTTGTTTATAATATTTGCCGATTTCAGAGCTGCGTTTAAATTTCACTAAAACATTTAACTGCTATAACGCTGATGAAAACTGCAATTACCAGAGAGATCTCATTTAACCGCCCAATTATCAACAAGTCCTATAAAAAATGGAGAATAAAAATGCTAACAATAGCTTAGCAACCAGCAGCAAGACAAGAGATGAGCATTGACTTTATTATGCAGCAACCTGAAGTGACCTAAATCCGATTTTTTTGCCCATATGTGACCTGGATCTGATCTCTTCATGGCAGTCTGAACAACACAGATCCAATTTTTTCCAATCCAACCCAGGCCACTTGGCTATGTGGTCCTGAATCTGATACAAATCTGATCTTTTCAAATGCGACCTGTATCTGAAGAGCCAGGTCGCATTCATCCGACCTGAACGTCATTAATACCCGACAGTGGTCACTATTATGCATCTTGCTACGCAGAAGCGACAAGAAAAACAACAACCATGGCAGATGATGATGCGGAGAGCAGTCTTTATGTTTAACCATCTTGAAAAGATTGAGATTTTATGCTTGGAAAAGACCGCTAGATGCGTGCCGGCACTACCATCCATGTTTACTTCCGTAAACGTGTGAACGGCAACGTAAAAGAAATCGGATTTCGCCCAAAAAAATCGGAATTGAGCATCAAGGCCTGCAGTGTGAACGTAGCCCTTGATTAATAATAATCATCAGAGATTCAAGAATATTAATGAGGATCTGTATGTTTTTAATTCAGTTTATGTACTAATAAAAAATCTCAAACATAAGACTAAATTAAGCCTGTGTATAGAAACAGTGATCGAAAAGGTCTGGCTACCTATATAATTAACACCAGATTGATGACTCAAAACACTAAAATGTACATTCAGGTCACATTTTGTCCCGATAAGATTTTAATAGCTTCCTTTATTCCTTACATGTTTGATGATCAGACATTTAGACTCGCGTCCCGGACTCAATCGACTGGCAGCTGCTAACCTCTGAGATTAAGGCCAGCGTCACAGACATGATTTCCGGCTATAAAGACAGCAGAACAAACAAACTGAGAGAAACATCTAGCATACCGTACACTGAGCTGCAAACTGTTACTGACAAGAAGCCGAGAATATAAAAGAGGAAGAAAAACCATGCACCATCTGTTGGCTACATATTGACTGTTTAGAGGATTTTTAAAAAGAATGGCTGTTCATTTGGCATAAAATCCAAGTTTGAGAGCAAATTGAAGGACCTAGATGGTGGTAATCTTTAAAGGCAACTTAAGAGGAGAGTTGCCTGAAAGAGGAAACAGATAAGCGTTTGGTGTGAGTAAGCAGAGGACGCTGGCGTTTGGTCAGCGATAAAATTGAATTAGATCTCCATTTAGCAGGGCTGTAGCACATTCAGGTTCTCCCCCGCTCTCGGTTTTAAGCCGTTACAAATGACACCGGGAATAATTGAAAAGCTTGCCGCGGCTGCCTCCAAACCCCCAGACCTGCTTTCTGAGTACAGCATAGGAAGACACTGTGGAGGGAATCTGGAGAAGAAGAGTGAGGGAGACAAGCACGAGGGAGGTGGAGGCTTCGGCGGTGCTGAACCGCTCATTGATATGACAGTTTGATTTTCTGGACTGTGATGTGAAGCGGCTTAAGAGAGCATCCCTCTATTATACGGCCTCTGACATCTAGCCTCTCCGGCACCCCTCCGCCCCCTGAGCATATGTGATTTAAAGTTGTCATTAGAGTACATGTGTTTTTACCATGTGTGCGTGCGGGCGTGCGTTCTTCCTCGGCAGACGCTCCCCCGAGTTTCCAATCTCGGAAAAACACACGGGGTGGGGGTGGGGGGTGGCAAAGTCAGAGCAGCTGTCGGCCTGGCAACGCTTCCAGCCAACCGAGCTGGATAAAAACTTACCAACACCCCGACATTTAATACGACACAGAGGAGGTTCACGGAGAGTACGTGTCTAAGCCTCAAAACTGTTTATGTTGTCATCAACTATTAGAAATCCAACCGAACGACATACCCTAATGGTTTCAGCAGGGAAATAAAAGAAAAGGTCAAAATCTAAACACCTTTACTGTATTTGGAAACAATAATTTGCAGATCTGGCTTTTTTAGCCAACCTTTTATAAGCGTGTAGTTACATGAGGGGAATTTCAATTCAAAACAAAGGGAGTCAAAGCTGTGAGTTTTGTTTATTCTGTGCGATGGAAGGCGAATTACATGGAAAAATACCAGGGAAAGATGAGTTTCCCAACCCTATAAAAACAAACGCAGGGCAAGGGTCGAATAAAGCATTCCTTCAAGACACAGCAGCCAAAGTGGAAAGAAATAGAGAGAGCTCAAAGTATAACCTTTTAACTTTTTTTTATATTTCACATTGCAACCATAAACCTTCGTTTATTTTATTGGGATTTAATTCTAAAGGGCTAATAAAAAATGAAAAATAAACAGAAGCCACATAGTTATTCATATGAGGAGTTTCTTCCCAGTGTGATCCTGGAGGATTTAGAGGTTGGTTAGAGAACATTGATGAACAAAAAGCATCACAAAGACAAAGAGAGAAGCAGAGAGGGCATGGAGGAAGCTCAGGAGAGGTTTAAAATAAGGGTTAGGTTATAAAACATCAGAGGAATTTCAACATCACACAGAACACTGATCCATTCATCATCTTAAAACAGAAAGAGTGTGGCACGGTTGACCAAGGGGGCAAGGAGAGGATTAAATAGAGAAGTAGCTCTGAAGGATCTGCTCCACTGCTCAGGGGGGACGGATCTATAGACAACAGTGTCTTCTTTTTAAACACTAATTTAACAAGCTACAAAACGTTGTTTGACTGAGTGTTGTTGTTTTTTTTGCATCCTCTTACAAAAATCCACCAATATCTTTAGAAATACAGATACAATTGGAAGAAAGCTTCATTGAAAGTTACCAAAAAGAGACTCTCTTTAGTACAACTACTTTGACTAGAAAAATTCTATATGAATAGAAAAAAAGAATGAAAAACCTTTCCCACAGGCTTCCAAACCATCTTAAATGATTCACTGAAGGACAGTTCAGAGCCCATCCTGAACTTTAAAACAATCGAACTCTGGCTTTAGTTTTCCCGATCTCATCATCCCAGTCTGTATGACTGATCTCACTCAGTACAACCTAGCAGTTCAGTTCTGGATATTTGTCAATGAGATGCTTACAGGGGAGTAATGGTAGTATCGGTGTATGTGAATGTGTGGAAACACATTCTTCCTTCTGTAAAACTAACAATACAAGATTTTGTCTCTTTGGAATAAATCAAAGACTGTGTGGGTGGAGGGTGATATGTAATTATATTCATGTGCCCAGACATGAGAAAGGCACAGACGAGCGCACAAGCACAATGATTACAGGAGGGGAGGAATCGGGGTGAATCTGAGAGAATCCCAAACAAATCCCTGGATCAGATGCTGTGGCAGGGGGTGCAAGTGGGAGGAGAAGAGGCTAGAAGAATGTCAGGGGGTCACAGTAAGAGATTATGACAGTTTGATGGGATAAACCTACAGGGAACAGTGTGCTACAAGAAGTATATACATTGTAGGAGAGGCTTTCCCCATATGGGGAATCAACAGAGCACACATGGAATCGCATCTACACCGGAGAGCCAAGCGCCTCTTCATATTCATGCTAAATCTGCAAAGCTTTGTAACGACTATCTCTTTTCAGTCTGCAAGGAAAGGAAAAAAAGAGACAAGACAGAAAAGAGGAGATGGACGGGGAGAATAGTGGCAGACGCTCAGAAGACAAACTGGCCAATCTCGTCTTCTGTTCCTCCTGATTAACAGTCAGAGAAATCTGGAGGAAACAGTTTGCAGTCTGGCCCTTATCAGAGCCTGCATGCGCACCTCCCACACTGGGTCACAATGCTGAAAGCTCGCTGTGGCTTTTCTCCAGTCTTCCCACCACCTATTATCTGTAAATCCACCCACACTGGTTCATCCCAGCGAAGGAAAAAACATAACCAAACGCTGAAAGTAAGATCAACCCAAACACACGCTGGGAAGGCTAATCAATTTGAGAAGAGTCTGCCTAATCTAGCTCAAAGCGCTCCATGATGGGGCCATTCTACCTTCACGATGCTATGGAGAGTGAAGCTGTAGACTTCCATCATGTCAACAGAGCAGAAGCGAAACCTTGACGTGGAAGGAAATTGATGCTTTCATTGTTTTTGCTGATGAAGACGTTAAATTCATGTCAAACAAATGTATGCACTAAGTTATATTTAGCCAAATGGCTCTATGACAGTCTGTCTAGCAAGGCCAAAGGTCCCCGATTCCTTTAAAGAATATGAAGCAATTAATCTGATGCATCCTAAATTAGCTCTGGATCACCAATCCAGTCCTAAATCTTTTGTAAGACATAAAAGGTTTAACAGGCTGGACAATTAACCAAAGAAAACCAAGAAGTGGGTACGCTGCCACGGAAAACAGAAGAAAGCTGCAGCTAGAGTACAGATACATGCATGAAGCTGGAAGTAAACGCTTTTCTACATTAAGCCAAAGTCGTATAACAATGGATACTAGACAAGAGAGCCTCTTGGAGCCCACTATATATGCTGGTTAGTGAAAAAGTAATAAAAAAATAAAACAAAAAACTATTGTCCAATATTTAGCTCCAATCATCTCTTCGCAGCTGCACTTTGAATTCTGAGAAAGTTTCACAGCATGATGCAGCCACCACCTTGTTTCACCATGAGGAAGGTGTTAAAGGTGATGTTCAGGGAATAATTTTCTGAGTTTTACATGTAGGCCGAATATTCAACCTTTTTTCTGATCTGACTAAAGTGTCTTGTTTCACAATGGTTAATGTATCCACTGCACAGCTAGTGGCAAAATGGGAAAATGATCCACCAAGAGTGGATTTCTGGAACTCTTCCCGCTTTGGATCTATTGGATGTAAAATCATCCCTAAAAAGGAATAATTTTTTTTTTTTTTAAAGAGAAGTAGGAATATAATGCTCAAACAGATTTACCATCTCTGTACTTTAAAAGTCCTGCTTCAGAGGACAAACAGCAGCTGGCAGAAACTTCAAACTTGCAACAATAAATCAAAGTAGAAAGTAAATAAAACCTGCAAAGGTTGGAGGTAACCATACTCCCCAGCTGGTGGTTCAATTCTCTTTAACCTCAACCTCTCCCCCCCCCCCCCACTGGTCCCACAGGCGAGACATTTCCTTTGGAATGTGTGTATTGGAGGGAAATAGGTAAGCAGGGAAGGAATGATGATCCTGTGATTTCCCTAGGGGCTACATCTGCCCTTATTGAAGAGGCCGACTTTAAGAAGCACCATCCGACATTCTTGGAAAATTCCACGGACATTCATCACACTCCAAGACCCCTCCCAGAAACCCCCACATGGCCCTACTGCATGCACTTCTCCCTCCCTGCGTCCACCAAGTCCTTTCAAGTATGATCCAGAAACGTCCAAAACGACTGCCGAGAGAAGAGCCAGAGCCAGAGCACGATCCCTCCCCGCAGCACCGGGGTCATTGTTCATTCCTCAACCGTTGCTCACTTCATCTTTTCTCTTCCTCTGCAGGGATTTGCAACTCTCTAATAGAGGCATCTACCATGTCCCGCTAACTGCTGAAACAGCTGGAGTTTGGATGCACGCGGAGTGCAGAACATCATGTGTGTGTTTGGACGTACACGGGAGGGGGGGGTGGTGGTGCTCGAACATCTGCTCTGAGAGGAGGGATGCAAAATTATCTTGCAAGCACCCAGCCAGAGAGATCTGTCACACTCTTGACAGATCGATGCGTCTGACTGCATGCGCACACGCGCACCAACATCTGAGGACCGGGGAGCTTGAACGGCGTGCTGCTAAGCAAACATAGCGCCAGCTACGGATTCTTTTATAATCAGCCAGGATAAGTCACAAATCTTCTAATTGTGCCTGACTTCCTGGGTGTCTGACAACCTGCTCCTTGACAACCAGCCCATATAAGTGACAAACGGTGCCCTCTACAATCACCGTCCTGGGTACCCGCTGTGTTTATCAGGGGCCTTTCAGTGTCCTTTCTGTCCTCTTTTCCATTTAAAGTCCGATAAGGTGACGTTGGGCATGAAGGTCCATATTTAGCAACAACTGTCCAACTCTGATTAAGGACCACAGGTAATTGTGCAGTGTCAGAGCAAAGCAGAAAGGGAATGAGTTAGAGCCGGTTGGTTATTCAGCACTGCAGTGAGATCCTCTTTTGCTGTTGAAACAATGCATCAGCACCAACTACTTTTCAGTGAGACACCGGCATCAAAGCAAGAATAATGGATCTTTGCAGAAACCTCAGCTCAATAGCAAGGGGAAAACAAAGCTGTTATTGTAATCTCCAGGCCTCTCCAGTCTCTTGTGCATTTATCCCCGCTTTAATCCTTTTCGCATTTCTCCGATTCCACTGCTGGCCCATTAGATGAAGAGAATTACAACTCCGCAGTACATTTCCATCCCATTCTCCTCCCAATGTTCAATCAACACTTGGCAGCCGAGGAAAGAGACGCAAGGGAGGAAAACAAGGGAGTTCAAGTCGGACACATCTGCGCAACATCAACCCGTTCACATCAGACATGTCATATCAAATATCAAACAACTTATAATCGCTGCGTGCAGAACTATATCAGAGCTTGATTAAATGACATTTGGAGGAAGGAGATATTAGGTTTCTCAATTTTAGAGGAAGAAAACAGCTGTTGCCAAGAAAACAAGGTCACAGAGCGGCAGATCTTTGTTCCGTTTGATCATTTGATCCTTTTTTTTTTGTCTTCCACTGATGTACAGGAGTTTCTTTCTAAAGAAAATGTCCTTTTTTTCATCCCTACCCCACAGGGATGAGGTGAACTCAGACAAAGAAAAAGACATATCTACTCAATAACAAGCAAACACACTTTTAGTTAGTGATGCTGCAGTCAGAGATCTGTGGTGAATTTCCAATCTCTGGGTTTTGTAAAGCAATGAACCTCATCCCGATCAATTCCAATTTCTATTCTACAATCATCAGCGTAAATATCTTGTTTTCTCTTTGCTGATAGTGCTTGTTTCATTGGAGCGAATCACACCAGTACAAACTGTGTAAAAGGAAAATTTGTAAAAACAAAAGAAGAAGCCATATTACTTGTAAAAAACACAAGATTTAAAAAGCACATTTAAGGCAGGCTTTGGCATCTAAATAGTGGTCATTGTATGGTACTCCCCGAGGATGTAGATCCCTATCAACAGGGGGGTATCTAAAATGAAAGACGCCCCAATAAGTCTTCTCTTATTGCCGTTATACAACCAGTTAAAATGCAGGAAATCATCTCCGATTCTGGGTCAACATAAATGCATCAAACACCCCACTTTAGCCTCCTTGTTCTCAACAGCAACTGGATGGCAGATACTCAATGCACAGGGGCTTTAACTCTTTATTAAGTACACATGCAGCTGGTGCTTGTACACAGGTGTAGTCAACGTCGATGCTGTCCTGCAGCTTTTGCATGCATCCCTGCTCCATCACACCTAAAACAAAAGGCTAAATCACCTCCTTGGCATGTAAGCAAGTTTGGCTGGGGCCTTGCCATTAATCATTAATCTGTTTCAAGTGTGTTGGAGCAAGGACACATGCAGAAATCTAAAGGACGGTGGGACTCAAGGACCAACATTGCCTAACCCTGTTGTACGCCACCTCTGGGCAACTGCCGTTATGTCAGATGTAAAACAATGATGACTCTTTGGTGGTTGAGACATCTAGTGTAATCATAAAAAATGGGTTGATCACATCTGATATCATCATTTTAATTACAGAATAGCAGTTTAATATTTTCCTGATATTACAAAGCCCTACACTTCAACATAACAGAGATTTGCAAAATGCTTCCGTTATTTTTAAACTCTGAATGCTCCATGCCAGACAACCTCACAGTTTAACTGTAAACAGGTTTGCTGTAACACATTCAGCTCCCCTGGTATCCGCTAACATCGATTATCTTCCTCGATTCAGCCAGGTGTCTCCAATGAGGGTCCAAATAGACCTCTTGTGGCAGGTGGCTGCTTTCTCTACGCCAAAAGTCATGTATTAAACAACAAAAACTGAAAACAAACAAAGAAGGAAACAAAATTACCAACATAAATTGAGGCGTAGCTCTCTCTGTTGCAGCAGGATGAATGTCTAAGTTTCACTTTGAGCAGCTTTTTTAAAACCCTTTTATGATACTGAAAACAGAATATATTCCTCTTCATTTAGTCAAACTTCTACAAAAAAAGGGAACTGAAATCCATCCATCCATCTTCTCCCGCTTAGTCACGTCAGAGTCGTGGGGCTAGTGCCTACCTCTGGCTGTCTATGGGTAAGAGACGGGGTACACCTGGACAGAACACCAGGGCAACACAGAGACACACAACCATGCATAAAGACAATTTAGAGAAGCCAATTAACCTAGCAGTCATATTTTGAACTGTGAGAGGAACCCAGAGTACCCGGAGAGAACCCACGCATGCACGGGGAAAACATGCAAACTCAATGCAGAAAGACCTTGGGACGGGAATCAAAATCAGAACCTTCTTGCTGCTAGGCAACAGTGCTATCCACTCCCTCACCATGCAGCTGGGAATTGAAATCCTGTTTCAGAAAGTAAACAAATAAATTAAGGTATTAAAGGTAGGTTATTCTAATATATCAATCTAGAGGCTCTTGGGTCTTTTAAAACATTAGAGTTCCTCAGTGATGAATATGAAGGCTGCAGACAGTGCTGTGGGCTATATTCCAGTTAACAGCTCAGGTTTATCTCCAGGTGATGAATTGATTAGCCCAAAACTAGAATATGTAATACAGAGAAGTGTGTTTGGTAGACACTCCGACCGCAGAGGGACAAAGTGACCGCAGATACAAAACTACTCCATGCTATCGACTACAGATCTATAGCTGCTGGACTGGAACGAGTCTGTGGGGAACATGGGACGAGCTGGAAAAATAGATAAAGATTTTTACATAAAGCCTCTTTGGGACTCTTGCAGGGTTTCATCTGTGACATTCTTACAGGATTTTATGGAGTCTCCTGCATTCAGAGTAGTAGCATAGTTTGAAGTCCCATTTTCAGTTGTGTGCAGAGTTAAGGGTGTTTTAGGTGAGGAAAAAAAAACAGGGCTAAGGGTGGGGGCTGGTGGTCTAGATGAAAGAAAGACAAATCTAACATTTTTTTAAGGCTGACACAAAGAGGCTGTAACGGATAAGAGCGTCCCAGTTTGTATCGGACTCTTTGAAGTCTGTAGTCCCTACTCCAGCTGTTCAGCATCTGAATAAAAACGACAAAAGGAAGTCCAGGAATGAAAATGAATTCATAATTCAATCAACAGGCAGACTGCAGGAGCATTCAGATCTCTATTGATCAATGAGCTGCAAGGACTCCTCTGCCTCGGCGTCAGACAGGATTTAGGCTCGCTTGTCTCCACTGGATGACCGCATCATCAATCTTCCCTGCAGGAGACATTTAAAAAGACGCTAACTACCCTAAAGCAAGCCACCAGCAGCCATTAAGTGATTGTTAGGGTATTCACAGGTCTCCAGGGGTAACCATGTCTTTGTCTCGTAGCTGCCAGGTAGGCCAAAAGCCTGGAGGTACATATTTTGCAATGAATATGATAGCTACTGGTGTCTAAGCTTTCTAGGGAGACACCTCACCTGTATAATTACTTGCTTTGGGCTAAAGTTTTTTATGCTCTACTGGACTGACTCATTTCTTTTATACAATGCTTAAATTAACCTTCTGCTTGCTTACAATATGCCTAATAAATTAGGAATAAATTAAAGGAGTGCCACTGTATTCAAGTATAACCAGTTATCTTGCTTGCACACTGAATGGGGACAAATGGTTTAAAGGACAATTATACAATCAAACATTTAGTTAAGCTGTTAACCCCCCACTATAGTGTTTGATACCAGTTAAAAAAGTCATCAGACAGCTGCTGCAGATCGGTTGGATCATTCATGATTTGACTGTCTCTTTTTAAAACACCTCAAAGGACCCCTGTTGGGTTTAGGTCTAGAGACCATGAAAACCCTTCACTAAAATCCCACTAATCCTTACGAGTTCTAATCTTTGAGCAACATCCCCTCCCCGTCCTGTGGAAATGAACAGCCATTACAGAACGACTTGTTAACCCGCTTCCACCAGGAAACACTTACCTTGACCATGGTGCGCCAGCACTGTACACAAATGGCTACCATCCTAAAAGTGCTATCATTCTCAGTGTTTCCTACAGGATTTTAGGAGAATGTGGTGGGCCCTTGATTTTATGGTATTATATCGTGTTCTACTCGCCCATATTTTTGAGTTTTGTGTCATTTGGAGCTGATCTGAAGATGGGAAACACTGATTCTCATCTGACGATGTGCAGTAGTTAAGTCGAAGAGACTATTTTGGCTGCAAACTGCACAGAGCAGCAAATTTTCTTTATAGGATATGTCCAAGTTGAGAAAATAATTTTTTTGGCATTGATTTTTGGTCTCATCCTTCAGTGATACCAATGTCATGAAACGCACAGCACCTGGAGGTTGCAACGTTCTCTGAACCGTGGGTGAGTTTAGTTTATATAACTGCAGTTTCATGAATGACCAAAATACTCAAAATAAAAAGATTTCTAAAGATGGTTCTGATCGCCGCTTGAGCCTTCTGACTTTGATGAATTTACAGTCACAGGAAAGCGTTTCCATGCAGTAGAAAATGAGAAGCAGAAAAGAGGATAATATGTCTAAGTTTCAGATGTGTAACTGCAGACCACTTTGTTTGATCCATAGAAATTTGAGCATAGAATAAGCAAAACGATAGAGGAACAAAATGGCAAAGGGATGAAATATCCTGAACCGCAGAGCTTTGAGTTTTCTGTGCCCATCTTCTAGCTGTTTACTCTGTCTGAGATCAGACTTTGTTACTCGCCCTAAACAAGGAGTTTGATTTGTGCGGATTATGCCGGTTGTCTTTGCCACAATCTTTAATGCTAAACTTTTGACTACAAGTAAATAAACTGCGGGTTTAAAGGTTAAGTGGTATGATGGGTGTTGCCGTTTTTGTTTGATGGTACAAAGAGAGAAGTCCATGATGATGTAATTCTGCGGTGTTTATTTCTTTGGGCTTTGTCCCACCCAGAAACTGTGCTCTCAAATGTATACAGGTGCTGGTCATAAAATTAGAATATCATGAAAAAGTAGATTGATTTCAGTAATTCCATTTAAAAAGTGAAACTTGTATATTATATTCATACATTACATACAAACTCATATATTTCAGATGTTTATTTTGTTTAATTTTGATGATTACAAATGACAACAAATGAAAATCTCAAATTCATCATATCAGAAAATTAGAATATTGTGAAAAGGTTCAAAATTGATGGCCCCTGGTGCCACACTCTAATCAGCTAATTAACTCAAACCACCTGCAAAAGCCTTTAAATGGTCTTTCAGTCTAGTTCTATAGGCTACACAATCATGGGGAAGACTGCTGACTTGACAGTTGTCCAAAAGACGACCATCGACACCTTGCACAAGGAGGGCAAGACACAAAAGGTCATCGCTAAACAGGCTGGCTGTTCACAGAGCTCAGTGTCCAAGCACATTAATAGAGAGGCGAAGGGAAGGAAAAGATGTGGTCGAAAAAAGTGTACAAGCAAGAGAGATAACCGCACCCTGGAGAGGATTGTGAAACAAAACCCATTCAAAAATGTGGGGGAGATTCACAAAGAGTGGACTGCAGCTGGAGTGAGTGCTTCAAGAACCACCACACACAGACGTATGAAAGACATGGGTTTCTGCTGTCGCATTCCTTGTGTCAAGCCACTCTTGAACCACAGACAGCGTCAGAAGCGTCTTGCCTGGGCTAAAGAGAAACAGGACTGGACTGCTGGTGAGTGGTCCAAAGTCATGTTCTCTGATGAAAGTAAATTTTGCATTTCCTTTGGAAATCAAGGTCCCAGAGTCTGGAGGAAAAGAAGAGAGGCACTTCATCCACGTTGCTTGAAGTCCAGTGTAAAGTTTCCACAGTCAGTGATGGTTTGGGGTGCCATGTCATCTGCTGGTGTTGGTCCATTGTGTTTTCTGAGATCCAGGGTCAACGCAGCCACATACCAGGAAGTTTTAGAGCACTTCATGCTTCCTGCAGCTGACCAACTTTTTGGAGATGCAGATTTCCTTTTCCAACAGGACTTGGCACCTGCACACAGTGCCAAAGCTACCAGTACCTGGTTGAAGGACCATGGTATCCCTGTTCTTAATTGGCCAGCAAACTCTCCTGACCTTAACCCCATAGAAAATCTATGGGGTATTGTGAAGAAGAAGATGCAATACACCAGACCCAACAATTCAGAAGAGCTAAAAGCCACTATTAGAGCAACCTGGGCTATCATAACACCTGAGCAGTGCCACAGACTGATCGACTCCATGCCACGCCGCATTGCTGCAGTAATACAGGCCAAAGGAGACCCAACTAAATACTGAGTGCTGTACATGCTCATACTTTTCATGTTCATACTTTTCAATTGGCCAACATTTCTATAAATCCTTTGTTTTTATTGGTCTTCAGTAATATTCTAATTTTCTGATATGATGAATTTGAGATTTTCTTTGTTGTCATTTGTAATCATCAAAATTAAACAAAATAAACATCTGAAATATATGAGTTTGTATGTAATGTATGAATATAATATACAAGTTTCACTTTTTAAATGGAATTACTGAAATCAATCTACTTTTTCATGATATTCTAATTTTATGACCAGCACCTGTACATAACAAATCCAGAAGTTCCGCTCAGAGTTCGGTCAGACTTTATGTTGGGCAAACAGTCAAAAAAAATAAAGCTTTAGTACAATTAAAACCTATTTAATGTTTTTGTTTGAACTTTCCGTTGCCAGTAAACGAGAAACAAAAGGAACCACTCAATATAAGTGGATCTGGCAGCATAAATAAAATGTCAAAGATTTATCTAACTTGCAGAGCAGTGATAAACAATATGCTGATGTTCAGCCAACCTTCCACTGCATCCTCCTGTTTTATGTTACTCTGCTGGCATCTAAACCAAATCGGCATTAAAAATAAAAGGAAGATCTGCCTTCTTCCTCTACCTTCAGGAGGAACTATTAGCTGCCATTCACAATCAGAGAGTACATAAAACTAGCTTCTGCAGGTTTTTTCTGCTGTACACTGAGAGTAAACAGAACTCTTAACTTGATTTAGCCTGCGCTGCTGTGCCATTGTTATTTCACCGTGCCTGGGCAGAGTGTCTTCAGATGGCTGCTGCATTATGTCACTCTGCGTACTGTCAATTCACTGACAAAGAAAGAAAGATGTCTCTGCCAGGAAGGAGTCCTGCACAAACACAACGGGGATCTTACAGACTGTCATTTACAATTTCTAATTTGATTAGTAAGTTAGCCAGAGCAACATTTAAAAAGGACACTGGAGGAAGCCACTTAAAACAGTACAGCTTTTCTGGAGAGGATACTGAATATAGTAGCAAAAAAAATCTTGCTCCCTTATTTCTTTAGTTTTTTTTTGCCATGTGTCTCGTTTAAATGTGTCAAAAAAAACTGAAGATTGGACAAAGATAGCCGGAGTGAGAACATTATGCAGTTATCCAATGATTTGATCAATTACAGGATACAATCTAGATAAGCAAACTAATACTATGATAAATAAAAGGTAAAATAGAACCTGATGACAAAAAGAATGCTTAAAGATCTCAAAAACAAGCAGATCAGAAAGCCTGATCTAAAGACATTCAAGGACACGAAAATCAAAGTAACTGCCATCCATCATTCTGACATAGGGTTTAAAAAAAAAATCTTGAAGGCTTTGGGACTAAAGCAAACCAGAGTTTGATGTATCATTTAAGAGTCAATAAGCAAGAACAGTGGTGAACTACCCAACAAAATTTACTCCAAGAGTGCATTGACAACTCATCCAGAAAGACACAGAGGAACCCGTAGAAGCCTCTTAAAACACAGCCTTCAACTTGCCTCAATTAAAGACATTGTTCATGAGTCACAATAAGAAAGTGACGGGTAAAAAATGGCATCAATAAGAGACTGATTAAAAAGCACTTTAAGGCCTTTTACATACACCAAGAAATGTCTTTATAACCCTGGAAACATTTGAAAATAAACAAGAAAAGGACATGATGGAGGTACTGTGAAGGTCAAGGGTTGA
This sequence comes from Cyprinodon tularosa, assembly GCF_016077235.1. Lineage (NCBI taxonomy): Eukaryota > Metazoa > Chordata > Actinopteri > Cyprinodontiformes > Cyprinodontidae > Cyprinodon > Cyprinodon tularosa. Next base: position 2,377,890 of record NW_024038004.1, read on the forward strand.
TGTAGGCCCTAAAAGAGTTGTTGCAACCAGTTCTACCATGAAATTGGCTCTTCGGGGAAGCAAAATAAAAGATAATTGATGGCTTTACCACTAAACGAAGTGCTTTAAGACTCTGCAAAGAAGATTGTATCATTATTTCCTAAACAGAGACGTAAAGACTCATTTTAAGCAATAGGAAATGTTTGACAGAAGTGTTTCTAGTTAAAGTTCAACATTCAATTTTTTTTTTTTTTACAGAAAGGACTTATTAACAAAAGTTCTGTAATGAAATTGCTGCATTTTGTATTCATATAGCTTATATTGGTCCTTGATCAGAGAAAAAACGCAAAATAGTAAAAAAATAAATCAAGGAACGATCAAGGTGGCAAATACTTTCTCACAAGAGCGTATATACATACCTAGAAATAGTGGAAAATGGTAACACAAAACAAACTAAAAAAAGACGAGCCGAATATGATTTCACTGCCTGCTGGAAAAGTACAGGTTTACAAAAAGAGCTGCAGCTGACGGCAGCTCGCAGGATGCATCAGGCCTGATCCAGTCTGATCCAGTCCGACGCAAACCCACCATGCAGCGGAGGTCAAGGGCGCCCCGTTGCAACCTCCACCTGTCAGAGCAGGTCGGCAGGAGAAGGATTAGGGCGAGGCGCTGGGGACAGATTAAAGGGTGACACCAGCAGAGATCTGTAGCGCCAATCTGCCGAGCGGTGGGGGAGCCGTCGCTTTTGAGAGCATCACGGGATGAGCCGTGATTGATGACACAGGCAGAAGCTCGCACTCTTAAAACCAGCTCCAAAAGTCATGTATAAACAGACGTGCGCATGCTCTGACAAATGCCTCGCTGCTGCACGCTGATGTGTTATTTACTTTGAGCCTTCGCTCTCTGCAACTTCCAAGCATGCTACCGATCCAAACAGCCCCGAGTCACAGCGAGTAGCACCGCTGATAACAACTCTGCTAGCTTAGCTTTAATGTGCTGCTGTTTGAAGGTGCTGCTGAAAGTTAAAAAGCCTGGAGGGCTAGATTTGATGTCTGAGAGGAGAGGCTGTAAAAAATTACTGCCATAAACTTCAATGTTCTTTTTTTGATTTTATGCAGTTAAAACAATGTTGACTTCTGTTTCATTTCTTCAAACAAAAAGGCAGATTAGTGCATAACCCCTGCACTGAATCTCTGCAGCTCCTCCAGAGTAACCATGGGCCTTTTTAGCTAACATTTTGATTAAAGTTCTGATTATTAATTTCACCGTAGAGCAGTTTTTAAAAGGATAGATTGACATTTGATGTCAAAGTTTAAAATATCGCTCTTTTCAATTCAACTTAATCATCATAACATTAATTAATTGCTGGCTTTCACCATGCCTTTTGTTGAGACAAAATATTCCAACATTACACATTTTAGTTTGTGGATGTAATAAGAAAAATTAGACTTTTTCAAGTGTGTTTTATCTCTGATTACATCTGAGGAGCAGCGAGAAGAAGTCTGTGTCAGAGAACCGTGTCCAAGCATCGCAGTGCAACAACTTGTACAGCGAGGCATGCTTTGTCCGAATGCTGACATCAGTGGAATATCTGCACGACGTGCGCTTTCAGTTTGCGGGGGGGGGGGCTTCATATTCTCCTCCCTGCCTCCCCCCTGATGTTTGCTCCCATTCAGAAAAACAAAATGTGTTAGAAAAAAAGAAACACACACACGCCTCCAAACACTGATTTAATTAGCTGATTTAATTAACTGATTACCAAACTTCTATCTCAACGCTACAAATTGCAGCCAGCATTATTAATCTTTATAGCGATCCTGCTGAACTTCCCACTCACTAGCTGTTGCACGGAACCGAACGGGATCACTGCCCTACTTTCACTCTACGTCCACAAGTGCACGTGTGTGTATGTTCGCTTACGATCAAACCACTGTAAGCCAGCATGTCAGTGCATGCTCTGATGCAAACATCAGTGTGTCTCATCTCTGATGGGGAGGAGAAAAATAGAAGCATGCCGTGGTTTGGAAACTGTCCCTCTGGTGCTCATAAGGCGTCACTTCTGATCTCCGGCTGCAATTAAGACAATGGCGGTGGGTGCAGGCCTAAGCCTTCATGTGTTGTTCTCTAACAAAGGGAAAAAAAGAAAGGCTCCCAGTTAAATTAGCTAGTTTCATTCCATCAGTGCTCATCATTATTTTATGGATCCCTGAATATTTCATTCACTCTGTTTTCCTGCAAGTGAACGTCAGCGTGCGGGAATGGCGTTGTGTGAGGCGCGTGCTTATTACTCTGCAGCTTCTCAAATGGCATCTGTTTTTGTGTGTGTGTTGGGACATTAAGTATTAACTGAGCTGGGTGGTCCCAGAGATGAACGTCCAGGTTCTCAGCTTTCCCAGAATGCTCTGCTGCTCTCCTGTCTCGCCTTTCCTGGATAGGAGCCTGGGGAGCTGTCAATGTGCTCTGTGCAGCTTTTTGTTGTTGAGGGAGTGTTTGCCTGAGTGTGTGTGTATTGCCGGAGAATGGGAGGCGACCCATCTAAAAACCCAGAAGAGTTAATAATGCTGTTTGAGAACCTCTCTTCAAACACTTGCGCAGCCTCTCCCGATTCGGCAAGTGCATGCTTGAGAACACAAGCTCTTGTGAGCAGACAGGAGAACACACATGGGACACCTTTCTTTGCTTCCTCTATGAATGACATGTTCTTTTCCGTCCCCTCCTATTCCCATGTCTGCGCTGCAAGACGAGGGAGAGGAAGAGCACGAGGAAGGTGAGAGGGGACCAAGGAGAATGTATTTGGGAGCCCTGACATGAAGCAGGTGTAGCCAGAAAATGTCTCCTACCATCACACCGCCTTCCTTTCTTTCAATCCTGCTTTTACTTTTTTTTTTTCATCTCCTTTATTAGTCTTCTGGCAATCCGCCCTTTCCTTCTCATTCATTTTCCCCAAAATCTGAGTCATACTTTTGTTGCATTTCCCTCTGGAGGCGTACAGTAGGTGAGGTTCAGGGTGTAGAAAAAAAAAAGCACAAACTCTTTCTTTTAAAATCATTCCAAAAAAAACATAAAAAAAAATAGATAAAATGGCTGAACCATATAATGCAGATTTATCTTCATCGCAATATTAATAACCTGCAATAAATATTAGATATTTCTACCAATGTGATGCTACTTACTAAGCCCTGAAATGGCAGAATTCAGTGTATATTTATCGTAATTGACCTCAATGCATCGTCCACAACATGACTTGATGTTGCAGTCAAAAAAATCAGAACTGTTGTTCAGACTGCCATGAAAAGATAGGATACACGGCGCATGTGGGCTAATAAAAATCAGATTTGGGTCACTTTAAGCTGCAGTGTTAATGTAGCCTTAGGTAAAGTGGGGTTAGAGGTGTACCTCTACATTTACAATATGTCATCCATTTGTCTAATCAGGTCAGTTGTTCCAATTTATAGTCTGCTGGAATGTAAAATTTGATCACTTCCGCCATATTTATCTCACTGCTGTTGTTTGTGACACGCCTTGCTCAGACTTTTTCCTTCTAATCAGTTAGACTAAACCTGATAAATAATCTGAAACTACACACATTTTTTTTTAGCATTAATTGAAAACAATGCTCAAAATGAAGTCATTGATTAGAAAGAGGTGCCGTTTGTCAAACCTTCGACCAGCGGTGCCACGTCATGCCGTTGCGACAAGTCGTACTAGCATGACGAGTTAATTTTGATGAGTCAAAAACAAAGTAGTTTGATTTTTATTTCAACAGTTTGTTTCTATCCGACTACAAGACCTAATTCATACATCCAAGCCTGCTCTATTGTTTGCTGTCGTCTGGATTGGCTGGGATTGAATTCAAATTCAGAGTAATATATAAAGATAAAAAAGAAATAAATAAAAAAAAAACTAAAAAAAAATTTCTAAGAAGAGATAGAAAGTTTTATAATTAGACTTTAGGTCTTCTAGGTCCGTCTAGAGGCAATTGCTCCACCTCTGACCACAAGTCAACACCCACACCCACATCAAGATATGTGCTATTTATCACTACGAAAATTAAAAATTTAAATATTTTTGTCAATATTGCAAAGTCCTCGATGTAGCTATATAAAGAGCCTTTTGGTCAGCTCTTTGTCTGGACAGGATTTAATTGATTTTTTAGCTAGACATATATGGCTAGCTTTGCTAAGAGTATCTGCATTTGGTAGAACTAGCGGACTCTAGGGAGTAAATGGGAAATTTCAGACATTCCCCTTTCCCTGTTCAAGTTAGATCCAATAAACTGATAAAATGAGGCAAATTGGCTGTTACACCTTTAACTTGTTGATATCAAAATATCAAAATAGCTTAAAGCTTTTTTCTTACTTAAATTTTGAACTTCAATGATACTAAAAACATTATCGACCTGCTTTATTAAGATTCCACATAAGGAGCGCAACATGTGTTGAGAACGGCTCCTCGGTGCACCTGGTTAGTAGATCAGTTTTGCTTGTGTTACTAAGTTTGCACGTGTTTATAGATATGCAAACCTTTAGTAGACTGGTCCCCAAGTCTTAGACCAAAACTAACCATGTCTTTGTCATCCAGTAACAACTTCCACACTGATGAGTGTGACTTAGTTTTAACTCCATATGGAGCATCTGCAAGGATAAAGATTTTTGGCATCTAAAAAAGGTTTGGGTGGGAAACTATTTCAGGAACACACTACCTGACAGAGTCCTTACTAATGGTTTGCAATCTTTTGACTGGAATTGGGAAATATCTAGTTTACAGGTGCTGGTCATAAAATTAGAATATCATGAAAAAGTAGATTGATTTCAGTAATTCCATTTAAAAAGTGAAACTTGTATATTATATTCATACATTACATACAAACTCATATATTTCAGATGTTTATTTTGTTTAATTTTGATGATTACAAATGACAACAAATGAAAATCTCAAATTCATCATATCAGAAAATTAGAATATTGTGAAAAGGTTCAAAATTGATGGCCCCTGGTGCCACACTCTAATCAGCTAATTAACTCAAACCACCTGCAAAAGCCTTTAAATGGTCTTTCAGTCTAGTTCTATAGGCTACACAATCATGGGGAAGACTGCTGACTTGACAGTTGTCCAAAAGACGACCATCGACACCTTGCACAAGGAGGGCAAGACACAAAAGGTCATCGCTAAACAGGCTGGCTGTTCACAGAGCTCAGTGTCCAAGCACATTAATAGAGAGGCGAAGGGAAGGAAAAGATGTGGTCGAAAAAAGTGTACAAGCAAGAGAGATAACCGCACCCTGGAGAGGATTGTGAAACAAAACCCATTCAAAAATGTGGGGGAGATTCACAAAGAGTGGACTGCAGCTGGAGTGAGTGCTTCAAGAACCACCACACACAGACGTATGAAAGACATGGGTTTCTGCTGTCGCATTCCTTGTGTCAAGCCACTCTTGAACCACAGACAGCGTCAGAAGCGTCTTGCCTGGGCTAAAGAGAAACAGGACTGGACTGCTGGTGAGTGGTCCAAAGTCATGTTCTCTGATGAAAGTAAATTTTGCATTTCCTTTGGAAATCAAGGTCCCAGAGTCTGGAGGAAAAGAAGAGAGGCACTTCATCCACGTTGCTTGAAGTCCAGTGTAAAGTTTCCACAGTCAGTGATGGTTTGGGGTGCCATGTCATCTGCTGGTGTTGGTCCATTGTGTTTTCTGAGATCCAGGGTCAACGCAGCCACATACCAGGAAGTTTTAGAGCACTTCATGCTTCCTGCAGCTGACCAACTTTTTGGAGATGCAGATTTCCTTTTCCAACAGGACTTGGCACCTGCACACAGTGCCAAAGCTACCAGTACCTGGTTGAAGGACCATGGTATCCCTGTTCTTAATTGGCCAGCAAACTCTCCTGACCTTAACCCCATAGAAAATCTATGGGGTATTGTGAAGAAGAAGATGCAATACACCAGACCCAACAATTCAGAAGAGCTAAAAGCCACTATTAGAGCAACCTGGGCTATCATAACACCTGAGCAGTGCCACAGACTGATCGACTCCATGCCACGCCGCATTGCTGCAGTAATACAGGCCAAAGGAGGCCCAACTAAATACTGAGTGCTGTACATGCTCATACTTTTCATGTTCATACTTTTCAATTGGCCAACATTTCTATAAATCCTTTGTTTTTATTGGTCTTCAGTAATATTCTAATTTTCTGATATGATGAATTTGAGATTTTCTTTGTTGTCATTTGTAATCATCAAAATTAAACAAAATAAACATCTGAAATATATGAGTTTGTATGTAATGTATGAATATAATATACAAGTTTCACTTTTTAAATGGAATTACTGAAATCAATCTACTTTTTCATGATATTCTAATTTTATGACCAGCACCTGTAAATATTTTTTTGTTAAGAAATACTCCATGTTTAGCAGGCATAAAAGAAAAAAATGCTGATTAATATCGCATATGCACGGATAAATGCACACAGAAAGAGCTAAATCAGAAACAGATTTTATAGCAGATGGTAAAGCTGAAGATCAAGGGAAAAGAGGGGAAAGAAGTAGAGGCAAAAAGGGATGCAGAGAGGAATATTTGAAATGGACAAAACAGACGCATCAGCAGCACAACACACAGACTTCTTTGAGAAATGAAATGCACCGCAGAACAATGCACAGACACACACACACACTCTCAAATCCTCATATGCAAGCAAACACGACAGCAGGTTTGCAAAAGTGATGTTCCAGGGCGAGGCTGAGCTGCAGAGGAAAGATAAGGAACAGGAGGGCGAGGGAGGCTCAAGAAAGCAAACGAGTCGAGACGGAGAGAATGCAGAATGATGGCAAATTGGAGGAGTGGCGCTTCCGAGGCGAGAGAGCTCGCAAGAGACGGCAAAGGGAAAACAACATCCTGCAGGTGATGAGACCTGCTCAGTGGGAGACTACAAAATGTTACCACTTATCAAGAAATTACATGGACGTTAGATGGTCCCACTGCAGGCCTGAGTGGGAGGAAAGGGAAAAACCCAGTCCCATGTAGCATAGCCGAAACATCACAACAGAAAGATGACACACAGGGAAGAACACAAATAAAACCTTCAGACCCACAAAGTCAAGTTAAAGTTTAACTATTTTAGTAAATCAACACACAAGCGCTTTTGTGTGCACTCGACCTTTGATTGGGAGCATGTGTGCCTCTGTTAATCAGGAGAGACCAAAGTGTTTGATTAACAAAGCCGGACAACTCGTGGCTGAGTCCTGTGACCACTGAGCGGATTTACACAAACACACAAGAGAGCTGAGACGAATCAAAAAGCAAAAACAAAAAAAGGATAGAAAAAAAAAAAAAGAAAATGCTCCTACCTGCTCCAGAGGAGGCCATGTTGACCGGGATGAAGGGCATGTCATGGAAGAGAGAAAACAGAGAGGAGAGGGGGGCGGTGAGTTAGGATTTCCACTGACAACATGGGTGCAAAATAGTTGAATTTCAATTAAACATCCTGAAACTAACCAACAAACAAGTTTAATCACTTTAATAGTTAATTTTGATTTTGTGTCACAGCAAGAAATGCATGCAACTTAAATAAAATCAAGGTAAAAAAAATTCACAAATGCCAATTTTCTCCACATACTGTGGAACAATATATAGAACAGCAGAATAAGGTCAGTCAAAGGTATGATCATTGTGTTGCAATCTATCCAGCCATCTTAGGCTACGTTCACACTGCACGCCTTGATGCTCAATTCCAATTTTTTTGTGAAATCGGACTTTTTTCTGCATTGCCGTTAGGGATGGGAATCGAAAACCGGTTCCTGTTAAGAACCGGTTCCGTATTTTTCGATTCCATGGCATCGTTTGGCAGCTCGCTGAACGATTCTTTTTTCGATTCCCGCAGCAACAGAGCCTAGCGCGCCGGCTCTGGGGAGCACGACTTACGTCACGTTTTTTACGTACGTTACGCAGCTTACGCAACTTACGCAAGTTACGCAAGTTGGAAGAACTATTCGAGGAGGAAGACAACGAGCTGCGGTCACTTTGTGAATCAAAGCCCCGTCTTTCCTTAGCCCAGAGGGTAGATCAGGAAATCCAGCTCTATAAAAGCTTGCCCTCCATCCCCTGCAGGGATAGCGCCACACTGTGGTGGTGGAACAAGCAAGATGTGCTGCCCTTGCTATCTGGACTGGCTGAAAACTACCTCTGTGTGCAGGCTTCCTCCACCCCATCTGAGAGGGTGTTCTCCACGGCTGGAGACACCTTAAGCCCTGAAAGATCCCGTATCCTTCCAGAAAAAGCAGATATGCTCATCTTTCTGCAAAAGAACTGTTAATTTTCCCTACTACTGTTTTATAATTAGTACTTTTTGTTATTTAAAATAGGTTATAATCCCATCATTTGTTATTAGACATTGTTTGTTATTAAGTTTGTTCTTGTATTCATTTTTCATTTAAACACAGATGTTACTCCAGTTTCACATTTCCTGTGGACATCTTGATCTTGTTGATTTTGTAAGATTGTGCAATAGTTAAGTAAACAAAGTTGATTCTGATAATCAAACTGTTTGTTCTCCTTTTTCCCCCAAATTGGAATCGAAAAAAGAATCGATAAAGAATCGAATCGTTTCATAGAATCGAAAAGGGAATCGGAATCGTGAAAATCTTTTCAATTCCCAACCCTAATTGCCGTTCATATTTCCAAATATATGCAACTTTTATTTGATCTCCTGCGTGAACTGCAGTCATACAATGCAATGATATATGTTTGTTAATTTTGGAGCCCCAACTGGTCCATATCAGGTGTCTGGTAAATTTTAGCCAACTGGACTGATGAGAATTTTCCAGTAAGAATCTATGGACTGATATATAAAAACAATCCTTTTCTATAAAGTATTTCAATGTACAAAAATTAGCTTTCAGTCAGGCAAACAGTATGATCACACAGGTGTGTTTCCTGGCTCCTTCATGTTGAGTCTATACAAAAATAAATGACAACCATAGATTACGTGTGTAAACAGATATAATTAATACATTATCAAAATAATCCCTTATTCGAGGATTGGTGGTGCCATTTTAGTTTTTATTAAACCAAAGACAAGTTAGTCTTATGAATCCCAAAGATTAAAAATCAATCCAACATTTCAAACTTTTAAGTAAAAATTTATATTCTAATCAAATTATCTATTAAGTTTGTTTAGAATGTGTTTATAGGTGACAGTAGCTCTTCAGTACTTCTTGTGTTGAGCGAGTTAGCTAATAAAGCTAGCTGTATGTGGCTAGCCGACGACACTGAAGTCGTAACTTGGTTAAAAAAAACAACAACAAACAAAATGGAAATAAATTGAAAAGAAAACAAAAAACAATAGAAGAATAAAAAAGATACGTAAAATATAAAAACAGTGATGTTGCTAGAATAGCAAAGCAGTTAGCCGGAAATAATGTTGAGGTAGCTTTGTAGCCATCGCAGCTATGCTAACGGGCTATTTCATAGATTACGAAAAAAAACAGAGGTGCTTTGGATATTCTCTGGTGAAAATTTTATTTGTAAAAGCCTTTTCAGATAAGCTAATTTTCAAATCAAAATCCATCACAACGGAGAAATATTCTTTTTTTTCCCCGAGGAATGGGCCTCAAGAGAATGCTAAAGCCATCGCACAATCAGTTAATAAAAATCCCACTACTTCTTTCATGTCCACGACAGAAAGGTTAGTACATGACAGCCTGACAGGTGAGGCAAAATGAATAGACAGACTGACTAGTTATGAATGGTGGTGAGGATAGTCTTTGTCTGAGGGGCAGATTGTGGTGTTTTTGAAAGCGTAACACAAAGGACGAAAACAGGCAGGGAGACAGACGTGTAAATCAGAAAGACTGAAGGAGATGGACAAGCAGTCACAAGACACGCAGAAAATGACAGAAGCATCACGTAAAAAGCTGGGAGTTTGTGCAGCTGGGGGGCGGGGGAGGCTTGACACCTCATTATAAATGAATGAGCGGTGCACGCTAGGGGAGAAACGAACAATATGAGAAACCCCCCAACCTCCCCCCCTCTCTGGAGTAGGTGACCAGATGGACAGGTAGAGAGAAAAGGAAGAGACAGAGGGAGCGAATCGTAGCCCACTCTGGTACTCGTCCAGATCTTCCGCCGCCGAGGGCCACAGCTTTCAGACGGAGATCCAACTTGGAAAAGCACTCGCTGCCAGGCAGGTACGTTCAGACGGAGTCTAACAGAAGGATGCAGAAATGACGAGGGATGGTGACAAACAAGAGTGAAAGTGTGAAAAGGGAAGAGAGAGCGCTGGTGGGTACAAGGACACGCGTGTGTGTGTGCCAGTGCCTGAAATAGGCCTGATGGCAGGTGTCAGCTTCTATCTGATGGGAGACGGCAGAGCAGCCGGAGAGAGAGAGAGACGCTGAGATGACAGAGTAAGCTCAGGTAAGAAACAGAGAGATGCTGACAAACACCGCAGGAGGAAGATAGATGGAGGGGGAGCAGGTAGAGATGGGAGCACTTATACCACAGGTACCACATCCCACAGCGTATATCCACAGCAGTCAACGGTGTCAGGAGTCATACGCACCAGTGCGTGTGTTGGTGTGTGTGTGTCTCCAGTGGTGGAGTCAATTTCACCTCAAAGTGACATTAATCAAAAGGGGATGTGGCAAAGCTGACGAAGAACGCATGTATGGTCATACATATGTATAAAAGCATCAAAATTCCAAGTTTCCATCAGACTGACAGACCAGCTATTTCACAAAGATCGATGGATGGAAGAAACGCGGTGTAACCTCAATTCAGCTGACATGTGGGGTTGAAGAGAGGTTTCCATCTGGGTTTGAAGTAAGCAGTTGCTGCTATAACATTCTGACGCTTAAATAATCTCAGGTAAAATATCATGGTTTTATGCTATTTAACACAAATTCAAAACAGGGACGAAAATAAATTAATCAACTTCATACACACAAAAATAAACTATTATTCATATTGTTGCTAAAATATGTTGATTTTTAATTAAAACACACCAATCTAATACAACTCAAACATATCTGGGCTAACTTTGGTGGCGCAGTGGTTAGCTCACACAACCCATGTACGGAGACTTTAGTCCTCGACGCAGGGCCCCTTTCCTGTTACCCTACTGTCCATAAAAAAAAAAAAGTTAAATTAAAATTGTTTTACTCTAATACTAAGTCAGAAGCATATATTGGATAATTATGTTTAGTTCCAACTGTTTTATTAATATTTTTACAGAATGAAGGTCGTTATTTTGTAATTCTAATCGCATAACCATTTTCCAAACTTAGTCTGGACACATTATCTAGAAAAAAAAAGATTTTAGTAGAGCTAAAATCTTGTGTTGGCAAATTACTCTAGAAGGTAATCAGGTCTATTTGCTTTAGCGTACAAAATAATGAGTACTCTCGTCATTGATCTGAGGAAATTGGAGCTGCCTTTGACGAAGCAAGGAGTTTTCAATTTCCCAAAATGTTATTGTAATATACACCTATAAGTTAGCAGAACTATATGAGTTTACATGATCAAAGTTTTAGGTTAATATGATGCCATAATAACTATACATTTTCTGGGTCCTAAAAGTCTTGCAATGCTTTCATATCCTCATAGAATAGCTTAGATGTATGGATCATTATTTACAGATATGGTGACTGAAATTGCCTACATATTATTCTTATTTGCCAGTGAGGTTTAAATGAAATTGTCTACACTCCCTTTCAAGCCTAAACACTTCTCTGTATCTTAGTTTCTTCATAATGCTGGCTTTCCTAAGAGTGCTGAGTTAGCCACAAGGCAGGCACAATGCAATTTAGCTTCATGGCAGAGTCATTAAGGGCAAAAACGCACATATAATGAACACGACTTCTTAGGCAATTCAGGAGACAGATTTTCCAGAGAGGAAAATTGCTTCCCTTGTGAAGAACTTTGTTGTATTTAACTATTTTCAGAGGCAAGAGTAGTGAAAGAGGGCTATAAAGCCAAGATAATACCCAGCTAAAGAATACTATGTCGCAATATTCACCAATCAATTGTCCAGTGACAGAAATTGGCCAATTTTCCTTTCAGAATCCCCCTGTTCATTAAATGCTTTAAAACTAATAACTACCTCTTTCTTTAGTTCATAAATGCCTAAAATAACAGCATGGTATTTTATCTTTATTTTGAGCATAATAAAAATCATACAAGGCTTAGAGATGTATGCTTTGATGCATTAACAAGGGTTATCTTGTAATTCTTTATATCTCTGTCGGATTTAAAATGACTAGGAAATCTGAAAAACCTATTTTCGTTATGTTTAGCATTTGTTATATATTTCATTTTTTTATCTAAAAGTTCTAAATCTAACTACCCATTGGAAGGAAAACCAGAATTTCAATAAGCACGTTGAACCACAAAGAAAACCGAAAATCAGTAAGAGTCAGTAGAGGCTTAGTTAGGGTATTCTTGGACAAAAACAGACATGAATTGGTGGCATGCAGCACATGACTAAGGGTTTTCTGAAACAAAAAGCAAGAAAAAAGGAATTTACTATAATTAACAAAAAGGTATAATGCTTTCAGTTCCTTGATTTTAAACCTTATCCAATTTAAAAACAGCCACACAATGTTTGCACCTCTATAAAAAAAGAAAACAGGTATTAATATGAAAGGTTATTAACCTGACTTATGCATCTCTAAATAAAACCACTGGCTGTGCTTTCCAGCTTAATTATCTAAAGAGGAACACGTTTGACATTGTAAATGTTTTAGTTGTTTATTGTCATTGTGTGCACCCAACAACGGAAAAAAGGTTCTCAGATCACTTCCTCACCAGCCTAATATAAATCATGAGTGTTTCACTCTAAATGTTGATTTAACATTGATTTCCACACCATTTAAGTCTTTCAAAACAAAGCATTATCTCTACTTTTATTAAGTGACCTTTCTTGTAATTCACTTTTTATTGGTTTTTACACAAATAAATGAAACAAAGACAAACGCTGAACATTAAATTCATTGAACTGTACATATTTGTACCTCACTGAATGTTAAATATCCTCATAAACAAAAAGAGAGAACTGAAGAAAGAAAACAGAAAAATATAAAAACAGTAAAGAAAAAAAACAAGATCTTATTTTAGGATTTCTAAGTAAGCCCTCCAAATTTTCAAAGATATAAAGTGACCTTTCAAGAATTAACTCGTTGTACAATTCTCTTTAGAATATAAATGGTTCAAGCAATTATTTTACATTTGATATGTTTTCTGCTCCTATGTCCCTCTTCAACGAGGTCTCAGTCTCACTGTTTTGTTCCCCGGTGAAATTACATGCCCTAATTTCTTACGCAGCCCAATAAGCTAAAAAGCACTACTAATTCGAAAGACCTGCTCCTACTAATTTAACTGTAAAACCGACGCAAGTGGAGCGAAAGAACAGAAGCAACACATCAAATGCATCTGCTGACCCACAAAAGCTGAACTGGTATGAAATGCATAAAAGGTAACTATGATAAAGGGAGAAAACAAGCAAATCCATTCAAGAGTTAACAGTTTAACTGAAGAAAAGTGACTTTTGGTTTTCATTGAGTGCGAACAAAATACCCCCAGCCAGATTTCTATCAGGAATCTCTGCAGCTACACACAATCCAAGATATTTGGTCTGATCGCACCAATGGAGTTTCAAAGGATCCTTCGTCAATCCCATTATTTAATTATATCGCTATGTCAACATATAATGCAAATCAATTTTAGAACTTTTATTTCCTTTAAGTCGTTGGGAAGCGTCTGTTCCAACCGTTGCATTTCTGAATTCTCCCGAGTGGTGCCCAACTTTACACGAGTGAATAAAGTGAATGTGATTGGTCGTTTATCAAGGGGGCAGGATTGTTGTGGCAGAAGATTAGCAAGCAAGTTTGGTTGTGGCCGGTGCCTCGGAAGCATCTTTCTAACCAGTTTGCAACTTAGTGCTAGTAGGTTCCCGATGGGAAATTACATTGGGACAAAGTTGCACTTAGAAACGACTGACGTATAACTAACTGACCTGTATAAAATAATAATTTTTTTTTTAATTTTGGGACAATATTGTCTCATAAAGAGTACATTTATATACATGTTTAAACAGATATTATTTGACATTCAAATATAACTTCCCTACGACTTTAAGCTTTCTCTGCTCCAAGGCAATTACCTACCATAAAATGATTACTTAGGCTTTGTTATATTACTTCACATGGCCTTTTAAAACTTAAGCTAATCTAAGATCACATTGTGTCAACTTTCTGGAACCATTTAATTAAATTCCCTGAGCTCTGTGTACAAAACAGCCTGCTATTCCTGCTGAAAAGGCCTGATAGGATACATTTATACCAGTTACTAAGGTTTTTAAAAGCTCTTAACATTAAAACTCAGTCATTCTATTAGGGATGGGACGATTTATGAAAACCGTCAGAATCGTTCGGTTCGACTGTCTCGGTTCGGTTCGCAGGTGTTTCGTTCAGTTCATGCGCTGCTCCTTTTTCTCATAGAGGAAGCGATTACACTCCAGAGCAGAAGGTGGCGGTACTGCAACCAAAGCCAACCGCCAGTAGTAAACAAGAAAAAGAAGCGAAGCAGCTTAGCCGGGTGTAGCAGGGAAAAAAATCAGTTGTTGTGGAGAATTGTGTCGGACTGGCGAGTGGGAAAGAACAGGAGTTGGAAGACGCGCCAGCAGCACTTTATAGGTCTGCTGTATGGGACCGCTTTGCATTTAGAGTGACCTACGATGACAGCGGAAAGAAAGTTGTGGATAAAAGTGCAACAGTGTGCAAGCATTGTGCAACACGTTTTGTTTATGCTAACAGCAACATGTCATGCTAACCCCGAAATCCCTCATACTCCGTCAGCAACCCCTGCTGCGCTCCAGACCAGCTGCTCAAAGCAAAGCCTACAGCCCCCACTGTGGCTTTGTCTGCTCCCCTCTGAGTTCCTTGGAGATGGTAGAGAGCATGTAACCTGACAACAGCCAGATGCATGTCTCGCTCCGCCTGGCTGTTGTCAGGTTAGAGAGCATGCGCCAGATGATTAAATTCAAAGCAGCAAAACATACGGAAATGATCCAGGGTTTCCGTGGATCATTTAAAATAATTACAATCCATTATTTTTGGGGGGGATTTTTTTCATTAATTTCATAATTTTTTATGGAATTTCAGTGTAACAATCAACATGTATCGAACCGAACCGAAAACCGTGACCAGAAACCGTGAATCGAACCGAACCGTGGATTTTGTGAACCGTTCCACCCCTACATTCTATGCATTTACTATGTTTAAATTCGGTTACACGCTGATGACGCTGTGATATCCATGCATGGCCAAAAAAGGAACGGCTTTTGATATAGTGTCTCTATTTTTTTCAGCTTTTATTGTCATTACACTGTCACAAGTACAGAGCAATGAAATGAACTGTGATCCAGATGTCTCATTGGGGAGTGAACTCATGTTTACATCTCCATACAAAACAACAGTGTGGTCCTTTTTCCTTTAACCAACCAGCAGGGACCCAACAATAATCACAGGTATTCATCCATCCATCCATTTTCTTGCACGCTTAATCCCAAGCGGGGTCGCAAGGGGTGCTGGTGCCTATCTCCAGCTGTCTACGGGCGAGAGGCAGGGTAAACCCTGGACAGGTCACCAGTCCATGGCAGGTCACAGCTATTCAATAATGAAAAATGCAATGTGGGGGCAAACATGAAAAACCTTGGTGAAGTTTTTGGCTCATAATTGTCAATTAGGCTTCAGAAAATTGGACATATTTGCAATTAACGTGGCTAATTTCTTCATAAGAGAAAAACCTAAATACAAACCATGGCATTTTCACACATACAATTTTGAGTCTCAACTTTGTTGTAGATTACAGCAGGAAGAGTTCCACAGTTAACATGGAAACTAGTGTAAAACACAGACCATTGCAAAGTTTGTGCATTTGATGTAACAAGATCTTTTTGAATGTGACCGAAAACTAGAATAATAGTTTGTCTGTTGATATGGCCCAGTCAAGTGTGTGATTCAGGAGATGAATTTATTTATTTTTTTAAAATCCATGCCTGAAAACTACAAACTGAGTGGAGGAGTGAAAGCATAGGAAACTACCTTTGTATATCTGAATGTGATGTTTGCAATAAACTTGTTATACGGCTCTGCATTATCACAATAGACTAAAGAACCAAAGAACTGTTCATGTCTTTTTTTATGTCCCAGAGTTTGTTAAAACAGCAGTGGAGGACATTGTAAGGGACCACTAGTGTGCAGTTGTTCCATGTTTGACCTTTTTACCCCATGTCCCTCACACACACACACACACCCACATATACGCTGAAAGAGTTGACCTCTTTCCGCTGATTAACATTCCATTAAGAAAGGAGCGGGAAGAAGAGACACTTTCCCTTCACCTACTCCTCCATCGTTTTCCTCCCTTTTTAACCATTTTCCTCCTACTTTATCATTTACTGCTGTTGGGTCACTTGAAAGCAATTACAACACCCTTTCCAGTTTCCCTCAATGCTTGGTTATTCATTTAAGCCCTTAAACACCCTCTCTACGTTTGCTGTTAGTTACGCTAATGGGTGTGAACAAGTATTTATGCCCCTCTGAATTATGCAGGCATGTTGCAGCAGGTCGGCTACAAAGAACACACGAACTGCAGCAGAACTTGACTCATCAGCATCGGGCAGACTATGTGACTAATGATGATGAATATGTACAAAACTTAATTTATTTATTTTGGCAAGAAGCAAGGTACACATCAGCAGAGGCACGTGCTCTCCTGTTTTGGCAATTCAAGTAACACAAATAAAAAAAAAATTACTAGGTGTTTCATTAGCTGTGTTTCACCTCCTGAGTTTAATAAAAGATTTGTGACTTAATGCATTTCCAACCCTGCCCTCTGAAAGCTTTCTGCAGACGCCGGTGTACAACTGCGCAGGACGTTTCCCTCAGAAGCAAAACACTTTTCCCCAGACATGTTAATACTTGCAAAATAACCACCTACATTCTGCGATGTTGGACTTTCTCCTCTGTTGTCAGACCAACAAAGCAGGCCAATAGCCTTTAATAGCTGCTTTAAAGCATTCCTGTTTTTATTCCCTCTTTGTTTCCCATTGGATGGGTCATTACTCTTCCAGTCAAGTCAAAAAACAGCCATTAACACTTGAATAGGACTGAGTCAACACAAAACCAGTTTCCTACAGGGTGATACAGACAAGGTAGAATGGGAGGGTTGCATAAGGCTGTATGATTGTAGCCTAAAGGCCTAAACACGCCGGTTGTGTACGACTTTTAATCTCCGATCCAATTGTTTTCCATGTCACACTGTCTGCGTAGAGAAGCTCCAACTAGGCAGGGTAGGCAGATCCTTTCAGAATCTTTTCACTTCCGTCTCTGTGCTATACAAAAATTAAAGCAATTTTCCACATTTGCCTTAAAAAGACAGAGAATGTTCAAATGTCTATATTAAAAACATAATGAGATCTACATCTAAAGAAAAGGAGAAAACAGCAATAAAAACTTTGGCATGGTTTATATGCTGACTGAGGCAGTAAGCGGTGATTCTAAGAGAGGGATCTGTGAAGTTTATCAAAGTTTTTCTTTTTTTTCATAAGGTGAGAAAGATATTCTCCCCTTGCCTGCTCTGTCTGCCCCTCATTGTTTAGTTTTTTTTGAAGCTCAAAGAGGATCAATATTTCACTAGATCCGATTTTTCTCCTCCTGAAGTTATTTTTGTTCCGAGGAGATTGATAAACTGCTCTTTCTGTCCTTCGTTGTTTTTGCAAGGCTCAAAGTGGATCACTACTTTATCAGTTTTCTGTCCTCCTAAACTCCCTATCATGGGTAAAGTATTCCGTTTCCAATGTCTCATTCATTCTTTTTGCACCAGGCTGTGTCATATATGCGCGACGTGCAACTCCAAAACTGACTCTTGACCCGTGGGATTATCAGATTTTATTTAGTATTTTCCCCCAAAGTGGATGCGTTTTACTGTGTAACGGCGTCTCTCTTCCTGTAAGACCCATGAAATTGCCACTGAATTGCTGCGTAGTCTGACTAAAATAGACCTGGGGCCTATCTCAGTTGGACCTATGCATCCTCCTTGTGTAAAATCATGTTAAGTCTGATCGTCAGAATTGACTTTCAATGAGGGCTAAACGCCACAACCTCATCCGTCGCGATTTTCTGTTGGACCGGACGCAAAGTCGGATTCGGTGCCGACCTAAATCCATAGAAGAGGTTTGGTTGCTTCTTATTTTAGATAAAAAAAATTATACTAAAAGGAAGTCTTAAAGGTCTACACTGATGAAAAAAATGATCACATCGATAATCTAAACGTATAACTTTGGAGGCCTCATCTTCTTTTAAAGAAAACATATTACGTTAAGAAATCCTGCTATATAAATGTCCCTGAACATGTTTTATACATCCTTTGTATAGATTCAAAATTAATTAAAAAAATCTTATGTTTTAAATCTAATAAAGCTGTTTAAGAATGCAGTTTTCTTCATAGTTTAGAAGCAAATAAAACTCATACTGGCTCCAATTCTTGGAACAGACAGACAAAAATTAAACCTTTGGGAAACGTGGAGTTTTATATAGTAAGATACGGCAGAGAAAGGGAAGATTTTGCTTATCTACGCAGGATTGTATGCATCACCTAAAATTACAGCGTGGTGCATCTGTGCTGCAGCTGCAAAAGCGAGAGATGTGTTGAGTTTTCACTGGTGGCTAATTATGGTTTTAGGGTTGAATAAACCACATCAATTATTTGCTGCTCCTTATCTCAGGAATGATAAAAAATAAAAATAAAAAAAAGGATCTCAAGCTTAAAAAAGTCAGAGAGGAAGTAACATTATCACCACTGGCAACTCTTACATAAAATACAGAAAAGGTTTTATAGACTAAGACGTCGCATATATGGAGACGCAAACAAGGTGAGTCATAACTGAAAGTGAACAGCCACAAAAGCAGACTAGGACTGTTATGACTGTAGGGGGGGAATACAAATAAGAGATAGACAAAAAGATGGATGAAAAGAAACTTCGCCCACCTTTGAGAACAGCACCTTTATGAGCCAGATGCGTACAGTAGCCCGCACAGCTACGTGCACGTATGGATTAAAATGTCCACACAAATAGAGCGGGGTGAACAATAAGTGTTCATAACTGCGTGAGAAAGCGTGTTTGTGTGCAGCTGACTGTGAACCAGACTCCAGCTGAGAGGAGAGGTATTGGCGATTCGCACTGACCTGAAAACTGGCCAGCCAGCCACCTCAAAACACACACACACGCTCAAAAGACGGAGAATGTCACAGAGCATGAGCATAAATGGTAAGAGGCGAAATTTGTAAAAACGCAGGATGAAGTGATCTAGATAGATAAATGCACTTCGATGCGTAGAGGGGGATTATGAGATGAAACGGGCACCGACACCCTATTGCTCAACCAGCTTAGATTAGAATTTGAAGAAAAGGTGCAGATGGATGGAAGATTGGGAAAGGGATCATGTTTAAAGCAAAAACAATAAAAGGTGTGATAAAGCGGGTTTAGATCTCACGAGAGACTGTTTATGGGGGGATGTGTGGCCCTTTCTCCCCCTTTTCCGCCTCCCAAGGTCCCCTGCGGTCAAGAACGGATCCTCTTTCTCCCTTGTGCTCTCTTTCATACCCTCGTTCCCATTTTCTTTTTCATACACTCTCCCTTTTTCCCCTCCCTCTCTTTTAGTGCAGCGCTGAATGGGCCCCCCTCCCTCTGATGAGTGACTGATGAATGAAGTAGCTCTTTGAAGTCAAGAGTCACAGCAAGGCCGGTCAAGCGTGAAGAGATGCCCGGACAAAAGATGGCAGAGAGGGAAGGCTAGGAAAAGGAAGAAAGGATGGGAGGGAGAGGAAGAAAAAAAAATACATGCAGGAGGGGGGTATATTCAACAAGACAAAAATGTCAAACATCCATAAAGTCTGTAAGCGATGGAGGCAGGATAGCGAAGAGCGTGCGAGTGGGAGCACGGTCTGCATTTTTACACAAGTGCCCCGGAGGATTTGCATGATGGTGCTCAAAATGCAAAGGACAACATCATGGAAGTACAGTCCTGATACAGTGGGATGGAGGGGGGTTGGACTTTCTGTGGGTTTCAAATATCTCTACTCACTTGGCTCTAATGCTGTGGATCTCTGCATGATGCATATAAAAAACAAATATATCTGATTATTATCCCCATTTCAGCACAGGTTAGGACACCATTATAACCCGTTTTTATAATTTTTTTTCTAATTAATACATTTTAATTCACCAAGTTTTGAGCGATGCACATTTTAATGGGCGATACAACTAAAAAGTTCAGCGAAGTTGCTTTAAAATTACCATAATATCTCTTTCTGTAATAAAATTTTAACTTATAAAAACAAATTAAGAAATCCTTTAAAATCATTTGGTTGCTTCCTTTACAGACCAGAAATGGTCTTCCGCACTAACCCCTATCAGTTTGGACACATTAAGGAGCAGAAAAGGTGTCTGACCTGCAGATGGATCAATGAAACTTGCCTGAATCTGATCGATCAGAGCATATGGAATCATATTTCTTTTCTGTTATGCTATAGAAGAAATTGTTAGTAAGGATGGCAGACCTTGTGCTTAGAGCTGCTGTTTAAGTCTGGCGTGCAAAAACAAGAATAGGATGAAATTGGTCAAATTTAAAATAATGATGTGGATACTTGGGAAATGAGGATAAAAGAGACCCCAGAGGGTTAGCTCCCTTGGGTGGATTGCATTTAGAAGAACGGACCTCCAAAACACCCACCAGTAAATTCTCCCAGTGGATTAGAGGGTTATTAGAGAAGGGGGGGACTAACATGACTATGAACATTGCAGCCTTAGAATGAGCCATCTGCTGAACAGATTAAGCTGCAATCTGGACTCTTCTCTATAAAACCTCCCTTGAGTTTTAATCTTGCATCTTCTTTTGTTTAAGTTTGAATAAGTCTTAATATCCAGCTTTGCTTCTTTAACATTTAGTCTCCTGTAAGCTCAGAATGACCTTATAATGCATGGCCTTGTTAACAACTCACGTCCAGGGTTAAGTTTGGTGGGGTGGGCCGCTGCTTTTGAGGTTTTCAGCACCACCTGTACTGACTTAAAGTTTTCAGTGTTTTATTGAGGTTATTTTTTTATATATATATTTTAGAAAAAATATTTTAGATCCAGCTGGAGCCTTTATGCTCGCTGAAAAACCCCACATTGTGTCAAATCAAAGGCGTAATTATTCGATTGGGATGTTACAATGTCAACCCCAACTAGAGAAAACCTCTTAAATATTATGTTAATAAAAGTTTTAAGATGCCTTTAGAGATATAAATTTGGAAAGAATTAGTTTGTTTTTGTTTTTTTTAACACCCTTTACCTTTTTTAAAATATCCACAGCGGATTTTATTGAAAGCCTCAATCATGAAGTCATCAGATTCCTTTTTGTATTCTTATCTTTCTTTGACAAGACCATTTTAAACAGAGTGTAACAGTGTAAGTTTTGGGCTGTTGACCTGCTAGATGGTGAACCGTTACCACACATTAAAATTGCAGGTTTTCTGTGGAAAAAGGAACTCCTTTTTAAGTTTTCCCACATCATGGTGCTGCCACTACCATGTCTCCAAACTGCCTTGGTTTTTGCAGGGGGGTGAAATCGGTTCATTTTGTTTCATCTGACCACAAGACGTTTTCCTGAATGTGTCTCTTCTCTGGCCTTTAGGACTTCTCACAGATTTTTTATAGTTTTTACCATTTTTCTTATAGATGAGGATGCACAATAAATAAGCAACTAGCATCAGTGCAGCTTCTTTAGTGGCTAAATACAAATCCATGTCACTCATAACAGATTTTTATGAGAAAGCTGTAAACTTCCTTGAGTTGATCCATCATACAAAATAGTAGCAAAATATACAGTTCTATATAAATGGTGCAAATTCTTTGGCAATCCACTGTATCTTTCTAGACGTATGTGGATTCTGAATCACCCGACGGTGGACGTTAGTCTCCATAATTCCTCTGCATTGATTTCAGGGGAAGTATAAAAGCAAGAACAGCTGCAGTTTCTTTTTCCTCGACATCTCGACAGACAGCACAGGGCTGCTGGCAGACATGTTTCCATAGGCTGTCGGATCAAACGGTTGATCTGAAAATAACACGACTGCTTCTTAAACTTCTCCTACGAAGTATCAAAGCAGTTCTGCTTTAACAGCTTGACTGGTTGAGCAAGTTTGAAACACCCACATCCCCAGAATTCACTTTGCAATTTGGCAGTCACCCCAATACCACCATTTTTATTTCTTTTCTTCTCTCGTCCTGGCAGGTAAAAGGAAAAGAAAACGAGGAGCAACCTATGGAGAGTGAGGGATAAAAACGAGGGCTCCTCCATCATACGGCTCCCAGGAGAAGGAACTCTACACTCGGCCCGTGTTTATCTCAATCTCACATCAGATCAGATCACTGGCAGATAAAGGCACATCCTGACGCATCACTTCCTCTCTCTAGAGGAAGCTGACACGAGTCTGGGACCTACAATGACAGCGTGCTGGCAGGGATGATGAAGAAGTAAAACTTTTGACAGGCCACAAAAGAGAAAGGCAAACTGAGAGAATGGGAAGGAAATATACAGTTAGTAGAAAGGGGGGAACCTACATATGAGTGGCCCAGATCCACAGAGCCAAGAGGTAAAGAAGAAGAAGCAGGGCGGCGGCAGGAGCTGAAGAGAGACTAAGAATAGTGCAACTGGATTAGCTTTAACGCTGACCTTTATTCAGCAGGGCCGCGCTCTCCTGCTCTTTAGTGCCACTACAGGAAACGTTTGTCCTACTTTTGGAGTCACCTCAAGATGGACAGCTCCAATATGGCAGCAAGGAAATAATAAACAACACCCAGAAACTAAAAAGGTCAAACTGATTTAGGGTGTGGTTAAGTTTGGCCGTTTGGGGAGAACGCACATAAATTCATTACTACACCAGAACACATTAAAAACTGAACCCATGAAGAAACAGCGCAGCAAATCAGAGCTAAACCTTTAAATAACCCTGTCCTCAAAATGGGAAAGAAAAGAAAAACAGTTTATTTAAAGAAGAAATATGAGGTTTATTGATCTTTACAAGGAAAACAAAAGCTAAATGACTACGAATGCTAACCTGAACCTGCCCCCCATCGACCAACAGACCAACAACAGAGAGACGGGGTTAGGAATTTATTCGATCATTTATCGTTATCATGATCATTTATAGAATAGAAAATGGGGAAATTGTGGTGTTACAGCAGCAAAAGGTTATAGCAGAATTGGCCACACAATGGGGACCTTAGAAAGTGTATAAAAATAACAGAATAAGTAACAGAGTTAAAGAAAATAAACAAATAAGTACTGTACTTATTTAAAGTACAGTACTTATATACTGTACTGATAATTTTTTATTTATCATCTAAACAATAAATTAGAATTAGTGACGATAAAAAGCTTAAAAATGGTTGAATTGTAAATTTCATTTACAATTCTTCTTTATTTTTTCCCCATTGAGAAAAAAATTGAAGAATATAATTAAATGTGGTTGCTATGGGATGTTTTGAGATATAAATCACACCTGGTTAAGTAAACAGTGTCCTGAAGAAGCCCATTTTAAACTGCATATTTTTTCAAGAGTAGTGTTTTTGATTGTGGGGCTCTTATTAAATTAATGAAGAGCGTTTTCATCGATAATTGTATTGTTATAAGGCTAGTACCACAAAATATCCTGATAAGATTTCAAGGCCAAATCGTCCAGCCCTATTAAGAGTGCAAAAAAAAAAAAAAATACATTAAACAGTATTAAATAAACTCTTCTTAAAAAAGGCAAAAAATTACCACGAGAAACACTGAAAAAAAGTTAAAAAACAAACAAACAATGAAGTAGAAAAAAATTTAAAAAGATGTGACTTTCAAAGTTTACAATTAATCTTCCTCAAAGCATTAAAAAAAAAACACAAACTTATGATGAAAATAGAACTAAAATGACATTGGAAGCAAAAAATAAGTAAAAAAGTAAAAGTAAACCAAAAACAAAAGAAGAAAAAAAGGATGTAAAACCATCCAGAATGACAAAAAGTTGGTAGCCTTTAAATTAGCAACAGGGACCTCTGTGACCTACAAAAACTAAAACTCCATTATTGGGTTTCTACGCTTTAAAATATTGCTTATGAGACGTCAAAGAAAGAGTTTGGAAAAGTTTTTCCAAGGAGCAATGAGTAACATGCTTTTATCTGATCAGTTACAAAAAACTGCAATTTTTTTTAAACTGGAATAATTCCTCCTCTATATTTTTAAGAGACTAGAAGACGCAAAGCTACAACTTAACAAAATTACGCTTACTATAAGCAACATGTTAGGCTTTACTTTAGATATTTTGTTAGACTTTAAATTTGGTTGACATTCAGACGTCGAAACTGTTTTCTTTAAAGATTTCTGGTTGTTATACCATCAGAATCCCTCAGAAGCCAATGTCTACTGATTTCCAAGGTTGAAAAAAGGATTTGCCTAAAGAAGAAAGCATTTTCTTTGTGGATCAGCTGGAATGAATGGCGGGAAAACAGTTTTTCCGATCCTCACTAAAGGACGTTTAGGAAAGCAAGTGACAGAGGAGAGGAGTAGAAATCCAAAAAGCACGTAGTCCTGTAAGCACAAACATCACATGAGACAAACATGCAACAGCCTGCGCCTAAAAGCGGAAATGAAAGAAAGTTTTGGGGAATGTGTGCATTTCCGAGAAGTATTAACCCTGGTAAAGAACATCTCTTCCCAGAAGTAAAGCTGTAAGCCTAATGCATCCCTATGACAAATTTTTCAATGACGTCGGCACTCTAGATTTCCCAATCCATAGATTGACACAGAGATAAAAGACAACATAACGCTGACCTGGAAAAAAAACAAAACACATGATGACACGACATAACCTGGGGGGGTCCTGGTATCAGAAAGGATCTAAATGTTTTTGGCACAGCTTCACCAACTTTAGCAGAGAAAAAGATCTAGTGACACATTCTGCAGCAGTATTTAAAAGTCTAAGACATATAACAGTCCAGCTGCCACCATCAGGGTCATTAAATGA
Source organism: Cyprinodon tularosa (assembly GCF_016077235.1). NCBI lineage: Eukaryota > Metazoa > Chordata > Actinopteri > Cyprinodontiformes > Cyprinodontidae > Cyprinodon > Cyprinodon tularosa. Next base: position 2,402,968 of record NW_024038004.1, read on the forward strand.
ATATTAATAGTAATCAGCAAACAACTTGAATTTGAATAAAAAGCACGTACAGAATATCAACATCCAGCAATCACACATAATCAGGCAGACCAATCAGCACTATAATGCCCGCTGACTGGCTGAAAAAGGAACCAAATAACTCATAACATTTTAGAGAGCAAAGTTTTCAGCATATCTAAGGGAGAATTCACAACGAGCAACCTGCAAAGTTTTTCTAGATTTGTCTGCTTTTGCTTGCCTTAAAATTCGCCTGATCATAAAAAGTAATTTGCGTGGCAGCAAAAGGCTAATGAAGGTCATGGATTCTACCGACTGCTGGTTTCACCTCAACATGGCGGACAGGGATTTATAGAGCTGTACAGAGCTGTTGATGGCCCTCATTTTACCCAATTATACTGGGAGACAGAACCAGTTGAGAACGCCACCAACTCCTCCAGAAGCTACGTCTGGATGATGATCACTTTCAGCTATAGTTGCGCCTATCTGTGACCTAGTTCGGGGTTCTGCTGTCCAGCTTTAGTGGACTTATCACCCGGAAAACAAAGGTAAGGTGAAACGGTTTTCTGGAGCTCAAAAAGCAGCAGCGGGAAATGATTGTCAGGGATCAAACCAGAACCGGGGAAAGGCAGCCAGCCGTGTCCCCCTAACCAGTGTCTGCGCTGGAGGTAGGATGACAAAACAGTCCTTTTAGGGCTAAATTAAAATGTTTTCTTTATAATACACTTCAAAATCTCTTAAGAGCATTCCCTGCTTTATCCTTAACATCATTTTCAGTAGCTTCAATTTTGATTATATTAAAGCTTGTCTATGCTGCCTCTATTACAGCCACATTTAGTCCTATACTGGACTACCCTAAACTCTACATTCTATAAGTTTCCATAAAATTTGTCTTACAGTAGGATAGAGAACAAGGTTAACTTTTTAAAACTTTAATGTCATTAAATGACTTAGTACTAATATAGTTGATTGGTGTTTCTGTTGTTCTTGCTACGATAAAACTTTGGAACTTTCCCCAAATGTTTAATTCTCTGAGTCTCTTAAACAAGTCTGTTGCCTATTTTCTAACAGAAAGAGAGACAGCCCAATGTGTGTGCGAAAAAAAGAAATCCATCCCTGGTTTTTGAAACTCCTCCCATAAACTCCAAAAGCGCAGTGGACGATTTGCATTTTTCCCCCCAAAATTCAATTAACACGCCTGTCACCCTCTCCTCTCCGATCAGGGGCCTCCTTCTGATTGCCGCCTACTCAGGCAAATAGAAATGAAGGAAGCAGTTGTTTGTTGGTTTTCAAAAAACAAAACACAAAAAAAAAGTAGTGGAAATAAGAGCTGCAAAGACTGACAGAGGAGAAGTTTCCTGTCTAAGGCCGTCACATCCAGGGTAATAACGAGACGGCTACGTTAATGGATGCAGGGAGCACTCTCTGTGAATGGCTTCCTCTTTGTCCTTTACTGGCTCTAAGGGAAAGTAGAAGACATGAAGGAGATAAAAAAAGCAGAAAAAAAAGGATAGGACACTATCAGGTGAAGGTAGTTGGGGTTGATGAGCAGAAGGAGACTGTATGATGAAGAGAAGGCCAAACCAGTAGGGAGATTTACCCAGACTTTGCTTCGAGGCAGGGTAATTACTTCAGCGAGGCTCTTGTCTGATTAATTGCCTGTAATCCCATTCTCATGGACAGCATACCATAGCATTCCATAGCACCACTCATTAACCAGCAAAGACATGCCCACTAATCACCCAGTCACTTTTTAGCTAGCCAGGCTAATGCTAGGCTAGGATAATCAATAGGCTGTAATCCTGTTGGCGGAGCCGGCGCAGCGTAGCGGCCCTAATTACCAGCCATAGAAACGTCTGCTAATCATTCAGCGCACGGTTATTTGTCCACGGGGCCACCGGGTTGACTCAGCCACGGCGTTCGGTTGACGTTTGACAGTCAGCAGCGAGGGCCAGAACAGGGAGAGTGACACGGAGACTACCAGAAGCTGTGTAACAATTAAGAAGCACATCACTCTTTGCTTTTCTTCCCCTCAACTATCTGTCCTCCGTGCAGAACATACACCCGGGATTGAGTTTAGGAAGCCCTGCACGCTGCTCTGTTGTCATTCAACTCTCATCAGTCAATGATAAAACCCTCCCCGATCTATAGCAGCTGATCGATAATGAAGGGTTCAAGCTGAGGAACGATAACCCTCTGCAGACCACCGATGGAGACAGTTGTCAGTGTTGCAAGCGAGCTCCCGCTCCCCTTGTCCTCTTCTTTAAAAGGCGCCGAGGGGGAAACAGCTGGGACAAATAAATGTCTGGATCAGCTTTAACTCCACTTGACCTTTTCCTGGCGCGAGCCTTGCCGGTTTCCAGTTGATTTTACAGCATAATACTCAACAGTACGGTTGCATTTAGGCCGTTTAACAGTCCTAATCAAACACAACAAAACTATTGTCTGCAGAGTCAAACTATAACCTCTGTATGTTGAAGCGTGGGGCCTTGCAGAGGTACCCAAGACCCAGCTTTGAACTGTGCAGATGGGTTATTCGTAACACCGACCTGTGGATGAACCCAAGCTGAAACCTCCCCGTAGTAAACGGGCAGTGGGTTGGATCTCCAGAAGGGACCTGTCAACACTCCGCTTGAGCTGCTGAGGAAGAAAAGGCACGAGGGACATATCTCACCCTTTTATGTGTTAGATTGCATGTGAGTCGACTATCCTTTCACCGTCCCGTGAAGGGCAAGGCATTAAACCTGAAGAGCCCCTTCTTCCAAAGTATTATTAACTGTCGGCCGGATAATCAAAAGGTGAATTTAAGGCCTTGACATTTGTGTAATTTCTTGCCAAGTTATAACAGGCAATATCAAAATAACAGTTGCATTGCTGGAAAAGCAATTTATTTATCTTGACTGAGACTATTTAATCAAAAGTTCATTCAGCCAAACTACTGCTACCCAGTAACTATTCTCTCAATCACTGTTCCTTCCAGCTTTGGCACAGATATGTTAGTAATGCAGAGAAAGTTTCAACCAAAAACATGCAGGTATAAAAGTTTCCAACTTCAAATTCCTAAAAAAAAATACACTTTTCCACAATTTTATTTCACATAGTTTAAATTAACCCAAAACATTTAATTGAATTATTATTCATAATGACTTTAAAAAGCATAAAGACCCCTGGACCCACTTTACATTTTGTCTTGTTAGACCATAAAGTTCATAACATTTTACTGAGCTCTGATGTGACGGACAAACTCAAAGTGGAAATCGATTGTGAGGTGGAAGGAAAATAATACCAGGTACTCAGATTTTTTTTACCCAGTGGTCTTTCAGAACAGATAGATTCAAGATTGTAAAGTAAAACCAGACTTTGACTAGGCCAGCATATGTAAAGGTTGGTATAAACCATCCAACAGCAGCTCTAGTTCTCTGTTCTAGCGGTATACTGTGGGCCTGCATGAGGTTTTATTCCAAATTGGGTTATCAACAGCTTTCCTGTCAATGCACCCCCCCCAAACATGATGCTGCCACTACCATGCTTTATTCTGATCTTGGCTAATTAAGTTTTACATATTGGTCAAAAATTTGTCTAAACAGTATCTGCTGTCCAATAGGAGAATCACGCTCGTCCCTATAACGGAGGATGAGTCGAGCTTGGTACAGCTGAAGGGAATGACCGGATGGAAGGATGCTGGGAACGCTGGAGCGTAGTGCAGCCATAGCCTCAGGATGAGAGACCGTAACCGGCTTTGCAGAGCACGGCCGCCAGCGCTTAAACCCAGTTAATCTGATTGGATTAACGGCAGGACTGCCCAACCAAAGAGAAAAAAAACTGTGTTTATGAACGTGCAAGCCCGCAGACACGAAGCGACATGCATGGATTTGTAGCTCGGGGGCCAATCAGCTGGGACGGCCTCCGCAGCTTCCTAGAGTTCATCTGGATTTGATGTTGTGCTGGCTGCTGACACCACGCCAGGCTACCACATCCACATGCATCCGCTCTCATGCCCCCTGACCAACCTACCCCCCTCCACCACCACGCCTGTGCTCATTCCGAGCCATCATAGAGTGCAGAGATTTGTGCAGTGAATCTGAAACAAACCCACTGACAGAAGAGGAATGCCCAGTGTTTGACAAGCGTGATAATTGACCAGCCCCCTCCCCAGCAATGAAGCTAAATGCCCCCCCTCCCCAATCTTTTATCTTTTCACTCACTCTCTGACAGCTCCTCTCTTGTCTCATCCTCTTCATTGCCTTCTCTGTCGCCTCTCTCCTTGCCGGCGCCCCCTTTCCCCCGCCACACACTCACACATGTAATCACTCATTAGAACCAAGGCAGTTGTCCATTAGGCAAAGCAGCCATTTTGGAAATTGCAGCAAATCTTCCATGAAAAGACATTCCATCTAATGCGGCAGTCACGCTCGGAGGGAGAGGGAGAGAAAGATGGCAAAGGAGGGAGAGGAAGGAAGACAAGAGGGCAGAGATGGAGGGAGGTTAGGAAGAGAGGGGGAGTAAAAGAAGGGACAGAAAGAGAGAGGGAAAAAAGCAAGCCTGCTTTTTGATTATGAAGTGACACCATCAGGAAGGATGGAGGGAAGGGTGGCACAAAGGAGAGAGGGGGTGTTTTATAGGAGGCGAGAGAGAAGGGAGTGAAGGGGGGGTGATCAGAGAGAACGTTGATATGGAGGCAGTAAAATTAGACCCGTCACTTTGCTTACCAAGCCACTCTCTAATGGAGCGCGCAGGATTTAAAGAACACTTAGAAGATGTGTGGAAGCTTGAAAAGGACAGCTGCTAACCCCCCCCCCAATAAAGCATGTCTATAATTTGACTAAAGTGATAGGAACCTCCTTAACCAATTACAATTCTCGTCTCTTAAAGCCTGCATTAAGGCCCGTTTGTAGCAATCATCTCTGAATGTGTGTGTGTCCGAGGGACGAACGGGGAACATTAAACCGTTTACGAGATGTTTGACAGGACTGATGGTCTGTGAGCGGCGCTCTCCCACATCACCGTCCACCTCTGCCTCACCCAATCATAGACAGATCCATCATGCAATTCTCATCTCAGGCCCCCAGCCACCTGATCCCCCTCTAGCGGAGGTATTCCCACCGGTTGATCTCTTGCTCTTTCTTCCAAAATGGTCTAAAAACACAGCATTTAATTTGTTTTAGACCACAGCATGATGCTCCCACTACCATGTAAGGCAGTTGTGTCAGTTGCCAAATCTCGCTTAGCAGATTAGTCCAAAAATATTTAAGTTGTGATGCTAACGTTCCTCATGTATGTTGCAAACAAGAGTAAAGTTCACTCTTCATTTTCTCTAATACCTTAGGAATCAATCGCATAATTATCAGATTATGTAAGGCAATAAAAAGTAACTAACATTAGGGATTACTTTCTGTTAGGATATCAGTCGAAAGCATTTTTTAAGCATTTTGAGTGCAGCTGGTTAGTTTATAAAGATACACTTTAAATTAACATGCATAACTATGCAGTCAAGCTACTCAGTGTCTGGATGCTTTTAGCAGTTTTTATTTATTTATTTAGTAGATGTATTATTCTAAAAGAGTCGGAACATCTGGTTGTCAAAAACCATCCCCAAATTGTTAGATTCAAAGTTGCATTTTGCAGCAGTTTGAATCATTTGCGTGAAAAATCCAGTTGACAGCTGCAGGAGAACTCAGCTGCAGACAGAGAGAGGGAGGGAGATGATGGATCTCAGCACATGGGCCGCCGCCGCATGGTCGAACATTTCTGGTTGAGCGCGTTTCTCTTTCCTGCTTCTCATAAGTACAGATCCCACTCCAAAAAAACAAAAACAACATCGCCACTTCCTCAGAGAAGTGAGCAGATGTTCTGCGTGTGCGAGGCCTGTGTGTCACCAGGGGTACGTTTCCTACATGCTGACAAAACGCACAGCTGATCTGAAAAGGCTGTGCGGACGACGCTGCTGCCACGTAAAATCATCTCTCAGGAACGCGGCCGATCTTTTTCCACACTTTCGCCCGAAGATAAACTCTCCCCGCGTGACGGAACCAAAACAATGAGCTCAGCCAGAAAGAAAATAAAGAAAAATAAGAGGGGCCATAAGACAAAACGAGGGGCAGACGCAGATATGACAGCGAGAGAATGTGCTTCTAGTTCCCATTGTTGCTTTGCACATAATGTGGAGAGGCATTGCTTTTCTTCAGGGCGTTATTAAGCTTATAATTTGTTGTTTCTCCTGTCAGGACGGATCGGATAGCTGATTAAATCTGAGAGGAGAGACTGTCCCTGTGTGCGGATCTTTTCCGCTTCTCATGCTACTGCAGGCTGCACAGGAGTGCGGGCAAATACTTCCAAACAGAGCTCACAAAGTGATGAAAAGCCTGTTTATCCCGCGTGCGCCTGCGAGCTCTTGGCTGGGGACGCTCAGTGACCGAGCACGTTATCGCCTCTGACTGGGGGGAGAGACCACAGGAGTCAGAGCGGAAAACACCAAGGTTAATGTGTGCATGTGTGTGCAAGTCCCAGCAGCAATAATCACTTGGATTAGAACAAAGCCCCCCCCCCCCCCCCCCCCCCCCCCCCCAAAACAGCTCCAGACCAATCCTGCAGTCTGAAGCATCAGTCTTTCACCCAGAACAAATTTCAGCATTACTTCCCAAACCTCCACTGTCTTATTGATCCATAACTCTGAAAAAAAGAAAAGATATTGACCAACCAAGCGCACCCTTCAGCCACGAGGGTGCAGTGAAATGGAAGCTGATGCAGCAGTCAATATGTCTGATTGAAGGATGCTGCATGTGGGTTTCCAACAACGGGGAGAAAGTGGGTTACACCCTGCTAAGAATCTGCATCGCAGTCTGGGTCCCTCACAGTCAAAACAAGAGATTATCGCCCCGCGAGGAAATCAGCAGAAACCTCGGTGTGTAATTTGGTGGGAAGGAAACCTCTGATTGGCATCCATCAACAAATGTCAAGATCTCCCGTGGCGTCTGCGACGGCACGGCCCCGGAAACGTCAATCACTCCCTCCGTCACCCCGTCTCCATTATGGTCCCATCATACTTCAAAAGGATGAAATCGATTCTGGCGCCTTCTTCTTTGATTGAAAACACCCTCCCATCCAGTAATAAGAAGGCATCCATTACTGAATCAAATGTTTGATGCATTAAGTTAGAGGCCGATAAACTGCTAAATAACGTTCTGCTGACGAGTGATGCACCGATTAATGGGCCTGTCGATCGTTATCGGCCAGAAAAAGCCCCATCAGTGCATCTCTGGTCAAATCAATTAAACGTGTAAAGGGTTAATACAAAGAAAATATAAAAGGCTTCGGGGAATTGTTTGTATTTACATCCATTTTCTGTCACGCTTATCGCAAGAAGGGATATACTTACAAAAACATTTCTTTTGATTTATAATTATAGCTAATCAAACTTTTATTTTTTACTGATATTTATGAATCCAACAAAAATCATCATCCTAATTTATTTCTTAAAGCATGCATCTATAAGCTTTAACTGTTTCCCTGCATTAAAAAGAAAGTTGATCAAAATACACTGAAAAAATGACACAGCAGCTTTTAGCTTTTACTTAAGCATAACAGCATAACTGTTTTATGTCCTACCCTGATAAAATGAAAAAAAAAAAAAGTGTTAAAGTAAATGTCCAAAACGGATGCATCATATTTTCAGTGTATATGCTTATTTCAGTGCCTCTGATTTATTTCACTTCATTTTTTTTATTTTTTACTGGATTCAAAACCACTACCCCTATGAAACAACCTGCAGCCCTAATTTATTCTTCCATGCATTTTTTTATTCCTTAAAAAAATAAAATAAAAAAGGCAGAAGCTGTACTGGTCCAGAAATGCCTGATCTCAACATATTTGATAGATGAAATAATAATAAAAATTTATTTTTTACTTTATTATCTTACTTCTGGTTCAATGTTAATTAAAATTAACTTAATAAAAGACAAGAAATGATAAAGTTTTGATTTTAGACACGATATGTTAACTATAACCCTGCTGTTTATTAATTAATATCTGTGTTATTATGCAGTTATTAACAGGTTTCTGGGTGCAGAAGCAAACTGGACCCATCCGGACCATCAGAACCAGGCGGATCGGGCTGCTGTTTTTTTTTGTGGAAGTGATTTAGTTCTGGGTTTACCTCTGGTTCTTCTGCTTGTTCTCCTTCTTGTTGAGGACCCCCGGCACGCAGTTGGTGAGCTCGGTCCAGTCGGCGTGCAAGCCGCAGCTCCAGCCGGTGGAGAACCGGGAGAAGAGCCAGGTCTCCTTGCGGTTCGGTCGGTAGCAGGTACACTTCTTCTGACCCGGTCTGCAGTCGCAGGGAACCTCCAGGCGGACATTCTGGACCAGGTGCCGACCGAAGGTGGTCCCTCCTGTCTTCTGGATGTGCAGAAACACGATCACGTCCTCCCCCTTGATCTGGAAATCAACCGTCCTCTCCAGGTCCCTGACCGGGAAGTAGTATTTCTTAACGTAGTGGGGGTCCGGAGTGGGGAAGATGTCCCCCTCGTCGTCCTCCGCGAAGTAACCGTGCGGGGAGCCGAAATTGATCACCCCGGGGGCCACGTACTGATAGAGAATCAGCATAAAACACACAGATCCGACGACGATCAACAAGAATTTGCTGCTCCTCTCGACCATGATCCTTCCCAGTGCGGTGGTCCCTGCAGCGCGCTACCATTTCCCAGTCCAGCCGGCCACAGAGAGCTTCATGCTCGCCCTCTCACAGCTCGTCGTCGGGTCTCAAACGTGTCTGACTTCGCTTCGAGGCGAGCGGCGAAGTTGGTTCATGGTTCTGTGAGCGCTTTCAACTCAACATTGTAGAAAGTCGCTGAAAGCCCACCCATCAGCGGCAGACCCCCTTTTCCCCCGCCGAGTACTTTCCGCTGTTCTCCGCTCAACACAACAGGCTCACTGCATCACAGCGGAGCTATGTGTACCCAGGATGCAGCGCGACACCCACCTTTTCAACCTCTCTCTCCGAAAACACGCTGAAAGGGAGAGTGGCTTTTAATTTATTGGTTAACGGGCCACGGCGGCGTCAGACAGAACAAACCAAACAAGTAAACCTTCCAACACAAGCAACGAATTCAAACAGGGATTTCGTTCTTGTTTAATTTAGCGTGTTTTGAATTGTTTAGAATAGGATCTGTAATTTTCATGATTTTCTTGTTAAGCCCTTTTATTCTGATACCCATAGGTGATTCTAGACATGGACCAAAAGGGGTCTTTGCCCCTGTAGAACTGATGCTGGCCCCCTGTACTTAAAGGAATAGTACACCCAAAACATGATTAGCCTTCATTTTCTACTTACCCCCATGCTGAACAACACTCTGGAGTACTTTTTTGATATCTCAAATGCATCTGGAGATCTGGGAGGCTTCTTGCTGTCTGCTGACATTCAAATAATGGAGGTCTATGGTGCCTGAGGCAGAAAGGTCCATAAAAGTCCACAAAAAACTTGTCAATATTCCTCCATACTGGTTGTTCAATGTATTCCAAGTGTCTTGAGTGGGTAGCATCCAGAATTTACTCGAAACGAAGTCATTTAGAATGTTTTTAGAGCATAAACAGTAGTGTATAGGATTTCCTGAAAGCGCGCGCCTGCGAGTTCACGACCCTAGGCATTAGCTGCCTAGGGCCCCAAGTTCCTGGGGGCCCCATAAAACTCTGTTTACATGTATGGTTAATTCAACTATTCCTTATTTGTTTAGATTAATTCTGTTTTGGATAAAAATCCTTTTTGCTAAAATGCCCTCAGAACACTTATAATATTAAGCCTGTCTCAGCCCCCCCTTCAGTGTCCACCATATTGGATCAGTCCATTTCCTGCACATGTTCAGAAAGGTCCAAACAGACAGCAGCAAACCATTTGAAAACAAACAATGCAAAGAGCCGTGTTGCCAACTTAGCGATTTTGTCGCTATATTTAGCGACTTTTCAGATCTCTCTAGCACTTTGATTTCAAAAAAGCGCCTTGCGCCAAATCTAGTGACTTTTTTCTGCTACTGGAGACTTTGGAGACAACATATAGAAGCAGCAAACTCTGCTCTCCAGAGCAAGTAGATTGGTAACCCCGCCTCCTGCTCTCCTCTATCTTGTCTGCTGTCATGATTCATGCAGCTATTTCATGCATATGAAAAATGGAGAACAGATCAGCAGATCATGGCTTGTCTACAGTTAAAAGAAGGACTGGGTTATTTACTTTTGCCGTTCCCTTTTTGGAAACACATGAAGGAGCAATCAGCTAAGTGATCTTAGTGAATGAGACATCATGAAATGTCAGCTGAGTACAAAACATTAAGAGGAACACAACAAGAAAAGGGATAAGAAGAGAGGGACAAAACGTAAAACAAATAATGGATGTCTATTCTATTAACATTTCTCTATCTGTATAATAGGTATGTTTTGTGTTGTCTTCTCAATTCAGATTTCCCCCTGCCTGTCTTTGCCTAGAGCCCCGGATTTCCTAAATCCGCCCCTGTAAGCTACGTTCACACCGCAAGCAGTAGAGGCAGCAGAAGCAGCTAGTTTACATGCAAATGCATACAATGCATATCTTGACGCAGCAAAAGCTCGTTTGGAGCGGCTCAGACAGAGAAGTAATATTTGAAGGCAGGATAGTAATCTGTATGAACTGGCTGCACAGGTGATGTTTTCAGGTGGACTTTCTCACTTCAGAAAATATTAAAACTACTTTTTACCTACTGATCACAGCAAATATAGCTGCCATTGCTACAGGCAAAGAAAGGATAGGGTAGCTCGTCCCAAAGCGCATCAGATCCACTTTTGCACGGCACAGCTAGAGCAGCAAAGATGCTTCAGCTTTGTGTCAGAACAAAGCTGTTTGTACAAGTAAACTTGTACAAGCATAAAAAATGAAGCAGCACATGCGTTTTTCCTCCTGCGTTTGTTTTGAATATAGCACAATGCTAAATACATTTCTTTTAATTATATGTGTTGGCAAAGAAACAGTTGGATCTGTTTTATTTTGTTTTTTACTTACTACTTTTACCGTTTCATTTCACATTTACATGCATAAAGGTATTCCAATTTCAGCTTCAGTCATATGGATTTGTTGATTTTAAGTTCTTGCTTCTGTGTGTAGTGATTGTAGTGGGGATGGGGGGTGGTATTCATTGTAAGCAGCATTTTTCTTTTTTTTCCTTTTTTTTATTTATTTGCATGTTTTCCAGTTTGCATCACAGATGTTTTTGCAGCTTGTTTAGTCGATTGCTGCACCTATTGGCCAATGTAGATCACAGTTTTAGGGGGTGCAACGGCTGCAATGTTTTGTCCAGAAACTGCTCTTTAAAAAGCCTGACATGCAGATTCTGAGTATGTTCAATACCGGCAATCTTCATAACAGTGTTTCCTAAGATCACAATAAACCTTGAATGTTTCAGTCAGAAACAGATTAACTAATTAGGACTAGGATGGAGACAGGATTTATAGCAGACCTACAGCTTTAATCGTCTATGAAATTATGCAAGTATGTCCCTCAGCCGACCTCCAGGCTATTTAAGTTAATCAACTCTTGATTGTAGTCAGCTTTTAGAAACAGGCTTAAAATTAGACTATACAGTTTAGTCCAAATTCAGCAGTAGCAAAGACAGTAAAAGGCAGAGAATATATAAAGTAAAGAGGTAACCTCTACAGCTTCAACCCATTGCTTACACTATTTAGAGGTGTTGCCTTTTCATGCCTATGTTAAGGAAAATTTGGTGAGATGTGGATTTAGATACATCTTTTTCGGTTAAAACTGAAAAAAACCCCAGCAGGTTAGGCAGGGAGTGCACTACCAGCTGAAAATGGTCTATTATCCATAGGAGGAACATTGTGATTGCTAGCAGGTATACAGCAAATAGAAATATAAAATTGTTCATGCAAATTTAAGAAGCCATAAAATTATGGGACTATAAATTGGATCATTTTGAAACTCAGAGGACAAGACTGCTATACCTCTGTGCTTTCGGGGAAGCAGTGAATGGCTTCTATTTGTGGTTATCTTGGTTTAAAAAAAGGAAAGAAAAACAGACTTCGCCATGCATAACTTTACCAAGAATTCAACAGTCAACTGTTGCTCCAAGCCAGTGGTGCCACAGTGGTGGGGTAAACCACCAAAGGTCATGGTTAAAGAAGCTGGTTGTTCACAGAATGCTGGAAGAAAGGAAAAAACAGGAAGCAACAGGAATAATTATAGCTAGAGAGCACTGTGATAAAAACAGTTTAAGAGTGTTGGGAGATTTAAATGGTGTTAAGAGCAGGAGTCTGTGCTTCAAGGACCACCTCACACAGACGTGTCCAGGGTTTATGATACAGCTTTGCCTCTGCTCATAATGAAAAAGACAACTTCAGAAGTATATTATGTGGACTAATGGGAAAATGTTTAAAGGACATGATATTACTCAGATCCACCAGAAGAGACTGAAGGATATACAGAGAACTTTAAAAAACCTTCCAGAGAAATACCACACTTCATATGACTATGACCTGGATGACTGAGAATCTTCACCAGCATCACACGTAATAATTCAGTTGAGATGAAGACATTTTTTACGCAGCTTGTGCTTCATTAACTTGTAGTTTTACAGGTCGATCGGGTTCATCCCAGGATGCAATGATGCAAGCCGCTCTAAACCAAGTAAGATAAATGCATTTTCTGTCCAGCCAATCGATACTTTCACTTGATTGAATTAAAGGTTTTTAATTATTAAAGGTATGGAGGACGACCTTTTAATTCCGGGTGGATCATCTAAATAAATGGTCCTCCTAATTGTCAATCATTCTCGCAATATTTACGTAAAGCCGCCATTCATTGTTCTCCCTGTTAGCTATCTTTTTCTGCACATGCGCACTTTCAGGCATATATATTTGGTGAGCTATGGATTCAAACAGTCACTGAAGCTCATCTTTCTCACAGCAGTTCTTTGAAAATGGCAGAGGGTCGTAAGAGAAAAAGTGTCTGCAAAATGTATGAGAAGAAATGTCTCAGAAGAGGCAGATATATCCCAGAATGCTTTGCACGGAGAGCTCTCCTCGCAAAGTACTATAGGATTTGTTGTTACAGTGGCCTGTTGTCGCCATAGGCTGTCGTTATCTGACAGCGGCGACTAATAACAAACATGGTGCAGGCATCTTATGGAGGAGGAAGAGTTATGTGACCAACAGGGAGCAAAAAGCAGTGATCATCTGTCCAAACGGTCAGTTCACTGAGATTACTATAATGTCCACTATATAGTCCCCACTGCATGTGGACACAGTAAGCTTGTACGAGCTATGAGAACAGCACATTTTAAACAGGGCGTGCACGAGGTGAAATGGGCCCGTGTAGGGCGGGTCTTTTAAAAAAATCATCCACAATACCTTTAGGGACCCCCATCCAAGGATCCTTTACAAAGCTCTCTAAAAGTGCCAATGTTTATACCATGGTTACCTTTTACCACACTAAAATAAAAATGCATCTGATTATGCTTCTCTGTTACATTAAAATCACCTTTAATAATAAAAAAAAAACCTTTAAGCATGTATTAAACATGCATTTCATCAAGCCCTCATTTTTGTTAAAAAAAAATTTTTTTTCTATATAATTCTATGAAAATCATAATGAACATAAATAAAATCTAAAATACATGAGTCTGTGTGTGATTAATCTATTGAGCAGAGGTGGAGCTAGATGCCCCCCCCCCCCCCCCCCCCCCCCCCTTTAATACAGATGACGGCTGCAGTAATGCTCTCAAGTGGAATATTTGAAACGTTATTTTTTGTGGTTAAATATACACATCAATATAGGAACATCAAAGATGATAAATGCAGAATTCATGCTCTTTTCAGAACTAGATTTCGTGTTTTATGGGGTAAAGAGAAAATGATGTGTCTCTGCAAGTCATCAAGGAGTCTTCAGTGAAATCAAAGATAAATAATTTGAATAAAAACTTATCAAATAATCATTTTAGCTATGTTTATTTATTTAGCAAAATGTTTATTGATACAATTGGGTAAGTAATGACAATGGATTAATAATAATTTAAATATATGCATCTATTTGTTAGCAAAGGCTGTAGGAAAGTATAGTTAGTTTTTATTTAGAAAGAATGGATGTTTTGCTCGTTAATTTTCCTGTTGGAACAGTGTAGATTGACCGTGAGGTTCTGGTGCCTATCCACTATCAGCCCCCCCCTACATTAGTTATTGCCTGGCCCTCCTTATAAACATTTTCTGGCTACGCCTCTGCTATTAGGTGGGTTTTACATAGGGAAATTAGTTACTAAAATGAATAAACTTTTCACTAGCATTCGTTTTAACAACCAGAATGTGACCTTGGAGTGCGTTAGTGCTCAAAACGAAACTAAAGATAATGAAAAAAGTACCTTTGTTAAAACTTTTACTTCCTTTTTTCCGTTTAGTCATAAACACAGCGGGTAGCAGCGCCAAGAGTAGCAGGCGGGCTCTTTTACCTGAAAGTAGAGCTGCCCGACATCCATGAGACCAACAGCTGCGGCTGCTCCTCTCCTCGCTGCTCCCGCTGCTGGTCAATAAGCAGCGCTGCTGCTGCCGCTGCTGTGCACTGACTGATCAATTAGTTAGGCATGTTAATGTGAATCCCACAGGATGCTGATTGCTGTAACATGTTTGACTAATCACGTGCACCAGGAAAAAAGTGAAATATCATTTAACTGCTTGCTGTTCTTACAGTGAATTAATATCTTTTATGTTTGTCAGAAATTTGTCAAACTTGTTTATCACAGATCTGTATTGTGATAATAAACCATGTATGTGGTTTTTTTTCTGCTGAGCTACCAGACCTCAGCCCCCACATGTCCCTTAGATGAAGCTCATATCAGTGGTGACATCAGCACAGTCAGCAGATTTAGAGCTGTGAAGACAGCAATTGGGTTTTTCTCATGGTAGATAGGGTTAGAAAAAAAAAAAGCCAACTGATTTTGTGTGTGTGTGTTTAGTCAGGCTTTAATTGCCTCTGTGGTTTCTGTGATGTTTTAGTTTCAGTGATTTCCCAGTTGGCTATGAGTCGCGGAAAGGCCATCACAGTTTAATTTATGCTGGGTGGATTTCAGTGGGCCAGGTGTTCTCTCTTTATGGATGCATCAATATCACAACAGCACTTTTACTGGCACTGCAACACTGTGAACACATTAGTCCAAGATTAAGCTCAAACTAGCATTCAGTGTATTTCATTAGGGTTTTAGGGCTGAAATTGTTGTATGCAAGGGGTCTAAATCATTACCAATATTTTTTTTGGAATGGTTGTATTGATTAATTACTTTTACAATGTAATTAATCAACAAGTCTTTTGTGGGTTTTTAGAAGATTTGTCCATCTTCAGATTGAAATTGTTGCATTTTCTACTTTGAAAAACTGACTCAAGATCTATCAGATGGAGATAATGTAATAACATAAATTTTCATGTCTTTTCCAAAGAGCTCTATTAGATGTAAGTCATTGTAAGCTTGGGTATTTTTTGATTGAAGCAATTCCTTTTGAACCTAAGAAGGTAAAACTCTCAAGTTCCATCTCTTTTGCAGCTTCTAACACAATCATTTTGAGAGTTGCCTTGTATTTAATGCTGTCCATTCTTCCATCAACTTTGACCATTCCTGCTGAAGAACAACAACCTTCTTACATCATGCTGCCAACACCAGGCTACATGGCAGGTATGTTGAATGCAGTGTGGTTTCTCCAATATATATTTGGCTAAATAGTGCAATATTTGTCTTCTCTGGTTGTGTCCTCTGGATCAATGTTCTGCAACATACAGGACATTAGGTCCTGACAACAGGTTTGGAAAACATTGTCCTAGATGGACTGCAGTCATTTCCGAATTCTAATTCATGCAGTGCTAGATATCTTAAATGTTACCCTCTATGGCCCGCTACAGTCTTCTGTGTACAATTGCATTGAGCTCAGATGTTTAGAACTGTTTGGGTTAGCATACTGGCCAGAAAATTCCTTATCTCAGTTTGAGGGTGGCATCTAACAAACTTTGCATAGCAAGTAAAAGGAAACACAAAATAGGAAGATCATACAAAAAGGAAGACAAGGGACAACGACACTTGTTTTAAAGAAACAGAGTGAGCATGTTGATATTTTCTCAGTGTGGATAATTTACTAATCAGAGACTTAAATAACACAAAAAGTACAATGATAATGTCGTGATCAAATTGTAAAGCTCCCAGTCAGCTCGACTACACCCAGTAGCACAAATCCGCTCCTGTCTTGTCCTGTCAGCTGATTCCCCCACCTGAGCTGTAGTTTTATGCGGCTCCTCACACCATCAGATAATTCCTTAAAGGTATATAGGACGATCTTTTATTTCTAGGTGGATCATCTAAATACGTGGTCCTCTTAATTGTCAATCATGCCGGTGATATGTTTACGTAATGCCGTCCTATGTGATCCTCCTGTCAGCTATTTTTTTCTGAGCATGCACACTTTCAGGCATATATCTGTGGTGAGCTACGGGTTCAGACAGTCATTGAAGCTCACCTTTCTCACTACGGTTCTTTGAAAATGGCTGAGGGTCGCAGGAGAAAAAGTGTCAACGAACTGTATGAGAAGAAGAGAAAGGCCTCAGAAGAGGCAGATATATCCTGGAATGCTTTGTGTGGAGAGCTCTCCTCGCAAAGCATTATGGGATTTGCTGTCACAGCGGCCCACTGTCGCCATAGGCTGTCGCTACCCGACAAGGCGACTAATAACAAAGATTGGGCAGGTACGGCGCAGTGGACCAACAGGGAAGTGATCATCAAATCGCTGCTCTATATAGTGATTGGGGGATTTGGCGGTTAGGGCGGGCGTTTGGACACAGTAAGCTTGTATGAACTGTGAGAACAGCAACTTTTAAACAGAGAGTGCATGGGGAGAAATTGGCTCGTGCACGCTCTTGCACGTGCATTTTTTTTTTTAAGTGGAGAGGGCAGGTCTAAAAAATCGAGGAAATCTTCCACAATACCTTTAAGTTTAATGACTTTTAAAGGGGCAGTGTGTAAGAATTACCCCCATCTAGTGGTGCACTTACTAAATTACAGACAACAAACTGGTGCCTCCCAGCGAAGCATCCTGAGACCTACTACAGAAGCTGCTGAGAGACAATCTGCTCCTTCCTACACCTCATCCTCTGTCACCCTTGTCAGATCAGCAAAGTAAACAAACACATAATACATTTCTCAGAAATTGAAGCTCATCCAATGTAAGCTAACAAACAAACTAGCCACCGTAAGCTAACAAACAAAGGTAGCCTAATCACTCTTGACTTATCAGCTGAAATAAATCATGAAACACAATGAAAATCTCAGAGAAGGGAAGCTTACTGTCATTTGTTTGAAAGACTTTTGTTAGGAATAACAGCTGCTAATAGCTGTTGCAGTGGAGCTAATTTAATGTAGGATAACAAATAAACTAACTGTCTCTGCTGGGATGACAGACAATTTGCTGGATTACGCTGCCTTGTTTCTAACATAACACCTAAACAAACTTCACTGTTTGTTTCACTCCCTCATAAATGGTCTCTATCTGGTTGTGATGATGTAGACTCTCGTTTTCTCCTGCTTATTACTTTTTCTTTCTTTTGTTTTAGTTTGTTGCTGTTTCCTCTTATTAGACAAAGAACACAAATAGTCCTTTTTCAGATACAGGCAAAAAGCATAAGATTGACACGTTTGTCTTTGATCATCTTGTTTAATAGAAATGGTAAAGCAACATGGTGTCTCCCATTAGGTGTGCCTCCCCCTGTGTACTTATAAACTACTAATTCTATGCTATGAGAAAACTTAAATTCTCGATGTAATGTCACTAGACTTTCACAGAATATGTATTTATTAAATCCATATTTGATTTTTCCTAATAAAAGACACATTTCTTACACACTGTCCCTTTAAGGAAGTTGTTTGCATTAAATCCTTTCTAGGGGTTAAAAAGAATCATATTGGTTAAATAAGAGCATTATTTCTAACCTCTGTTGGTCTATTAGTAAAAAACCTCAACAATAGAAGTCAAAGTTTGTGGTTACAAGGTATCGAACTGAAGTTTAACTTTAAACAGTGATTCTTTTCCTGAGGGAGTGCAGTTTTTTCACTCAAGAAAAGGAATGTCAAACTTTAGTCCTTGAGGGCCGGTATCCTATATCTCCTTGGTCCAAAATGCCTGAATCAAAATGCTTAATTACCTCCTCAGTTGAAGTCATGCCCTCCGGAGTCCTGCATAGGACCTAATTATCTGATTCAGGTCTGTTAAAACAGAGACACATCTAAAAGGGGCAGGACACCAGCTCATGTAGACTAGATTCTGACATCCCTGCCCTAGAAGAACTTTTATTTCCCAGAAGCTCCTAAAAGAACATGGTGCTGCTTTTGTTAGGTCAACGTTCAGTCTGTTTGTGCAAAAATGCACACTTCTAACTCAAGCAGCACCCGCAGGGATGCATATACCGTATATACACTGCTACCTGGAAAGGCCAGGCAATCAGCAATGAAACACCATGGTCAAATCAACAGTCTTTCACATGTCCAATGAAAGACAGACTAAAGTCATATCAACAGTTAGTCTAATATATACAACAAACTAAAGAAATAAAAAAATGCATGCAAAAAAGCACTTCACTAATTATTCTCTCTTTGAAGCAACAATACTAACACATCTGATTCATTAAACCGTCCTTGAAAGATTAAATACACTTTTCACATGCTGATTAGTTGGTGGACAGATGTCTGCTAAGCCCCCAAGCAAAAGGGTGAACAGCTCTAAGCATTTTATTCAAAAGGCTAGACTTTTTTCAGACCTGGAAAAATGATGACACTAGTTTGTTCCTATAGAACTCAATATGAGCAGGGGCTGAGAGGTGCAAACGTGCTGAAAATACGTAAACGCTGCAAACGTGCAAAACAGTGCTGCAAAGTTAACGTCAAAATTAGGCTAAAAACCCCCCCACCAGAATTAGATAATAAAAAAACAAAATATCAGTGAGAAATCCTGCATTCACAGAGAAAAGAGAAAAGTTAATATTACAGGTCATCTATTATGGAACATAAATTTCCTGAGATGTTTTAACAATGTTATAATGCTACTCCTGTTAGGAATCCAGTTTGTGTGCCTGTTTGTGTTTCTCCATTTTCCATCATCAGGAGGTGCCCTGTCTTCATTGTCCCTCGTTGCACACCCGCGGCTCATTGGATCATTATCTGGAGGAGTATTTGTGCAGTGGACTGCCACTGCCTCGACGCTAAAGTGTTTGCCAGTTTTGGGTACTCTAGCCAAGCTGAGTTTAGCTGAGTCTAACCTAGCTTTGTTTCTCTGAGTCTAACATGTTTTTGTCTTTGCTCCTCGCCAGGAAGCTTTACTGTGTTAATGGATTCCTGGACCTTCTCTCCCCTGGAAGGATAAACCGAGTTACACTGAGCAGGGGAAAATCTCCATATGTTCCGTTCAAGAACCATCGGAAATCTGAGTTACAGTCCGCTCCATTACTCCTCCGGGTCCAACGCTAATCAACCTGTCCGCCCTAAAAACGTGTGCAACTAACTCTGGATTCACCACACAGTCTGGATTCAAGGACTAACTAGGCCCCCCTCAAACGTGAGTTCCAAACCTCGCTAAATATCAGAGCTTCCAAGATTTCCACAAAACCTGAACTGACCATTGAACTTCCCTTCTCACTTCCAGTTCTGGGTCACCAGCTCATTGAGTTCCAGATCAATTCCTGTAACTCTTTCAATAAACCTGTTAAATTTTGCGTTGTTCTCTGAGTGGTTATCTCTGCATTTGGGTCAGATTTGTAAACCAATCATGACAACTCCTTTCTCAAAATCGGGCCCAATTTGGCATTTCACTTCATTCATACCAGTAATCAATCCTAATGAACTCTGCTCTCTGAGTAGAGAAACAGGGCTGTATTTGTTTCACCAGACAAAGTGATCGATCTTCTTTCATGACCAACTTAATTCTTTGCGTGGGGTGTGGCTTTTGCTCTAAACAGAAGACGAGATCCAGAGAAAGGACATAAAGACTCTGGAGGATTGAGAGGGACTGTGTGGTGAATTGAGGTCAAAGATTACTCCATCTTTTCAAATCAAGAAATAATCCAGTAGAAAAAAGCTACGTCTTACATTAGATTTCACTTTCAAGAAATCTTAAGTCTTAGATGATGCTACTGCAATATATAGGATATATCCATTCAAAGGCTTTTTATTATTACTTAAGCTTGGGGCAACAATACAACCGGCACTAAATGTGAGATTATTTCACACCATTTGTTCCCTGTGTAGCCAGTATTTTTCCACACCAAATGTTTATGTGACTACATAAATGAGGTAAATACTCTACTATGTTGCAAAAATCCTAGCATGGCTCAGTTGTGGTTTTCAGCCTCGACATTATATTTCCCTAACGGTGATTATCCCTGTGTGATTGGATCTGAGCTGGCCAGGGCAGCCGCCATGTGTGAGCCTTGAATAATTTAGCCTGCTTATTTACATGGGCCTTGCTTCCACTGAAGCTGCATCTGCCAGTCACACCGCTGTTAAACACACCCATGATTATAACTCGTGCCTCGCCCCCCTCCTGGTATTACAGGCTTGTATTAAATACCAGGAGATTTTTGGGGAGCGCTTGCGTGCATTTGTCAGACAGTGACACAATATATTAATCCTCTATGTTTGTGAGTGTTAACTTGTGTGTGTGTGTGCGTGTTTTGCTCCCACCATGGGCGGCGCCACGTTGAGCACTGTTACTTAAAGAAGATGGATGTCATAGAGTGTTGCCCTCTGGCTCCAGTAAAGACTTATGACAGTCTGTTTATCATCAGAACCAGTTTACTGTTGCTCTTGCATAATGATCCTGTTTAGATGGATATTTTCTCAGCATTCCTGGATTCTTTGAGTCATACATCACTACCCCTCTTTGTCTCTAATACACTGATGCATGTTAAGAATATGCAGAGTTTATGCTGTGAGAATCAAATAAGATTTCTTTGAAAACAGAAACCTCAAGTATACAGGGACAGATATTGAAAGAAAAATAACTTTTTACATATGTAGGAGAGCCATGCAATAAATTTAAAAATTAAATCTAATTGTTGCAGGTAATAATAATACAAATAATAATTGAACAAGCACAACCTGAGTAGTTGCAGATGTAGTTCTTAAATAGGGATTTTATGCAAAGATTCTCAAGATATGGGAAGAATTTCATAATAGAAAGAGGAATTCAAAGCTCTTTCCCATAGAACAAGTTGTGATGGCCCTAAAGCATCCCCACATTGTCCCACAACCATCAGTTTTATGTACTTTTCCTGAAAGCATGTTGGTTCTACGTCAGATGAAAAATGGCATCCGCCTTCCACACACACTTCAGTTTTTGTTCTGATAGTCTACACAATATTTTCCTAAAAGTTCAATTGTGGCCAGCAGGTTCATTTTTGGCAAATGTTAGAAATTAGGTTAATTTTCCTGTGTTTTTTGGACAGATAATTATAGAACTTTATAATTATAGAACAATAGCACCTCTTGGATGAACAGTCAGTACGCTCTGTTTATTCAAAAAAAGTCTTAATTTGTTTTCACATTGCAGTCTCTATGTCAAGAACGTCTTAATCTGAAATACTGTAAAATCACTTGGTAATATGTTCCCTTGATGTAATATGTTCATCTGGTATTTACAGTAGTTTTAGTTTTTTTTCCCAGATTATATATCAGAAAAAATGCTAAGGGGTGGTTGGTGTTGCTCAGCTTTCTCCATGTGGGAGGATAATAAGCACTGCACTCAAACTTCTCTTTAGGCAATTGTTGCTAT
Source organism: Cyprinodon tularosa (assembly GCF_016077235.1). Lineage (NCBI taxonomy): Eukaryota > Metazoa > Chordata > Actinopteri > Cyprinodontiformes > Cyprinodontidae > Cyprinodon > Cyprinodon tularosa. The sequence continues at coordinate 2,424,778 of NW_024038004.1, forward strand.
ATATATTAATGAAGCTCACTCTGGCTCTGTCACAATCGTCTCTCATCAATAATAAGTTGCATTTATAATAATTGTCAGTAGAAGACAGAAATGCCTCTCTGTTACCAAGATCACTGAATAAGAGGGCTATCAAATAATCACACTTAGCAAAATGATTTATAAATTAATAAAGAAACACATAAAAGCCTAACCTATGTTTTTAGTTTTTGGAGTAATTTAACATTTTTTTTAATCTTGAAAGGGCAACCACACTTAGTCCTGTTGATATTTTTTTTTGGCTCTAAATTTTTTGCATTGCAATGTGCTTCTATTTTCCTCCAACATTTTACAGCAGGACTTTAACCTTTTCAGTTTAAGTTGATGGAGCTACTTTAAATGTTCACATGTTTTTTTAAATCCTTAAAGTATTATACATTTTTATCATTATTAAAGGCTCTATACGTAACATTGGTTTAGATTTTACTGTCTTTAAGGCACATTGTAAAAGCTTATGCTGTTCTCAATTATTTTAGATCAGACATTTGATACATTGATTTCTGTTTTTAACATTTGTGACTAATGGCTTTTACTGCTGCTCACTAGATATCCTTTCAAGACTCTCTTTTCATGTTCTCAAATTAATTTGAGACCTGTTAGCTAACTTCATGTTGGTTCTACCAAAAAGTTTTCTTGATTCTATAGCTCATATAGGTTAGATGCAGCTTTTAAAATTCAGTTAATCTCTTAAAATAAAATGTGATAAACATTAAGGTTTCATGATGTGATAAGAGGTATTTCAAAACCATATAGAGTCATGTTGGTCCAGATGTTTATTTTTCTCTCTTGAATAAAATAATATTTTTAAAATTGCATTTTTGTCTGATGTGAAATAGTTCAAGGATTAAAAATAACTGCATTAGAAAAGCAAAACAAATGGAGGGGGGGATGTTTTTCACAGAACATTAAAAATGTTCTGTGTTTGGTTTCCACTGTAATGTTGACACAGCTTTTCTTGGGTTCAATTGTAGTGCAGAGTCTTTAGGAATCTGTGCGCTCCGGAAACACGCAAAGACTCTCAACATGTTCAGACACGCTTTGCCTGTTTGTGATTTGTTTTTCATTTTGCCAGCAAATACCGAAATACTGGTGAGAGTACAAAAACAAATAAACAAACAAAAAAAAAACCTACAGAGAATGAAACCAAATAAAACAAAATCAGCACAGAGATAATGGAACAAGCACACACTACTTTCACCTTTTGGATGAACCTTAAGGATTTGTTTTTTTTTTTGTTTTTTTTATTGCAAATACACAAAGAAAATTCGAGCAATCTGTTTTCACCATAGTGTATCCAAACGGATCTTTCCTGGAAACAACTTGAAATATTTTCCTTTGGATGTGTCCGAGGGGAAGGGCATGCCATAGAAAGAAAAACAAACTCAGAACTTGTGTTTCCTGCATTCCTGCATGGTCCAAGCGTCTAATAGGGGAAGGTTGAAAGTGTACTTCACAGATGATTTGGGGGGTTAAATTATGAGAACATCTGTGTTATCATGTACTTGCATGCAGGTGTGTGTTCTCACGTTATAGTTTCATATGGACCATTTTGTTTGCATGCAAAAGATATTTTGCATTTGTTTTGATTATTGTTTGTTTTGGAGACTACTGATGGGGTAAAGTTTTAACCCTAAGAAGATAGACTGGTGAGTAGGGAAGACTAATAAACAAATACTGGATTGCAGTTTGTGAGCACTAATAATCTGCTGATGAATCTGGGGATACACATTAGTGTCATGTCAAAATCATGAAAGCCTCTTGATGGAGTTTCTTCATTGTTTACATTTGCAGGAGTAGGAGGACTCTCAGAAGGAACCAACACTGATTAAACTCTGTATCTACCAGTTCTTGTTGCTTGGAAAAATATAACTAAAATTGGATGAAAAAAAAAAACTATTGTGGGAGGAAAGGTGTTTTCAGCAATTCCCCCAGAAGAGAACATGCGTGCTTAGATCACTTAGACCATAAAGCAACATGTTTATTAGTTTAATATTGAACACAGACATTTTTTTCATCTTGCCAGCTTGTTTGAGTATGAAAATGTATTTAAATGTCTCTAAATGGAAAGAAATTGAGCACATTTGATAAATCATTAAGTGCTGTAAGTACATGTCCATTAGGATTGCTCATGCTACATAGTACATGTATCAGAATGGAGTATTTGCAATCTGCTACTTTTTCAAGACAGAGTGCTACAACATCTTCCTCAGTAATAGTGAGAGTTGTTTATAAATGATCTGAATGTAAATTTTAAATTAAATATTAAGTTAATTAATCACAAAATAGATCAGAATGCCTTCTGGTCAGAGCCTTTTCAAACATTCCACATGCTGAGGTAAGGAAAACTGCATTTGTGGTCTGAGCTTTTTCCTAGCATTGCAACAGATTAAGTAACATTATTTTTAAGTAATACGTCTTATATATTAACAGAACTAAATTCTGTAGCAGCGGTGCATATATGCAGTGGACATGATGTCTCTGACTTAGAGCATTTGTGGTACAAAATTCCCCAACATCTATAAAAATATGTTTAAGGCAGAAATGAAATTGTGTTCATTACTGTATCTGTGATGGCCAAATCCATGGCCACACTCTGAAGTTGACAAAAGATGGGGGGCCAGGGCTCAGCAAATTTGGATGCTGATTGGACTGCACCACTAGTCCTTGCTGGTGGGGGAATGTGTAGTTTCTTTCTTTAGATGAGTTTTGCATTTAGGTGAATATTGGTATTTGGACTTTAATGGTTTTGATTTTCATTTTGTGAGTCTTTAGTTTAGTCAAACTTAGCTGTACTGTTATTTGTTTTGTTTGTAATTGTATTCTGTTTAGTTACCCCCTATTGTGTCAAAATTGGTCTGATCAGCCAGTATATATACCCCTGTCTGTCATTTCTTTGTAGGTCAGTTATGTTTGTTTGTACAGTCAGTTTGTTTACATTTTTGCCTGAGTTCAGTTTTGTTTCTTTGACCTCTTTTATGAGCTCAGTTTATCTTTTGTCATCTATCTTTGGGTTAAAATAAAAAAAAAAACCTATTTTTCTAATTAATATCCTGTGACTCCTCCTGTTTTTTTAACTCGGTCCATCACAGTATCCAACTCATATAAAGGCAATACTATTTGGTATCTATTTAAAGTTTGCATTTCTTGGAACGCCATGGCAAAAACATAGTAGTATGGCAAAGGTATTTGAAATAAATGCTTAAAGCATCACCATGTATGTTTGACCCAAATATTGACTTAATAAAATGTTTTTAGGTCAATATATAGCACATGGCTCTGCTCAAAAAACATATTTTTTACCTCACATTAACATACATTTGTATTACAAATGTAACAAAATGTGAAAAAGCACAGGGAGTAATAAGGAAGCAAGGAAAGCTTTCCCGCTGATTACAAAGATCATTTTACTTCTACTTCAGCATTCCCAAGGAGCTGCTAATACACCAGAACTATGGTCAGACCTGGAGGCAAAACATTTATCATGGGAGCCAATCAGAAAACAAAGGAAAACAGTAACAGAATTTTATGCAACTGAAAAAAAAACGTCAATAAGGTAATTCTCAAAATCTTCTGCATGCATAACTTGACTATGGATCATCACCTTCACTGAACTGAGGGAGGTCAGTGCATAATGGTTAAGCACAGAAGAGCAAAGTAACACAAGTGCAGAATTTCATACTAAAATGCTGCAAATATTCTGATGCATAATTTTAAAGGAATTGATGACAGTTAGGCTGCAAGCCTGCTTTAAGACATTGATGAGTAAAATTTACCTCTTCAGAACCAATAGTGCAGATAAACAATTTAACCAACTGCTTTTTAAAGATTCTTTTTTTAAAGATCTACTATAACCTACAACCATGAGTGCAGATTTGAAGAAAAATGAGCTTAAAATTGGGAACTATGTAAAATAAAATGAACCAACCAAACATGTTTGACCACACAAAGAAAATGGATTTTAGGGTACACATCTTAAGAGAATAGGGGTGGGGGAAGATCAAAACTCATTGAAGCTTTAATAAAGAAAAAAATAAAAATAAAAGACCAATATTTTTATCTAATTTAGTTTGAATTTGGAGTTTTGGTTCTTATGTTCTTACCAACGATGTGAAAGTGTGCATGCACAGAAAAAGATAGCAAATGGGACCAGCATGTAGGTTGGCCGTATGTAAACACATCCCCAGAATGATTGACAATTGGGAGGACCACTTATTTTCATTATCCATCCGGATAAAAAAGATCATCCTCTATACCTTTAAGTAAACTAAGAAAATTGCATTGATATGCAAACGCAGAAACACAGAATATATTTACAAATATTTTGGCATGCTTTTACAGCAAAGCACACTCTGGATCATATGCACATTTTTACAGTCATAAAGACACACAGTATTTTTTTCTGATGTTCAAAGAAACTAGGATCCATAAAGGAAGATATGTATTGTTGTTGTTTTTTTATATCCACATTGTAAATTTCCATTAACCAATGTTGAACAATAGAACTCTGAAGACAACAAGAACCTGAAATCACTTTAAGACTTTAGACGAGGCCTAATTGACTATTATATCCTTATTTTAGAGGACACTTTAAATGATTAACACGAAGGTATGAAATAATACATTACCTATTTCCCATTTATCCACTGGGAACATGAAATAGTTCCAATGAAATTGTTATCTTTTGTCCCAGACTTGGTCAACTTTAGTTGTCTTAAAAAGCCACCTGAATATAAATTGACTGGAACAGAAAGAAGAAAACAAAGAAGCATGAAAGGTAGAGACCAATCAAAGTTATTTCCCCCAGTCAGGAAGCTTCCCAAGTCAAAAAGCTGCAACCCACTTCTAAAGAGGCCAACATTTTTAAAGCAGATATAAGGGATCGGACAGCAGGTATCTTAAGTATTTTTTCTTTTATTTTGGTCTTTACTCTTCTTAAAACAGTTAAACATGTTGATCTTTACACATGCTCAGTCTGTGCTTCATCAGACTGGTAATCCAGTTTGTGTAGAAATTTAATTGTTGCATTATATACTTAAAACCTAGTTAAAATGTGTGTGTTGTGGTACTTGTACAAATGATCCTCATATCTTGAGTCGCTATGCAGCTTGTGAGTCTGCAGACATCAAAGATAGTAGAGCTCCCGATGGAAATGCAGGAGATTGTTAAAGAATAATTTTGCGCACAGTATCAGTTTTCTCTGTCAAACATTTACCTTGGGAAATTTAGCTGCTACAGTGGATCAGGATTCAAATAACCAAAGCTCTTTGTTTGAGCAGAGAAATTTGATTCAGCTCCTGCTTAAGTTCTTGGAGGACAATAGATGACAAATGGAAACTACATAACCTCATATACTCTTTTGTTCCTCACTACCTGCTTTCTTTCTCTCTTATTTCCTCTTTTGGACTTTTTCCCCCCCTCAATTCCTCTTTCGCGGTTCTATTCATGATGTCTGTCCTCCTCCTAATTGTGAACCAGCTGGCATCAGACTCTCCAAGCAGAGATCCGCACTCTATCCTACACCTGACTGGTTTGGCAGGAGTTGATATGCTGTCAGTGGTTTTCACTTCATCCAAGTCTCCTTCATGTCCGTTTCACATTATTGGGATAGCAGCCTGGGAAAAGCACTCCTCTGAAGACTGCTGCAGAGTCTGGCCTCTGAACTGTCTGCCGTGGCAGATGGTAACACAGACTCGGTTAATCATGGAGTGAATCATCTGGGAATATGAAAACAAACACCTGCCGAACTGCACCAGCGTGGGGATTTTTGATTGAATGTTATATTTTTGCATCTCTAGAAAGGAGCGAATCAAAAAATTACATTTACCAGCTACTAAATGCACCAAACAATGCATCTCCTTGATTGCTTGATAACACAGTGAATCGGCCAATCAGGCACTTCTCAGTTCATTTGGGAGCCTAAATGTTGTGTAGAGGACTTACTGAAGTTCAAAAAGAGGCATGCTAGTGAAAAGGAAAGCTGTTTTAAACTTAGAATTTTTTCTGGTTCCAAACTCATATTAATATACAGAAGCTACTGATCAATGGAGATTTTCAGACTTTTAGAGATTTAGAGATTGGCTTATAAAAGCAGTAAATAACCAGTCAGCAGCAATCACATTTATATAAATGCTCTGTTACAATCAGAAGAAAAAGGGGAGGTCCTGTGGGGTAATGCACCATGTCATAAAGCTCGATAATCGGCTTTCTTGAAGAAAAAAAACAAAAAACAATGAGCTTACTGTACTCCAAGTCACAAGATCTAAATCCAACACTGAGAAGTTTTGGAACAGGAGGGTTTAATTGTTGTTGTTTAGCCAAATAAATTGCTTGTTACTGTCATATTATTAGGGAGAATCTCTGTGGAATGTTTTGACACCTTTTGCTGAATCTATATATGCAAGGAAGGATTAAGGCAGTTCTGACGGCAGAACTAGGTCCAACCTCTTTAGATTCAGGGTCTGACCTCCAAAGATCAAAAATAAGGAGCTCTAAATATTTTGGTGAAATCTAAAATTAAATAAAAATGCAGGTCCAATTATTGGACATGTTGCAAATGATATACAAATGATATACAAAGATTATGTACGCTTAAGAAAGTCATTCAAACTGCTCCATTTAATTGTGCTAATGACAGTTTGGAAAATAAGTTCTAAGCCATTGCATTAACTGTAATTAGGATAATAATTATATAAAAAGAAAGAATAATAATAATGAAAGTGAAAATATGACACTTTACCGGGGCAGCCTACAAACAGGGTGAGCTGAGACCAGTGGCGCTTCCAGAAATCTTTCATACGGGGGGCCAGATGGGGCCACTGAAAATCTTGGGGTGGCACACTGAAACTAAAAGCTTGAATAAAAGTTTAAATCTACTATTGTTATAAACCTGCCTTTAGATATCATTAACACTTAAGTAAACACCAACTCATATCTTGATTTATTGTGTGATTTTTAATGTTACGTCACTGGCTGTGCATAATGGGATGAAATGCTAAACTTATGATACTACAATTTACACTTTCGAGTGGGGTGGCCACTCTCCCTGATAAAAGGGGGGAAAATGTATCATATAAGTTTTAAAAATTGTTTATAAATATCAGTCTAACTTAAGCATGCTTCTATGTAATATGAATTATGTTTATTAGGAATAAAATGTTTGTGCAGCATTGTCAATCCGAGAGATGATGGCAGACTTAATGTGCAAGGTCCAGCCATTACCGAATTTGGTGAGGTTTTTATTTATAGACACATTCATAAGAAGGAAAAAGGAGGAGAAAATAGTGGTGAAGGAGTCGGGACATGACAAATCCAAAATTTTCATCAACCGGCAGACCAAAGAGTAAATAAAATCAAGTGTTCATAAAGAAAACTCTCTTTTTCCCTTTTTTTTTTTTTGAATGAACATAAACAGTTACAACCAGAACAACTAATGTAAACAGATCAATAAGACCCGAAGTAAGGAAAAAAAGCTGAATCTCTTACATTTCAATTTACAAAGTGGTGAGTTTACAAAAAGAGAAGAGTAGATTAAAAAAAGAACAAAAAACTAAGGGGTTGATAACTGAAAATCTTTAAATATCTTGAATTTATAGCAGTGCAACTGGATAATGGACATCATACAGGCAGGTAAGATATTTCTTTAATATATGCTTCATTTATACAGGAAAATATCTTGAGACCAAGAGTCTCATTTACAGTTACACATTAACAGCAGTAACATAAAATATTAATCATTCTAAAATAACAGCAATAAGAATATAAAAATAAAAACAGCTACAGTTCAGTCGGCGAAGTAGTTCTGTAGATCACTTCCATAGAACATAAGCAGGGGGCTATGCATCTGTGCAGAGCGTTATTCAAATATGTATTCTCTGTGAATACACTCTATGTAACCTTTAATGTTTATTTCTCAGCTAATTAAAAGGAGGATATTAGGAGAAAATAGGCAACAGCATTTGGACCCTGGAGGTAAGCACATGCACCTGCCACCTGGTGCAGTGCTTCTTTTCAACCTTTGTTAAAAAGGAACCCCCTGTAGAATACTTTTTAAGCTTGCAACCTCCTACACCGGGAAAGATATTTCAGATTTTAGTTCAGGTTCCAATTTGATCTATAAATATTATTACAACATCTTACTTTTCTTACCTTAGTACATTAAACGTAACACAAAAAAGGGTTAAAACTGTTGAGAAAAGTAAAGGAGAATTATAGCTTGTTTGAAATAACAAAATACAAAGTTAATAAAAGTTAAAACCTTAATCTTACCTCATGTATCATGTCATAGTTATTTCACACTATTATTTGGTAAAAAGAGATTTTTCCTCAATTTTTCCCTGAATCAGCAGCTTATCCCTCCCTGGACAATCATTCATCATAATGCACTCACCAGAGAGACAAACACAAACTATTTTTTTTTTTATAAATAACCATTGGTTCAACATACTGTAGATTGTTGTAGATTATTGTATTTGATACCCTTTCCTTTTGTATGGAAATGATGGAGCATTACACCAACCAAAAAAAATACTCTTTCCCCTAATCTGTGAAACTGGACCTTTTAAAAATTTTAAGATACAATGCTTTAATTGTCTTCATATGTACAGTTGTAGATGTGATAAAGGGTTAGCCTTAGCGGCTGCGACAGAGTCAGTGATGGCTGACCCGACCAGCACTGCTAGCTTAAACTGGAGCGCCCTGAGCAAACCTACGCATTCACTGGGAGAACATAGAAACTCCACCCTGAAAGGCCCATGCTAAGCCCAGGACTCAAACCCAGGACTAAGATCACCATGCCAACCAATTATTTGATCATTACTGTTTAGTTGTTTTTATCGTCTCATTGTTGATTCCATTTCTAATTGGAATAGGTAGATAACAACATATTTTTAAATCAGCCCCACCAGTTGCCACTGCATTTTATGTACACATTATTTCTATATATTTTCATAAGATTTTTGCATAAATACTTCTTTGAATTGTTTATTCTTTTAGCATAGGTCATGTTTTTTATAGTCTGTAAACCTCACTTGATTATTATTTCATTATTCGATTAACTGATGATTATTTCAATAATCAATAAACATGGATTAAGATAGTTCACTGCTTCAGCCCTACTCTTATGCAGAAGTTATATCTATTATTAAAGATGTATTGAAGTTCAGTCATGTTGTTTTTATTTCTGTTTTAATCATATAAAGATTGTTTTCTCTCCTCAGGATGAATCTGTTTCATCATTGCAAATATATGGATTTGTATGCATGTGTGTGCACGTATGATCACATGTTACAGACTCTGTCTCCAATGTTTTTTATAGTACAAATGCCACCTTTTTGATCACAATGACTGCAGAAATTTTGCCATACTAGTTAGTGCCTGATTAGCTTCAAACATGATCAATATAGAAGCAGGAACCTCTAATCTGTAGGTTTGGTAAATTGCTTTTTGGTTAGCAAGTAATTAAATTTGCAGGACCTTTTCCCATTAAATGGTACAGTTTGGTCATTAGCATATATTCAGCTTATTCATGAAGGCAAAAATGCAAAAAACCTTTGCTGGCAGTTCGATTTATTTCGGACATGCAATTTAACTGGTTAGTAGATCATCTTTGCGAGTACTAATAAGTTTGCATTTGGTTAAACCTTTTAATGATCAGGCCCTTGATGTATTAAATCAAATCTTCAATGTTTGTTATAGGTGCCTTTTCCTATGATAAGAGCAATGTTTTCATATTCCTCTGAAGATGATTCATAAACATAGATTCAAGGTGATTTTTTTTTTAAGTTATAGCTGATTTTAAAGCTTTAAACCAGAACACCATTAGAAGGAAGAGAAAAAAAATCCAAGAAAAGTGGATACTTTACCCCCGAGGTGTCTGCTACAGAACTGCGTAGCCACCAGTGACAGCCAGTGTGTGTGTGAATACACTTAGCACTCAAAGTAACCTGAAGGTAATCTGTTGTATAAGAGCAACAGAAATGGACAATCGAAGAAAGCTACAGAGTTATTTTCCACTCATCCTCCTTTTTATGGTTTTTCTCATTTGGAAGATTATTTTTCCAGGGATAGACAAAAAAAGGAACATAAAGAGTCATTTTTTGAACCAGCAATGCAAGTTCTGTTACAAATTATACGTTTTTTTTCTCATCTAAAGAAGTATGTTTCTTTTAACATAAACCTTAGAATAGTCCGATGAAGAAAAACTGGGATCAAACCAAGAACAGCTTCTACCAAGATCTCAAGGCACAACTTGATCTTCTACCAGGATGAAGTTCTGCACCACAGAACATAATTATGATTAGGAAGCTCAAAGTTCACAACATGAAATAAATACAACAATAAAGGTTTGAATGTGATGATCCAACTCACTGGAATCAGAACTTGTGACCCTAAGCCCTAATAAGACAGGAATGACTGATTATTAATCTAGATATGATCCAACATTTGTAATTTCCAGCATTTAGAGACATTTGTTGAAGCTATAAATGGTCAATGGCGTGTACTTTTGTAGCTCTGTTTTTCAAATCAGGAGACGTGACCAAAATGCATTAAGTCTATCACACACTCAATGTGGCAAGCTACATTGTAGCCACAGCCGCTTAGAGCTCACTGAAGGTGAAGTTTTTTGCCCAAGGACACAACGATACTTACAGCCAGAGCTGGGGCTTGAACCAAGAACCCTTTGGTTGCAGGTTAACCTCCTGCATCTGTCACCCCACAGAGAAAAAAAAGGAAGAAGAGTCTACAAAGAAGAATCTGCATTTTAAACAGGCCTGAAAAAACAAAAGCTCCTCTGGAATTTCTGATATGTTTAAGTTGACAACAAACATTGCATTTTTAAATCATAAACATAATATTTGTATCTTAACTTTAGCTAAAGTTAGTAAGAATGGCAGAATGCTAAAGGAAGTTATGGTAAATGTACAATTTTGACGACTTCCAAAGATTAAAACAGTCTATGATGTACAACTGCTATGTTTTGTAGTAACTGCAGATGACCTCGCCTAAAGTTATGAGCCAGTTTCCTTCAATGTCTTTCATAACCTGCTGTACCTGTTTAACCGTCCTCCTGTTGTTTAGCAAGGCTTTTATCATCTTTATTGTGTCTCGTTTGCTGACTCTGTCTGTCTCTAAAATCTGCACCACAAACTCAAATCATGTTTACATGATGTTATAATTTCCCCTGATCTATTTTATTTCCAGTCAGTGGTTCCTTATCAGATGTAGAGAGAAGATAAGCCTGATCCCATGATGGATTTTGAAATATGGAAGCCATAGTGCTTCCATGGCTCTCCTCCGTCTCCTCTGCCTTCTAAGTATAAGCAGATTAAAGTTAATGATCTAAAGTGAATTAGATATTTAATCATCTTATCATCTTAGTGTGGTCAGGTCATAACGACATGCTGATCTGAAATCCCATCTGTTTGACAGCGTGTAGCGGGAGCACAATAAGCCATATTCAGGGGTCAGCTTGTAGCTTTCTCTAGGTTCCACTAAATCAATTGGAAGATTGAGAAATGAAATTCATTCTTGCATGTTTTTTGTACTATCTGCTTTAGTGGGATTCCAAAATCCAGTGATTGAGGAAGTGCATTCCAGATGTAATGTAGCAGAGTTGACCTCAAAAGATAAACAAAAACCTTTGTGACACCTTATATTATCTCATCTTCTTCTTCCCTTTTTTATTATTCTTTTCTCTTAAGGAATAGCACTCTTGATCAGCACCTCTGCTGCTCTTTCTGGCACCCTCCAGCTGAACTCTCACTGATTGAGGTGAGAGCTTTGGGATTTCACACATTTCTTGCCTCCCCCACCCCACAAACACAGACACTAACAGCATGATTTTCACCCTGTTACGTCTGGCCTTCTTCACATCAGAACTAAGATGTCCGCTTTTTTGTGCCTCCTCAATCTGATTTCAATCCATCTCTATCTTCATTTCTCTTCACACACTTATTATAGGTGTTCTGATGGCATTTTAGCGAAAGGATTATTATAAAAACCATAATTAATCTGCACAAATAAGGAATAGTTGTATTAACCCCCCTTAGTGCAAGTAAATGTAGTGGGTAAAGTTAAATTAATGTGAAATGTTTCAAGAAATATCTAACAAAATTCTTTGATAAGACAAAAAAAATACATTAAGCATAAAATCCTGTTTTTAAACCTAAGAGTATTGCTGTAGCTGTCAAGCAGAGTGGCGGCTGTATTGTGTTTACAATTCCAGTGTTACTAATGCCTTATACAGTGTAGTTGCATGATGGTTACCATCAAGTTTTATAGGCTAATTAGTTAAGATCAAATGAGTTAAGGGAGTTTAGATTGAGGATGACCAGGAGCCAATTAAGTGACTGTAATATGATGAAATGAAGTAGTTCTGGTAATGATCCCAGCAGCTGCGTTCTGGAACATTTGAATGTTTAGCAGGGACTTTTGAGGGAGACAAACATGAAGAGAGTTGCTTTATATCAAAGCTTATGATCCACCCAATGGTTTCAGAAGATCAGAACGTAGGACCCAGGATTCAAGCAGACGGATCAGGGTGATTTCATATAAAGTGTTTTATTAAAACATAGAAACATGCTCGCCAGCTGGGGTTCACTGGATACTCTGTAGAGATGGAAACTCAGGTCAGTGATTTGAGAACCCAGACAGGAAACATAAGCATGAGAGTCACCATCCTGTTAAAGTTCAGTCTGAACGCAGAAAAAGGAGTGAAGACCGGAGGAGTGTTTTATCCGTAGCTTGTTACAGAGCCGCTTCCAGAGTTCCAGGAGAGAAATAGATGTGCCTGCAGCAGCAGGCACATACAGAGGATCAGAAGAATCCAGAGGGATAATCCAAAAGCAGAGTCGAAGCAGGAACAGGTTTCCAAACCAGAAGATCAGAAGTCCGAAGAGGCGCCGAAGGGATATCCAAGCTGCGGTTAGAAGACAGGTCCAAGGTTGTTAACAGGTAGAATCCAGGTAACAGTCTGAAAACAGATCAGGCACACAGGAGAGAACTGGGGCAACCAAAACTCAGAAGTCCAGGGGGCAGAAACTAGTCAGGATCGGATAATAAGAAACTAAGAAGGCTATAAAACTCTTATGCTCGGCTCCAATGATCTGGCTCGGAGCAGGTAGCTTAAATAGAAGCAGTAACAGGTGGATCTGATGAGAGACAATGAGCACTGGGCAGAACTAAGCAAATGGGAGAAAAGAGCCGTAGCTGTCAAGATCATGACAAACGGAGCTCCTTTGTTGTTAAAGCAAAGAGATTAAATTTAATTCAGTTAAAAAAAATCTTTCTTAATCCCAAAGGGAAATTAAATGTTCCTGAACTCGTTTGAGAGGCTTCTTCAATTAGTTGTTTTGATTACTGATTTCTGTTTTCCAAACCCAACAGACACGCTATCATTATTATTTCTTTGCTGAGATAGTGCTTGCAATAACACTGTTGTGTTCTAAAACAAAAACATTTTTAACCCAGCTCAAACTGAAAAAAAAGCAAACTCCGGGAACAAGAATGGCAAGTTTATCCCAAAATCAGAGCATGTAACTATCACGGTCAGGAATTCTTTAGGTGCAAATGTGAACACAATCATTTGCCTATAAATGTTTGAAAAACAAACCTGGTGCACAGAGACACACTTGCATATTTGCACACATTTTGTACAGACAGAATGCTTGCTGCAGGCACCAAAGTAAATCTGCCTAAATGTTACCTTGCTGAAGGGGCTGAATGTTTTTGTCCTTAAAAGAAAGTTTTAAAAATAAAAAAAATAAAAAGGTTAACTGTTGTCTATTGGATGGAGAAAGTAAGAAATCATGCTCAAGTTTGTAGCAACATCTGATATAAATTTTGCTTTGTACTTTTTGCATTTTTATTGTGCTTCAGTTTAGCTGCAAATTCAGTTTTGAATGAATATTTTTTATTTCTATAAAAATCAATTCAGTTGAGCTTTTCATACTGTTTCATACTATTTCTCTGTGAGAAAATACTTGAGAAGAAGACAAGCCCAGTTTAAATCCAATTACATCTGCTCTAAATCAATCCAATTTTATGCAGTCCCATCGTAAAATGGTTTATAGTTTCATTCAAGGAGTTCGTTATAATAAAATTCAAGTTTGGAGAAAATTAGTCATATAAAAGAACCAAGCAGATTGTGTCAGATCTTAATGTTGATTTGTCACTGGGTTCTGAGCCCGCCTGCCGGGCTTCGTTAGAGGTAGGTGGCCATCAGATCAGACCAAGAATAACTGCTATGAAAAAAAGAGAAAAAAACAGATCATGAAAAATCACAAAGACAGTGATAACAGTAATCCGACAGAAGGCTAATCTTAAATTTAGATAGTGTCTGCTGTTTGAAACCCAAATGGAAAGAAGTTTTGACAGAAGACAGCCTGATAACTGAAAGCAAACATAGCCTTTTCTTGCAAATGTCAGCTTATCTAGCTTCCCACTTCACAGGAGATTAGTATTTCATAAGAAATTAATGATTTCTCCATCTACTGCAGCATTTCAGCAACTGACAATAAAGGGGGTGATAAAATCTTTCTTTAACTTCTCTTTGTAGTGTCAGTAGTGCATGCAATTAAAGTAATATTAGCAATAAGGGGTTCTATTTCATAAATGGCAAGAATCTACTCTTTCCATTAAAACAGCAATAAGAAGATAATCAACATGATTGCTCTCCTGCAGATAAAGTAATGAACTTACTTATTGTCATATGGTGAACTTCACTTGGGTTGGAATTTGCTTATGGTTTCATTCCTGCAGCACAAAAGACTTATTTTTTTGAGTAAATGAATTGTTTTCATTACATCCGTTATTTTAAAAAAGGTCTGTAATTTAATATTGCTACATATTTGAGATTTTTCAAACTGGATGTCATGATACCAATTTTAATCTCAGACAAACATGGCCTCAGTTAATACAAAAAGGTTCACAAACTATGATTTTATTTGATCTGTTAAGAGATAAAGCTTTGCAAACCAAATTCAAATCACATGATGAATTGTTGCACATTTCTGTTAAATCATGAATTAACTGTGATTTATCATTTCTTTTAGGAGAGTGGTGATCTACCTGTTAGAGCAGAGCACCTGAGTCATTTGAGAGGACAAATTTCATTGGGTTTCAAAAAAAGCTGCTCCAACAAGTAAATCATTAATATTGCAACAACAAGAATCAATAAAGAACTACTTCTCTGGTTATCAGATTCCTACTGTACATGTAAATGTATTCAGTGACAGCATCTACTAACAAATGGAGTTTTGCTCTATTTGTTAGTAGAAAAAGCTCTTTGTGTATATTTAGAACAACAAGACCACGTGACTGGAGGTATAATACTGTGCATTCCAGCATTAAGTAAGCAACTAAAGTAATAGAGCGTAGCAAGTCTGCAGCTCCTTGCAGAGTTGTGAAAA
The DNA here is from genome assembly GCF_016077235.1 of Cyprinodon tularosa. Classification (NCBI taxonomy): domain Eukaryota; kingdom Metazoa; phylum Chordata; class Actinopteri; order Cyprinodontiformes; family Cyprinodontidae; genus Cyprinodon; species Cyprinodon tularosa. Next base: position 2,440,221 of record NW_024038004.1, read on the forward strand.
GGAAAAGTAAAAAAAGTCCAAGATTAAGCATGAAAAGGGGTTAAAAAAAAGCAAAAAGTGATATCAATAGGGTTAAGACACAAATAGAGCTCTGAATATGACATGAGTGATGGTGTTCACTGAAGCAAGGAACTAAAGCACAGAGAAACATTCAAATTTCACTGACGGATGAGTAAGAGTGTACTGCCAGCGGATGGTGCATAAGCATATTTCTATTCAGGCTCAAAAAAGACAAAGCAAACACTATCAGAATGAATGCTTGAAATATATTTTTTTCTTTAAAGAGTACTTAAAGGCACAAGTGGCTTCTATTTTTAATAATAGACAGACAGGAAATTGGTTGTAGAAAGGGGGAAGACATGCAGCAAATGTCTGACGAATGCCTCTGTACATAGGTTACGCGCTTAACCCTCACACAGCCCCACCACGTGCATATTGTGTTATTGTGTCCCTTTAAATCAAAGGAATGAGCAAAAACAGGCAGCTATGGTGAAAAAAAAGCAAAAGAAAATCCTGTTTTTGGAGTGGTATGACAAAAATTTAACTATTTGTTGGATGTGTACAGTACCTGCATGATTGGCATCTTGTTTGAGCCAATCCTTTTGAGTTGATGCAATCAGCTGGTTTTCCTTAGAAAACTTTTATTCAATCTGACTGTATGATCTGGTTGAATTGTCTCTGTAAACTCCCTTGGGATGACACATGTTGTGAATTTGTGCTATATAAATATACTGAATTGAATATTGCTTCCGCCTAAACCAACAAAAGTGGAGGTTACAAAGCGTACAAAAAGCTCCCTTATTCTTAAACAGCAGGGAGCATAAACCCTGCATTGATTGAAAATGCATAAAGCATTGGAAACTGGAGGTAAAGTTAGAGTTTTTGCTTTCTTGTGTTCTCTCTTTTAATTGCACCATTGCGGACTGCCCATAACACAGCTGTGTGCTGTTACGGTTGGTACAAAGTTAAGACAACATATCAGGAAAAAAATATCATTCATACTGTCAAACATGGTGTTGATAGTGTGATGGTCTGGGACTGTTTTGCTGGGACAGGAGGCGGACAAATAAGTGACTGATTGGACTGCTCTCAAGCTGAAAGTCTGGCATGTGGTGTTGATCATGAGCTTAAGCCTCTAAATGTGTAAAAAGAAAAAAAAGAAATCAATGTTGTTCACTGGCCTGGTCAAGGTTCAGATCTATATGTAGTTGAGAGGTTTTGCAGAATCATAACAATTGTATTGACTAAAACATATAAACTATTCTTTATATATATATATATATATATATATATATATATATATATATATATATATATATATATATATATATATATATATATATATATATATAAGCAGAAACCAAAAACATCTGCAAAGGGGCAATGGGGTTGGGATTGGGTGTTTTTCACAGTGATTTAGTTATAATGTGCAGGAAAAACTCTCCATCCTTACCCTCCTCACACAATATTAAAGGTGGGGTATGTGATGTTTTCTGGAGCATGTTTTTACCATACTGATTGAAAACCTCCTCACGAGCCCATTGCGCCAACTGAGATAGAATGTTTGGAAAAAAAACGAAATCTTTTAGTCCAGTGTAGAGGGCGTAGTCAGAGGAAAACGCAAACCAATAGAAGTAACTATCATCCCTACTTCTACTGGTTTCTGGCACGCCCATCTACCGTCAGCTCTGAGCTCTCCCCACCCCTCCCCCCTGCGCGTTCACAGACTCGTGACACCCCCCCCCCCCCCCCAAGTGCCGCTGAAGGGAGGACCTGTTCGAATTTACAGACAGAACTCTTGTGGTCTCCTTATTTTCAAGGACTTCGAAGGGTCCAGTCTAGGTAGACCGCGTCCTTGGAGGATGCAGCCCAGGTTTTTGAACAGAGCCTCTGATTAAGAACAGGGCTGCCTGCACTGACGCGGCTCAGGGATTACGTCACACGGAGCGTCGTGCGCAGTGAAATCAGGACATTTCCTCACTTTCTAAAAAAAACCCGGGACGCCCGGGACAGGACGTGAAATACGGATATGTCCCGGGAAATACGGACGTTTGGTCACCCTAATCAATACTTCTTGAAATGACAACCGTGACAACTTGTTTACGACCATATTGAATTGTTCAACACTCTTACCGTACTAGGAGAAGACGACGCCATCATGGAAGTTAGCCTGTTATGTTGTGGTTAGCTAGTAATAGACATGAGCTTCTCGCCTCATCCCGAGTCACGTGCACTCGCGAGGTCTCGGCCTGTTTCTTTCTCGTTCTCGGGAACATCCGAACATTCTCGACTGACAGCAGGCGCGTTCATGTAATTTGGAGGCGTGGTTTCGTGGGGTGGGCTGAAGGTGTGTATTTTCAAAAATGTAGCTGGCAGGAACCGTTTATCCAGGATCATATACCCCACCTTTAATAAATCTGTTTGCTCCAACCCACCCGAGCCAATTCACTCACCCGTTTCAGTTGTTTGGCCACTGTCTCACCTCTCCACCGAGGGCAGGGTGCTGCACCTGGCAGCTGGCAGATGTTCTTTCGGAGCTTGGTTTTAAATCAGGTCCTGTCCTTTATCTCCTTCTCACATGTGCAGTTATGGTTTCGGTAAATGCACCTCTGGGTCGACGAGTCCATGGCTCAGACCATCTTCTTTATGATTCTTCATGAATCACTTATTTTGGAGTCCATTACCATGTTGTAATATTATGAAACAGAGAAAACAGAAAAGTACACATAAGTACTGAGCATCACTGATCCATGAAGGGATAAAGAAGCTGATCTGGTGACTCATTAACTGTTTCAGTTTCTCTAAGGAGAAGCAAGAGACTAACTAGTGAGTTTGGTCTATAACTTTGTTTCATTTGCTGTCATGGATTTGTTCATGTTCTGTTTGTGTTTAAGAAGTAGCAGTTTCAGCCAGGACTACAGTTGCAATCATTATTTTAGTTTATAGAGGTCCAGAAACTCATCTGATCAGTGAATTCTCAAAGTAGAGTTTCTAAATATATAATCATTAATGCCACAGATTCTAAAAGAGACAGGATTTCATGCAACCATTCATCATCTTCCATCAGAGTTACAGGTGCGTGTGTCTAGAAGTCTTTTGACAAAAGGTTACCAGCCTATCAAGAGGTGAAATACAGGAAAAAGAAAAATCCAAGAACACTTACAAAGAGACATTTATATACACCAGTGTACTTAACAGCCATGTATTTTTTTTTATGTTTTTTGTATATGTAAGGAAGCCAGATAGAAAACCCACACTCAAGAGGAGAGCAAGCAAACTCCAGGTAGAAAGACTTGGTGTTTAAACCTTAGATATTGGAGCTGCATGGCAACATTAAATGTGCCACTGTGCAGCCCCTTAATGATGCATTTACAAATTAATGCATAAAGATAAAAAGATTCCCCTGGCCATCCTTCAGTCGTTCTTATTGCCATGTCTTATTGCCATACTGCCTTGTTGCTATGTCCACTAAGCTAACCTTTAGCCTACATTTCTAATACCTTCCTAGAAGGAAAGCAGCCAATTCCCAAAGGCTAACAACTTGTTTTGCTTCCTGAAGTCTGCAGCAAAACTCAATAGCTTAACAGATGTTAAACCTTGTCACGGTTTGCTTTTTTTTCTTGTGCTTCGTTTTTTTTTTTTGTCATGAATAAGATAAATGTAACGCTTAGAAGCCGTTTCTAAGCTCTATCACAGAGATACAAGGATCTGGCAACACCTGACCTCCATGACTTCAGCTTTCTATTCCTGGTGGTTCAGAATGCTTTTGTGTTGACATTGGCATGGTAATCAGAATAACATATCTATATAATTTATAAAATGAATATTTGTATAGCACTTTCCTGTGAAATTATTACTTCTATTCTGCACCGCTCTAGATGTCCTGTTGATCTATTATTTTTTGAAAAACTGAAAGTTATAGCTATTACCTTTAAGTCCATAAAAGTTTAAACCTGTTGGGCTGCTCCATCCCACTCAGCCGAGATTTGTGAGTGTTTCCTCCAGGTTTTTTTTTTTTATTCTTCTGCCTTGGTCCGATCATTTATCACACATTTAAAAAGCGAAACAAAATGGATAATAATTATTTTTCCATATCCAATAATCAATGGAAAGCAATCCCTATTCTTCAAAGCCTCATTTCAATCACCCTAATCTTTGAGTCTCTGAAGTTGGGATTCTGGTTTGACTTCTTTCAATTTCACCACAATCCTAATTCCACAAAAAAAAAAAAAAAAAGGATTAAATCAAAAGGTTACTTAAAAGCTAAGGTGTCTGAAATATTATCTGACAGACTCATTTATTCAAACTAGTCTACCCCTTTTCAAGTAAACCCAACAAGACTCTGGCACCAAACAGAAAAGAATTAGGATTCAAAGATTAAAAGGTTCTGTATTATCATTGCAAACACATAAAACATAATCACCAATGTTCAGATACAGATGATGCTCAAACATTAACGTAATAAAAATGTAATGTACGCATTTTGAAATATAAATCACAACACATTTACTCACCGAAATGCTCCACCTCCTCAAACCTTCTCACACACGCATACGGTAACCCTCACACTAACAGTTACTATTTCTGTAAGGATATTGTACAGAGATTACTGCACTGTGTTAACATTTTCAGAAATGTTGGACATATTTATGCCATCCTTACAGAATTTAGTGCTGTAATTGTTTTAAGATGAAAACTGTTAGCCTGTCTTGTGGTCCTTGGGTAATCGTTGCCGTACCACCTACCTTAGGTTTATTGGTGATGCATCTGCCAGCCTTTGCTGGCATGTTAAAGGGCTTATTTGTTGTTGTTCTACTGCTGTTGCACCAAATGATGACCTCAAAGACAGAGGCAGTTTCTATAGTGCAGCTTTAACAGGAGATCAAGCATTGTTGTCAAAATCCAGGTTTCTGGATTGTAATCAGAAGATAATGCTGTGCCTTCTTAATCAGTGAGCTGTTGTTGATAGTCCATTTAAAGTCCTCTGGAATGCCGGTTCCAAGGAATCTGAAGCTGGAGATCTTTCTTTCTTGTCTGAAGTCGAGAAAGAGTTCCTTTGTATTTTTGGTGTTATTAGGTTGCTGTCTGAATACCAGACTCTATACCTCCGCTCTGTTCATGTCCATATTTGTTCAGCCCCACTTCTGTGGTGTCATCTGCAAACTTGATAATTGCTTTGGTGTTGCAGTCATGTTATGTGCAGTGCGTCGGGTTGTTAAGTTTTCACTAACCAGGGAAAACACTCAAAATCAAGGCAAAATCCAATAAATCTAGTGGTAGTTGGAAAGCTTCATTGTTATTTATTCAAATACAGCTGATTCTAAAATGACTTTTTCAGATAGTTTCCAGGGAGCCGCAGACCACCCCTTAAAAAATGTCAATAATTCTTGAAAATGACCTGCTTTACATCATCAAGTAAATATTTGTGCATCCTGACAGAAACCTAGGCATGATATAGTCACGTGTTTTGTTGTCAAACTAGCCCAATGAGGGTTAGTCAATGCACTTTCAGCAGTTTTAAAAGTGTGATAGATGAAGTTGCCAGAATTAGGCAAAGCTAAAACCTTCTTCTGCGAGCTGCTACAACTCGGCTCAGAAAATACAAAGAATAAAAATAAAAAATACAATTAAAAAGAGCTGAGTCCGTGTCTGGACTGGGAGAGGATCTGACCACATTAATTAGATTTTATGTTTTCCATTATTGAAAGAGCAATGATGAAAGGGATACTTCAGATCCCGCTCTCTCTCTGTCCCTCTGTCTGAGCTGAGTTATATGGATGAGTTGTTAAATCATTAGTATGCTATTAGCCCTTATCATTGATTCCTCCTGCAAATCTCCGCCCTCCTTCCCGTTCGCTGACACAGAATTCTGAGGAGATCCGTGAACTTTATCACCTTCGGCGTTCCAGTTTCCTCCTCACAATTCCCACTGGGTCAGCACTTTCCTCCCCTGCAGACCTTTTCTAATTATCTCGTTCCTGCTTTCCAATAAATAATTACAATAAAGGCTATCAATCAAAAGCGAAACATTGATAGCTGAAGAGAAAGTCCTATATCTCCTTGGCACAACAGGATGCTCAGGTATTAACGCAGTCGTAAATGCTGTCATAAACGCAGTGACGGACTGTGGTGCGTTAATATTTGAGTGTCCTGTGGTGAACCTTTGTAGCAGCAAGTTAATTTCACATAAATCACCTGCTATGAGAAAAATTGGAAGCTCCGGTTAATGTCCTGCTGTGATTAAGCAAATTAATAAAAAAAAAAAAAAAAGTAAAGCGGAGGAAAATATAGAGAAAATCTACATTCCAGTCTGTTTTTTCATAGAAAGAACATCCCTTATCATTCAGTTCTTATTCTTGGCATGCAGCAAGGTTTGGAGTTTGAATCCCACTTGTGGTCTTCTTGCATGGAGTTTGCATATTCTTCTCCTGCATGTGTAAGTTCCCACTGTTACATTTATTTGACTCTGATTTACTTTGGTGCTTGGATGGTGTCTCTGCTTTGCCCGGTGACTTGTCCAGGGTTAACTTCACCTCTCACCTAACATCTACTGTCGATAGGCGGTAGTTTTAGGGGTGTTGAATTGTGTCAATATTAGAGGATGAACTTCTGGAATAGTTCCAGATATTCTTTAAAGTCCTATCAAACGTGTTTAAGTGCAACTGAAAAGTGACTTTACATAAACTTGCGGAGTTCTTGGAGTTCTTGTGGTGCCCCTAGAGCACCTAGGTAGTGAGCCATATTATCAAAAACAGTGACTGGTCTTCTGCTAGACAAAGAAATTTGTATATAGACAAAAACTCTTGATTTTATCTGATCTGACCAGAGTACACAGCTTGTGGCTATAGCTTTAAAACTAACTGTAATTCTTGCCTTTCAGTTGTAGCTCTCTTTCCACCCCTGTTCTGTAAAGGCTAAATTGTAAAAAGTGAAAAATGATTAGCTTCACAGATTTGTCCCACTTGAGGTTTCAGTTTTTGTGGCTCATCCAGAGTAACCAGGGATTTCTTATATGCTAGGTGGTCGGCCATATCCTGACACACTCTTTCCCCTTTGAAACTTCTCCATAATTTAATCTTTGACCTGCCTGATGTGTCCTTGTTCTTCATGATAATGCATGTTCACTAGCAAACCTCTGAAGCCTTCACAGAACAGCTGTGTTGACACTGGGATTAAATCGCACACAAGGGGACTGCAGTTACAAATTAGGTGACTTGTGCAGAGAGGTGCTTGCGTTGGATTTAATTAAGGGATATCACAGCAAGGGGAGCTACATTAAAGGTTCACAGCACACTTTTATTTGAAAAAGAAACCCAAAGATTTTAGTTTTATAATAGTCCCAGTATACCACGTCTGTGTTTGTGAATGTTATGGTGACAAACATTGAAAACGTTCGGGAGATATAAAAGCTCTTGCAACACACTGTGTGTGTTTGTACTTTTTGAATGATGAGGGCGTACAAAGGCAAACAAAATATAATCAAACATTACTGTTTGACCAAGAATTAAGCCTAGTCTTTTCCCACACACACCGGGCACTAAGCAGCTTCATTGCATTTACATTAGGATACACACACACACACACACACACCTGGATATGCTAATATCGGTCTGCAGAGAGTGCCGTGGGCAACTCTCTTTGGTGCCAGTGATTGGTTGCTATCTGTCTTGCCTAGAGGAATGGCGAGGCGGCCAGGCCACCCGCCAGGCTCGGTCTGGAGTGGAGCTCTGATAACGGGGTAAAAATGCGAGCTTTTCTCAGCATCGGCCTGTAGGAGCCTCTGCCTCAGGCCTCCTCTGAACCAACGCTGCAGCCTAAATGAGTTTCTGTGCCTGGCAGCTCAGAAGAAACCGATGCCGTTACTAATGCACACACACACAGACGGAAAGCACAAATGCTTATCTACATCCTCACCCATGCCTACACCTGCTTGGCCGCTTGCAGAGAATTAGAAAATCAGAGACAAACATTGTCTGTTAAAGGAATAAACACATTAGCTGAGTTTGAACGTGGGAGCCAAAATGCATTAATTATCCTGTTGCTTATGGAGGCATTGTGCTCTGAATATCAACACTCTTTTATCCCCTACATTCATCATAAGGCAACGCCAATCGCATGAGGATACATACATGTACCAAAACTCATTGATAACAAAAAGGAAAACCTACTTTCAAAGCACTTTAAAGTGTTCTCTTTTTGCTCTTTATTTCATTCAGTTAATTGGTTCAATATGAGCTGGAGGAGGCACAAACAGCAACACAGTGGTTTTCATTAAAAAACACAATTCCATCTGAATTCAACCTGAAAATATGCTGAACAAACAAAGATAAAGCAGTTTGATTTTGAGAGATGCATGATGAAATGGAGATTTGGAGGTTGAGTGTTTGGTAGGAGAACAAGCTTCTATTAGGAGGAGGTAATGGGTAGAGCCAGGCATGGCTGTCTACAGGGTAGCAGATGGTGAGAGAGAGAAAGACAGAAGGTAGAGAGATGGTTTTTGAGGCATCATTGAGGAGACAGAGCATGAAACAGTTTTCTAGGCATGTCTAAAGATAGAGAGAAGAGCTGAGAGGGCCGGGAGGAGAAGGTTGACAGTGGGTGGCTAACCAGCCAAATAACGCTGCATTCTAAGCAGGTGAAAAATGCGTCACCCACCGGGTCTGCATCCAACATAATGATGACTTCTCATCATCAGTCACTGATGTAGAAGTCCTGTTCAGAGCAAAGCAACAGCTTACAGTTGTGTCTATGTAATGTGATGATTTTTAACGGTGTCAGACTGATGCTTCTATCATCATGTAAGCACAAATACATATAAGCAACACATCAACCAAAACTTTAAATTACTGTAAAAATATGTATATACAGTATTTTATCTGTTCCCCACTAACATAGTGATCATGGGTAAAGAAATGACATCAATAAGTGATAAATGGGTATATATATCTAAAAGTGTAATTGAACTAAAAATATCCCCGGATGTTGGTATAAATCCAGCACGTCCACACATTAAACAAGACTTAGTCATAAATTATCTCTCATCAATAAGGGAAAATGTACTGAAATATATCCCTTCATATAAAAACCATTAATGGTGATAACATGCTCAAGTTGGTGACTAGATAGAGAAAAGTCGTTTGCATTTTGGCCCATTCAAATCCTGAATCACGCTTCTTCTATGGAGTCTGAGCTTTCGTTCTTTCCAATAATTTTCCAACATGATTCAGGTCATGTAATTAGCTTACCTGGCTTATATTCCCAGCTTTTTTTTTTTTTTTTCCGTTCCACTGTCAGAAGTACAGAGCAAAGAAATGAACTCTCTGCATTTAATCCATCCCCTTGGGGAGTAGTGGGCTGCCATTGTGTGGCTCCCGAGGAGCAGTGTTGGGCTTAAGGTTCTCACTCAGGGACTCAGAATGGCAGTCCGTGGGAACTTGAACTCAGAACCTCAGGATTCCAGGTGGCCTAGTGGTTAGGCCAGGCATTAGAAGGGTCTGGCCCAAGGACCCTTTCAGCTCATTCTCCCCAGCTTGGATACGATCCTCCAGTGTTATAGTTTAGCCCAAGAGGACGAGGTTGGCTGGCAACAAGTCGCATTGGGTGCCACCCAGAGAGTACCAGGAGTCCCAAGACAGATCAGGCGATCAGATCAGAGCAGGGACAGGCACGCTCAGAAGTCCAGAGGCAGAACAGGTTAGGATCAGGCAATCAGAAAACACAGGAATGTTATAGAACCATCTCCACAGGTTAGAACAATCTGGCACTCATGACTGGTCTGAATGGTGGTTAAATAAAGGCTGAAGCAAGTGCATCAGATGAGAATGGAGCAGCGATAAACAGGTGATAGAAAGGAGGGATCAGACCAGACAATCTTTCAATGACTGAGCTTGACAGGACCAGAAACCAGTGAACAGATCTCCTGAAAAGGGAGCACAGGCAAGTACGTTTTCACAGGAAACAGAGATGAGGACAGGTAAACTAGTGTTTACCACTGGTACATAACACTGAGGAACTGGAGTTTTGGCTGTGGTTCCCTGTTTTCCTTGCAGGCTATTGGGGTCTGATGCAAAGAGGCTGTGAAGCTACTCTAAACCGTTAGCTCCTGAGTAAAAAAAAAAAAAAAGCTCTCTGAAACACGCTGAAAAAAACAGGAAGAATTCTCCAGAACCCCAACATCGATCCTAGTGGATCCAAAAGTTTAATTATGGTTTCATCAGAATACATTCCCCAATATTAACCAGACCGGCTTTTATGCTCTAAAGCAAATCTTAAATGTATTTTTCTTCAGCAGTGTCGTCTTATGGGCTTGGTGTACTTACAGGTGATGGCTGTTGAGAGCATCTCTTCTTGTTTTCTTTGAAACAGTTGTGTTTACTTATTCCACCCTTTTTAATTATTCATATGTGGTCCTTGGACCTTGGATAAACCTCCTGATAATTCTTTTCACTCCTGATTTGCTGTTTTCTGGTGATTCACTTTCTGTTTATCAAAATTGGCCCCAACAGTGCTTTCAGAGAGTTTTCTCTAACCACTGTATGTTAAGCAACAACAATGTTTCCAAAGTCTATAGGGAGCCTGTTGATTCTTTTGTGAATCCCTGGTAATAGGTCAACTTTAACAAGGTCATTATTTAGGACAGAAGCAGCTAATATCAATTTGCACAATGCTGTTTTTTTCTCTTTCATTCAAGTTCTTTCTTAAAACATAATTTACTAACATCTGTTGTTGCATTTATTTTAATTTGTGGACTCAATGGGTCAACCTAATATCAGTTTTTGTATTTTGGGGGATGAGGGGTGCGTATGGTGTTTATGCTGCTTATATCTCAATGTGATCTTAGTAAATAAATCTGACCTTTTTCTAGATGTCTGTTGCAGCTTTTTAAATGATTTCTTTATAAACAAATTCTTGTAAAAAACAAAGTTTTATATCTACTTGCTTATTTTAATCCCTGCTTTTTCTGATTTAGCACAGCACTACCCAATATATGACTGGAGACTTCAAACTCTGAGTTGTTATATTTGAAAGTTTATCTCTGAGACTTAAATATGTCATGAGGGGTTTAAGGTGCCTAACCCACATGCAGAAATCACTCAAGAGACTGAGAAAAAGTTCAAAGGTTTATTAACAATGAAGCACAATAAATAAAGAACTGGTCCTTGGTGGGTTGACTGGTCACGCAGGGGCTCTCCACTGAGGGGGAACTGAGTGGTTAGTATTGATCCAAGTATGGCAGGTTTTCTGATGTACGAGGGTGTACCTGTTCAGAAGTTGGGCGGAGCTGCAGAGGGGGGGAACCTTGAGGGTCCAGAGGCTTGTTGGCAGGCAGAGGGCTGAGGGCGGAGGCTTACTGGGTGCAGGCAGACGGATTCCAGACTGAGTTCCCTCTCAGTTTTCTCTGAGAGCGGGCAGGCAGATTTCAGGCAGAAACAACCCTCCAGGGTTTCTCTGAGAGCAGACAGGCGGACTCCTGAAAGAGTCTTCTCTCCAGGATTTCGGATTGTCAGGCAGGAATATCTGAGAGACAGAAAAAGACTGGATCAGACAGGTTCCCAAAATCTTAGGTTCAGAAAAGCAGGCTGGCTCAGGCTGTGCTAATCATTACTGGCAAACACTCTGGCACTGGAGTGTCCGTCTCCGCCTCCTTAAGAATGAGCCTCCTGATGAGCAGATTGAAGACAGCTGTTGCAGTCAGCTCATGCTCCCTCTGGTGGAGAAAGTGGACAAAACCTCCAGATCCCAACAAAATGCACAAGTGTATCAATCTTTAGCTTTAAAGCTGAAGTCTGTAAGTTTTTAAAAATCACTTTTTTGTCATATTGGCTAAAACTGTCCCTATGCAGCAGTACATGTGATATGTAACCTGTGAAAAAAACTGCTTCAATTGGTCCCGCATACTGCCTGTATTTCAATCTGGAAAGAATAATTCGGGACGAGTCAAAACAACCAATCACAGCCAGAGGAGCGTCTGATGGAGTGTCAATCACAGCTCACACACGCTGATTCCCGCCCCCCCCCCCACCGCTTAACCTGCCGCTGCCGCAGTCTGGAGGACGCGTGTGGAAGTCATGGCGGATCGACAGCCACCAGCGAAAGAGAAACTGCCCTTACTGCCCCTGCCGACAACTGCTTACACGGCAAACTTCCGTATAACCAGCATCTTATATCTAGCTGCTTGGAGGTGAGTGTTATCGCTCTTACCGGTTCACACTCCATGCCACGTACGCTGCTTGGACGCTTCAGGTCGCATGTGGTAGCCGCACAGATGCTGTTAGAGGGGTGGAGCTTGGAGGTGGGGCATGAGTGAAGCAGAGAGGGTGGGGGAGTGGCGTGAAACCTGTTTTTCTTCAAATTTTCAGTCGAAGTCTGCTCTCTTCTCAATGTTACAGACTGCAGCTTTAAGAACATTTCTATTTTAAAACTGAAAATTATTGATAATGATGGTATGTATAGTCAGGCCATCCCGAGAGTGACCTGAACGAATAAACAGAATTTAATATCTGAAAAAACAAACAACTAGGTTAGGTGATCAATGAGGATTGCATATTAGTTAGTTTCTAACAAGTCACCAATTCAGGATCATTTAAGAACAACCAACACATTTCAGCTCTAAAAATCACAGCTGATCCAAAAGTAAGGCAAACCCTATAGAGGTTAAAAGTGGTAGCTCAAGTACTGTACAACATAACTATGTTTGTCAAGGCTCAGAACTGAGGACCCAGAATTTGAAGTGAAAGATCAGTGTGATGCACAAAAACGTCGATTGATGTACGTCAGATCTGCAGCTCAGCAACAAAGGCATCAAAAGTCATAATCTCTGTCTGAGCTTTTAATATCAGAATATCTTCTGTGCCCAGAAGAAGGAGTAGCATCCAGCCGGATGGCTAACAATGGCATGCGGCGAACGCCGCCCAGAGAGTTCAGGATGCCGGAGCCTGAAGACTGCTGAGCTGGCTGAAGAGCAGACTCAAGCAGACGAAGGAAGGCAGGAGTTTCCAAGACAAAGCCCAAGCCGGTGCAGAAGAGGTAAACAGGAGTCCAGACCAGAAGATCAGAGATCCAGAGAGGTGCTGAGGTGAAATCCAAGCCGAAGTCAGAAGATAGATCCAGGTTCAGTCCACAAGCAGAAACCAACAGGAGTCCGAAGACAGATCAGGTGAACAAATCTGAAACAGAAAAAGGCAGGCTCAAAGGTCCAAGGACAGAACTGGCCAGGATCAGGGAATCAGAACAGGTACGCTAGAGAACTCTCAATGAAGGTTTGAATAATCTGGCTCTGATGACTGTGAACAATCAGTTTAAATAAGGGCAGGAGCAGGTGGATAAGATGAATAGTGATGAGAAAGTGGGCGGAGCTAGGCAGGTGAATGGAATGAACCATTAAACCAGTCATTAGTGCCAAGATAATTACAATGTTATTGTTCAGAAGACTCTAGTTGTTTTCCAAGATTGTAAAAGTTAGACTCCAAGTAATTACTGTGATTATATATTTAACTAAATAAAGTTTTTTACATTACTTTATTTGAGAGCAGCTGTGTTAACTGGTGCAGATGAGTAATTATTGCTGCTTTTTGATTTCTGGCCTGATTTACTGCCAAGCGATGTGTCTGATTTACTGAAGGAAACGAGGATAAAATGCCTCTCATTTCAAGATGTGCTGGAGAATGTTTCTTTACACTAATTTGTGTTTCTTAGGAAGACAGCCAATTTTATATTGACTGTATAACAACCAGACTAAACTTGCCTCTATGAAAAAAAGAGGAAAAAGCTCTTGATGGGTGTTCTCTATTATACTTCTTTTCCATCATTTATTTAACACCGACATGTTACTTTTCATGGTTAGCCGCATTAGTGGTTACCCAGCAGCATAGTCAGCAGAAATGTTTGCATACGTGGTAAAATAAGAAAAGCTCTCCATTATGGTACTCAGCCCTACACGGCAATGCCAACTCTATGCATTACTCTGACCCTCTGGAATAAAAAAGCAAACAACCACTTCATATTATGCTGAAAATTATGTTTGCTAATATACCTGCTGATTTTTCAATCTAATGTATATAAAAAAAAACAGGAATATCTCGAAATGGATGTTAGTATATATTTCACTCATCTACAAACGGAAAAAGATAATTATATGAAAACATCTATGTAAATAATTCCAGATAAAAAGGTACAAGACAGGAGTAAATTTTTAAAATGCAGGTTTAGCTACTTCCCCCCAAAAAAGACCCAATCAAGCCCATAATTTCAAAAGAATACTTATCACTTATCCTCTTTGAGACCAACAAGAATAAGGGAGAGTTTGGAGAATTATGTTGCATGTATGTCATCTTTACAAGATGCACCTTGTGTTTTTTGTCATATTCAAGACAATTCTAAGTGAGTTTACAAAGTAGTCCATGGCCCTTAAGTGGAAATTAAATTTATATAAAAACATAGAACAAAAAGATCTGGGGAGCTTTGACTCGATAGTCATGTGAGGTATAGACCTAGAGGGTTTTCACATCTAGAAAAGTATAATCCTTTTCTGCATCAACCTTGAGCAGCTTTCCTGTACATACTACAGAAGAAAATCCGAGCAGCATGATGCCAACATAATATTAAGTTAATGTGTAGTTTCCAGCTCTACATCACATTTTTCTTGGAGGTAAATTGGTTTAATTTTGCCTCATCTGACCAGAGATTATTCTTCCATATGTTACCTGTGCCTTCTTTAAGGCTTTTGGGGATTAGGTAAAAGTGGAATTTTAATTTCTTCATTTACCAATGACTATGTTTTAAAATGTCTCTAACTCAGGTCAGAGTTTTGGGACTAATAGTTATAAAGCTTTAAATATTTATAATAATTAAAAAAACATCACCACTGAAGAAATTACATCTACACTTTTCTGCATTGTGCATGCTTGCAGAGTATTGTACCTCCAGTCACCTTGTCTTGTTATGATAAATACCATCCATCCAGCCACCAATCGACCTTCTCCCGCTTATTCAGTCAGTGCCATGGTGGGGCAGGTGCCTATCTCCGGGAGTCCATGGGCAAATGATGGGGTACACCCTGGACAGGTTGCGAGTCTGTTGCAGAGTAACACAGAGTCACAAAAAAAGTACAACCATCCACGCACCTAAGGACAATTTAGAGATGCCAGTTAACCTAACAGTCATGTTTTTAGACTGTGGGAGGAAGCTGGAGTATCTGGAGAGAACCCACACATGAGCAGGGAGAATATGCAAACTCCATGCAGAAAGACTGCAGGCTAGGTATCAAACCCAGAACCTTCTTGCTGCAAGGCAACAGTGCTACAAACCGTACCACCGTGCAGCCCATGGTAAATACCAAAAAAGCTTAAGTTTACTTAAATAATTGATCAAAAACAAGTTGCATAGCACAGAAATAATATATAAATAAGCCAAAAGGAGGTGAAAGTTAAATCTGAAAACCTTGTATGAGTGAGCTACTCACATATATTTGCTAATTATTTGACATGTGACTAGGGTCACTTTTAATTCAATTCAATACACTTTATTTATAAAGTACCAATTCACAACATATGTCATCTAAAGGCACTTTACAGGACAATTCAATCAGATCACACAGTTAAACTGATTCAAAGTTTTCTATCTAAGGAAAACCAGTTGATAGCATCGACTCACTGACTCGAATGCAATCCCTCACACCAGGCATACTTGTAGCAACAGTGGAGTGAAAAACTCCCTTTTAACAGGAAGAATCCTCCAGCAGAACCAGGCTCAGTGTGAGCAGCAATCTTCCGAGGCCAACTGGGGTTCAAGGAAACAGAAGCAGTAAGACAGAAAGAAGCAGAGATACAAAAAGCAACTGTCAAGCAACTGCGATGGATACCTAAGGTGCTGATATAATTTTTCTGTATATGGGACACTTGTCTTACCTTAGTCCAAAAAGCGCTTTGGTTTAGGGCATGACCTGCCCTCTGTCAGAGCTCTAATGAAAACTGCAAGAGAAGAGCAAATGTACTCACATATTAAGTCTGTGGGATTTGTAACTTAATTATAGGGCTTAAACTCACTGTATAGGGACAAACATTCACTCAAATTGTTTGAATCTCATTTAGGTGTCATGGAAACACACTTTTACATGGCAATATTTCATCAGAATCATTATATGAAGGTATCCATTTTGTGGGTTATAATATTTCTCTCATGGTCTCTGTAACTAAATCATGCCGATGCTGTTTGTGTTGCAGAGATAACAGCTGCATCATTTAACAGGAAGCATGTGTAGCCACAACACATCACATTTCAAAAGAGCTGACTTTAAAGAGCTTCAAGCTACAGACAGAAATATTATACAGAAAATGTTTCAACTACCCCCTGTCTCCCCTGTCCTGTTTCTACTTTATTTTTTAAAGACATAAGCTTGACTCAGTAAACTCGTGTAAATCGTTTTAAAATCAGTGCCTGCAAAACTAGTGGAGTTTTAAACCTCTTATTAAATATAAATGTTCAGTTTTTGCTTAAATTAAAGTGTTAAAATGATCCCATTTTACAATTTTGAAGCTTTCCTTCCTGTTTTGTTATTTTCAGTGTTGATTTTTAGGATTTGGTGAAATGGCTCTCCACCCAGGGCACTCTTATGAAGGGACAACAGGGCACATTTTTTTTTTTTAGTCTTTATTGGCTCTTGTATTAGGAGGGTGCCATTTTTCCTGTCTCCCACTCCCTCCTTGTCAATTCTGAACTGTATCATTATTTTTCTTCCTCTTCTGATCTATTTTGACCCCTTTCTTTTCTCTTTTCTAACTATAACGGCAGCGTTTTATGGCAGGCAGGCCTCAGTTACCGTGCCCCCTCATTTATAATGTCTGTGTAATGTCTTCCCCCATGGATGAAATTCAGTGGCGCACTAGATGTCTGTGAGCTTCTCATGAGTGACAGCGTTGACAACCGATTGCACAAAAAAAGACAGAGGGCCAATCAGGAGCTTCTGGGCGGTCTAAACTCAGCGGAGCGGACTTCAGCTTGAGCTGCAATTTTCCGCTTGGTCGAAAACTGAATTCCCCTTCGAGGATTAATAAAACATAATTGAATTTGATTGATTTGAATTAGAAAATATAAGCTTCTCAGTGATTTTTTAATCAAAAATAGTTATACTGTAGCTCTCTGAAAACTCTGCAGGAGTAGAGGCTCAGGTCAGTGACTTCACATCTCAAACAAGGAATGACAATAAGCATAAAAGCCACCAACCTGGCAAAGTTCTGTCTGTGCCCAGAAGAAGGAGTGTTGTCCAGAGGAGCGTAGCTCCGTTGTTTATAACTGAGCCGGAACCAGTGATCCAGGAGAGAAGAGGAGCAGCATCATGCAGCAGCCAGAGCTCACAGGGGAACAAATGGATCCAGGAGTGTTAATCCAAGCTGTGGTCAGAAGTTAGGTCCAAGGTTGACAACAGGTGGGAAACAAAGTACAGGCATACAGATCAAAACAGGGGCAGCCAAAACTCAGAAGTCTGTGGACAGAAACTGGTGAGGTAGAACTAAACACACACAGCAACACTAGAGTTAGTCTCGCTTGAAGCTAGAATAATCTGGAACCAATGGCTGGGAGCCAGTGGCATAAATAGTAGCAGGAACAGGTGGATCAGATGAGAAGTAATGAGCAGGGGGTAGAGCAAAGTACCAAGATCATGACAGTATTCTTGTGACACTGACAGAAAGCATGCTCACTCACTATTGCTGGGTAATGAAGCTGAATGAGATGTCTACTAATGATAATCCCAGTAAAATAAGTATAAATGTCGTATTAAAACCTCAAAATTATATGACAATCTGTCGCTCCAACTCACACAGATGCAAAAGAGAAAGTATGGGAACTACTTCTATTAATATACTTGAATATCTAAAATGCAAGCCGTACCCTGAAAAAAGATTTTTCCAAGCAATTTCAAATCCACTATGCTTTTTTATTCTTTTAGCATTTTACCTTATTTTACTTTAACATATTTCAAAGCAAAATACTCTGGTCAAACCTTGAGTGGACAATCGAAAATATTCAAAAAATTAAAAGGGAGGACTTGCCCAGGGTTCCATTCATTCTAGAACCACCACTGGTTGACATCACCAGACAACAACTCTGTTTGACTTTATAATTCATCCTCCTGTGCTGTCAGACCCCAAAAGGCTTAAGGAAAAAAACAAAACAAAACAGGGAGCTGCCATCAAACAAAGAGTTGTGTGTGCCTAACCACTGTTATTAGTGTGGCAGCCTCATTAAACGAGACATAGGCATATTTTCTGTTTACAGATGATTATGTGGAGACATCAGCAGAGAGGCAATAAAGAGATAATTGCTCCAAGTACTCTTACAACCACAAGAATGATTCGTAGGATTTCTCTTATAGAACCAAGTATACACACATAAGTGTTCGATTTATTTTTATGTCCTTGATCATGTGTGTCTGCGTTCATGCCTTTCATACACTTCTCCAACCTTCCCCCATCCACCTTCCCCTGTCTTCCTCTCACCTCCCTAATCCCCAAAACATTACCAACACCTGTCACTATGTGTACATGCTGCATGAGATAATTAATCAGACACTGCAGCAAATGTCACAACATTTATAAGTATGAACCCCCACCCACAGGCACACAGCAGGTGTTGTTATAGTTTGAGGAAATAGCTTAGTTGCTACAATCCTTTAAACATAGCACATTATTCCTCACCCTGCACTCTTTGGTTAGTGTGTAAATGCACTCTATTGTAAACTCATGAATTACTTTCCCATAATGCATTCTGTCAACTTGACCTTGGCAAAGTGACTCTGTCCGCTGTCCTGTAAAACAAGCGTTAAAGGCCTGTCAAAAATGCAACACAAAGGGGGGCTACTCCGCAGCAAGTTGGTGGAGAGAGAGTGACAAAAGCAGCAATGAAGGCCTCAACTGACACAACCATATATACTCAGTAAAAAAAAAAAAAAGTGTGGCATATTGCCATTTAAGACATTTAGGATGGTGTTTTATGGCGCTTTCTTCAACACTTTCATTTAGAGAACCTCTATGCTACAGATATACCATCCATCTTCCTCCGCTTATCCGGGGTCGGATATACCGGTACCTAATTATATAATTGTTCCACCTCGGTATTTTTCAGTGCTTAACTCTTAAGCCAGAAACACACAGAAGTTTCAATTGTGCTTTGTAGTACAGAGGGAAAGCCACAACCAAAGCTTCATTCATGGTTGCCCTCAATTTGTAATTAGAGGCCTTTAATAATAATCCTTCAAATCATGCTTGGTTCTCTGGCTGGGTTTGATTTGCCTCAGAAATTGGAGCTCAGATCTGGGAATTCTGATGACATCCAAGTGATGTCTGAAAATAAAGAAGTTAAAGTATAAACAGATAGATTACACTTTCTACTTAAATTGAAAAAAAAAAAAAAAATCCAAGAGAAATATGTTACAGAAAAGAGGGCAATAGCATTTTCTGTGGCACAGGTTTAATAAAACAGTTAACTTCAATTTATCTCTTTTACACTGCGACCAGGGCTGCACAGTAGAGCAGTGGGTGGCACTGCTGCCTTGCAGCAAGAATGGTTCAATTTACAGTCTTTCTGCATGGAGTTTGCATGTTTTCCCTGTACATATATGGGTTTCTCCGGGTACTCTGCCTTCCTCCAACAGTTCAAAAACATGACTGTTAGGTTAATTGGCTTCTCTAAATTCACTCTATGTGTGACTGTGTGTGTGAATGGTTGTTTGTCTCTGTGTTGCCCTGCAATGGACTGGCGACCTGTCCAGGGTGTACCCCGCTGGAGTAACAGCTGGAGTTCGGCACCAGCACCTCTCGCGACTCCAGCAGGGATAAGCGTGACTGAAAATGGATGTATGAATGGCCTAGCAGCCATATTTGATGCAGCCTTCCCAATTGGAATTCTGACCCTCGGGACTTTTATGTTTTAATACAGTAAGAATGATATTGACTGTTCAAGGTAAGTTGTCTAATTTCTTTCCAATTTCCTTAATTCTTTCATGTTTTTGTTTTTAAAGCAATCTTTTAATATTTCTTTTTATTTATAAATGATCCACATATTGCTCTCTAAATGTGTTATTCTCTATATATTTGTGTCACCTCTATGCCACTGCAATGTATAATGAATTTTCTCTAAATGAATCAATGTACTTTTCTTTTTCTTGTGAGCAGCACTAAGCATTGTCTTGTCCACCAGTATTTACAGTAGTTGCCACTGATATAAAACCTGTTCCCAGCTTACCAACACCTACCTGCTTCTCCATTATTGACCACATCAAGTGTAGAACAGTTAAATACACTAGAAGCAAACCAACCTGCTCATCGACCCACATTATCATGGCTTCTGTTTAGACGTAACACTTTATTCCAGGAGTGAGACAAAATAATACAAAACTTCTCAGAAGGGATCCTTTCCCTATTTATACTCTTCTCTATACGACGCAAATCAAGGGCGTAGGTTTGATTTGAACTTTGGTAGGGACACTATTGGTCTGGTGTCATTGGTGCTATGCAATATGCATGCCCTTTTTTATGCTCGATGTGAGCATCCGTACTGATAAGAGGAATTCATTGTTAAAAGAGAAAAGCAACATTTTGCTCCATTAATAAAAATGTTATAAGCTCTACACTCATTAGATGCTGTTTATCAATGTTTGAAGTATCACCGGCTCTGATGAATGTGGAATTAGGACTGTTTTCCACTTTGAAAACGGTTTCATTTGAACGACTAAGAGAGAAGGTAAATACAGTATTTTCTTTTGAAGATATAGAATTGTGCAGAGTTAAACCCCACTCTTATATTTGTACCTACTATTCTCTCTCTGTATCAAGCAAAATAATACATTCATTAAAATATTAACTTCACTATAAAAGTTGAACATCTGGGCTGTAGTTACTCTGTGTAGCCAATTTCATGTATTTCATCTGGGGCTGAAAAAAATTAATCATATTAATTGATTATTTCAATAATCGTCAACTAATTTAGTAAGTGATTCATCATTAACTGGAGTATAGAGACTTTAAAACATACAGTAATATAAATGTAAAATGTGCCTTTCCCCACAGAGCAACCCACTTAGATAAAAGTCTCAAGAACCAGGGATATTAGATTTTTTATTTTTTTTACTCAAAGCTGAATCCCTTCTTAAAAGCAGCTCATCTGAGGTTCTTCTATTATGGTGGTTTAGCTCACAATCTGAACTGGGAATCGGATGCAGAACAGGTCTTTGTTGTCTTTATCTCTCAGCTCCCACTCCACAACACATTTGATAGGATACTCGCTCTTTACTGGTAATGAAGCAAAATTGTAAAAATAAAAACAAAAAAATTAAAACAGTAATATCAACTAAATATCAGTAAAAAGGAAACCCTCACATTTTCTTTCTTAATTGGCTGTGGCTAAGAATCAGAAATGTTGATGGCTTACAGCCTTTATTTGCCCATTTTTCCAGCAGTCTTCAGAACTCCTGGCTGACTCAGAATATTTCGTTTTATAAAAGAAAAAAAAAGGTTTTTGTTTTTTAGTGTACATGATATTCATTTTTTTATTGGGACTAGTTTTGTAGCCTAATATTAATTGTTGTAACCGCTGCATTCTATTGTGAATAAATTTTCAATGTTGTGCTCCAAGCACACGCGGACTAGTAAACAGCCAATCAGAGAGAGAGAAGGCGGAACTTAAGGCAGAACAACCAATGAGAGTAGAGTTAAACAGCGCAGCAGTTCCATGCGCTGCTACGTGAAAGGGACAGGAGAGAGCAGGCAGAGGAGCTGCGAGAGGAAAAGAAGCCACTGCTGCAACAACTACTGCTGTAAATGATAAACATGTTGCTCACATCCAATTATTGGTAGGGAAAATTAGGTCGGTTCAAAACTTTGGTAGGGACATGTCCCTATGGTCCCTATGCAAACCTACGCCCATGACGCAAATGCTTGCTGGTCATGAACACATAGTTTTGAAATAATGATAATAATGTTTACAATAAATATCACGGTTAATGTTATCTGTATGTGGTGCGTTATCTTCATTTAACACAGCTTGCTGTGCACAAAATGTACCAAAACACATGATTCAGTTTTAAACTTAGAGAGTGAGCATGCTAATGAAAATAATGTAAAACATTATAGTCACATAGTTTCAGCAAGAGGAGCAGTGATCAGGTACAGTGTGTGAAAGAGTCAAACTCATGCTCTATGCAATAACTTATGAAGATGACTCATTAAAGTGTTTAGACTGCACCAGACAAATGTTTTTGTTGCAGTGACACATGGCTGGTGTCACACATCAAAGAGAACTTTGTGCTACACCTTTTTAGTTTCTTTTCTGGTTCATGCTGGTTTTTTTTTTAACTCTATGTACAGAATTGTCATCAAAAGCTGAATTTACCATTTTACGTTTGTCATAATTCCAGATTATTACTTGGCTCTTATCTGATGGTTATAAACAGTATCAACATCTTTCTTTTTGAGGATAATCATTCATAATAATTTACAGATACATTTTTTTGGACCCAGTATTAGAGGTGAGACAGTCAGCAGGAAAGTTCAAAACATTTATAAAAACAAAACAGACTCAAACAGAACAGAAGTGCAAAGCTGTGGAACTGTGGACCACAGCGGCTGCAGGAGGGGGGCGAGGCAACGCCCAATTACTGACTCTGGTTTAACAGTTTAGTCAATCCTCTCAATCAAAGGCAGGATAACCTGATGCACTGCCAAGGAGATGCGGCTCTGAGCCGTCCAGAGCATCCCCGATGCAGCAGCCCCAATGAGCAGGCAGGGATCTGATCCAGGTCAGGGATTCAGATCAGATAGGAACTGTTCTGGAATCCAGGAATCCTCAGACCGCTCAGGGGTGCACAGGAACAGATAAATCCAAGGTTCCAGGAACCCACAGAGCATGAAGGGAGGTTCAGAGTCCCATGCGTCAAGCAACCCGCTCAAACAGAAACGCACATAAGCAGACAGGAAGAAATCCAGCAGGAGTCCAAAGGTGGTGACCTCAGGCGAACAGATCAGACTGGTAAGGACAGGACCAGTGGGTGAGAGGAAACAGAATCAGGAAATCAGAATTTACAAAGGAAACGCTGAAATGCTCTCACCGCTGGCTAGTGAATAAACGATCCCGATGACACTGGTTCGAGAAT
This sequence comes from Cyprinodon tularosa, assembly GCF_016077235.1. NCBI lineage: Eukaryota > Metazoa > Chordata > Actinopteri > Cyprinodontiformes > Cyprinodontidae > Cyprinodon > Cyprinodon tularosa. The sequence goes on from NW_024038004.1 coordinate 2,463,364, forward strand.
AATTCCCTCACTGGAACAGGGACATGAACCTTACAATAAACCAAACTAACAAAACAGAACCCACAGACAATAACAGACAGCAATCAATGATCTGGCCCCAATAGATGGGCTGAGCCAAATATAAAGCAGAACCAGCAGGTGGATGAGATGAGTGACAATTAGGAGCCGGGCAGGGTTAAGCAGGTGAATAAAATAAAAAATTAAGGTGAGCTATCAGGGCAGATCATGACACCAATATGTACAAGTGCCCCTGTGCCCAGTTATAGACCCTGTACTAAAAACAATACTGTAAAAACTTTTTTCCCTTGATATAAGATGGTGGGTAAGACAATTTACCAATGGAAGATGATTTACATAAAAAAACAACAACAAAACAACAAACAACAATATTACATTACAAGTACATTACATTACAACAACAAAAAACTCAAAAATACTAATTGGTAGCTTAGTATACCTTTGGTAGATCATCTTGTTTAATTCAGGGAAATGCACTTATTTTGAGAAAGTTTTATTTATTAGGATCAGTTTTTTCAGTGTCATGCTAAATTAATTTGTCATGATAATATACGCTGACAGAAGATATTTTAACTGATTCAACCTTTGGACCAATTTAATATTTCACTTTTACAATTTGCTTTGACAATTATTCAGAAATTATAGTCAGCTTTTAGCATCAGCTGTATTACCATTGAATCACAGTTTTCATCTGCTAGATCGGCAGCTTGGGTTTGTGGCTTATTGAAACCCTAAAAGATGCCTTGTTTCTTTCTTTGAGGTTAGGGTTAGGGTTTTATTATTCTTTTGTTCTATGTTCCCACCCTGACCCCCCTGGTTAATTTGGTCTAGAACCACCACTGCTTTTCAGAAACTATATACAGTATACAGCTGAGTAACGTGTACAACAAGATGGATTGTTTTGGTTCTTAAAGTCTGGCATTAAGCAGACCTTAATTCTTCTCAAAGAACTGGTGTTACTCTGTCAAGTTTTTAAGACCACAAATGAGACCTCATGTAATTAAACAATCAGGACCTCTTCAAACTATTGACAACAAATACTCTTTAGCTCAGTTTCATGTCTGTTTAGAAGATAAATAGTTGTCCAAGTTTGAACTTTATGATTTTTTTGGGGAGTGGGAGCCTAGTGGTTAGGGCATAGAGCTCGGGATCCTGAGGTTCTCTGTTCAAGACCCTTTAAGGCAGGGGTGCCCAACCTTTTTTAAACCAAGATCTACTTTTGAAGTTGATGGCATGCACCTGCCTCCTCGAGCTGGGCACAGAATAAACGCCTCTGAAAACTCCCGGCCCGAACAGAGCAAGCGATCTTCATCGCAACGTCCATGACATACTTCATATTTAAAATATTGCCGCACAGCTGTCGTTGTTGATGAATGATGCAGTGGTAGCTCCAAAAATCCGGGAAAGTTTCAGACAGCTTGAACAGAGCAACGAATCCAGCAGTGCGCCCAACCATACATGGAGCCCCATCAGTTGTGATAGATGTGGAAAAACACAGGGGCAAGTTTGTGCAACAATGGAGGGACATGAGGGCGAAAGAAGAGCGGGGATCCAAGTGGAAAAAGGGTCCCAGTGTTCCTGTGCACATCGCTCTTCTAGCTGGTCCATCTTCACGAGTTGTTTTCCATAATGGAGGTCATACAAACAAAAAAAGCTGGTAAGGTTCCAAACAGGAAATATGCATAGTGTAGCGCGGTTGTAGAACTGACCAATCAAAGGCCTCCTTTCTCTCCTCCCTGTGACGCTATCTTTGGGGACGACGAGGGGACTTATCTGCGTTAACTGAGACACACGCAGACGACTTGCTTTCTGAGCATAAACTAGGCTTAACCCAATACTGCTCCCTGGGCGCCCCATAATGGCAGCCAACTGCTCCCCAACAGGATGAGTTAAATGCAGAGGTTAATTTCTCCATGTGAGATCAATAAAGTTAATTATAATGCAATTATTATCATTATATGTGTGTGTAGATATTATGCTCAGTATTTTCTGACAATGATGTTTCATTATGATAAAGTTTAGTATTTGTAAACTGCACCAGTAAAACAACTCACAGGGGTACCATAAGTTTAGTTTAATGACACTCCAGGATGTATGCCACAATGGCTTTGTCTCTGACAGTTACTAGAAATGTGAATCGGACCTTCTGTGCTGTTTTTGGAATCATGGCTTCTTCCTCCCTGCGTGACCTTGTAGCTCATCACCGCAGAATTAAGTTCACTGTGTGGACAGACACCCAGTTTTACCAGCCAGGGATTCATCTTTACCAGGTTTTGTACTTCTTTTTTCATTTCTGGGACACAGAAAACATCAGCATTTGTTTTCTTGATGTTTTCCAGCTTTTTGCATTCTGTTTCTCCTTTGTTCTCTTCTGCCATTGCTTTGTCTGCTTCTTTGTGCTTGTCTGCATCACACCCTATGCCCTATTGTTGATCAGTATTGATTCAGCTCTTACATAACAAGTCCTCCCCTTTTTTAATAACTTCTAATTACAGTCAGATGCACTCAAACAAACGTGCAAAGCTTAATAAATCTAATTGCATGCACAGCTCATAACGGCCCTGAATGCAGACCCACAAATTACTCCAGCAATCTGACACCGTCAATAGTTATGGGTGCCACTCTGGCTGTCTGAGTTCTTTGCTGAAGTGCAAAGTGCAAATTGATATGAGACACTTTCTTTGATTCAATTTTTCCCCCCAGTTTTTTTAATCTTTCATACTCTAATTTCTACACTTCTGCCTTTCTTTCTTTCAGCCTCTTCTGTTTCAACCAACACCTCTTTATTCAACTTTCTTTCAGCTGTTGATTCAGCATCAATCACGGCAAAATCTAATTTGCCAAACCTCCGTCGAGCAGGGCCTTCAACCCCTTGCCTGCTGTCTGTTTTGTCTGGAGCCCCGCAAATGAGATGTGTGATAAGGTAACAGAGGGAGTTCTACCGGGAATAAAAAAAGCAAAAAAAAAAAAAAAAAACAGAGTTTTGCACTTTGAAGTCAGAGCAGATCAAAAACAACAGAGGCCTCTTTGTGGTACAAAGAGAATGCACTCCCCTTCATCCATCTTGGCTTGTTTCTGCACCTTTTCTTTGCAGCCTGCCTGTCACTCTGAGCTGTCACATATCACAAACAGCCCCCCAGCATGCCCCACCTGCCTGGAGTGTCTGCTTCTCTGCTAGGAACAGATCTCACTCTCTGTGACTGTGCGCCTGCTTAGACGTCCCTTGAGGACTTATGCCTCTTGGAGCGATCTGTGCACCCGGTATATTAGTACACAACTCATAAAAACATGCAGCATATTCTGCTTGTTTGTCTTCATATCTTTATCACATGCTTTTAGTACAGCAGACGGTTCATATTCCCATTATTGCAGACACAGACTCTTGTCTTTCTCGGTTAGGGCTTTGTGTTTTAAAGTTTGCAGAGATTTTTCTCACTGTCAGAGCTCATGTTATTGGTGCACCGCATCTCTTGTGCCCTATAAGTGCAACCCTTCAGCAGGCCATCTGCTGCACCCCCTCTTATGCTCCTGACATGGGAGTCAATTGTCTTTGCCATGGCCTGCTGCAATGATGTGGGATAACGTTGGGGGGAAGTGGAGCAGACAGGGTGGTATTGAAATATCGATTCTTCTTCTCTCCCTCTTTGTCTTCTTGCAAGGGTTTTTATTCCCAGCTGTCTGATAAAGCTACCAATGCTGATGGGGTTTTGAGCCCATGTATTGTTTCCCAAACCCTTTGAGCTTGTGTAAGTCTGCAATACATCTGAAGTAAGATTTTGCAATCTTAGAAGGGAGTGTTCACATTTCAGCGAAATCTTCCACATCAAAAATCTGCAATAAAGACTTCAAACCTAGCCTACCGTGACTGTACTATCTTAAAGAAATGTATAAAAACACTGATCTAATACATTTGGCATTTATCTAAACTGCGTTCCAGCCTTGTTTGAATGTGTAGCTTTTCATGAAATAACATTCCTGGATGTTTATTCATTTGTCTATCAGTAGATTTGTCACCGGATGTGATCATTTAAGGACCCCAAAACAGACAGAAGTGCAGGGGTGGTTGTACCAAAGGATAACCAAAGAAAAATTATTTAAAAACTATTGACAGGATTTAGGAAAAACCAACAAGGAGAAAATATAATAAATCAAGAGGCAAGGGAAGAATCCAGCAACAGAAAAAAAGCGCAAGGCATTTAAAGCAGAGAAAGTTTATGCTTAACAGGTGAGTCTGCTTAATTAAACAGGCTGCTGCTGATTAAATTACTAAATAAACAAAATGAACAGAATGGAAAAATTAGAAAATTATGTAAACAAACCAAAATAACTAAAATTATACAGCAGACTAAGAGAAAAGTCTTTTCAGTAAAACATATTCAAGCAATTACTGCTGAAACAAATTAAAAAATATATATCTGAAAATATACCAAACAAAACAAAAAGGACACATAAAAAAGAGAGTAAAACAAAAAGAAAATCAGGTTTAAATCAATGCTTTTATATTTTTCCTTTTTTCTTGGTTTGAGGAAATTCTGTATTGTTAAAAGCATTGAAAACAGTCAAAACCTGCATTTATTGTATCTAAAAATATACATAAAAGTACAGCTGATTTATCGCTATTAGCCACATTAATTAAGAGGCTTTGTGGAAGGTCCATACAATCATTTGCTGCTCTGGAGCTACAGGTGTGCAAACACCTGTAATAGTCCTCTGTACATGCTGTTGGTACACCTTAAGGACTGATATGATAAGCAGGGATAAAAAAAATAAAAATTAAGGCTGGGCAAGATCCTTCAGCAACAAGTGCTCATTGATAATTCGAAAGGAGCACTAGAATACAAAAGCTACCAGTGAGTGAAGGAGGCCGTCTATATATATTAACACTGTGTGAGTGTTGACCTAATGCGACTGCACAGATTTGCCAGTTGCTTTCAGGGGTGTTAAACCTGGCAGTTGCAAGTTGGCTAAAAGTTACACAGTAAAGATGAGTAGGAGCATTTTAAAAGAGAAAAGAGAAAAATCTGATTCATTTCAACTTTAATTATTTTAATGTACTCTAAGCAGGTGAAACAGATGAGAGCCATATTGTAACATGATGTGTTTTGGGTTTTACTGAAATAAATGGATAATTTACAGGATGAAACAAAAGGTGTGGTAACGGAAGGCACACAAATGAATTGAAAAATTAAAACAAACTAAGGGCTTATAATAGAGCAGAGAGCAGGTGCATGCTGCAGGGTAATTGAGAAAATTCAGGTGGATGGGACTGACTAATTAACTGGAGGTACTGGCTTAAGGGAGAAGAGTAAACAGGCTTAGAAAGGGATGAACAAGGAGGGAACTAACAGAAAATATCGAAGTTCAACTGAATTAAATTCAGTTTATATATATAGCGCCAATTCACAACACATGTCGTCTCAAGGCACTTTACTGAGATAATTCCATCAGATCATACAGTCCTATTGATTCAAAGTTGTCTATCTAAGGAAAACCAGTTGATTGCATGGACTAATTGACTAAGTGTGAAGGAAATAACTGAATCACTAAACAATAGAAAAAATAAAATTGGAACAGAAATGGGGCCCCCTTAGTGGTACATTGATTAGCACTGATGCCTTGCAGCAATACGGTTCTTGGTTCAATTCCTGGCCAGGGGTTTTACTGCATGGAGTTGGCATGTTCTTCCTGTGTGTGCGTGGGTACTAAGGCTTCCTCCTACAGTCCAAAAACATGACTGTTAGGTTAATCGACTTCTTTAAATTGTCCTTGCATGGTTGTGTCTCTCTGTTGCTCTTCGAAATGTAATGAGTATTTGAAAGTTCAAATTGTTCTACAAAGGTTTTGACTCTCATTGCTCTCCATCGACTGTTGACCATTTTAGTGCCAACCCTTCCAAATAACTGGAATCAACCAACCAATCAATCAATCAATCAATCAATATATATATATATATATATATATATATATATATATATATATATATATATATATATATATATATATATATATATGTATATATATATATAATTGTTAATTGATAATTGATAAGTGTTTCTTCCCATTAAAATAAGACAAATTAGAAAAAATGTTATGCTAAGATGTCAGAAAAATAAGCTAATCTCTACAAAGGCACAATTAGGTTTCCCAAGATGCACCTCAATGAATCAAAAGACCTTCAAGACAGTCAGATTAGACCAAATCAGCATCGTTAAGTTAAAACCCTCCATTTTTAGCATGTTGGGTTCATTTTTGCTTAATTAGCAGCCACTGCATGTTGGCTCCTTGAAGCCACGTAACGGTTTTTCAAAATCCTTTCCAGTCTAAAGTATTTATAGTAAAAAAAAAGAATAAAAATGTCTGTCAGCAGAAGCTTGATAAAAAAAAACGTATAAACTCAACACTTTGTTAAGAACATGGGGCTAAAATTCTCACCTGTGATGGGAAATATTGTTAAACTGAAAAGGACTTTAGGGAGCATTTGCTACTAAAGACCATTTACTCTACATCTTTGTTTTATAAAACATATTGCTTTTGCCAAAGATAGGATCATTTCATTACATCCTGATTTGTAAAACCTTAGACTTAAAACTTGGTGTTTTTTCTCTTTTACCATAAATGTATTAAAATGGATTCATTTCAATTACCAGAGTTGATTATTTTTGCTCATAGTACTTTCAAATAGTTCACTTTTACTGTAGCCCAGTGGCTGATGGCTTGTGCTCTTGGCAGCATAAGCAGCACTTATATCCATCAGTTTTCCATATAACTGTGAGTTTGTTACCACTTTCCATCTTTTTTAATTTGTTGTCAGATCACCTCAGCTTGGAAATGGTTAACATGCAGTAAAGCAGCACTTTGCTAAGTGCTGGTTGAAACTTCTACAAAATCATCTTCCTCACTGCAGGACATTAGTTTATGTTTTGGCATTTAGATCACACAGCTGGAGTCAAAACAAAGACTTAAATTAGTTTCTCTAAGCAAATATAAAGTTATCTAATTACCTTGCACCATTTGGATCAACTACAAAGTCATTTGAAAATTCACATTTTAAGATGATCCTCATTAAAAAAGTAGTAAACGTAGTAAAAAGTAATTCAATGAAATTATATAATATTAATAAATACATATTGAAAATATTTTTTGTTGTTGTTTATTGTGAAATTTGAATTTCTAATATCTGTTTACATAATCAATGCCTAAAAGTTAATCTTTAACAATATCAATGTTGAATGTTTTGTGTTTTTGTCTAGCAAACCGTTTTTGGCATTCATGACGGTTTTGTCTCAAAGTGACTGCTGGTTGTTATGGAGCTCAACCAGCCCTCATGAAGAGAGACATCTGCAAGACAAAACACATACAGGCCTGATGAAGGAAAAGTTTAGCACGAGATAAGTGAGAAGTGATGATAACAAGTGGTGTGAAAAGTAAAGGACTTGCACAACTGCACTCAGATAAGGCCGGACGCACAGTCAGATAACAAGATCTTTTTTTGGCCACCTCGGAAGCTTTTTAACATTTGCTATTCAACATGCAACAATTAGTGCAATTAAAACATATGCACCACTGAGGCTACACTTTTCCTTAAGCCAGTTCCTGAGTCAAACCATTCATCTTGCAACCCATCTTGCAGGTAGTCGTTTACCTTTTCAGATATAGACTTACTGTGTTGGCTCTGAAGCTTTTCATCTGGTCTGATTGGCTGGCTTTGTGCTGCAACTGCATGATGGCATTAACCTTGTGAACATCAGAGCTACTGCAGCATAAGTTATACTGAAATGCTTCTTTTAGCTTTTAAGCCCAGAGTGTCACATTTACGGGTGTATGGGAAAACAGAGACTAAGGACTTCACTTGTTAAAATCTTTCAAATTAATTAAGTAAAATAATTTGTTGAATTCCTGGTTGAATGGTTCCTTTCTAAAGCGTTCCTGGTGAACTATTAACTAAAATGTGTTTTATTGGGACATATGACTTAACAAAACATTGCTGTACATCTAAACCAGGCGTCTGCAACCCCCAAAGCCACATGCGACTCTTTTATGCCCCCCTTGCGGCTCCTCTGAGGTTTTTCAAAAATGTAAGAAAATTGGAAAAAGATCGATTTTTTTTGTTGTTGTTTATTTTAATATGGTGGGCAGCATGTCAAACAAAGATTCATTATGTCTCCAATGCGGAAAAAATGTGTATAACAAAAAAATTTAAATAATAAATTGAAAAAGTTCTGTCAAGGAACATTTGGATTGCAACTCCACTACTGCAGCTAGTTTTGTTGTAGTATCATTCACAGATCAAACTGGTAGCACTCTTATGCAGGTATGTGAACTTTCTTCAGTTTTTTTCCCCAAATCCTCCAAATAGAAATAACACCACAAATCTTATGTATTTGTTGTGTTTTTATAATTTAATAAATGCAGTAAAACCTAATACATACTGTATTGTATACTGTTATATACTGTAATGGAATTTAAACTTACAGTAAAGCACCAAATTTTGTAAGAGGAGTAACCAAGAGGCCTATTGTTACTGTGAAGGAGAAGCTTAGTTTTGCTCTCCACAAATCTGGCCTTTATATTTGAAAAGAGAAGAAAATCATTACAATTGGTTTTCCTGTTTACCACCCAACACACATGGGAAGCAGTCACCATTTGATGGTTGTTGCAATGGTCAGATGTTGCTATGTATGAAAAGAAACCAACATTGCACATAACTCTGTATGTTACATCCTATAGTGAAACACGGTGATGGCAGCATCATGCTTCTGTCCCCACATAGAAATGGAGGTTGAGTTTCTGGTCAAGCTGATGCAAAGTTGAATGGAGATAAATACCTGAACAAAGCTTGTTAGAAGCTGCAAAACACTTAAAAATGGGGTGGAGGTTTACCTTTAAGGCAAAATGGCATTAGAGCTCTTTATAGATTGATATTATATAAGGTTCCAATAAAGGTCAAGACCTAATTTTGCAGAGTTAAAAAAGAAAAGCAATGCATTAAATCTGATTGAGCTTGCAGTGTTTTGCAAAAAACACACACAATTTTAGTCTCGAAATATTCAAATTTGTTAGAATCTTTTGCCAAAGATAAATGTGGTTCCAATAAGGACTGACTCAAGGTAATAATTTAAACTTACAAGACTATTAAACTGACAAGATGATTATTTGTGAGGGGAAAAAACAATCAGTTTCATGTTCTTTTCAGCTAAACGTTTTGTGACTTTCTATTCAGCTGCTGGTCTGCAGTCTCTTTTAATTCAAAATCACTTTTATGGAAGAACAGTATGAAGTCAAGTTACTTCTTGCTCAAGAACACTTTGGCTGATGAACTTTGGAGGTGAGGAGTTCAAAATCACTAACCTTTTGTTTGCAGGGCAACACTGGCCTGAATATATCGAAACATGAGGTACTGATATCAATAGAAGTTTAATGAGCTTCATTGTCATGGTTACTGTTCATGCTGTGAACAAAATACAGTGATTTTCACAGCTTACTTTATCCAACATGTCTCTCATGCTCCAACCAGGTGCCTGTTTGTAATTTTCTGAACGAAGAAAAACACAGCCTGCTGTGAAGTGAATTTAGAAACAGAAAGTGTGTGTAGAAAAAGGCAAAGAACAAGCTCCATCCATTTGTTTTCAAGTGAGTGTTGTATTTTTATTCTAAAAAGATCTTAAACGGAGATGCTGCCACATACGGCCGATAACAATGTCTGACAGCTGGAGAAAAGGCTCCATTATTTAAGGGCAAAAGCTTTGCAAAAGAGGAGCTAAAACTGGTTCATAGTAGGAATGTTAGAAGTGGGCTCTGTTTAAAGTATACACTTCACTTGTATTTCTACTTTTTTGTGTGTGTTTTTTTGGGGGTATGGTTAGCATTAGTTTCTTGGTCTTAGGTCATTTTTATGTTCACATTAAGAAAGTTTTTTCGCTTGCTCTCTAGTTTATGCTCTAGTAAATGTCTGGCTTCATTTGTTAGATCTTTCTAGCAGGTTTGCTCTAGTTACGTTATTTGTTGTTTCTTTTTCTGTGAATTAATCAGTCCACTCATATGCTACCTTTCTTGTTTTGTTTCTCACTGCCGATAATTATCCTTACCAATTTACCAGTAATCTATCAGCCTTTGTTTTACTCATGTCCAACCACTTGAATACTCGTTGTTTTCTTTCCTCCTTCACAGCTGAATACATGGTTCTATGCCTTGTTTCTCTGAAAAGCCCATACTATCATAGTCTTGGTGCATATGGATGGCTTAATTGTTCATTCCATTTACCTGTCTAATTTGCCTGGTTGTTCATTACCATTCATCTGATCCATCTGGTTCCTGCTGCTATTAAGGCTGCCTGTTTCCCTGCTGTCGGTGCCAGAATATTCGAGTTTCTGAGAGTAAGGCTACGTTCACACAGCAGGCCTTGATGCTCAATTCCGATTTTTTTGTGTAATCCGATTGTTTTGCGTTGCTGTTCACATTTCAAAATATATGCGGCTTGTATGTGATCTCCTGTGTAAACGGCATTCATACAGCTTAAGTGTCCCACATGCACAGTAGAGGACGCAATGATGTCACACGTGCTTCGTGTTTACAGAAGTGCTAGTGCTAGTGGAAGGATGTAGCGATGTTTCCAAAACTTAAAAACACAATCTTTTGAAGATGGTTAAAAAATAAAATACTGCTCTCCGCATCATTGCTCGCCATGGTGTTTGTATTTCTTGCCGCTTCTGTGTAGCAAGAAGCAGAATAGTGACCTGTCGGTTACTAATGGCGTTCATGTTGGATGAATGCAACCTGGCTGTTCAGACACAGGTGGCATTTGAAAAGATCAGATTTGTATCCGATTCAGGACCACATAGCCAAGTGGCCTGGGTCGCATTGGAAAAAATCATATCTGTGTATTTATGACAGCCATGAAAAGATCAGATCCAGGTCGCATGTGGGCAAAAAAAATTGGATTTGGGTCACTTCAGGCTGCAGTGTAAACATAGCCTAAGTCTAGCTATTCTGTATTCTGTAGCCTGGTCTGTTCTGGACTGCTTCCTGGATTCTGCCGGCTTACCGAACTTGGACCTTTCTTCTGACCTCAGCTTGGATTCTCCTCTGGTACCTCCTCGGCTCTCTAATCTTCTGGTCTGGTAACCTGGTTCTGCTGTGACTTCGGGTTTGGATTTTCCCCCATGGATACTTCTGCTCGTCTGCGTCGGATGGCGCCTGCTCATCTGCCTACTTAGCTCATCTTTCAGAACTCTGCGGACAGCTACCGCCGCAACCTGTGGAGAAACCTCTTGTTTGGGTTCTACTCCTTTTCTCCGGGACCGGACTGAACTCAGAACCAGGTTAATGACTTATGCTCATAGTCGTGGCCCGTCTAGGATTCAAAGTCACTAACCTGAGTTTTTATCTCGACAGAGTATCCAGTAAATCCACCCCAGCTGACGAGCAGCTGCACATTCATGTTTTAATAAACTTGTGTTTGGAAATCACCCTGATCTGTATGCTTGAATATTGGGTTCTAAGTTCTAAACTACTGACACATACCACACTGTCCTGAGACCACATCGTTTAATATCTTTTTTGCTGTAATAAATACTTTTAACTCACTGTGTTAAACGCACTCTGCCTCCGTCTGCCTGTCTAAATATATGGGTCCATCCAATTTCAACAGTTTCAGACAGTCGACACTATGGACAGCGGCTACTTGATATAGATAGTTGCATAAGATTATTAAGGTATGGTGATTATTCTTTTTACATGTTGACTGTCCCTAATAAATAGCCTTTTGACAAATGACAGTTTGTGTTTGTGCTGTAGATATTAGGTTTAATTGGTTACTATTATGATAAAAGAAGCATCACTGTGTTAATCAGTTTTTTAGTAGGTATTGTAAATTAATCATGTGGTTATAAAGCAACAACTCTGACCTGATGCAATTTGATTAAAAAATAGAAAATGGTAAATATCTAAACTTTTTATGATTGTACTGGAAGTACTTTTTATGTACTGGAAGTACAGGGCAAACATGTTGTGTGCACTTATTACCGCTCTCTGCTGGATTGAACATGTAGTGCAATTTCTCTAAAGCTCAATGTTCTGTAGCTTTTATCTCAGTAATACACATCCTGGGGGTCTTAAGCCAGGGGCTTTAAATTGAAATGTAAGAGAAAACAAACAACAAAAACGTATTTCAACATTAAATTATGCATTTTTGTTGCTAAAAAAAATTAATTTAACATATAGAAAAATCATAATTTATAAATGAACAAGGAAATATTTTTGTTGGGCCAAACAGGCTCACAGATGAGGAAGGACCCGTTTAAACTCCTTTGTGACAGAATTTGAAGAAAATTCTAATAGTGGTGAGTTTTATTCTTTAATTATGTGTGCTTTTGAAAATGTCCAAACTTTTTATCAGAGCTGTTTTATTTATCTGCTGTTCTTGTACTTGTGTATATGTTTGCACTATTGCAGTAGAAACCAAAAAGCATAAACTAAACTACCCTTTTATTTGATTACTTTAAATCGCACCAGAAGATGCATAGAAATTGGTAACTGTTAAAAGCTGTAATGTTTTTATAGAAGGTGTTTGATTGATCTAGACATCGGACTGTTAATTGCAACAAAAGATGTTACTGGCAAAAAAAGGCCTTTGGATACTGCTGCTTCACAACAACATTCAATTGCAGTATTTGAAAACAGTAAGGTTAAATAAATGTATGGTGCTCTACTGCATCCCATTGCCTGACAGCTGACACTATGGTTCTGACAAAGGGGAGGTTCATCACTGAAGAGAAACAGCAAGGGCTTATGGCATTGAGAAAAGAAATTACACACAGGAAGTAGAACTGAAGTATTGGTCGTATGTGGAAAAACAAAGCGACATATAATCTGTTCCCACCTTCCAGCTGGCTGAGCCAAGATTCTGCACATCATTTCATATGGCCCTGCTACCACTTCACACTCCATCTCTCAGTTTTGTTTCTCTTTTCACACTCCCAGAAACACATACACACTCGTGGATTCCTCTGCATTCCCATCTATGGCTGACCAAACCACTCCTCCGTACTTCTCAGAACCACCGACAGTAATTTGTCATGTTCATGATAAATTATACCCTCTCCACTTCATAGCCTGCGGGCGAGAGAGGAAGACAGAGAGCTGGTGTGGAAAGAGGAGGAGAGCCGGTTGTTTACAGCCGGTGTCATCTGTATTTGGTCCTTAGAGGTACTAAATGAAACATGACAAAATCTGGTAAAATGTGGCATTGTTCATGTGTGTCTGGTTACTTATTGCATGGTTTTACAGCTGTGGGTGGTAAACTGGGAGTAGCTGACCATGGAGTTTGTCCTTGCAGTGAGGACGGAATCAGGAATATAGTAAAAATGAAGCTAAGGCGGAAATTCAACTGAAGAAACTCTGATTACTTCCATTCAATCTGAGGCTGATCCGCCTCCGACGCAGCCAACCCGCTTCAAGCCACTTTCCTTGATGCCCAATCATCTTCCAGCACCCTACTTAAAGCCACTCCAAATCATCTCTAGGCCTGCTCTTCAACAAGCGCAAGATCCATCGCTCCTATGTCGGACTTTGATTCAGACAAATCAACTTACCTCCAATCCTCCGGCTCGAAGGAGTTCCCGTCTAGCCGCTCTCTCATCTCCGTCCTCCGCACTCCGCTCCAGGGTTCGTAAGCGGTCATGCAAACGCAGCAGAGAACGTCCCAGCTCCAGCCGCCATAGCGCCCGGTCCCTCTCTCCGTTCCGACGCAAACCCAGGTCCTTCTTCAGATGTTCCCACCATGTCAGTTTCTCAATCCATAGCGGCTCCACCCTTCCACAATCCTCCCGCAGTTGACCAGTTTTCGGCTTCTCTATGCTCCACCCTGGACTCTCTAAATCGCTCCGTTCAGACTCTGTCTGCACGTGTCCAAGCCTTGGGAAATCCCCACACTGCCACGTCATCACTGCCTTCAGCTTCGCAGCGGGATCCCCTCCCTCCTCCTCCTACATTCACACTCGCCTACGCCCGCCCTGAGCCAGCTCTAGGTAAGACGTATCTAACCATGTTTCTATTATAATTTTCTTTTTTCTTTTTTTTTCATTCTGCTCATTATGCTTCCCCCGCCCTTTCCATCCAGGCAGTTTATATATTTCTATGTATTCTAAGGTTTCTCCTTGCCTGTTGCAATATTATATAAGGGAAATATATTAATTTAGTTTCACTCACCCTCCCCTCCTGTGAAGTTGAACATCAAGTCGCCTCAGCAGGTGACATTACAGCTGTTTCAAATCATCCGAGCGCGTTTTGCCCACCTATACCCTTTAAGTCTAGCATTCAATCTATTCCTCATCTGTTCTCTTCTACACTTGCCCAGCCACAGACTCTGGTAGAAACTTCCAGATATTCAATTCAGACCCATCTGTAATAAGTTTAATGAAAGTACATGCACCTTTCCTAATTGCAGTTTCTCCACATTTGCAGCTTTGCTAGGATGCGCATCCCAAGTCCGTCTGTCCCCGTCGTGTTCTGTTCATGAGAAATCGTACCTTCAAACATTAATAGCCCGTCATCTTCTACGCCCATCATTATTTCTGAATTGGCAATTTATCTTACCCATCATCCGACCGCACTTTCGTCAACTTCATTCTTACCGGTCTGTCTCAAGGTTTTCATTTCGGAGTCTGCACCCCCCCACCCACGTCTCCCCTAATCTCCAATCTGCTTCAAAGAACCAGACGTCGTAGATCAGCTGCTTCACAAGTTGTGTCCAAGAGTTTCACGATTGGTCCTTTCAAACATTCTCTGTCTGCTCCCTTTCGTGTGAGCCCCCTAGTGGTAGCTAACCGCTATATTCCGGGAAAATGAGGCTCATATTGGACTTATCTGCCCCTCATTCTGGCCGTCACTCCTCCATAAATAGCCTCTTCCCTCTTTCCTCCTTTTTTCTTCACTACGCTTCTGTAACCACGCTATTTTCTCTCATTAAGACCACCGGCCAAGGGGCCTGGCTGGCCAAAGCAGACAAAATTATTTTCATTCACCCTTCTCAATGGCTCCTGTTCGGAGCTAAATGGAAGTCTCTGTTCTACTTTGCTGTCCGTCTCACCTTTTGCTGCAGGAGCAGTCATTGTCTGTTTGACAATCTCAGAAGCTCTGTGTTGGATTCTCCTTAATGTTACTCATTTGCCATGCTTTCTTCATCTCAGGATGGTTTCCTACGCATAGATCCTCCCTCCATTAGCCCAGTTCGTCACTCTTAAACTAAAGTTCTTAACCACTTGGTGTTCCCCTGTCCGAAGAAAAACCATCGGCCCTGTTACAAATTGTGTTTCTAGGCATAGCTCTCGTTTCAGTGGCCATGATGGCATCCCTGCCCGCAGACAAGCTGTCTCAGATTCGTGAGATTTCTCAGTCTTATAGCTCTGCATCAATTATTTCCCAACGTCAGTTGCTTCTTTGCTTGGTCACCTTATTTTGCTGTGCGCATCATGGTCGTTCCTTCATTTCCCGACTGCTTGACCTAGCTAACTCTGTTCCCTCTCTCTTAGATTAGGTTTCTCTGGACGAAGGTTGCCGTTCCGATCCTTCCTTCTGGGCGAGACTTCTTGTAAATGGAAGGGCAAATTATTTTCGATGGCATCATTCAAACGCCGACACGCTCCAATTTTTCACGGATGCTGCCCCATCCGTAGGTTTTGGGGGGTTTCTTTCAGGACAGGTGTTTGCTGGTTCATGGCCTCCCTCTTTTACTAGTTCTCAGTCATTTGCGCTATGCGAGGTTTACCTTTAGCCGTAGCTTGCCGTCTGTGGGGCCCGCTTTGGAGGAGAATGCGCATATCCGCTTCTGCGACAACATGGCAGTCGTTGACGCCATCTCTAAGGTCGCTCCTCCTCTCAATCTCTCATGCCATTCATTAGAGGCATAACGTGGCAAGCAGTCTCTTACAACTCCATCATCTCTGCTCGACACGTTCCTGGTCTTTCTAACCATGCTGCTGATGCTCTTTCTCGTTTTAAATTTCAGACCTTCCACATCTTCGTCCTTCTGCCGATCTCCTTCCGACCCCCGTTCCTCCGCTAGAAGAACTCATCCTTAACTAACCCACTCTCTTCGTTCGTACTTCATTCCTCCAGTTTCTACATAAATCAGGTTTAGCTTCACTTCAACTAATAGTCGTTTCGATCCTTCCCGGCATTTGTCTCTTTCGGATCTTCGTTTCCACATCGATCTTACAAATATCTTGAATCATTCTAAAGGAAAGGCCCTTGTTTTATTTCTATCTTACGTACAGATGGCCCCTTTGCCCGTTTATCACCATGTTTAATCTGTTCAAAGCACCAAAAGTTTTTCCCTCATTTCAAGCCACTTGATCACGCGCAAGGGTTCTCCCGCGTCACCATTCTGGTTCCAGACCATCTCAGAATCCTATTAGAATCCTGTGGCTTTTCATCCAGTCATTATTCCAGCCACTCATTTAGGATAGGGGCAGCCACAAACAGCTGCTCGTGGTGTCTCTGTGGCTTCTCTCCAGCAGTTGGGCCGATAGACTTTTTCAGCCTATAAATCCTATATCCGCCCTAAACACTCTTCAATCTTAGCAGCTCACGCTCTCTCTGTCTGTAAGGTAAGCTAACTTCGAATACTGGTGGTGGTTTATAATATATTCTCATCTTTGCTAAATCATTGCTCCCTGCCACGCACCCTGCTATGTTCCCTGTGTGTTCCCTGCCTCATTCCCTGCCTTGCATTCTGCCATGCTCCCTGGGTGTTTCCTGCTATGCTTCCCGCTATGCTCCCCGTGAGTCATGTTCCCTGCCATGCGCCCTGCCACGCTCCCCGTGTGATCCCTGCCACTTTACCTGCCTGCCATGCTCCCTGTGTGCTCCCTGTGTGCTCCCTGCCATGCTCCCTGTGGTCCCTGGCCTTGTTCCCTGCCATGCTCCCTGCGTGCTCCCTGCCATGCTCCCTGTGTGCTCCCTGCCATGCTCCCTGTGTGCTCCCTGCCATGCTCCCTGTGTGCTCCCTGGCCTTGTTCCCTGCCATGCTCCCTGCTATGCTCCCTGTGTGTTCCCTGCCATGCTCCCTATGGTTCCCTGCCTTGTTCCCTGCCATGCTCCCTGTGGTCCCTGGCCTTGTTCCCTGCCATGCTCCCTGTGGTCCCTGGCCTTGTTCCCTGCCATGCTCCCTGGCCTTGTTCCCTGCCATGCTCCCTGGCCTTGTTCCCTGCCATGCTTCCTGTGTGTTCCCTGCCATGCTCCCTGTCATGCTCCCTGTGTGTTCCCTGCCATGCTCCCTGTGGTCCCTGGCCTTGCTCCCTGCCTGCTCCCTGTGTGTTTCCAACCTGCTTCCTCGCCACATCCCCTGTCGTTTCCTGCCTTGCTTTCTGCTATGCTCCCTGCATGTTCCTATGCTTCCTGCAATGCTCCCTGCAATGTTTCTATGCTTCCTGCAATCCACCCTGCTAAGCATTCTGCAAAACTCCTTTATTTTCTCTCTGCCATGCTCACTGCTATGATCCCTGTCATGATTATTCATTTATCATGTGTATCAGCCTGTGCATAATGAAGTCCTTCTGTACTCATCCTTCTCCCTCCGCTTTCTGCATATGCTGGCACTCAGGCCTGTACCTCGGCAATTTTTTGGGGGAATATCCTTATTCTCATACATCAGTTTATCTGCATTAAAGTATAAACCAGCGTTTATGTTTCCTGCCGAGGCCTGAGCGCCAAAGTTCAAACTATTGTATCAATAAACTCTTCTAATTGCATCTTTCTCTCTCTGTGAGTTTTTCAGATTGAAATGAAGCTAAGGCGGAAATTCAACTGAAGAAACTCTGATTACTTCCATTCAATCTGAGGCTGATCCGCCTCCGACGCAGCCAACCCGCTTCAAGCCACTTTCCTTGATGCCCAATCATCTTCCAGCACCCTACTTAAAGCCACTCCAAATCATCTCTAGGCCTGCTCTTCAACAAGCGCAAGATCCATCGCTCCTATGTCGGACTTTGATTCAGACAACCCACCTCCATCCCCTTCTCCACCATTGTAGTAAGCTCATCCGACTCCTCCTCGATGCTCCTTCAACCTCACCTCCAGTGTGTACTCCCTCCAGACTTTCATGGAGTTCCCTGTCACTTTAAACGGTCTGGCAGAAGACCGCCACGTTGAGCCTGGTTCTGCCAGAGATTTCTTCCCAAAGGGGAGTTTTTTCTCTCCACAGTCGCTTCATGCTTGCTCTTCATGGACAGTTTATGCAAACTTTGTTCATTCAGTGACATCTAACTCAAGCATCACCCTGTATACCAGCCTCTATGGATTAACCAAACTTCACCTATCTAAACTTCACCACCAGTTTCAGGCCCGGGGGGGAATATCCTTATTCTCATACATCAGTTTATCTGCATTAAAGTATAAACCAGCGTTTATGTTTCCTGCCGAGGCCTGAGCGCCAAAGTTCAAACTATTGTATCAATAAACTCTTCTAATTGCATCTTTCTCTCTCTGTGAGTTTTTCAGATTGAAATGCCAACAGCTGCAGATCAGTTAAAAGTGTCACCTCACTAAATGACATAATAATATGTCTCTGATCAAAATAGATTCACTTGCACTGGATAGTTGTCTCCTGCTGATTTTCTGACTTTGTTAAGTTTATTGCTTCACATGACTACCCCCAGAATTTCTTCTATTATAGTTTTATATCAGCTGAGAAAAGAGTCTCTGAAAAATTAATTCTGCCATATAGGAGGTTTGGATGTATCAGTGCACAGCAAGGAAAAAATGAGTTTAAGACAAATATTTGTTGCAGCCGTTGAATTATGTTTTGATGTCTCTGATGTTGGTAGGTGGAGGCGTCTGCACTGGTGAAGGCTCAAGCTAACATAGTAGATAGTTCAGTAACTTTAATCCTTTTTATGGTATCTCAACAATGAATTCAAATGGATTGTTTCAGAGTTTTGGGGCTTTAAAGTAGGATGAGTTCAAATAAGCTTGCCATATTTTGACACTGTAGTTTTCACCCATTCCTCCTGGCAAAACGGCTTCAGCTCCTTGTTGGATTTTACTTGTGAAGTGTGATTCCTAGTATCGACATTAACTAGGCTGATGGGGGTGGAGGGTTGTTGCTTTAGCAGTATGCTTTGGGTCATTGTCCTGCTGGAGCAGAAACTCGGCTCTTTTTGCAGGCAGGCAGATGTTTACTTAAGCATATTCCTTTGTTCAACAAAAACTCTTTCCAGTTCTATTTTTTGGTCGCTGCAGCTGAAAAATTAGAAGACAGTATGGTGTTCTTTGGAGGCCAAAAGGTTAAGTTATAATCTCATCTGATTAGATCGCCTTCCTTCTGACATTTGGGGAGTTTCCCACACTAGGTGATGGTGTTTTTTTCTCTCTCCATTCCTCCATTAAGCCTAGATCTATGTAGTGTACTGCTTACTATGGTGGACAGATACTATTGTCTCTGCTCTGGAACTCTGCAAATTCTTCAGATCTCCATTTGGTCTCTGTGCTGCATCTCTGATTAATGCTCTCCTCAGCTAGTCAATCAGTTTTGGCAAGGACCCTCTGTTGGCAAGTTTATTGTGATACCACGTGGGTTCCTTTTTTTTAACACTGAAATCTTTATCCATTTTAGTTCAGTAAAGAGAGTACACACAAGACCAATGCCTCAGCAAAACAAACATGCAAGAACAAAATGAACAGCAGGAGGTTGCAGGTATTAAATCAGTATAAATAGATCTACTCTTCCCATCAGGCATTCTTTGTATGTAATTCATTTGAACAAATGCTGTTTCCTTGGGTCTTAGAGTGAAAGTATTTCTTTCCATTCTAAATATTTCTAGTAAAATGTCATCCCTTTGATTATAGGTAGGTAGTTCGAGCTTCAGCCATTTCTTGGTTATTGCTTTTTTTTTTTTTTTTGCTTCTGTCAAAAATAATTCAACAAATACTGATTATCCATTCTGACCACCTAGATATATTGCCCAGATATAAGGTTGTACATCTTAAGATTTATTTAAGGCTGTGTACAGCTTGCAGTATGCAAAGCTGTTTGATTTCTGGACAACTAATGGTTTAAAACATTCCAAACTACACTGCCTCCAACATATTTGTGGCATAGCTAATTCAGTATGTTTAATGGATGGGCACCTAAAAAAAGCAAACAAGACTTTTCCAATTGAATTCCTGCCACCTTAGTGAATGTGTCACAATCTTCGTACTGATGTCTGGTCTGATTACTTATTTCACACACCTCCTTTTCTCCGACCAATTCTCATTACCTACTCATCTGATCCACCTGCATTAGTCTCTATTTAACCAGCCTTCAGACCAGTCATCAGTGCCAGATTATTTTTGAGCTGTTTGAGACTTATTCTATCGTACCTGTATTCTGATTGCTGATCCTGACCCGTTCTGCCTCCGGACCTCTGAGCCTGCCTGTTTCTGTTTGATCTGTTTGTCTGACCTGTCTTCTCCTTTCTGGATTTCCCCCTGGCACCTCACCAGATCTCTGAGCTCCTGGCTCTGACAACTGAGCACATGGCTGACATCAGCTTCAGCTTTGCCCTCTGTATTATCCTGCCTACCTTTGACTGCTTGGTTCTAATTTCTTGCCAGGCCTTCGACCACCATTACATCAGCGTCTGGGACTACTCAGTGCGGTGACTGCCACGCCGTGCTGGCAGCCAGCCAGCTGGAACCATCCTCATCCTCTGGACTGACTGAACCATAAGACAAGATAAGTGACTTACATATTCATTATCATCCACTTCCAGAAAGACGTGGTCACTAACATATCATCTACTCCTGCAAAGGTTCCTGTCTGAAGCCACTCACTCCGGTTCAGCTTTCAATAAACATATTTAGCAATCTAACTCTTTGTCCACTTTGAATACTGTATCCTTCTGTTCTGAGCTTGACAGAACAGATAAAAGGTTTATGCCACCTTACATATCTGAAACTGTTCTTCATCAAAGCGTGTGACGAGCATTGATTCCATTATCTTTAACGTACACAGTGAAAAGTTTTGTATAAGCATTAGACTAACATAATTTAGAAAGGAAGATTTTTTTAGTTTTGGAATCACATGGTGGTCAGAGGACACAGTGACACCTGGGTATGGCAACCTTGTGTCATGATCTGCCCTGATAGCTCACCTTAATTATTCATGCCTTTCACCTGCTTAACTCTGTCCGGCTACTAATTGTCACTCATCTCATCCACCTGCGTTTCTCCCTTATATTGGGCTCAGTTCAAGCTATCGAGGCCAAATTATTGTTTGTTTGCTTTCTCTTTGTTCTCTGTTTGATGTCTTTAGGTTCTGTTTTGTTAGTTTGGTTTATTTCAAGGTTCATGTCCCAGTTCCAGTTAGGAGATTATTCTTGAGCCCATGTCTTCAGGCTAGTTTATTCCCTAACCAGTGGTGAGAGTGTTTCAGCATTTCCCGAGTTATTCTGATTTCCTGATTCCGTTCCCTCTCACCAACTGGCCCTGTCTGTCCCCCGTCTGATCTGTTCGCTTTAATCTCGGTTGAACTCCTGCTGGATTCTGCCTGTCTGTGTCTGTGCGTTTCTGCCTGAGCTGGTTGCTTGACACACAGGACTCTGAACCTGTCCTCCCAGGTGCGTTTCTTTCTGAGCTGGATGCTCGATGCACAGGACTCTGAACCTGTCCTCCCAGGTGCGTTTCTTTCTGAGCTGGATGCTCGATGCACAGGACTCTGAACCTGTCCTCCCAGGTGTTCCTGTCTGAGCTGGATGCTCGACTCACGGGACTCTGAACCTGTCCTCCCAGGTGTTCCTGTCTGAGCTGGTTGCTCGACTCACGGGACTCTAAACATTTCTTCCCAGGTGTGTTTCTGTCTGAGCTGGTTGCTCGACGTATGGGACTCTGAATCTGCCTTCACGCTCTAATGGATTCCTGGAACCCGTACCTGTATTTCTCTTTAACCAGAGTGTCAGTGATTTGGCGGTGCCCCGCCCTCCCTCCTGCAGTCATTACAGGTCAACAGATCCTCAGCAGCCTGCTTCAGTTCTGTTTCTGTTTGTTTTAATAAACATTTTGAACTTTCCTAATGACTGTCTCGCCTTGAATACTGGGTCCATCTGTCCAATTTTATGACACCTAATTTCTGTCAGTAAGCTTCAGGGCAGCTGTGGCTACAATGCAGCTTGCCACCATCAGTCTGTGAGTGGATGGGTGAATGACTGAAGTGTAAAGCCCTTTGGTCAAGTCTCCTGACTTGAAAAAGCACTATATTAATACAAGCCATTTACAATTAAGTAATTCACATGTTGCCAACAATACTTCCAAAACTGCATTAGGTCGGCTACCCTGTCACATTTTATTTCTTTATTGTAATATTCTTTGAGCTGCAGCTATTAAAATAAATCCTAATTACAAAGTATGGATATATCCATCAATTATTAAAAAACTACTCATATCAGTGTATAATTAGTCACTAGACATTTTCTCAAACTTACTGGATTTGAAGGCACTTGTGCTTTTATTTTTTTTAAATTCCCTTATATTGTTTTTCTTCAAAATCTTAGGCTAGATCCATCACATGAAAATAAGAAAACAGCAACAAAGAAAAAAAAACTTTACTCAAGAAAAGTTAAAAGTAGCCTTTAAAGAAATTACTCGAGTAAGAGTAAGAAAGTATTTTTTGAAATGATCCTCAAGTGTTGAATAAATGATATGCTTATAAAGAAATATGCATAAAACTGGTGTTTTAGAAATTAAGATTGAAATAAACATTAAATGATTTAGGTGGAATGAACACTCTTCAAATTATGTTCTGGAGTAAAAAAAAAAAAAAAAAAATAGATTATGTAGGAATAGGTTAAACTATTGTATGCTTACTGTATCTTAACTCAACTGACTCCAAATGACAGCCTCATATTAGATGACAGATCCATCGGATGTAAAATAACATTTAACCAATAACCACATAAAAGGCTTTAATTGGAAGGCAACTAGACTTTGGCTCAGTTGTTCTGAAGATGTTTTGACATCTTTCCATGGATAGGTGTCAAAACAGCTTAAAAGAAAAAAAAAACTGAGCAAAAGTCTTGTAGCCTTCCAATTAAAGCCTGTTTTGTGGTTTCTGCAACCCAGATAACTGAGAATCTATACAGACATTTAACCAATAATTCTTCATTATAGCCTGCCTCTCAGTGGGTCATATTTGTTTAAAATGAGCTTGTTTTCAATAAGTGAAATTACTCATAATGAATTGAATAGCCAGAAATTATACTTAAAGGTACAGTATTGTTGAGGATTTTCTAAAAAAACAAAAAAAAACCCTGCCCTCTCCACTGTAAAAAAAAAAAAAAAAAAATGCACATGCAGAACCCTGTACCTGTTCCCGAGAGGGAACGCCTATTAAACACATGCAAGAGCCTGCACAAGCCCATTTCTCCTGGTGCACGCTGGACTGGCATGGCTATCACTGCCCCTACATAGTTAGGGACAAATTTCCCACTGGGATCAGCTTCGTAGTCATAGTCTTCTTTGATTTTACTTTGGAGAATCTTCTGGCAATTAATCTATTAAGATTTGGAACAAAACCTCATAAAACATTGCAAATGAATATCTGAATCCTTTCAAGTCAAGTATTTGTTTATTCAAATTCAATCAATTAAATTGAAACAGCTAAAATAATTTCCAAAATCTGAAAAAACTGCTAACAAATTCAAATACATTAGAAGTAGCCTGAAAATGATATAAGCTTGTATAAAATATAATTATTTTATAGACTGTTTATCAGAAAATAGGTATTGCTTCTATTGGCTAATTTAAAGTAAGAACAGCGCAGGCTGGGCAATATTATTGCCATTACTGTTAATATATAATAGATATTTACACATTCAGTGATAAAATGTCACAGGGGATGGTATGGGGTGATGGTCATTTAAGAAGGGGGAAGATTTAAAGATTTTTGTAAGAAGGGGGATGCCATACCCCCTCAACTTGAGTACTGTTGTAGACTTTATAGCAAACTCAGTCAACTGACCATTTGGACAGATGATCACGGCTTTTTGCTCCCCATTGATTACTTAACTCCTCCTCCACTGCACGGTGCCTGCGCCATATTTGTTATTTGTTATAATTTGTTATTACCACTGTCGGGTAGCGACAGCCTAAGGCGACAGCAGGCCACTGTGACAGCAAATCCCATAATGCTTTGCGCAAAGCATTCCAGGATATATCTGCCTCTTCTGAGGGCTTTCTTTTCTTCTCATACACTTCGTAGACATTTTTTCTCTTACGACCCTTGGCCATTTTTAAAGAACTGTGGTGAGAAAGGTGAGCTGCAATAATTATCTGAAACCGTATCTTATCACAGATATATGCCTGAAAGTGTGCATCCACAGAAAAACATAGCTAATGGGGAGAGCACATAGGATGGCCTTACGTAAACATATCACCAGAATGATTGACAATTAAGAGGACCACTTATTTAGATGATCCAACCAGAAATAAAAGATCATCCCCTTTGTGTATATCAATAAGTCAACTAAATAGCTAGATTCAGTAAATGATTAGACTCTGTTAAGATGCTGTATTCCCAATCTTAGCTTAAAATACAGGTATAGCCTAGCTACAAGATTTATTGGTCAGCATTGGCTTTGAAGGTGCAGGGTAGGGCAAATCTCGGAATGGCATTACACAGCATGTATATTTATGGAGACTTGATACCCTTGGGACTGGGCTGAACCACGGATAAAGACACAGCCAGGAGAGAACTCATCTGTTCCTTGGCTCTTAGCTGTTCCAACACTCATAATGCCCCGGTCCCCTGGGTGGTTTTGTTTCTATAATAGCCTGGAACTATGCTGCATTGAAAAACAACCTTGCTAATTCTCACACACTTCACGAGGGAGAGACCAGCAGAAGCAGATGGGGGAAGAGCGCCAGAGTGGGTTCTTCATATTCCCAAGATTCCCAAGTTGGCCTGTTCATTTCGCTGCCCCCAGTTCCCCTGGTTTTGGGTGGAAAATGTGAATAACTCCTTGACACAAGGTCACGAATAACATACTAATAAAAAGATAATACATGCAGGTGGGGTCGCCCACTAACACGAACTTTCTCACACTTAAGTTGACTCATCAACAGAATTACCTCCGCCGCAGTATTTCATCTTCATTATCACCTGAGGGCTTTGTGAAGGCAGGGTCGCTGACACAATTATCCTATTATATTAGATGAAATAAAGGGGACTGAAAGAGGCCGCAGGAGGGAGAGAGAGGGATAGACAGAGAGAGAAAGACGACAGGCGTAAATGAAAGGAAGTTTATTAAAAAAATGGGTTGAGGTATGATAGGAATTTCCTGGTGGTTTACTTATACATAGCAGATGTACATATTGGTCCAAATATCCACCACTTGAGCAACTTTGTGCAGAAATATGTTTTCTGTAGAAAGGTGTGTCTGAGAAGAAAGATATATGAGAGACAGCCAGAAAGGTAGATTTCAGGGAAGTAGTAATATTTCAGCTGGGCTTAAGGGATAGCTGAGACCTGCAGGCTGCATTACAGCCAGCTGTGACAATCAAAGGTACAAGTCTCTGCATCCGCAGGTGCACATATGGTCGCAACTGATGCCTTTTTTTTCTTTATTTATCAGCATAAATTTACATTTGATACATGTACATCTTTTTCTTTTTCAAATTTCTAGTAGGAAAATGTCCTGTCTCATAAAACTGCTAATTTTCAAATAACATTGCTTTGCAAGAAAAAGGAAAACTTCTAAAGCCAAACTAATTCTACTATCCATACATAATTTTACTTTAACATACATGGTTTAAGATTATCATAAAAAAAATATCACAGCCATATATAACAGGTACAATGTCATTTTGCCTTTCTGAGGTCATATTCTACATAACTTATCTAGGTACCTTTTTTAAGGTTGTTACTTTGATTTATAAACTTGAAAATTACATCATTATGTAATGGATGAAACATTTTTTTTTCTTTCAGCTCCTGATAGAGGGAAATAGTCAAACTAAATAAACAGAGTGCTATTTTCTTGGTATATCATCTAACATACAGTGTATGTCTCTACTGCCTGCCCTTGTTCACTAATCCCACCACAATAAACAGCACAATAATCACCTGTAAGTCAGATTGTATCTAGAAGGCTAACAAGATCTTAGCTGCATTCTACACCACAACTTTTCATGGGTACTCCTGCCAGCATGTCGACTCAAGTTATATGTATTTATTGAACAGAAAAAAAAAGTTAGAGCAAAAAAAAATCTTTAAGACAGCAGCATTCAATAAGTCAACAATAGCTGTGCACAGAACATAGAATAAGCTAAAGATCAGCGAGAACTAAAAAAAGAGAACAGGGAACAGATGTGCAACAATGCATTTGGAAGATTTTAATGTATTAATGTATTTCATTTTTTATGTTGAATATAGCATAAAAGAATTTAAGTTAAATCTGATATTTAAAGCTACAGTGTGTAATTTTCAGCGACATCTAACGTCCAGACTGCAGACCGCAGCAACATGAACATCTCCCCCCCACCGCTTCTCCCCCCCAACAGTACGGCGAGCGTTACGGGACAAAATGTCTTCCACGACGTCCGCATCACCTACCTTCTCAAGTGATGAGGTTTGTTTACATAGATAATTTTACAGATAGTATTTCAGTATTTTATTTCAGGAAAGCAATGAATATGAAATCCCTTTCGTTGTTGAAGTTTGTTAAGAAATGCAGCCGCAATTACTAAGGTAGGACATCAATTTCAGACAGCACTGTGCATTTGTTTTCAAGATAATTAGAAAAACATGAGCATCTCTTCTTTGAACATTTTGGAATTTTTATTTTATTTTAATGACACTGAAACACATTTCAAAGCAATAATGTTCCGGCGTAGAAAATGAGAGCAAAGGAAAAAGGCAAACCTAGGTTTATTACCCGCCTTGCTGTGTTCTGTAATGGAAAGCAATTCAAATGCCCTGCTCCCCTGAATACTCTGCTGCATGGCTGGAGTCCAAAACAAAAACCTCCTTCACTTTACCCTTGACGCAGCAACCCTAATGGCTGTTCTTGATGACAAGAGCAGGGAAGAGAAAACAGCCTTACAGTTAATTCCCTGAACTCACTGTCCGATGATGAGTCCTGACACGGCTGCTCGCACAAGGGCACTGGGTAAAGGGGACATGGAGGGTGTGTGCACCCCTGCTGTTTGACACCTTGCTGCACTGCACTGTAATCAGCCCAGTGAACAATCAAAGCCCACAGGATCCATACAGCAAACACGTAAATTTACAGTCCGACATCCTCTATCTGGCTGAGAGATAACAACTCTGCTCGTGCCCGAGTTTAAGAGAGAGCCGATCAGCAATGCAGGGTATCTGACAGGAGCTGCCTGTGCAGGAGCTTCATCCATTGATTGATGATAATGAGTTCCTGCTAAAGATTTCATGATGGACCTAAAAAAAGAGGAAGTGAGAGATGGGTGCAAGGGAAGAGCAGCAGATAGCAATACAGAGCAGAGGTGACTGTGCAAATGTTGGGGGCCGGGGAAGGTGGGTGTGTTAATGGTTAAGTAGATGCAAGATGCATGAACAGGGATTGTGGAATACAGGAAAGGAAAGGGGGAGAGGAAATAAAAGGAAGAGAGAATAGAAAAAAAAAATTCCATCTCATATAAATAACTATAAACCTTTACCTGTAGAGAGAGAGAGACAGACAGACAGACAGACAGACAGACAGACAGACAGACAGACAGACAGACAGACAGACAGATAGATAGATAGATCACACTTCGTTTAGCCTCTATCCAGATTCAGGCATGGAAAATACTTGGATCAGATCCCACATTTTGCCAGACTGCGTGGGAACCTGAACATTACTCATCCTCTCTGATTGACACATGGAATAGGGTGAGATGCTGAAGGAATGTGTGAACACTCTAGGTGATATATATCTATTTTAACCTTAATTCAAACCCTTTACCCATACATGCTATCGATTTACTCCTGTGGTCTGTTCTGTCTCATAACACAATAAATCATGCAAGATAGCCAAGCAAAAAAACCAGTTTATAAAAGGTTAAAAAAATACATTAAGGGGGTTGGAGTTGCCTAATGTTCACAACTATTACCTCTCATAAAAGCTCTCCCACATTCCCATTTATTCAGTGCTTCATGCATGAATAATCCAATGTAGGGAAAAGTGTAATATTTCCACCAGGGCTCTGAGTAGATTAGCAAAGGGGATTCAGCCCTGTTCCCCTGAGGACTCCCAGACCTCTCCCAGGAACACAGAGCAAAAGTAATCAGACACAAAACACATCTTTCTTATCTTCTGCCCACACCTAACAAGCACATAATTGCTAATATCTCTGCTGAGCCGGAGAACGAATACCCTGGAGACTAGCTATGTATACACACCCTGATAGAGAGATGAGGACGGGTTGCTATAGGAACAAGGGAGTCTTAATGTGTTAAAGCAAGGGGCATGAGGGGAATGGAGCGACACAAGTGAGGAGAAGAAGGTTAAAAACTCAGAAGAGCAGCAAATAAGAGTAGATCTGCTGGTCCCATTATAACTTTCTTATACCTCCTTGCAAATATTATCAGAAGATGTCAGGATGCTGTGTTGATACAAACTAACAAAAGGTCAATTGCATCCTGTAGAGCAAACCAAACCTCAGAGGGGCAAAGTAGATTAGATTCACTTACTGAAACTGGTAAGACATAAAAAAGTGGTTCAGTGTTTGTTATATAAAAGCAACAGGATATCGACAATATGATAATCAATGTTTTATTGAGACAAAAAAAAAAAATCTAAATAAAGTTGATCTGAATTTCATTTATTGTTTAAATACTGGAAACTAAAGTGAAATTGTCACCTTAGTTCCTGATAAATCAAACAATAGAAACACCTGAGAATGCCTCCGGCTCATCATACCTCCAACATTTTGCCCTCATTTCTGTAATGAGTCACCTTCTTTCAGCTCATCTGCACTACATTCCACTGATTAGTGGAAAAACCCCTTTCCCAATTGAATAGGAATTCTAGCAGCAATCAGAATTGCTCAAATACAAACTGTACTTGGGTTAAACTAAGGATGAAAATTTTTACCAAACCAAACCCTGTGTCAGGCAGGATATTAACACTTTTATCATCTACATGGTCATACATGGTAAAGGTATCGTCATTCTATGGGAATACTTTTCTTCTCCTAGTGCACTTTTATTGGAATTATCAGATGACGAATAAGACTTAATACAAGAAAACCATTCCTAAGAGGCTAGAAAAGACTGGGGGGTCCACTGACACAAATCATACTATAAACTGAGAGCTCTAATCACTACAGCAACATGCCACCTGCCAATGAACACTTCTTTGTTTCTTTTCTTGTTAATGAATCAAAATCTGTCAGCTAGACAGGAGTGCAGGCATTCATTCCTTCATTAATTCCTTTAATTAATTTGTAAACAACAAATCAGAAAATGCAATATAACAGAAGTGTTTTTTATAAACCCCGCTGTCAAAAGACAGAACGACTCAATAAGATCCAGGGTAATTATGTGCAGCAAAAAATAAAAGGATAAAAATTCCATGGGTGTGTTGGGCACAGTTTACTGAGGGAGTTGGAAAAGGGAAGAAAGAAAGCCGGTAATTAGGGAGCAAAAATAGAAAAAAAGTGAGGAGAAAAGTAAAGCAACTCAAGTTTCAAACTACCATTCTGGAAATGAATATCTTTAATATTAAACTGAGTATTTTTCAGCTTCCATGAGCTGTTGCTGCAGTATCTTTATATAATGGTTATCTGTTATAGGTCTGCAGCACAACATCAGTGGGGCAGTTATTGAACTGAAATCTGTATCAGTCATGTAGTGCATTACAGGATTACTCTCTACAGTAGCCATCTGTAATGTTCCCTTCTGTACAGAGACATAAGGCAAACAGTGAGGCCATAACTTCTGGAGGCCAGAGATCACATTATGTTGGCCAAACTAATCACTCTTTGATGCAAGAGGCGCTTCAGTCAGCTTCCCACTCCATGTCTTTGTCACTCTCTGCCTCCCCCCGCTCTCTCTCTGTATATCTTCTCTCTGCCTCTCTATGTTTTGTCTCTGTCTTCTAATCTTTATCTGGTTTTGCTTCACTCCATCTCCACGTAATGGTATTTCAATAGGACGGGCAGCCACAGGAATCCAATACGCATAGTATCTAATTGAGTCTTTAATAGGCTGTCTGATGTCTGCCTGCTGCTAGTTCAAACTGAGAGGTACAGTCACACTTCAAACACCCACCGCTGACAGCTGGACCCAATGGGAAAGGTCATTCTATGGGACCAAATCAGCAGCCGCACTGATGTGAATAAACAAAGGAAACTTCACAATGGATATGGACAGATATCAGATACTTTGTTAATTGGTAAGTAAATCACAATTACTGACTTTATGACAGTTTCTTAGAACAAGCATGTGAATTAAACCAGTTTGTGGTGGTTATTTAAAAAGCGAATAGTGTCTTAAAATGCTTTAAAGCCCAACACAATGACCACAATGGACATACAATTTAAGTCACAATTTCAGATTTTTTTATGTTTTAATCAAAAAGTTTGCATAAACAAGATCATTTGTG
This sequence comes from Cyprinodon tularosa, assembly GCF_016077235.1. Taxonomy (NCBI): domain Eukaryota; kingdom Metazoa; phylum Chordata; class Actinopteri; order Cyprinodontiformes; family Cyprinodontidae; genus Cyprinodon; species Cyprinodon tularosa. The sequence continues at coordinate 2,493,975 of NW_024038004.1, forward strand.
ATTTAATTTATGAAATCTCAGGTTATTGGGTAACAACTGAGGTGTGTGGAGGTTTTATAGGACCCAAATGCAGATGCGAAAGCTGAGGTGGTTTCTTGCAGATTTAACGTTAATATAAAAGGCAATAGAATCAAAAACCCAAAAACAAAATACAAACCCCCCCAAAAAACAGAAGAGATCAGGGAAAACACACCAGAGGAGCAGAGAAAAAATTAGGGAGCAGCGCTTAGAAACTGCACAAGAGGAGTATAAAAGGGAGACTGAAAAAAGACTTGACTAATGAGCTAACAAGGAGCAGATGTGGATGGAAGCATCTAGAAGGGAGCTCGGGGAAAGAGAATGACACAACAGAAGATAACCAAGAAATACATAAAAACTTAATTACAACCAAGAAACAACTAGAATAACAGAAAGGGTAAATCAAAACAATAAAAACATTTAAACATAATCAAAACCATGACATGAAGATGTCATTTAAGGCAACAACGCAAACACACTGCTTTATTGTGAGCCAAAAAAAGGAAGAATAAAACAAAACAAAAAACAAACTCAGCTAACATGTAAAGGGGGTTATAACGGACCTTCAGCTGTCTGGGTCCTTCTTGGGTAATACATCCTTAAAGGTGCTATGTTGATCTGTATATATAATAAAAAAAAAACATAGCAAATAATGTAAATATCTGATCATAACAATAACAACATAACATAACGTCATGTTATGTGTAACGTTTGGTCTATCAATGTCCAAACAAGGCTTTGCAAAGATGGTTGCTCTGGTTAGAGAGTCATTATCCAGTTTAAATAGAGTCCTTTAATGAGGCAGGCTGAAAGGCCACTCATAGAGGAAGAAGCCTTTTGCTTTTAAATAAACTTTGGAAAAAATACCTTAGTCATTGTTTCAGTCCTGTTATCTGATAACAACTTTTGAGCAAAATCATCATCACATTCAGAGGAACACATTTCAGTCTGGAAGTATGGGCGTTGAAGCATTATGTTGTTTGAATATTTTAATTTTTTTTGTAGAAGGACATTGTCAGTTTGAGTGTAGGCTTTGAGGGCCCAAATGCAAAAATTAGTAATCAGAGATGAGTTTTACTGATTTAATGAAGTTATCACAGGTAACAGAAGCAGGAATCCAAAAATGCAACATAAAAAACAAACAAACCAGAACCATGGAGACATCAGGGAAAACAAGCATGAGTTGCCAGGGGGGAAAGACAAGGAACCATCACTGAGGAACTGCACAGGGAGAGTTAATATGGGAGACTGAACAAAGACAGGACTAATGAACTGATTAGGAGCAGGTGTGTAGAGAGGATTCTAGAAGGGAGCTAGGGAAAAGGAGAACATGAGAGGGCAACAAAGAAAAACCTAAGAACTCAAATATATCCAGAAAACACAACAACATAAAAATTAAACCAATAAAACTAGAAAACATGCAGCAGAGTAAAACGGAATACTAAAAAAAAAAAAAAAAAAAAAACGAGACCGTGAAAGACATATGGTTTCATTTATAAATGATTACATAGATTTTCTGAGAATAGTGTATGTACCCCCCAAAAATCGAAGTTGCTCAAACATGAAATTCAGATTTAATAAAATTGCACAAAACTAAGCAGTTTCCCTTCATAAATAAAAGCTGTACCTAACATTTTCTATACAAGCTCCACCTCATGTTCTGTTCTCTACTTGACCACATAAGGTCCATGCAAAGCCCCTCACAAATGTTATATTATTAATATTTGTATAAGCCAAGGTTATTTAATAGTTATTTCGTAGAGAGCCAAAAAACACGTTTTAACCAAGGCAGAAACAGATGTATTGATGGGTAAGGTGCTGAGCTGAATAAATTGACGTATTAATAATGGCAACAGATTCAGAGTATGGACTGACCATAACAATAATGTCATTCAAGATTGCAGACAGCATTAAGCTTGTACTGGCTGTGATTTATCAAACCTATGGATAATTTCATTATTTGATTCCAAAAAGTGGCTTCAGCCAGAGAGTTAATTAATAGTTGATAATGTTTAAGTCAGTGGTTAACAACTATCATTAATTAAAAATCTGAATAAGTAGTATTTAGTGATATTTGTCAGATTTGATTTAGGCAAAATATGGATATTTTTTAAGAAACATAAACATGTTTAGATGTTTCTTTATCTCTCTACAGATGTTTGGGTTCCTTGCATATTTTAAAAGTGTCCTGATAGCTCACCTTAATTGCTCATGCCTTTCACTTGCTTAACTCTATGCACCTTCGAATTGTCACTCATTTCATCCATCTGCCAATGTCTTCAGGCTAATTTATTTCCTAACTAGTGGTGAGAGCGTTTCAGCAATTCCCGAGTGTTTCTGATTTCCTGATTCTGTTCACTCTCACCCACCGGTGTCTGCTCGCCTGAACCTCTGTTAGACTCCTGCTGGATTCTGGCTCCCAGGTGCGTTTCTGTTTGAGCTAGAGGCTCAACACACGGGACTCTGAACCTGCCTTTATGCACTGATGTAGCAGTCACTCAGGTTCGCAGATCCTCAGCAGCCTGCTTCTGTTCCGTTCTGTCAACGTGTTTATATTAGTAAACATTTTGAACTTTCCTACTGACTGTCTCACCTTAAATACTGGGTCTGTCTTGTCTCAGTTTATGACAATAAGTTTTGCAATGAATGCATTTTTTGCCAATATGAATATAAATGAATAACATGGATTAAGAACTATATGCTAAATCTTATATGTACCATGCATCCAGCTTCCCTTACCTCTTATTAAATATTCTAGCTGTTAGCTCTGTCCTCATGTTTGTTTAACACCTGCAGTATAATGAACAGGGATGGCGTGGGACAAAAAAATACATTCTAAGAAAATGTACGTAAACCAAAAAGATAAACTAAAACAACTTTTATTGTAACTTTCAAATGTAACAGATTTTTTAAACAAGACATATCCTTTAGTTTATTCTATTTTTGTCACCTGCATGTTTTGACAAAAAGATTTGCAAATATCAAACCAGGAAGGCTTCAGTAAATAGCAGCAGCACAACCGAAAACAACAGCTTAACAACACTTTGAGAAGAATCTTTGCAAAGAAAAGAAAATAATTAGGTGTTTAAAGAACTCATCACTTTGACATTTTTTTCTCATTTGCCTGACATTGAAGCTTTGATATGATTCTATCTTTAAAGTGGCTGATAGCAAAACCTCACGAGTAGAACTGAACGCAGCTCAAACACTTTCCTGGTTAATCTTTGCTGTGGAAAAGTAAAGATCGAAACAAAGGTCAGACAGGAAGCAGCAATAACCAAGGACAGAGTAACAGTGGCTCTACTCGTTTTCCCTCTAAACCAGCTGAAAGTCGGCAGGACGTGGAGCAGAGAGGGAAGAGTTTATCAAAAACCTCTCCCAGCATGAGGAAGTGTCACCTTGGAGCAGAGCTGATCTATCACAGCAATAAGGTCTGCTGCATCTGGGATCGCTGGGAAGAAAAATTAGCAATAGAGCAACAAAAAAACATCTGGTTCACGCAGATTCACAGACTTTAATAATTAATTTAAGACTCCATTTCTACTTTGGTACTGAAACAGTGCTGCTGGACACGATGAAGCCAGATGGTCCAAATTAGTATTAATTGATTTCTCTACCAGATCCAGCCACTATGACCCCTTTAACTACATTGTTTTTAACAATTTTGCAAACACCAATCTAAAAAGAGGGGTGTAAATTTATGATCTCGCTAGGATTTTTCTATGTAAACAAATAGATAAATAAAAATTGGTGCCGCTCGGTGTAGGATGTATTGCTGTAAGCCCTACAGTTTGTTCTTTGTTTTTATTATTACTATTGTTATTATTTTTGTCTTTGTTTTTTTCTTCTTCTTTTGGTCTCTGTAGCACTTTGAGATTTCTTTGAAATGTAAGGTGCGTTACAAATAAAATCTATTATTATTATTATTATTATTATTATTATTAAATAAATAAAATATTACTCTGAAATCTGTGCTTTGTCTTTGTAAAATTCCTCAAACTCATTAAAACTAGATATAACAATTTCTATTTTTCACCATACATAAATACACATTATTATGGGCCACTCATTTCATTATAATTTTTAATCAGGTGTGTTAGGTATTAATAGCTGTAGGCAGGAAGGATCTTCTGTATCGGTCTGTCTTAAACCAGATCTGGAGAAGTCTCTTACTGAAGACACTTTCTTGTTGTTGAAAAATCTTCTGATGAGGATACTCACTGTTTTCCACTTCATGAAGAAATCTTCTATGTGAAATAATCTCCAGAGGTTCAAGAGGAGTTCCAAGAACAGAGCTGGTATTCTATATTAGCTTGTTAATCTTTTTTTTTTTTTTAAGTCATTTGCTCTGATGCTGTTACCCCAGCAGATGATGGAGGAAGAAATCACACTCTTCACAACAGACCAACTGATAGAAGATATGTAGCATGTTGCTGCAAATGCTGAAGCACCTAAGCGTTCTTAGGAAATTCAGTCTGCTCTGTCCCTTCTTGTAGACGGCTTCACAGTTACGTCCTCAGCCGAGTTTGTTGTCCAGATGAGCACCTATTTATGCTCCTTCATCACCTCCACTTCTCCCACGATGTTAATAGTTTTTAACTTGTTCCTTGGTGATTAGATTATTGTTTCCACACCATGAAACAAAGCGATCCACTCAATTTCTTGTCTATCAGTGATTCACCAAATGACTTCAGAGTCATCTGAGTATTTCTGCAGATGACTGGACTCTGTCTGATACTGGAAGTCAGAGGTGTACAGAATAAAAAGGAATGGTGAGAGTACCGTCCCCTGTGGTGCTCCTGTTGAATAGCTGTTGAATACTTGATTAGACAGCTGACCCTTCAGTCTGTCAAACTGTCTTTGATCTAGGTGAATGTTGATGCCTCCACCTGAGTCTTCTGGTTTCACTCACAAAGCGAGTCAGGCTAAATTGTGTAATGCACTGGAGAGATCAAAGAACAGGAACCTCACAGTGCCTTCTACCTTGTCTAAATGGCAGTGGTTTTGTTGCAGCTGGTGTATGATGGCATCCTCAACTCCAACTCCAGGATGAAAAGCAAACTGCAGGGGGTTCTGATAGCTGTTTGTTTGCTGAAGCAATAGAAGTCTATCTAGGACCTTCATTATGTGGGATGTCAGGGCAACAGGTCTATAGTCACTGAGGACTTGGCTGAGTCTTCTTTGGAAATGGAACAAGGCAGGAGATCTTCAACATCACTGGAACTGTCTGCAGGGTCAGACTAAGGGTGAGGAGGTGCTGTAGAATCCCAGAGAGCTGCTCTGCACAGAGCTTTAGGACATGGTGACTTATTACAATTCAGTCTCTTCAGTTGCCTCTTCAATTTACTAGAGACAGAGATGTGAAAGGTGGACGGAGCAGCATGATTTTCTGATTTGGCTGAAAACAAAGTCATATAAACAGGAGAGTAAATGGCAAAGGAGGGCAGGATGTTCATGTGACTGTGGGCAAGGAAGAAGGATGCTGAGCTTGTTCCAAAACTGAACCTGCTTAAGAATGCATTCTGTTTGTTTCCTCTGTCCAGACTTCAATCCAGTGGATCATCCTTCTGCTTGAAGCCTGTGATCTTCTTCATCCCTGACCACACAACTCTGATATTGTTCTGCTGGAGCTTGTTCACCAGCCTCTTCCTCGATGCCTCTTTGCTTTCCCTTACCATGACCTTAAGTTGCTTCTGTATACTGTTAATTGCTTCCCTGTCTCCTTTTTTGATTTCAATATTTTCTTGTTAAGCAATTGCTTCAGATCACTTGTGAAATAAACCTCACCATCCTTTTCTGTTATTTTTTAGCCTTATACATTTAAGGCCTCTGAAGAATATATCATGGCTTTTATATAGGAATAAGATGATTAATTAATTCTGATTTGAATACTCAAACCTTGTTTGCAACTTTTTAAAAGTTAGAGTTAAGACTTTCTAAAATGTGTTGGGAGTTAGAACACTGTTAGTCCATTTCGAATAGAAGTAATCATGATTAAAGTTCTTGTTAGTGTGATACCAGATGTATCTTGTTATCCTCTTTGTCCAATTTCCTGATTTCATTATGTTTCGTGCATCTACATGGTAATATGAAAGTCAACGTGTGTCAGGTTCTGCATATGGCTGTCTGGGTATGCAGGCGCTAACTAGCGCTGCAGGTCAGTGACTATATTCTGTCTACATAACAGTGGACTTATTAACATCTTCACTTTGCTGCTGGTTTGTTCGTTTAAAAAAAGCCTAATTAATCACAGGGACAACGCTGGGACTGAATTCGGCACCCTCAAGCGTGAAATTACCTTTCTCAGTCACGAGGCTCAAACGTCCATAAACACCGATCCCAGCCTCCGCACCCACCCTGTTATCTTGCACCGTGCACGGCCTCGGAAGCAGGGAGTGGGTGAGCAAAAACAAGAAAGTACAGCAGAGGTTGAAAAGTGTACCGTTGAGTAAAACGAAGCAGAAGCGAGAAGTTCATTTATTTATTTATTATTTACTTGAAATCCCACTTTTGCAGGCAGACTGAGGGTCCTCTGCTCTGCAATGTAAAAATAAAGTGAGCTGACGGGCCAGGTATGTGGAACACCTACTCTGAAAGACATCTCTGTCCGAATCGATAGCTTTGAACCCTCCAGCATGGGAGCAGTGAGAAAACTCTTTACATCAATAGACGTGCGCTCTCATATCCCCACTGCTGATGTTGAGCGCAACACAAGCCACTCTGGGAATAGTGGGTATGAATCATTCAGCTCACCCACTTCTCTAACCTCTTTCTCACTTCCCACCTGTCCTCTTGGCACCCCCCCCCCCTCCCATCGCCCACCATCAGTTGTCGACAGCAGCTACTGTCTTTGTACTTAACCTCAAACATCACAGTTAACTCGTATATCAATGTTGTTTTGAGACAACAGAGAAGAGATGAGTGTCTATTTTTGCCTCTGTGAGAGTGGAGGACTGTAGCTCCTCTTTTGTGCCTCTCAACAGTAAAGTATTCACACCCCTGACTAGTATTGGATTTGAGAGATAGTCCTGATATATGTTTTCTGTGACAGTTCAGAATATATTCACATGGACCTGCAGCATATACCTATTGAGAGGGCTTGGTCAACGTTTTCATAAGATGAGACTTTTCAGAGCAGGATGATTGTATATAGATCTAGGATTCATAGTGTTTTTAAAGAAACGACTGCTCCAATCAACATCTCAGTATAGAGCTTTGCAGAAGCCTTAACAGCAATGTTTCACACCATTACTATAGACTGAAATGTGTTTGAATAAGGTTGTATGTTACAGCAAAACACATGATGAGGTAGGTTTATTGCATAGCATATTTAGATAACAACTAGTGTTGCATTGATACCAATACCAGTATTGGAAAGGGTCCTGATATTGCACTAAAATGGTGGTATCGGTATCGGCGAGTACCAACAAATAGGGCACCGATACCATTTTAAGAGCCAAAAGTTTATTTAACTATTGTCAATCATTCCAGAGGGCAATAAAAAGTTCTACTGGATTCACTTTGTATTAGTCTTGATCCTGCTTCACAAAGGAGGGCAGCAGCTTGTCAAAGCCATGATGGCAATTATTTTACACCCAAGTAGGATGCAGTTTTTCATATATACACACACACTTCAATTTCAAACAGATGGTATCAGTATGGTATCGATATCGACCGATATTGCAAAGCCAAGTATCGAGTATTGTTATGGGGGTGGGGGGGTGGGGTGGGGGGGTTGGCATTGGCACAACACTAGTAACAACACAATTAAAATGCTTTTATTAAGAAAATATACATATTGTAATAAAAGGCATTTCAGATATTTTAAACAGAACATTCAACGACCGAGTTAATAATATGGATTCTAACCTTGATTTAAAAGAACCGAGGGTTTCTGCATTTTTGCAGTTTTCTGGAGATTGATTCACATAAGTGGAGCACAAGAGAAGCGTAAAAGCAAACATCTTAAACACAGTAAGTGTGGATGGATACTGTCCATAAACATTGATAGGCTATTTAAATTTTGCCACAACATTCTAATTAAGAATAAAGTCTTGACTTGGACTGGGCCAATCTAACAAGTCACAATGTTTTGATCTAAACCAACAGTGATTTCCTAGCTTTTAAATGTGCCCCTGTTCCAGCACACCTATATTTAAAGGCTGAATTAACTCCTCAGCATGCAACCAAGTTATGTCCTGCTGATAGCCCAATTACAGATTTAGGTGTGTGAAAGCAGAGATATATCTAGAGCTTCAGGATGCTGGACCCTGAAGACTGGAGTTTGACACCTGTGATCTAAATTATTCTGGTAAACCTCTGGTTGCATGTTTAGGGGTTATATCTTGCTCATAGGCAAATATTCTTCCCAGCATCTTATCCTTGTATGTAATTTCTTTTGTATATATTTTAATTAGTATTTGGATATCTGGAGGTTGATCTTTTGTCTTTTATGCTTGGAAAACTCGCTAAGGTTCTGTAATTTTGAATATAGGGCCTCTGTGAATACTCTTCATCAAGCTTTTACACTGATTCTCCATATGATTATTTGCTGATTTAATCTAAACAAAATCTTTTTCCTCAATGAAATGTAAGTATAACCGTTTAGATTATGTGTTTGCTGTAAAAAAAAAATAAAAAAATAAAATGGTCTATACTTCTAATTTCTCTCCACAATTATCTGGTGGATTATCACATACAATGTAAAGGTAAAAAAATACTATGCACTGTTTATTTTTAATGTGGCACCTGGTGGAACTGTGTTTCCAGTGAGCTATTAGGGCAGTTGTTTCATTTAGTCATTCTGCAACCCTGTACGCAACTGACAAATGTTGGCAAAGTCTTTGAGTGTGTTTTTAAAGGCACAAGAAGTTTGGCGTGCTACATAAAAAACTTATCTTGGCACATGAAAGTTTAATAGTAGGGAATTTCTAATTAGCCCAGCCTTATCAACTGGAATTCAGTGTTGTGTGTCTTATTATAACGATGGAGTAACTGTTTAACCCCAGCAGAGTTCCAGCTCAGCATCACGTCGATGTGTGTAATAAGATGCCGCAGGGCAATTTGCCCGCTGACACATATAGTGACACCAATTTGTCAAAAAGCCTGGTCTCTCCAAAGTGTGTGAATTAAGGATTATTTGGGAGAGTCAGAGTAATGTGTAAAAATTACATGCCGGCAGGGGTAAAAGCTTTGGGTTTCTTTTCCATCAACTTTCCATGTTAGCACCTAGGTTACCAAGGAAACACCCTTTAAGACAGAAAAATTAAGCTGCTTTGTAATTTTCCCAGTGATGTTGGATCGTTCAAAAGCAAACAAACTATTTTTTCTTTGAAAATTAACCAAACAGCAAAACACAATCTAAAAATAAATCCACAGGAATTCACTCAGGTAGTTTGACATTGATAGTTTTCACTTTTATATCCTCACTTATCTCAGTAACATTGGTTAATTTTTTAAACTGCAGAAATTATTAACGAAAGCTTGTGTATCTCTAAAAGACTTTCATTTAAAATTATAATACAATTAAATATGCAAACTGTAATGATGTTGGTGCTGATGACTGGCTTAATTATTAATTTCAGTCACCTGTCTAACTCTTCCGAGTTTCTCATTGCCCTGCGTCATATCCAACAGCTTCTATTTAAACTGCTTGCTCCCAGTCATCAGTACCAGATTCTTCTAGAACCTTTGAATTCTAGCATTACTGATTGTATTCTGATTGCCTCATCCTGACCCATTTCTGTCTTCAGACCTTTGAGCCTGCCTGTCCCTTATCTGAGTTGTTTGCCTGACCTGTCTTCGGATTCTTGCTGGATCCTACCATTTGACTGTTCCTGGATCTGCCTTCTGACCTCGCCCTCTGGATTATCTTGCCTTCCTTGGTCTGCTAGGATCTTATCTCCTCTCTGTTCTGTAGTTTTGTCAGTGGACCAGCTGGTATAAACCTCATTCTCTGGGCACTGTACTCTAAACCAGGTTAGTGACTCATGCATTCATATCATCCTCCGTCAGGTTTTCATGGTCACTAACCTGTGTTTCCTCTCTCCAAGTTTCATGCCTCAGCCACCCTAGCCACTGCTACTACAGATCCACAGTCTGTTTATTTTAAATAAATACTTTTGTGTAATACCACTTTCTTGCTTGTATACTAGGTCCTATGTTCTGAGTCCACAAGCATTGTGGTGTTTTCATTTTTGTCATGATGGGTGTAAGGTTCTAGCCCATATGCAGATAACACTCCGGAGGCAGGGTAAAAGTTCAAAGGTTTATTGAAAAAGCTGGTCAGGGTGTTATCAGGTCCAGGGCTGGTTCTGGCTGGATTGCTGACCTGGAACAGAGCAGAGCAACAGAGGGGATGACTCCAAGGAGGGTCCAGAGGCTGGCGGCAGACTGAGGCCTCACCCCTTGCTCACACTGGCTCCGGTGCGGTTACCGAGCCGACGGAGACCGCAACTCCCGCACACCCCCTCTCACACCGCCCTTTTGACTACGGTGCGGTGCGGCTCTGCGGCTCCGGCAACAGGTCCGGAGATTTAACAGAAGTTCACTTGAGTTCACGTAACTTCACGCGATAACACGGCCTAAATAAGGATATTTGCGAGAGCTTGTTGCGGAGGGCTCCGGCACGCCGCAAGGATAGCTTTCTTGCGGAATTTTCTGCAGCGCCGGAGTGTCTCGGTAACCGCAGCCGGACAGCTCAGCAGCCGGTGAGAGAGGTTTACGTCTTTTTAATGACTTGGAATCACTGCGGCGCCGCACCCACCGCACCGCAACGGTAAGACCGGAGTCGGTGTGAGCCTGGGGTTAGGGGCGGCTTGGCTTGGCTGAGGCTTGAAGACCTCCAGATGTGGGTTTGGAAGCAGACGGCTGGCTGAGGGCTGAGGCTTGAACTGAGCAGGCCGAAGGGTGAGCTGAGCAGGCCGAAGGGGGGAGCCAGGAGGGTTCAGAGGCAGATGGCAGGCTGAGGACTGCGGCTTGGTTCTCCAGGGTTCTGCTGAGGTCAGACAGACCGATCTTCAACAGCAAACTCTTCTGGGGGTCTTTCGTTGCTGGCAGGTTTTGACCTGAGAAACAGAGAAGAAAAGGATTCAGGTTCAGGTCTGGTGGTCAGGAGACAGGACTGACTAGTTGGCTCAGGGTTTGGTGTACCATGATTGACTAACACTCTGGCACAGGAGTGTGGTCCTCAGCCCACTTAAATACTGGTCTCCTGATGAGTAGATGGAGAACAGCTGGTGAAGTCAGCTCCAGCCTCAGGACATCCAGTACGCCCTCTGGTGGAGAAAGGTAGACAGAAAACAAACCCCAGATCCCAAACAGTAACAGAAAAATCCCCAGGAAGGCATCCTCAGCGCCCTCTGGTGGGCAAGCCTCAGGATCCCAACAATTTTAGGAGTTTTAATGCAACAATCACAAGCTACCAACTTTTTAAGCAATTTTCATTGTTTACAAAGTTGATGAAAGCAGATATTGGTATCAAATATTCATCAAGCAAGATTGTTTGGATTCTAAAATGCTCTAAAATGAGAGAAAACACCATCACCCAGAAGTAGACTTGAGATTTCACCCTTTTCCCCTTTTTAAAGTAATTCAATTAATCAGAGGTTCATTATCTCTGTCTTCTATTCTAATGTGATGTTTATACCTGCAATGGACTTTATAGGGCAGCAGTGCTTTAGTGTTTATTCAGTGGAGCTTCAAGCACTGAATACTTGTTAGTGGTTGAATATTTTCATCTTCAGTTTATTCTCCACCTGAACACACAGTGTCAGTTAACCTCGGAATGCACTGCAGATAGATAGTTGTTGAACAGTCATCACAACATTCAAAATGAGTTATTTGTGGTGAGATCATCCATGAGCCGCACTGGCTGCATTATGATGGGAAATACTGAGCACCGATTATTACAAAAAGCCAACTTCAGTAAAGCATAGAGCAAATAAAGGTGTGATTGTTTCAGTGATGCAGCAAGGATGAAAAACAGAGATTAGATTATGACTGAAATAAAAGCTGAATGCTTGCTTTTAAAACACGAATGTTTTTTGCCTTATCTTTGTACAAAATTTTATTCAACAGTTATATAATAACAAAGTAATAAAGTATATTTTGTATCACTGTGAGTTTGGTGTAGATATCATAGGCAAAGTGTTAGAAAAATATGAATGAACAAAACTGACAACTATAAAGTAGACAGTGCAGAGCAATAAAAAAAAGCCAGTGAACTGATGATGCATCAGGAGATGATCCTACAAAACAAACCACAGTGTATAATGATGCCTAATTAGAAGATTGAATGTATGCGAGCTGAATAAGAGAGAGGGGCTGTACTGAATCTCAAAGGAAACACATGCTTTTTAACCATGTTAAACGAGTCTAACAATAGCGCCTTCTCTCTAATGAGCTCCGAAGAATCTTATAATGCTTAGTCTATGAAAGACCTTGGTTTGAACAGAGCTGACAATACGGCTGTTGTTTGTCACTAAGAGACAGGTTTAATGAGCTTGATATGCAAAAGGACAGAATGCAACAAAAGGTGATGGTTAGATTCAAGTTTGCTTTAGGGAAACCTTTTATATGGAAACTAAAGATGTGTAAGGGCTAAACTCTTCTTTGGCCTAGGGATCCCAAACTGTTTTCAAAATTAAAGCTGCTTATGAGCTACTTATGTCCCTTTTTCACTGGCTGAAAAACCCTTTTAAACCTGTGAATCGGCTTTTAGTGGCAGTAGGAACAGATCACTGACCCATGCCGGTCAAACGACTCACAATGTGACACATGTTAAAATCACCTTCGCTGTGATCAGCATATAGTGGGAACACTAGACTCAGGTTGACCCGCACATTTTTTGATACCATTGAGTGTCATGTACAGAGGTTGACACACATGCAATGGGCTACAGTTAATGGCCTTTGGACAAAGAGAGTTACGTCTCATGTGCAACTATTCCTTAATTTTTTTTTTTTGATGCCATAATTTTTAAATCTATATAAATAAAAGTGTTAATATAAAAAAGGAGTATTGGAATAAAGTAAAATTTTAGAATCAGCTCAATGAAGGGGTGTGCTATTATTGGAATGTTCTCATGAAGTCCTTGTAGGCCACATAGTGATTGTTTACACCATAATGGAGATCCTTGCTTTAGACATGTGCTGTGATGGGATGATGGAGGTTAGCTTCATGAAGCTTCTGTCGGGCTTAGAAGAGAAGGATCCAGAATCCAAAGCGGACAAACAGATTTTAAAAGACGTTTATTTAAAACTGAACCAGAGTGAGCAGCGTCGGTGTCTAAGGCAGGAACTTCTGCAGGTGGAGACAGCAGGTTAGTGACCACATCTTTCTGGAAATGGATGATAACGAACGTGTGAGTAACTAACCTGGTCTTATAGTTATGTCCAAGTCCAGAGGGTGAAGATGGTTCCAACTGCTTGGCTGCCAACGTGGTGCACGTCACCACACAGAGAGTCCAGGACGCTGATGTATCGGTGGTTGGAGGACAGGCAGGTGATCAGACCCGAGCAGACGAATTGGCAGGATAATCCAGAGTGGGAAGCCAAAGCTGATGGGGTGACATGCTCGGTTGTCAGAGCCAGGAGGTCCGAGGACAAGTTTTGGCAGAAGACTGCCATGTTGAGCCTGGTACTGCCAGAGGCTTCTTCCCAAAGGGGAGTTTTCCCTCATCCTTACTCATCATGGACAGGTTCATGCAAACCTGTGTTTATCCAAGCTGGAAATCTATCTTCTGGGTCCCGAGTGAAGCACTAGTATCAGCTCAAGCAGTCTACTGGATCCCACCAATTCAGCTCAAGCAGATCATGTCGACAACCAGCAGTCCATGGACAGAACCTACTTCATCTATTTCCACTCCACCACCAGTTTCAGGCCTGGGGGAGAAACATCCCTGTTGTCATACTCCTGCTTATGCATAGTAAAGTAAAATTCACCATTAATGTTTCCTGCCGAGGACTGAGGTCCAAAGACTTAAAATATTTGTGTCAATAAAGTTCTTCTAATTGTGTTTTTCTTTCCGTGTGAGTTTTTCAGATTGAAATAGCAGTTGGAACAGGTACCAGTGACAGGAAATGAGGGGGGAAAGAGAGGAATGTCCTGTGGAGAAAGCCAGTGGCATTGAGCAATACTGGTTCTACTTGCTGACTCTAGAGAATTCCAGGGCCACCACCGGATATGAGCCCCCTGAGGCATATGGCCATAGGATGGTGACAGTTTCTGAATGGTATTGGTGTTTGGTTTTAGGAGTAAACTGTTAACTCTACGGTCTGTATCTAGTTATGCTCCAACTTGCTTCCGAGACATGTAGGAGACAAAGCCACTTTTATCAGTATTTTTGAGTGGTCACATGTAAGGTAGAGCTAACACCAATACAGAATCAAAGTCAGATGAAAACCCGCTCTTTCGCCATTACACACGAGGAGGGTACCAAACAGATGGCTTAAAAGACAAAAGCAGGGTTGTAACGAAGATGCAGTACTCTGTCAAAATATTTTAAGGACATGTAGACTAGGCTCAGTGTGAGCAGCCTCCTGCAAAGGTCATTTGGGTGTTCAAGCAGACAGAAATAGACATACCAAACAAACATAGAAGCACTGATCTATAAATACTGTCTATGTTAGAAAAGGTAATACGGTAGTAAACTATGTACACAGGTGTTTTTTTTCTGGGAAAGAGAAAGGTAGGGAAAAACAGAGAGCATTGAGTTAGAGGTTGAATAAAACTGTAGAATTGGGGAGTACAAATACAATTGAGCAGAATGATGAGAAGTGGTCCCTATTTCCTCAAGCATCTTAAGCCTATAGCAGCATACAGTTGTGTTCGAAATAATAGCAGTGCCTCAACAGCAGCAAGAAAATCACTTGTTTTATTAACATTTCAAACTCTATACCCCAGATAAGTTTCTGGGGGGTAAAATAAAGGTATAGAAAACCAACAAACCCAACAGGACAGCCATGCATACTGTGGATTCTGTGAAATTGAATGATTAACTGAAAAGGGTGTGTTCAAAAAAATAGCAGTGGTGAGTTCAATTAGAGAGGGCATCAATTAGGGAGGGTATTCTGGGAAAAAAGGGTGTTAACAGGTGATCCGTATTTAAGGATCAAGACAACTGGCATGCTGGCTGTGCATTTGTCCTGAAAAAACAAGGAAAATGGGTCATTCAAGACACTGTTCTGAAGATGAGCGTTTCCTAATAAAAAAATTGATTAAAGAAGGGAAAACATACAAAGAGGTGCAGAAAATCATTGGCTGTTCAGCTAAAATGATCTCAAATGCCCTGAAATGGGAGCAAAAAACTGAAAAACGAGGAAGAAAAAGAAAGACAACCCCTCGAATGGACAGAAGAATAGCCAAACTGGCGAAGACTCAGCCAATGATGGGATCCAAGAGGATCAAGCAAGACCTTCAGTTGACAGTGAGTACTGTGACAATCAGAAGACGTCTTACTGAGGTTAACCTTCCAGCAAGAAGCCCCCGCAAAGTCCCACTGCTGAGAAAAAGACATGTGCAGAAGCGTTTACAATTTGCCAAAGAGCACATTGACTGGCCTGAAAAGAAATGGCATAATATCTTGTGGACAGATGAAAGCAAGATTGTTCTTTTTGGGTCTAAGGGTCACAGGCAGTGTCAAGTATTAATGTGGTTTCTTGTGCAATTCCCCACTTGAAAAGGATAGTCCTCTACATTCCAACTGGATTTCACTCAATGAACAGCCATTTGATAGTCATTTCATTATTTATTTATTGAAAATTGGCAGTAGGCAGTGGGCAGGTGAAAAACCTCAAAAAGAGAAGGTAACACAAAACAATTAGTCATTTAAGATAATACAAAATTGTATCCATCATTAATTTAAGCATTTTAGCCCTTTTTAAATAAAATATTTCCCACCATGTTCTAAAATAAACAAACATATATTTTTTAAATACATCAACAATTTAAAGTAACTTATTTTTTATTTATTTCTTAGCCAAATTAAGTTGATCAATTTTAGCCAAATGAATTAAATCTTAAATTTTAGCCAATAAATTAAACAGTATATTTTTTTAGCTCATTTAAATATTTTAACAAACTATAGTTTTTAACTTCTACATTTTCAAAAGTTTTTAATGTTATCCTATACAAATTAAGAAAACAAAATGTACTTCTACAAACAAATGCAACTTTTAAACCATCTTTTCTTTAAATCAATTTGTTAACATACCAACATAAACATTTCCACAAATAATAATAATCAACAGCAGTCCAACCACAGTCTGTATTAACCTTAATAAAGTTCTTTGATTTGAAAGTCCAGCCAGAGAATCAAGGGCATTAAGAGTCTTACCGGTTGTCTTTCAGAGTTTTTGTAGAAGGACTTGTTTGCACAGTCACAATGGAGCTGAATTTTGGCTGTCTCCAAACATGAGCTGCTTACATTTCTGCCATGCAGCAGTTCTTGGTCCTTTTCTTTAGAGGTCCCTGGCACGCCCAAATTGCTGGGAGATTAGTTCCACCTGGTGCCTCCCTGCTGATGGGAGGGGAGGAGGGGCTACCCGGCAGCTTGACAGAACACCTCCCACTCGATTTCTCCACGGAAACGATGGAGAGATCGCAGCATCAGCAACTGCAAACTGACGGTCAAGACCTTCTCCAGTCGGAGGCTTGTTCCTCAACTGGCAGCAGAACAACTAGGCGTCGGACATCTCTATGCAGGACTGTGGTTTGGGCAGTTTCTTTCAGGACTCTTGATGGTTGGCTCAACGTGGGTCCTGTTGCAGAAAGATTGGAGCTTTGAACTACTTTAACGTGTACATCCCGAACAATGCCTTTAGCATCAGGGTTGACACTCACGACCCGTCCCAACTTGAATTGACCTCTTACTGCATTTTGGTCACATAACCAAACAATATCTCCGACTGAGACATTTCGACTTGAGGTGTGCCATTTGCTTCTCACGAATAAGTTTGGGCCGGCGAGCTGGCTCCAAGACCTCCAGAACTTGTTGACTTGGTGTTGCATTTCTCTGAGTCTTTTGTAAGGGTAGCTTGCGAAGTCAAACGTTCTGATGTCACCACTTGAAGAGGCACGACCCAGGAGAAGTGTGTTGGGTGACACATACTGAACACAGTCCTCACAGCTCTGCACCCGAGCATCTATTGGCTGTTCATTGGCGAGGTTTGCAGCAAGCTGCAGAGTTGTCTGAAGCTCGCTGTAGCTGAGGCTTGTGTTGTTACCCAGGCTCTTGAGTGCCTTCTTGACGATGCGGACAGCAGCCTCAGCAGCCCCATTGCGATGAGGGGAGTCAGCTGGATGAATTGTCCAATCCCACTCGGTACCTTTCTGAGCAGACATCTCCTCTATTGCAGCTTTATCTTGAGAATCCAGGAACTGGTACAACTCTTTAAGGACAGGTTTGGCGCCGATAAAGTTTGTCCCTGGATCGGACCAGATCTTCCTTGGGTGCCCTCTAATTGCAGTAAATCGTTGATCTGCCATTAAGAAGCTTTCTGTGGACATTGTGTTGACCAGGTGCACGTGAATTGCTCTGTTGGCCATACAGCTGAAAACGACACCCCACACCTTCATTGAGACTCGTTTCTTTATGTCATCTTTGACAAGGTAAGGTCCAAATAGATCAACTGTGGTGAACTCAAATGGAGCTGCTGGGCTGCTTCTTTCAGGAGGCAGGTCACCCATTACTTGTTGGCATCTCTTTGCCTTGGACTTTTTGCAGAAAAGGCAGTGTTCCACTACTTTCTGGGCAATTCTCCGTCCTTGGATGACCCAAGCTTTCTTTCTCATTTTTAGCAGGGTAGCAGCCACACCTTCATGACCCTCATTGTGTGCCTCTTGTGCCAACAAAGTGGAGACCCATGCATTGGAGGGTAGGAGGGGAACTGCCATGCCATCTTCCTTGAAGCCATGAATTCTCCCACCACAGACTAGTAATCCTGTCTCTGGCTCTCTGTACACAACCAAACGGTCTGTTGTGGTAGCTGGGAAGGTCATTCCCGCTTGAGCAGCAAGGAAGATGTCTCTGAGTGCATCCTGACGTTCTATGGCAGTGATGACTCCTTCAGTTGGAACCGCCTCCCACTTTAGGGTTGTCACGGACTTGCTTGCTGGTAAAATTTTTTTAGCAGCTCTCCAGACAATTGCAACGGTCTTGACTAGGCTTTTTAGGCTACTGAAGCGTCTTCCATCCAGTAAGTTTTGGACAGCTGTACCAGCGGGAGGTCTTCGCTCAGGACTTTGTCTATTTCTTTTTACTTGGGCTCTGGTGAGTGCTGCAACGAACGACTTCTTTTGCATTTTGCTAATGCTTTCTCGAGCAGCTTCAGACACATCCCTTGCTGACATAACTGGCCACTCTTTCTCGGGGAGGCAGAGAAACTTTGGCCCTTGCTGCCACTCTGAATTGACATCAAGGTCTGTTGGCCCAGCTCCTCGGGTGATGATGTCAGCTATGTTGTATGATCCAGGGATCCACCACCAGTCCTCTAGCCTTGTGTTACTTTGAATCTCTCCGATCCTATTAGCGAAGAAAGTCTGAAACCCGTAGCTCTCACGCTGGATAGCTCCAAGAACTGTCTGACTGCCCAATAAATGGAACCATTGCTTGATTTTGATCTGGCTGTGTTGTTCAAAGTACTTCTTCAGGCGGCTTGCAAAGACAGCACCACAAAGCTCCGCTTTGACTGCGTCCCCCTTGTGGTCTAGGGGCGTTAGCTTTGCTTTTGACTCCACTAGTCGAACTATTGTTTGTTCTTGACAGTTCCATCGTAGGTAGAGGACAGCACCGTAAGAGCTTTCACTACCATCTGAAAAGGTGACTGCGATTGGATCTGATGCTGCATCTGGTGGAGTGAGGGCTCTTGGAAACTTGACTTTACTTAACTGGACAAACTCCTCAAAAAGATAAACTGCATCTCTGCGGAGCTCATCAGACAAGGCAAGGTCCCATGTATCTTTGACAATATTGCACTTTGGTTTTGCCTCTTGGAATGCTCTTCGGACCAAGATGGCCCCTTTTTGTTTTGCTGGTGTGGTCAGGCCTATTGGGTCATACAAGCCAGCAACTTGACTTAGCAAATCACGTCTTGTCAGTGGATTTGGTGTCCTAGCTCGAACTTCTTCCAGCAACAGATCTTGGCCAAACCTCATTTTCTTTTTGCGTCTGGAGAAGTTGACTCTCACCATGACATGCAACTTGTCCTCATCCACAATGTAGCCGAGACCAAGTGCCTTGTTATCTTCTTCCTTCAGTTGATTTGGCAGGACAACAATGTTTGGTGAGGCCTCTTCTTTCTGTCCTTTACTTTGCCCAGAAAAGACCCATGGCTTTAAAGCGAACCCTCCTGCCGCTAGGATCAGCTCCACGTTATTGGTGATGACCTCAAGTCTTTCACGGCAGTTGTGGGATGTCAAGATGTCGTCGACATAACTGTGTTCATGTAGTACCTGGCGCTCGTCCTTTAGGTGACTGAACTGAGGCAGGTTCGCTGTCTCTCTCATGGCGAGTTGTGCTATGCACCCTGCTGGCTTGTCACCAATATTCACTCTTGTAATTGCGTACTGTTCAAGCTCCTCATCCTCCGAATCACGCCACAAGAATCGGTGCAGATGGACTTCTTTTTCCTCAAGCCAGACAGAATTGTACATTTTCCTGATGTCTCCTAAGGCAGCAAAGGAGCCTTGGCGAAATTTGAGGAGGACAGCCCGGATTGGATTGAGGACGTCTGGACCTTTCATCAGGAGATCGTTTAGACTCTGGCCTTGGTATTTTTGACTGCTGTTCCAGACGAGTCTCACTGGAGTTGTAACTGAGTGGGGGTTAGGGGCAATGAGATGACTTATGTACCAAACAGGTCCCTTCCAGGTAAGTAGATCCTCCTCAGTCAACTTTTTTGCAGCCCGGCGGTCAACCATCTCGTGCACTTGAGCACTATAGGCCTTTTTCCATTGTGGGTTTTTTGCTAGTTGTCTCTCAGTTCTGAGAAAGGTTGCCTCCACTGCTTTTATATTGTTTGGCAATGTCGATGGATCTATGAGCCATGGGTATCTTGCATGCCAGTGAGTGCTATTACTGTGTTTGTCTGCACCAGCATATGTCAGGACACTCTTCACCACCTCTAACTCTCTTTCTTCAGCCAAGGTAATTTCTTTGCCTCCGGGCTGGCAATTGCCGCAGCGGCAGCCTCCACATCTTGGGGTGCAGGCAGCGCCGATGCTATCCCACCTCCACCACTCAAGAAACTCGCGAGCGGCGGCCACGGAGCACGAATGCTTGACAGCAGGTAAGACACAGACATGTTCTTTATACATCACCGCAGCTGTTCTCATGGACCTGGCAAAGTGCGTTCTGGACTGGTGTGCTGTGATGGTGGCCCTTTCAAACAGACCAGGGTGTGTCCCGGCAACTGTTTTTCCCAATGGTCCATCCCATAATACAAGATCTCCAACAGTACGTATCTTCTGTGGGACAAGCCGCCCTTCCTTGTGGCTTATTAAAAGCTGTATTTCCTTCGGCCTCTCCAGTTCTTTGAGAGGGACGTCTGGAAAAAACTTTTGGAGTCTTTTGGCTGTCACATGTTTGTGGATGTCCGCAATGCTGTCCAAGCCATAACAGAGGAGTTGGTGGGATTTGAAGTTGCCCTTTTCTGTACGGACCCGGATCTTTAGGAGGTATCGTTTTGTTGTAACTTGTACTTTCATTCCTCCCACACCATGGATGACAAGGGTTATAGCTTCACTTCTAAGATTCAATCGATCAGCTGCATCATGAGTTATGTAGTTTGTATCCGATGCTAGATCGATTAGTGTCCCAACTTTTTGTCCTGCATTGGCTGTGACTCTTAATATCATCATGATGACAGGCCATTCCATTAATCCATTTTCTAACAGAAGACCAGGCTGATTAGACATGAGAGAGAGTTTTGGCCACACTGTTGCAAAAGACATGACGGCACTTTTCTGCAAGTTCAGGTGACAGGCTCTTAATGAAATCTTCTTGGGCTTGGGTGTAACGTCCTCCCACTGTACTGTCTTTGGGTCTTTGGGCAACATTTCCCCTGGACACTTCAGCTCTCGCACAGAGGTAATAATGGTGTTCAGCATTAGTGCGTTGTTCCCTGCAGTCTGGTCTTTTGCACAGGAACTCTGGTTTACAGTATTCACTGTCATGGTGAATCTCCAGACATTTTTTGCATGCACCCAGTTTTTTGACAGCATCTCTCCTCTCTGATAGTTTGAGCGTGCGAAACTTTTGGCAGAAATATAATCTTCTCTTGTGCTTCACATCACCACAGACCACACATCCTTGAGCCTGATTGCTTGGTTGAGTGGAGGTTCTAGTCCGGGCTAGCCGTGGTTGAGATTTTGGTTTTGACTCCTCCTCCTTCAACTGGTCCAGCTTTTCATAGATGGCTTCTTGACTTTGTAGGAATGCCAAGAGGTAGTCAAAACGTTTGTCTTCTCCGGCTTCATCATCTTTGCCGGATACATGGAGAAGCCACTCCTTTTTTAGGCCATCTGGGAGTTTACTCTCTATTGTTCTTGTTACAAGAGGGTTTTTTATGGCGCCGGTCTTACCAAGCTCACTTAGGTCAATTAGAGCTTTCTCTACTGATTGTATGAGCTCAACAATCTTCCTGGGCTGCTGGCCTTTAACAGCTGGGAGTCTCTGGAGCTCCTCCACTATTTCAAGGGCAATTGTGGTTTTATTTCCAAAGCGGTTCTCTAGGACCCGGAAAATGTCTTCAGCTGTTGTGTGAGATGTAAGACGAAGGTCCCGTATGGTCCTTTCATCTAAACTGTCAAGTAGCTGGAATTTTTTTATTTCTTTGGATCCAGTGGGTTCTCCCTGCATCTGGAGCGCTTCCCAATCCTTTTTCCACCGGTGAAACTCTCGTCGGATACCAGTAAACTTTGGGAGGGCAGCCGGCTTTAGTTTAATGGCAGGTGCCGCTGAATAACTGAATGAAGCAGTGCTTAATCTGCTGGGCTCTTCTCTGGCCTGTGCTTCTATAAAGTCTGCTTTTCTTAAAGTCAGTCTTGGTAATATGGTTTCAAGGCCTTTAATACGACTCTGGAACTGTTTTTGCTCTGCAAGGGGGGCCCAGCACTTCCAATGTCTGTGCATCGCCTTCGCTGACTTCACAAGTTTGTCCAGTTGTCCTATCATGAAGTCATAAGCTTCTGTGTTTTTACTTGGGTCCACAGTTCCCACATGATCTGCTTGATCCTCAGCATTTGTAATTGCCTGTGTTAGTTCATATTCCCCATAGTTTGCCCACAATGTCTTTTGTAGGAGGTCTTTTAACTCTTGCAGTTTTCTCTCACACTCCGTGGCTGTTTTGTCCAAGTCAGACCTTTGGTGCTCACTTAAGGCCTCTTCATCTGCATTTTCTGCAGTATATTGTCCCTCAACATCATCATTGGCCTCAAGAACTCTGCCAGCTTCTGCTGTGAGCTTTACAAAACTGTCTCTGAGCTCCTCCTCAGACATCACTGTGTGCATTCGTAGCACATTATTGGCCAGACGGGAAAATTGACGCTTTGCTGATGTTCTTGTGGCCTTAAATTGCTCCAGCATTACTGAATCAGCCATTTTTGTCCAGCAGCAGGGCAGGAAACAGTCTCTGAATATGCTGGTCACTTTACTTGGTCCTCCAGTCTTTATAAGACGGTTTTTCACTGTCAAGTATTAATGTGGTTTCTTGTGCAATTCCCCACTTGAAAAGGATAGTCCTCTACATTCCAACTGGATTTCACACAATGAACAGCCATTTGATAGTCATTTCATTATTTATTTATTGAAAATTGGCAGTAGGCAGTGGGCAGGTGAAAAACCTCAAAAAGAGAAGGTAACACAAAACAATTAGTCATTTAAGATAATACAAAATTGTATCCATCATTAATTTAAGCATTTTAGCCCTTTTTAAATAAAATATTTCCCACCATGTTCTAAAATAAACAAACATATATTTTTTAAATACATCAACAATTTAAAGTAACTTATTTTTTATTTATTTCTTAGCCAAATTAAGTTGATCAATTTTAGCCAAATGAATTAAATCTTAAATTTTAGCCAATAAATTAAACAGTATATTTTTTTAGCTCATTTAAATATTTTAGCAAACTATAGTTTTTAACTTCTACATTTTCAAAAGTTTTTAATGTTATCCTATACAAATTAAGAAAACAAAATGTACTTCTACAAACAAATGCAACTTTTAAACCATCTTTTCTTTAAATCAATTTGTTAACATACCAACATAAACATTTCCACAAATAATAATAATCAACAGCAGTCCAACCACAGTCTGTATTAACCTTAATAAAGTTCTTTGATTTGAAAGTCCAGCCAGAGAATCAAGGGCATTAAGAGTCTTACCGGTTGTCTTTCAGAGTTTTTGTAGAAGGACTTGTTTGCACAGTCACAATGGAGCTGAATTTTGGCTGTCTCCAAACATGAGCTGCTTACATTTCTGCCATGCAGCAGTTCTTGGTCCTTTTCTTTAGAGGTCCCTGGCACGCCCAAATTGCTGGGAGATTAGTTCCACCTGGTGCCTCCCTGCTGATGGGAGGGGAGGAGGGGCTACCCGGCAGCTTGACATAACAGGCAGTATGTCAGACGCCCTGCAAACACAGAATTCAAGCCACAGTACTCACTGAAGACCATTAAGCATGGTGGTGCAAGCATCATGATATGGGGATGTTTTTCATACTATGGTGTTGGTCCGATTCACCGCATACAAGGGATCATGGATCAGTTCCAGTACATCAGGATCCTGGAAGAGGTCATGCTGCCATATGCTGAGGAGGAAATGCCTTTGAGGTGGACCTTTCAACAGGATAATGACCCCAAACACACCAGCAAGCGAGCAAAAGCATGGTTCCAGATAAACAAGATTCAACTGATGGAGTGGCCAGCACAATCCCCGGACCTTAATCCCATTAAAAACTTGTGGGCTGACATAAAAAGTGCAGTGCATGAGGCAAAACCAAGAAACGCTGAGGAATTGTGGAATACAGTGCAATTATCCTGGGCTGCAATACCTGTGGAACGATGCCAGAAGTTGGTTGACTCCATGCACCACAGATGTGAAGCAGTCATCAGAAACCGTGGTTTTGCAACAAAATATTAGTTTAGGATACTCAGCTAGGTTCACTTATCAAGAATTTCTTTGTTTGTACAATACATTTTTGAGTTTCCAAGGAAAGATGGCAACACTGCTATTCTTTTGAACATGCCATTTCTTACTTTATTTGAAATATTATTATTATTATTTAAGTTTTGATGACTTTGCGCAATTGTTTTGCTTTGGAATAGAATGTACTGTGTCCCCAATGTATCTGTGTTCATTAAAGTACAATTTCTTTGAAGAATTTTGACATTTACTCATTTTTCTAAAGGCACTGCTATTATTTTGAACACAACTGTACCTATTTCTTAGAGATAGTTCAGAATTACTTGATCCACTCTAACCATATGCTTTATCAAAAAGGAAAGTTTTAAGCCTAGTCTTAAAAGTTGACAGGGTGTCTGCCTCACGGACTAAAACTGGTTGATGGTTCCCCAAGAAAGGAACCAGAAAACAATCAATCTATTGTTTGAAACACTATTATTTTTTTTCAAAATTAGGAATTCTAGGATTGTGATGCACCATAACAGAGACTTGGAAAGACGGAAATTTGCTTGTGACGAGTGTCTTCTCTAGGTTCACCCCATTAGGTATAGTTCTTTAAAACACACGTCCCTTCCAGCATACAAACCCAGAAAATTTGGGTTGCATTTTCAACCACCAATATAAAGTGGCTTTACAAATGTTTTATTCCATCTCTATGAAAAATTTAACTCAAACACAAAGACCCCCAAAGCAGATTTGTTCTTAAAAAAAAGAAAGAAAAGAACACATCCCAAGACACAAATAGATAGCTGCTTATGCAGCTGCATTGAAGAAAACATTCCTTCAGGTCAGGAGGGACTTGAATTCTAATCTTCTGTACAAATCTGTGATGAGCTGTGTGTTTTGAAGGTCCTGTGGGAGCTGCCACACTTAATTAATCTGATTCCATAAAAACGTGTTTTAAGATATTGGATGCCTGGGTGCTCAGAGTAAACAAATATTTGTTGTCATTCTAATGCAATCCATATGAAATAAGCATGTTATTGTTTCTAAATGTGTTCATATTTGTGTTTATAAACAGTAGCTTTCTGTGCATGTGTCTATATATGCTGGAAAGAGTCAAAACTGCTGCTGAGTTCCCAGGGAAATCAGAGCACACATGCAGCTACAGAGAAGGTGGGAAGTGGGTAGAGGAATTAAGGAAGAGGAGGGAGATGCGGTGAGAAGGAAGGGGAGAGAAAAAGACAGAGTTTCAGGGAATAAAATGTTGACGCCAGGCAGCTTGCTTGGCAGCTCACAGAAGAAGTATGTGTCCTGGTTTCTGGGTTGCAATCAAATCCCCATAAACAGAGTGATCATTCACTCTGCTTAAACCCACACACAGATGCATGCACACAAACAGCACGGATAGACAGAAAGGTTGGGCTTTAAGTAGGTTTTGCCACTCTATCCACAAAATCAGTATAAATCTACAAGTAAGCAGGCACGTTCAAAACAAATATGGGCTACGTTGATGAAAGAAGGAAGGAAATAACAGCAGGTGTAAAAAAGTTGGAAATAAAAGAGAATTTTAAATCCTAAAACTTCCTTGGGGTTCAACAGTAGACAGACTTAACACCTCTAAGATGACTATGGCGGCCTTACTTTTTTTCTTAAAGATCTAGTAAGCTGCTTAGCCGTATCATTTTCAGGAGACTATTTAAAATTTAATGATAGTGGTTTACCAAAACAGGGCAAATAGGGATTTTTTTTAAACCTAATTGGAAGGATTGTCTTTTGATACGGCATCAAACACCAGAATATGTGTGTCTGCATGCATACTGGCTCCACGGTCTCCCTGAAAGCACAAGAAATAAAAGAAAGAAAAACAAAATCATTGAGTTTTATTGGGTTTTTTGTCACAGCCGATCAAGAATTTCTTCCATCTCAGTCGGGGCCAATAAGCTGGAAGCTTACCTGTGCACTTAAGGAGAAAGAGACTCAGCAAGGACTGAAAGGCACCAAGTCACGGAACAAAAGAAACTCTTGTTACCTCCATGCTTCTCATGATTATTCTGCCTTCAGGCCCTGGAGCACTGAAACAGCTGCTTGCCTCCATCTCCTCCATCACAGAACAATGTTTATTTTCTCAGTGTAAAGGTGCAGAAGAAACCACATATTCACAAAAACTGTGGAAAGACACATAGCAACTATTCTTACACCCTTATATTAAGCCAGAGATTTTCCATTTTGGTCAGTGAAGGTTAGCAGCTGATTAAGCTGATTAAATACTAAACAAATGTACTCATTTTTTTAGTATTTTGGTAGAATTCCCTTTTAAACTATATGTTATGGGTCAGCACGCTTCTCATAATTTTTGCAGGTGTTTTTGGCCAATTTCTCCTGACAGAACCATGAACATAAATTAGGCAGTATGCTTAGGGTCATTTCACATGTGAAAGGCCGCCCAGTTGCACTTGGGCATTAATTTTCTGGCTGATATCTTGAAATATGCTTTGGGCGCATTCACACTGCAGGAATGGTCCAAGCATCGGTCAAGGGATCGGTTGGCTAGGTTTACTTTAATGAGCAGACTTTTAAAACCAGGCCAAACAACATTATGCAACATTTTTTTGCCTTGATTGAGAAGATGAAGAAAGCAAAAAGAAAAGAATCTGTCTAATCAATTGGTCAGTATTAAACATAGATTATTATTCCATCAGAACTGAGGGGGGTAATGTGCATTATAAGTAATATTCAATATAGTAATTATTTTTAATATTGTTTGGTGTAACTACTATCATTACCACCTCCAACCCAAGAACTTGGAACTTTATATTTTTTCTTCTTCCCAAAACTCCCAATAACAGGCAGTTTCCTAATTTAAATGCTGCGGTGTGAACAGGTGTGGCACCTCTTACTTATTGCTTATGCAGTCTTTGTAGATTACCCACATGCCAATTTATAGAATGTTCAGATTTTTTTCATCACAAACAATTCAGCACTCCTTATTTACAATATTTTTCTTGCTAGTTTCTTTTCTACCCGCTGTCAGGTTTAGTGGATGTTTGTAGGACCTAAATGCAGAGACGGAGCGCAGACATGGTCTCTTGCAGTTTTAATTGGTGAGGTAGATGGTTCAGAAACATAAATCCCAAAATAACAGGCAACAAATTCAAGAAACAAAACTAGGAGACAGTCAGGAGAAACATACATGAATAAATTAAGCAGTAAGGAATTGCAGAGGAGGAGTATAGGTGGGAAAAATGAATGCAGTGATCAGCTAATTGGGAGCAGGTGTGGACAGAAGCAGCTGGGTAAAGGAGAGGGGTGGAGTAAACAGGGCTGAACTAAAACTGGAAAATAACTTAAAAAAAGGGAAATAAGACCAATGACTTGAAAATAAAGGATGACCAAGGGGAAAACTAGAGTATAGGGGAATGGACGGGAGATAACTGAAAAACCACCAAACAGGAATTGTAAAACTAAGAAGTAACACATAAATCTATATATTTTTTAACATTTAAAGCCGGGCATACACTGTACAATTTTTTGCCCTTTTCAGGCCGACTTTCCAGTCGTGTGAGAATTTTTCGATCGGGCCGACTTTCAGCTTGATCGTGCATTGTGCGTCATGTAGTGTACAGGGAGTAATGAGGGCCGATCAGCCTCTCATGACCACCTCCCAATCAGGAATCGTGAGGTCGGGAGAACATCAAACGTTTGATTTTCAGTTGGCCGTTGTGGGAAAATCGTTCAGTTGACATGCGCAAAAAAGAATTCTTCTGAAAACACAGAATCATGGAGTTCTTTCTGTAAAATTGACCGACCTTAGTAGCTACATTTGCTCAACCATGTCTTTGTCAAAATACGTCATTGCCTTTTTTCGTTTTAGGGATTTCAGTACAAAAAATTTCACAAATTGCTCACTCTAGTGGGCTTCATATTCCTCTTCTAATAGTTTGGTTCCTGATAGACGACTCCGAGCAGCTCCATCTCACTGCTGAGCTGAGTCTGAAGTGGATTTTAGACGTACAGTGTGAGCAGGTAGATCGCATCAGAGAATTGGGCTGCACAGTTTGAGAACATGCCTCATGAGCTGTGAACTCACACTGTATGACGAAATAGCAAGGTTGCAACAGTTGAAAAAAAATCACACAGTTTATGCCGGGCTTTAAATTCCGTACATAATTCCATACATAAATCCAAGCCTAAATAAAAACCCAGAGTTAAAACTAAACAGAACCAAAGATCCCACAACGGCAGATCATAACACCTTCCAGTGTGGTTGAAAAAAGTTTATCTCTCATTATTTTTGCTTTTAGCAAACATAAATATATTTTGAGATGGTAAATGACCTAAAACGGTAAAGGTACTGTATAACCTTAATAAAGTAAGAAAATGTGAAAAAGTTATGTTTCTTTTTCTATGTGGTCTATGCAAAAATCTAATTCTAACTTTATGAAGCAGATTTTTATTGAAAATTGAAGATACTAAATTACAAAGCTTTACATTTCTCAGGAGAAATATCTGGTTAAGCACTTCTTTCTCTTGTTGTTGATAATGGAGGCTGACAGCCTTTAACATTTTATTTATCATGCAAGATGTCCTTGAATGAATGCAGAGGAGGACAAACGCAAACTGCATGTTTCTAGACAACAAATTACAACTGGGATTGTCCTATACTGAATTCTATTAATCAAAATGATCATTATTTTATGTGTTTGGAAAAATTATTTCAAGCTCTAACAATAAACATTAAAAAGATTCGGTTATGTAGTGAAAAGATTCTGATAGTCACAATCAAGGTTAAAGCACATATTTGACCAAATCATTGAATGCAAAAGAATTTCATATTCAGTGAAAAATTTCAACTAACAAATGTGAACTTGAATGTATTCATTGGAATTTTATTTAATAGACCTTCACAAAACACATATGTGAAGGGTAAAGAAAAAGATGCGAGGTACAGTAAGATAAAAAAAAAAGTGTTTCAAAAGCATATTCAAAACTATGACAAAATGAAATATTTTTGTCTCTATCAGTTGTCTCTGATGTCTTTATTTAGACTTTGGTGTTTTTGGGTAGATTTTACACATTCATTTGTTAAGATCCAAACCAGTGTTTTGTAGCTTTCGCTGTATGTTTAGGGTCCCTATATGCAGGAATGTTAACCTTCCCCGCAACCCCAAGTCTGTTTCAGCTTCTAACATGTTTTTTGCCCTTAGATAATAACCCTTTATTAAACTCTATCCTACCCATAAACTCATACCACCCTTGCTGTCTATGCTAAACATTATGAACAACATAATGCTGCCATTGCGGTGTTTCAATGTGGGCAGGGTGTATGTGTGGCCATACATGGGATTTTTGCACCATGTATGTAACTGCACATTTACATGAGATCAAATTAAACTCTATTGACTCAAAAGACGACTTCCAAATCAATGATTCCTTTTTCTTTTTTCAGTTGTATCAGATGTAAGGGGGGCTGTGAGGAAACGTGGGATCTAACTTAGGATTTTTATTTGCAAAGAATTTCAAATGACAACAATGCTAACAATTATTCACAGCTTTATTTTACTTTTTACATAAAAACAAAAACCCCATTAAACAAACTGATGTTTGCAGTTTTAAAAAGGTGAAATGTGAAAAAGTTACATGAATGCGTCAGGGTTCAACGATAAAAATCTACCCTTCTGTCCATTTTTAGGTTTTACATTTCATAGAGTAACAGATTGTGTTTCGTTATCATTGACCTCTACAGTGACTGCGCCTTCTTGTCAATGGTGAGAAATTGTTTATTCATAATAACTTGTTATTGTTATTAGTATTTGAAAATGCAAACAGTAATAATTTGCAACAGACAAAACCCCCTGCAAGTGGTGAAGTGAATAAAACATCATTTGGTACACGGAGAAGTCTAGATGCAGCTTTATGCCATGTTTTTCTCTGCCAGTGTTGCTACAGTGAAAGTAATAATGAAGAAAAAAATGGTCAGAAACGTGTAAGAAATACTATGTGCAAGAAAATAATTGGTCAGGCACATTTATTAGCATGCTATTTTCTGCAAAAGTACAGTATGTATTGTGCCCATTAGCACAGTCACAGACTCACAGCACTGTTTTGGGAAGTCCTATTACTATTCAGAGCTTTTATTATCCAAGACTTTTGATTTTGCGTTTCAGATTTAAAAGGGGGCAATATCTGACAGAGAAACAATCATCAGCTAAATCTAAAGAATATTGGACTGAATATGGTTATGAGATTAGCTCCTTTAACCCTGTATCTGTCGCTAGCAGGTTCAACACTGGCTCTCATCATCTGAGGTCTTGTTTTTGGACCACTGAAGTTGATAAACAGCGGAGAACAAAATGACTGCCTTCCTTTCATTTTCCTCTTCTCCCAGACCTTCCTCTCATTGTTAGGCTAGTTTTACAATATGAGTTTAGTAATTTACAGATTCTATTAAAAGCTGTTTTCTTTTACCCCGAACAACCAATTCCAGAAGTGGAACATTCCTAGATGAAGGACACAAAGCCTCTTATTGGCAAACAATTTCAATAATGCAGTAATGCTTGCTGCCCAGTGATAACACACAAGATTTTGATAGGGATAAGCGCCCCAAATGATAGTTGTAGTACATTTGATAGGCTCTTGATTCCCGATTATTTTATATAAACAGTCTCGTTAGTACTTAATCAGCAGATGGAACTAGGAAGAGAAATGTTCAGATCTTACAGTTAGTCTTTGACATGAGCATGGATGATGCATTCCTCTACACAGTTAATCATGGTAGTGTGATCCGACACGTCTTGTTTTCTTCTCAATCAGTTCTCCAGATACAGACACAGAACAGGGGGCCATTCATCACTGCTTGTTGGTCACAGAGTAGTTTTCCCACCTCTGTAAAAAGCTGCCTTGGTCACACTCATGGCGTAGTGCATGGAATACAGTAATCGGTTTTGCTTTGAATTGTGGCAAACCAGGTGTCCATCCACGCAATAGAATGTCTACATGACCCTGGTAATAGCGCAATCTGGCAATGATAATCTGATTTTGCTCCTTTCCTATGCAGGTCTGTTTGTAAACAGTTGATCCCTTGTTTCTTCTCTAGCCGTGGTAATAGGCAGCTTTAGAACCACAGAATGGGACCAAGGGCCCCTAAAACTTTAGGCTACATCTCTTTTGTCTCTCCAATGTTTCTCCATATCTTCAAACTTCCTCAAATGTCAAGACTTCAGCCTAAAGCCCTTTTACCATCTATTGCAAGTGATTACTTCGTCTGACAATTTGCGATAGGCGACATTTCTCCTTGTTACCTTTAGGTTTGATGTTCTTTTTCTGAGCTATCAAGAATGACCGCAGTTCTTCATCACTAGCAATTTGCTTCATAGGAGGTCAAAGTGATTTGCTTGGACATTTTTTAGTTTTCTATTTTATGGGGGTAATGTCTTTTGCCAACATCATGATTTCTGACTCCAGGTTGTTCTTGTGCATTTTAGCCATAATGCTGCAGGAGAGGTTGTTTAAGGCTGGATCTTTGTCCAATGCTGCATTAAGGACATTGAATAGACTAAGACCCAAACGGTGCTCTTGTATTTTTGGTCTAACAGCAAAAACAGTATTTTCCCAGAAGAAATGTTTTATATTTTATGTCATTTTACTCATTTAGAGTATTCCTTATAGGAAACCATACATAAGGCACCTAATTCATTACCATTACTCTGGGGTGGGGGGTGCAATCTCGCTCCTTCTCTCTATTTCTTTCTGGTCTCATTGTCTTTCAAAATAAGTGACCGTGAGCGGGTAAGATTTCATTGTTTATGTATTTATTCATTGTGAAGCCAGGATTACTGACTTTACAAGGTCATTCAAACAGCTGAGTGAATACTCTATTGACTGAAATGTAAATAAAGCTTTAAGATCGGCTCCAGTCACACACTTAAATCTGCAGGCCAGTCTCTGTCTCAGCCTTCATAATGCAGACACTGGGCTAAATTATTAGTGGTTTTCCTAAAGTGCTGATCAAGTGGCTGTACCTTCTATCTAGGTCCTGTGATCGTGGGAAATAGAAAACCGGAAAGGAAGATGTTGCTATTGATTCTGCAATCAGGAACAAAGGGCACCTTTCATTTTACATTAAATGAACTGATGTTTAGGTTTATATTTACACCCTACACTGTAAAATTATGTTTTAAGTTTTCAGGGTTTCTTTCTTGATTGCAAAACTCGTTAAAGAACAAAAAAGACTAATGTGATATGGAGATGTTTATATCTTTTTTAAACAGGATATAATTTTCACTCAACCTGTATTTACATAAACATTAAGGGATTATTTTAAGAACACAATAACAGCACACAAAAACATATTTTTCCACCTCTTGTGAGCCAGAGAACCAAAGGACTCTTGACATATGCAGAATATTGTGAGAAAGAAAACTGCTTTGCATTGAAAACCTACTACATTAAAACTAGAGAAAGTAACTTTCAGCTGAGTTCCAGATGTTGGGACTATATAAAGGGTGACAAGTCTTGAGAGAGCAAAGCTTTGTAATTATGCCATTCACTAAAAGCGATTTTGCACAAAGTAATCCACTGTCATAGTAATTTTGCATATCTTTTAATGCTCTAAGAGTTGCAGGGACATTGTTTAATGACTTGCCTTCAAAAGGTTGCACTTTACTCTTTACTCACCTGAGTGGCTGCAATAAAAGCAAATACTTTGAATTACATTGCTAACTAATCTATAGGAACACATCTTTTGGGGCCTCTGTCTGCATACAGTACACAGATGTGAGGCTACGGAAGCCATAGACAACTAATTATGTATGTTAAATAATCTAACAAACTACTTCAATGGATACACCAGTTCAGTCGTTGTCAAGTAGCAAATCAACCAATTACAAAGCGGCAAATCAACTGCAGCACTGTAGCATGGTTATTGGTACCATTATTATAACCTCTGCCCATTAGGTCATGTTTTGATTTGTTGGTTTGTCAGTCAGCAACATTAGCATCAAAGTCATGGATGGATTGCCTGCTGTGTCTTAACCCACTTCAGATCACATAAGATTTTAGTCCTGAACCAAATCTCATTCAGGATTTTATCTAAAGGATTCTTTGACACTGTGAGATAGGGCAAGACTTTTCTATTTTTGAAGCACTTCTCTCCTAGGGGGTGCTACAGCTCTAAAAAGAGTAATTACAGATATCAAGGCACTTTAAACTTGATTAGTTTTTTGGTTGGTTAGCAAGATTACATAAATGTAATGGGCAGCTTGCTCTGCAGTTTCCTCCATAGGTGTGTCTGAACAGGTGTGCCTAACAGTGCAAAAAAAATGAAATCTCAATAAAGTCGTTTTTTTCTTAAAATAACAAAATGTTTTTCTTGAATTGGGGAAGTCAGTGAGACCCTTTGCCGATGTAACAACACAATTTACATTTAAAATAAGAAAAAAAATTAATTGTCTTATTTCAAGTGCAAAATTTCTAATTATTTTATTTTAAGGGTAAAAATACTCATTCCATTGGCAGCTTTCCTTATTTACCTACTTAAATTAAGGGTTAATGCACGTAATTAATTTAATACCTATTAACTTATTTCTAGATCATTTTTGCAGTGAACTGCAACCCTTGTTCAGACTAGTAGGTGGAAATTTTTCAGAAACTGCCCATCCTCTAGGATTTTCATCATTAGGATTTTTACACTGACTGTATCTAAAAAAGATAACATTTTCAGTAAGCAGCAAAAGCAGCAGATAATAACAAATGATAGATCTGCTGGTGCAATGTGTCCCAATTTTAGCAGTTTTTAGTTATTTTTTTAGGCTGGTGGTTGAGGTTTAATACTGCAGTGAATATTTTTCTCTGTACTCTCTGAGCTCCAATTTGCTATTTTTTGATATTATCGTTATCATAATGTATACATTTTCAGTCAATTCATGACTAATATCTACCCATCCTCTGACTTTAGGGATAGACCCTAAAAAATGAGAACACCTTTGTGTACAAGGTGTACCTGATAGACCCTTTGCTATGATAATCCAGCTTTATTTTACCTAAAGTAAATCTCAGTGCAAATGTTCGAAAAGATGTTCATATTGCATTACTCTTGCATATTCATTCCAACATAAGTCAAAGCACAGGATGTATGCTGTGGTAGCCAGAGTTATCGAGTGTATAAATTGTTCAAAGACAGATACAAAAACTCCGTCCCAGAAATGTGGTTCAGGAGCCATAAATAATGGAACTGAAAAAAACAAAACAAGCAAAAAAACAAACATCTGTGCCTGCTTATTTTATTAAAGGCAAAACTGTGAAACTGTGTCAATGAGGGCACGTTCAAACAGAAACGGCACATCTCAACCACACTGTGATTACATTGATAACTGGTTCATCTGGCAACTTTCCTTTCTGCAGGCATTCCTTCAGACTTTCTCACCATCATAGCTTAACTACGCTCAGAGATGTTTTATTGACAGATATTCATAAAAAAAAATACATTACTAAAAAAGAATAAAGTTTTCAATGAGGAAGATTTAGATTGAGAATGATATTAAATATTATTTCATTGTATAATAAAAATATTTCATTATTAAGCTAAGCAGCTATTTGCAGGAACAGATCATGGACATTAATTCTGTAAACATTTCCATCCTTCCAATATTTACTCCTCTCTTCATGGTTTTGGAGATGTTCTCCCAGCTTCTCTCTAGGCTCATCATGTTTTCATTGCATCACTCTTCTTTCCTCTCTTTTATCATCCCCCTGACACCTGCTCTAAGGGAACCAAGTGCAGCCATCCGTCTGTCTGTCAGACAGAAAGGTCATTAGGCAATGAAGGGGCCAGGGCAGAAGAGGAGGAAACGACTCCTTATTTAATGATCAGGTGACTAGAAATTATGAACTACACATTTTTTCTCTGATGCTTGGTTACAAACAAAATAGATCTATATTCATAACTATTTAAACAGAAATACACGTTTTAACTACAGGTAAAGTTCTAAGTTTAACATCTAATTAAGTTTGGACTGTAATAACATTCTTGGTTTGTTTGGTTCCTCTCTTCCTTAATTGAAGGTCTCTGAGGCGATAGAAACTCTAAAGGTATAATGAGCCTCTAATATATATCATGTTTAAAGAAAGTTAGTTAACAAAGCTCACACTGACCTTTTGCTAACTCATTGCCAAATAAATTATCCTTTCAGAGATTACAGTGTCTGCAGAGAAACTTCCTCCATAGATCCTTAGAACCAATTATGATCTGAGCTGTTTTTCTTTTGGAAGTGAGCGCTAAGATATGGAAGTTAGCTTGGGATTTTCTCCATTCTGGGATCTAAGAACATCACTAATTATGAACGGTTTTGTTCTTTTTCTTTCCTTGCTGAAGCTCTTTGAAATGATGGAAGTGTAAAAATACTTGATTAACCTTTAATTAAATAGAAAAAAGTCGGGAACATATAAGGAGGAAATAGTGATAATGGTGGTGAAATGTCTAATTGGTTAAAAAAAGGAGACTTTGTTTAAAGATATATGACATTTTAAGAAAATGTAAATATAAACATAAGATCCCTCAGTGTCTTTTTTCCATTTCTTTACAAGGGACAAGTTGTTAAAATTTGGATGTGAGACTTTACATATCACTTTTTGTAATTAGTCTTTGCTACAGCTACAGATTCTTTATTTATGTTCACAGATGCTCCACATCAAGTTGGATTTCTGAAAAAAAAATGGCCTAAGATTTCTGTTTCTAGGCCTGCAGAGCAGGTAGAAATGCACCCTATAAGATCCAGAAAAGACAATTCTAAATATGCATTCAATTAGAGAAGTCCATATGAATGCAATTCAGATTTGTATTCTTTTTTATCAATTTAATCATATACATTTTTAATTTATTTATTTATATTTCATAAAATATGTATCAGTTTACTCATGCAACAGATGCAGTTTGTGTCAGTCTGTCACCTACAATCCTTATAACATGCATAGTTTGTGCTTCTTATGCAAAACAAAAGGTGAACATTTCTGCAAGATTCTGGCACAAGATTTTAGCAAAGCAAAAGAAAAAAATCAGTAGTGATGGGGTTACAAAACACTCTGAAACTTTAGACAGAAGAAAAGGAAATTAAGTAATTAAGTCAAGTATTCCTCTGACTTAATTAGCAATAAGCCTTCTAGAGGTTATAATACTGTTGAGTGTTTTCTTTTCAGGATAAGCAGTATATCAGTTTGATATTAAGCTAAATGTAAACTACCTCCAATGAAATGAGATAGTGTGCTCAGATCATGTAAACATTTAAATTAAGTGATAAAGAAGTGACATTGTAGCGACTCCGCTGTGCCTCGCTGCTGTTCTTTTCACTGCAGTTCTGTACTACCGGTAATTAGAAAACAGTCACGTTCTTATTTAGTTTCTGTTGGAGCGGGTTTATATTTAAGCTCATGTCTGTGCTTTCATTCAGGTTAGGTCAGAGCAAAAAAAATTTATAAAAGAAAGTTGAAAAAATAAAAAAGAATGATGTAGAATAAACAGAAAGCGATGTAACCCAACTGCAAGAAACAACACAAACAGATGCAAAGTGACTTTTGAGGGACAGCTAAAAAAGGAAATTTAAAACAGAACCACATCAAGCAGAAGCGAAAGACTACAGTAAATAGAGACGTAGAAATGAAGATAAGACAAGATGAGAGCAATGTGATGCAAGAAGACTTTAAAGGGACTTAAAAACAACCAGAAAGCGGCACAGTGACTCCAACCATTAAGGGAAACAAAAGAGAGACAGAAGGAAACTGGAAGAGAAATCAACAACTCTAAAATGGACCAAAAATAAAAAATTACAGACACCATGAAAACAATCTTTTGGTACTGACTCTTTAGACAGAATAAAGCAATGCAGTCTCCCCATGACCCCTGTTCTGTGCTCAGAGATGTGGGTGATATCATCCCTCACATAAAAAAAAAAAAAATCCTCACCGAAATAAGGAGCAAAATGCCCACAGCTCAGACGACTGAGCAGATTCTGCTTTCAACTGATAAAAAATTAACACCCTCCTCTCCACAAAGAGGTCCAGAGTGATTCCTCTGAGGTATTCCGCATTGAATTCAGCCGCAGCATATGCAGAACACCTCTGACATGCTCACACTTCCATGGGTAAATGGGTTGCATAACCAGTAAGCCATCTGTCTGGGAGAATATGCCAGATAAACACAAAGGTAAACAGTGGACCTGATGAAGCAGAAATTAATCAGATTAAGAAATGAAAAAGGGTCTGTGGGAGCAGAAGTGACACTGAGTAAGTTAGATAATTGGGTGCTGAGGCAGAAATGTGTGATATGTGCTGAAGAAAAAGTAAATAGGAGGAAAGAAAAAGAAGAAAAAAAGTCAAAGTAAAGAGGTAAGTTCCACAATATGTGGTCAAAGCAACTCATAAAAATCCACTACTAGTTAGCAGCGTTGAAGCTGTAGATTCATTATTTATCTTCTTGATGAGTTAAAGGGCTCCAAAGCAGTAGCTTTCCCATATTTTAGACAGGTTTTTTTTGTTCAGCTTTGAGCATTCATTTGAGTGCAACAAAAAAAGGAAAAAAAAAGTGGTCACATTGAGAAAAGGAGTTGCAAAATCTGTATTTCTTAATAATCAAAAACATCTTTAGAGATACAATCAGTATGACATTATAATCGTGTCTAATGACTAAGGGATCTGAAATCAGATTACATTTTTTTAGGCAAATGAATTTTTAAATGTTTGTTCATATTTTGTGGATTTACAAGCACAAACTTCGGTGATTCTTATAGAACTAGGAACATGTTTTTCAAAGATTTGTACAAATACAACGTGTTGTCGATCTGTATTTATTGGGGGGTGTTGCCCTAGTGAGTAAGAGCAGTGCGCTTGTGCTCTGAGAAGGTTGCAAGTACCTGGTTTAACCCCGCACAGCTTCCACTCTGGGTTCCTGAGCAAAAACCCTTAACCCCTAATTGCTCTCCGGGTGCCACATAATGGCAGCCCACTGCTCCCCAAGGGGATGGCTCAAAATGCAGAGAACGAATATCCCCATTGTGGGACAATAAAGGGACTTGTTGGCACAGTAGTTGGCGCATTGCACTTGGAATCTAGAGGTTCTGAGTTCAAACCCATCTCTCACTGACTGCCACTCTGGGACCCTGAGCAAGACCCTTAACCCCTGTCTGCTCCCCGGGCGCCGCACAATGGCAGCCCACTTTTTCCCAAGGGGATGGGTTAAATGCAGAGGGTTCATTTCGTTGCTCTGTACTTGTGACAGTTTAATGACAATATAAAAACGCTGGGGAAAAAAAGTATTCACACCCTTTACTGTGCATCAAGCTCACTTCAGTGGAGTCCATCTGTGTTATTTTAGAATAGATTTAAGTTCAGCTCTTCTGCTAGAGTTTTGTTTTACAAGTGAAAAAAACAGCAACATCCATAGTATTGAACTAAAGCAGATAAGCCCATAGTAACTGTGGAGGAACTGCAGAGATGGATGCATGCTCAAGTGGATGCATCTGTTGAAATGACAAATAGAGTAACAGTGATGACTAAGCAAACATGTGGAATAGAATGCAATATGTACAGTGCTCATCGCCACAGCATGATGCAGCCACCACCATGTTTCCATC
This sequence comes from Cyprinodon tularosa, assembly GCF_016077235.1. Lineage (NCBI taxonomy): Eukaryota > Metazoa > Chordata > Actinopteri > Cyprinodontiformes > Cyprinodontidae > Cyprinodon > Cyprinodon tularosa. The sequence goes on from NW_024038004.1 coordinate 2,532,736, forward strand.
CATTCATTTTCTGTCATGCTTATGCCAAGTCGTGAGGGGTGCTGGTGCCTATCTCCAACTGTCTACGGGTGAGAGGCGGGGACAGGTCGCCAGTCCATCACAGCCACCATGTTTCACTCTGGGAATTTATTTTCTACTTTTCACCAAATATAAAGCTACTGTAGTCAGAGTTTGAATGATGAATCGCGCTGAAAAAGATATGAGTTAGAACAGTTTAGTCAAAGCCTGGACGTTAACCAGAATCGTTTATTGTCACTGCAAATTAAAAATCTATAAAAATAGAAGACCATCCATCACATAACAGAAAAAACAACACACACTACAACTAAAAAAGCAATGTTTAACAAGATAGATTGAAGACAATACACATGCAATCCAGGCAAAGCAAAGGATATTTATAAAGCAAAATTCAGGACAAAGACAATTTAAAGTGCTTTATGTTAATTAATAGATAAAATAGAAAAGAAAAATAAAGAATAAATTAAGGTAAAAAGCATGATATAAACAGGAAGTAAAGAAAATAAAACAGTTGGATCACAACCTTAAACTAATGACAACTCAGTTAATCGTTTAGAACATTTAAAAACAGTTCTAAAAAATAGTTTTTTAACTTTGACTTGAAAGAACTCAGGCTGTCAGCTCTTTTAGTTGTTATATCTTTCTCACTTTCCATTTAAGTTTGAAAACTTTAGCAGCCACTCTCCATCTTCTGACTGAGCTTGAGCTTCACTCAAGAGGAATGAGCAATTATTTCAATCTCAGTGTCAAAAGCTGTCAGACACATACGCCAAAAAGTTGCTGTTGGAATCATATATTCTTCAAAAATATTGACTGATTGCTTAAAAACAGCTGAATTTCTGATTAATATTTAATGAAAACCACGTCATTTTTAATTCCACATCAGAATTATGAACCACATTGTGTCCACATAAAACCTTGATTAACTTAAATCACATTTGTTGTAGCAATGTGACAAAATGTGTGTCTTTTGTTTTAGAAGTCTCATCGGATTTTAGTCCCAAAACATCAACAAATCACATATATCTGCAGATAACTTTAATATCTGGTTTGGGTCAACTAATATATAAAATGTATTTTTTTTTGTGATGGACTGTGTCTAATGGTTCAAACTTGAGTTCAAAGAAGGAATAGGATTTTGTCTGTGATGTGCTCCATCAAACCTTCCTTGTCTCACACCTGTCTGGACGGAGCAGCATTTCAAGCTGCTGTTTCCCATGCAACCCAACCCTAGATCAACCTGCAGGGTCTCCGCCCCTGCCTCACTCAAGCAATAATAAACTCTGAGGGGGCCCAAACATTAACACACGTCATCAGACAGGGTCAAACCTGTGGTGGCAGCAGCAGCATTTTTCATAAGACAACACACATCTGAGTCAGCACTTGTGTTTGTTTGCTCAGGATTTCTGGTTGGATTAGATGGGGAAACTGAGTATATGTGTTTGAGTTGATGGGTATCTTTACGGCATAGTTTAGTTGTTTGAGATATATCATTATTGCCACCTCAACAGCTCCACCTCCTGGTGGGCAAGAAAGCCACAGTTAAAACACAAGACGTGCTTAAAATCTGAGATAGAATACATTTATTGCTCTTAATCTTTGGTGTGCATAAAATTCACTGTATATGTGTAGGGGTCCAAGTAAAGTGGTTATAATTTTTTTTTTTTTTTTTTTTAATCTGAGCTTCACAAAAACTAAACGCATCATTCCAATAAGGACCTCAAATGGAGTAAATATCTTTTGATAAAATTCATGCTAACTGTTCACACTCTGCCCTCCATGCAGTTTAGCAATCCAAAATATGTAAAATGTCTCAAAATAAACTTATCTTGTTTTGCAGTAATATTTCCACTCCAAACGTTTTGTGCAAAAATAGCCTCTGATAAATTCGTAGGCATTAACTCTCAGGGGAAAAAGGGCATTAGGAAATACATACTATCTTTCTACAAAATCACAAGTAATAGAAGTTTTCATTTACATTATATGTTCTATACAAATAAATGTAAACTTAACATTATTGTTGTCATTTATACCTTATACTCAAACTGGTCAGATGATCTTTTTGCTTCAAATCCATGACTTGCTGTTTCCAAAGCTTTTCTTCAAACAAGAAACATTCAAGAACATACCATTGAAGTTTGTAGAGCTTCATAAACCGTTTAATCATGTTCAATGAGTAACAAAATTATGTAAAGGTTAATTTATTTTAGTCCTTTCATAAGTTAAATACATTACATAGACTGAGTACACACAGACAGATTTTTTAATCCTATTTTATTGGCATTATGTCATTTTAGATCTTTAAAACACTAGAAAAACACATTCAAGATTAGAATGCTACATTAGACTAGGATTTGTTTCATTCAATTATATGGGGTTAATATAAAGCTTGTTTAAAATAGGGGTTATTTAAAAATATTCAGACAAGCTTCCTCATGATGCATACACTAATTAGTAAAACATAATTTTTATGTTTGTTTACACATTTTAAGTTCAAATAGTTTCAGCTGCAGTTGTCTTTTATTGATTTATTAATAGTGATGGTTTTATAAGATTAAAGTTTTAAATATCTTGTGATCTTTTGCCCATATCTGTTGTTATAAATCTGGGGAGAATCTGGAAAAATATATAAACAAATAAAGCTAAGTTGAAAAGTATTTATATTCTTTGGAAATTAAAGCAATTTTTTTTTTACTTCTATTCTAATTCTGCATTAAATGTTATAGTTAAACTGCACTGTGCTAATTTGTGGCTGCTGTATGGACGGAGTAGCAGTCACAAAGAAGCAGCATTAATATAATGTCTGTCTAAGGATCATAGAAATGTTCAATTTGTCCTTGTTCGGTATGCTTGTTTCGCTCTGTTGTTCCTTTCAGCGCATACGCCTCAAAAAAAGAAAAAAGCCTTACTGTGACATTGAAAAGGGGAGGACAGCAGTGGAAAAGACAAAACAGAAATAAGATAATAGGTCTGCTGTGCTTGATTAATTTGGATTTAATACATTTGCTGCTGCTACTTCTCCAACCTTGATGCACAAAAAAGAACTAAGAAAGGAAGAAATATCATGGTAAGTGAATTATCCTCAATGAAAAAAGATTCCTTCCAAAATAAGATATTTATTTTAATTTTGAATACATTTTATATTTTAAATACTTATATTTGATCTTTCAACTTCTTCAACTGTTTTTATCCAAAATACCTCCAAATATCGCTGTAGGTTCAATGTTTCAAGTGGAATTTATAGTCTTCAAAATATTCACCCTATTATAATTGCTTTGCTTAGAAAGATTTAGTCTGCATGCAAAATAAATGTGAGTTTCTCTTACACAAATCCAAAGATTTGTCCCAGTTAGAAAATCTGAACGACAATCCTTGATCAGCCATAGCTTTACTGCTTAATATTTAAACCCTAAATGGGAAGTTTTATTTTTTCTTTGCTGGAATGGTGAAATGTTTGCAGGTTGAGATGTCATCCCTGCTTAAAATATTCTCTGGATTAATACCCTCAAACTCTAAATTTGTGCCCATTAGTAGTAACTAACTTTGCATAATCATATTACCTTCTTTTCTGTAGGAAGCTTTATACTTCCAAGAGCCAGTACCAGGAGAGATCTAGGACCGCCTGACTGTCTCATTATGTCCTGTGTCGGAGGAGACAGGTCAGATATCCTTTAGGGGTGGACGCCACATCACTGGTTTTATCACAATATGATATTAAATCCATTTGTTTGGATCATGACACCATTTCTCCAACTATCACAAAATCAATTCTGATACCAATTTGTTCCAAATCCCCTTTCAAGTTTGTGATAAATAGGATGTAATGTCACATTGGCGACAGTGACTTTGGATGAAGGAGTTTTCCCTGTAAACGGAGGGTTGTTGGTTCAAACCCCTAGCTCTGTCTATCAGTGTCGTTTTGTCCTTGGGCAATACACTTCACTCGCATTGCCTATGGATGGTGGTTGGAGGGAGTGGTCGCGGCAGTGTATGTCAGCCTTGCTTTTGTCAGAGAACCACAGGGAAGCTGTGGCTACAATGTAGCTTTCCACCATCAGTAGTGAATGTGGGCTGAATGATTGAATGACTGAATGTAGTATAAAATGCTTTAGGCAAGTCCTCTGACTAAAAATTGATATATAAATACAGACCCTTTACATGCCCATCTATCATAACACTCTGCAACTACTTCATAACTCATGTATTGAATTAACTCAACTCAACTCAAACTTTATTTATAAAGTACATTTAAAACAACTGGGGTTGACCAAAGTGCTGTACAGGAATCACAGTTGCAGAGCATAAGATAAAAACTGAAAGCTAAAATACATTAACACAATGCAAAAAAATTAATTCTATAAAAAAAATAGAATTTTTATTATTAATATAATAAATTTTACAATAAAATTTTGCCTAATGTCCACTTAGACTTGATTAAAAGCCAGGGAGAAGAAGTGTGCTTTTAGAGAGGATTTAAAAACCTCAAAAAGATCCTGCCGATCAAATATGCCGAAGCAAGTTATTCCAGAGTCTTGCTGCCATAAAGGCACGATCACCTTTGGTTTTAAGTCTGGTTTTAGGTATCGCCAGTAGCAGCGGATTAGAGGATCTCAGTGTTCTAGCCAGGGCATGGATTTGGAGAAACTCAGTCAAATAATGGGGGGCTTGACCATTAAGAGCTTTAAAAACAAACAATAAAATTTTTAAATCTATTCTAAAAACAAACACGAGAGCAAGTGCAACAAGGCTAGAATGGATATGTGGCCACGTTTACGTGTGCCAGTAAGGAGACAGTTCAGCTGCATTTTGTACCAACTGCAGACGTGCCCTTTCACTTTTTCAAAATATTTTAACTGGTAAAAGCAGTTTTTTTTTTACTATCGAACTAACCTGGCGATCTAATTAAAAACAGCATTTCTTGCTAAAAGACTATTAAAAAAGATATCACTTTGTCACATTCTGACACTTTAAAGCGTATCCTTCAATATTTTCTTTTTGCATCAAATAATTATATTTTTAATTATTTAATTTATATATTCATATGGTTGGATGGGTTGTTACACCCCTGGTATGCCTCCAGAAAGGGTTTAAAATGGAGAAACAATTGGGGTGAAAGTAACCACCAAGTCAAAACAAAACCAAGTCTTTACCACTCTTTATCTAATGGTTCTTGTGTTAAAAGCTGAGGGGTCAAGTTGGTTTCAAGATCTTGACCGTCTCCTTTAATTTTCTTTCATCTTTAAATTGAAAGCAGAACTTGCATGAAGCTGGACTGTTGATTCAGAATAAAGACTCTGGCACAGCAAAGAGAAAGAAAGCTCAACAAGAACAAGTTTACTGCAGTGTGTGGTCCTTTGAATAATGCTTTAGCAGACCACTGATGTGTTCTGAGTGCTTTGATGTTGTCAGTTATCAAGGCCAAAGCTCTATTAAGGGAATAATCGTTGACATTTAACGTCCTCATTTTACATAATGAGCAAAACAGTCCGGCATGTTACTGCAAGCGCTGAACAATGCTGGTCATTTAAAAGCAACACCATTGCTGCCTCAGTAAGAGGCTCAGGCTTTCTACTTATTTACAAGCTGGACGATTTGCCTTAGGAGAAAGCTTTTCAAAGACTCTGGTTGATACAATATCCTTTACTACAGAGAAAAGGACTTTTATATCTGTTGATGTGTAAGAGTTATGCAGTGAACTTTTGTAGTTTACAGCGTTCCAGCCGACAAGGTAAGGGATGATAACGAAACAGCCTCCTCCATCAAAGACACTACTGTGGAAAAATAGAAAATGACCAATAAAGGAATATACCGTGCAAAATTAAAGTGAACAAAAGTGCAGTTTCACTTACCTTAAAGGTTTTCTGAAGCTACTTTTAAAATCCAGTTTTGGGAGAAAACATGTACAGAAGTGTTTCTCCCATATTGGTATACAGGTGCTGGTCATAAAATTAGAATATCATGAAAAAGTAGATTGATTTCAGTAATTCCATTTAAAAAGTGAAACTTGTATATTGTATTCATATATTACATACAAACTCATATATTTCAGATGTTTATTTTGTTTAATTTTGATGATTACAAATGACAACAAATGAAAATCTCAAATTCATCATATCAGAAAATTAGAATATTACTGAAGACCAATAAAAACAAAGGATTTATAGAAATGTTGGCCAACTGAAAAGTATGAACATGAAAAGTATGAGCATGTACAGCACTCAGTATTTAGTTGGGCCTCCTTTGGCCTGTATTACTGCAGCAATGCGGCGTGGCATGGAGTCGATCAGTCTGTGGCACTGCTCAGGTGTTATGATAGCCCAGGTTGCTCTAATAGTGGCTTTTAGCTCTTCTGAATTGTTGGGTCTGGTGTATTGCATCTTCTTCTTCACAATACCCCATAGATTTTCTATGGGGTTAAGGTCAGGAGAGTTTGCTGGCCAATTAAGAACAGGGATACCATGGTCCTTCAACCAGGTACTGGTAGCTTTGGCACTGTGTGCAGGTGCCAAGTCCTGTTGGAAAATGAAATCTGCATCTCCAAAAAGTTGGTCAGCTGCAGGAAGCATGAAGTGCTCTAAAACTTCCTGGTATGTGGCTGCGTTGACCCTGGACCTCAGAAAACACAATGGACCAACACCAGCAGATGACATGGCACCCCAAACCATCACTGACTGTGGAAACTTTACACTGGACTTCAAGCAACGTGGATGAAGTGCCTCTCTTCTTTTCCTCCAGACTCTGGGACCTTGATTTCCAAAGGAAATGCAAAATTTACTTTCATCAGAGAACATGACTTTGGACCACTCACCCGCAGTCCAGTCCTGTTTCTCTTTAGCCCAGGCAAGACGCTTCTGACGCTGTCTGTGGTTCAAGAGTGGCTTGACACAAGGAATGCGACAGCAGAAACCCATGTCTTTCATACGTCTGTGTGTGGTGGTTCTTGAAGCACTCACTCCAGCTGCAGTCCACTCTTTGTGAATCTCCCCCACATTTTTGAAGGGGTTTTGTTTCACAATCCTCTCCAGGGTGCGGTTATCTCTCTTGCTTGTACACTTTTTTCGACCACATCTTTTCCTTCCCTTCGCCTCTCTATTAATGTGCTTGGACACTGAGCTCTGTGAACAGCCAGCCTCTTTAGCGATGACCTTTTGTGTCTTGCCCTCCTTGTGCAAGGTGTCGATGGTCGTCTTTTGGACAACTGTCAAGTCAGCAGTCTTCCCCATGATTGTGTAGCCTATAGAACTAGACTGAAAGACCATTTAAAGGCTTTTGCAGGTGGTTTGAGTTAATTAGCTGATTAGAGTGTGGCACCAGGGGCCATCAATTTTGAACCTTTTCACAATATTCTAATTTTCTGATATGATGAATTTGAGATTTTCATTTGTTGTCATTTGTAATCATCAAAATTAAACAAAATAAACATCTGAAATATATGAGTTTGTATGTAATGTATGAATATAATATACAAGTTTCACTTTTTAAATGGAATTACTGAAATCAATCTACTTTTTCATGATATTCTAATTTTATGACCAGCACCTGTATAATGATTCTGCAAATATCTGCCAAGCATCAGGCGATTAAACTTGGCAGCTTTGGATTGTAACACAGCCACCAGAGCAACACAAAGCACTGATCCACATCTGCAGGGAATGATGATTGTTACAGAGATAATTAACAGATGTTCTACTGCTCCTGTAGGTGGGAGACCTGAAGCAAAAGCTGATCCAAGACGACATTTAGACTTCTTAACATAGTCTTGCTGTGTTTGCAGACAATATCCCAGCTTAATTTGAACAAATTTGACACCTGGGCTATTGTGTTGGTCCCAAAGAAGCATTGCACCCATACTGCTAATTTACAGCTATAAGCTGAATTAAAGACAGATATCTTTGAATATCCATCTGTTGGGGGTGGGGGGGTGGGTGGGGGGTTCGGCTCTATTACCGGTACTGCTTCTAAAAGCAGGAATTGGACTATGCTGTGGATTACTTGGACATTTTTATGCTTGATGCAACACCTTAAAACCCCTGAGGTGACTTTAAATACTTTTGCAAATTAGTTTCTCATCCAAGCAGTGACAACTTTATCAGCTAATTAACTCAAGGTGTAAATACTGCTGTTTATGTTAATTAAGGTAATTATGCAATACCTTACAGAAGTATTTATACCCTTTGAACCTTTGCCATTGTTTTTTCTCAACTAGCTGAAACTCTTGCAGTTTGGATGGGAATGCCTGTGAAAGGCAATTCTCCAGTCTCTCTTAATTTGGATTTTGGCCTGGACTTTGACTGGATAGCAGCTCTGGCTGTAGGTTTAGTGTTGTTGTCTGAGATGAAAAAGCACATTCTTTATATTTCTTAAATAGCTAATGGCCTTCTTATTGCCAACCTTACATGAATGGCAAATTAGTGGAGTTTATTACATTTATTCTGTCAACAGGTCTTGATTACTCATTACTCATTTAGCCCTCTTTAAGGTAAGAGAAGCCATATTGGTTATAATACATAATACATAATAATTTTTTTATTTTTATATATATATATATATATATATATATATATATATATATATATATATATATATATATATATATATATATATATATATATATATATATAATTTTGTTGGAACAATCCTTACTGTATGCACAATTAGATTTCCCTTAAGGCTTTAGTGAGTAAAAGGAAAAAATACATTTTAATGCCAGAGCTAGTGGTCCAATCAAAACCAAAGATCTACTTTGTTAGATTTGAAAATTTGGTTTGTCAGTGTTAATAATGGAGTTTTCAATGTTTAGGCCTTATAGAGCGATAGAGCAGTGCAGAGATGCGTTCAGACAGTCCACTTTGGATCTTGAAAGAACTGTTATGGAGTCCACTTATGTGCTTCAGAATTTGTAGTGAGTAACCAAACAGATAAGATTAGTTAAGACAGATTAGAAAATATTACAGTATGAACTTGTTTAGAAAACAAAGTGTAAAATGTGGCTTTCTTCTAGAATTAACATTTAAGTTTGTGCTTTATAGTGATTTTTTTTAAGTTATTGTATCAGGTGATAATCCAAGCGAACTCCCAATTATTTTTAAATCAATATGGTGGAGAGTTTTTTCTTTCTTTAAAGTACATCTATGTGGTTTCCTTAACAGGAGATAGATTATTTCCTGTACAGATCCAAATAATATCTGACTGAAATGCAATCATACAAATAAAATAGTTGCATTAGCTTACAAGAGAGTTTGAGCGATTTAGCGCTTCAGGTGGGTCATTGAGGTATATCAGAAAGACCAGTGTACTAAATATGCTTTTCTGTGGAACCCCCAGAGAGGAAGCCAATATCTGTGATGTTGTTACTCCATTTTTTACAACCAGAGACATTAATAAATTAATAAAATAAAATAAAAATCCATTTGTTTGGTAAAATGTGAAGTTAGTTGTGTCATAGGCTTTATGAAGGTCAATGTATAAGATACTGGTTGACCTTAAGAGTCTAATATCATCTGTCAGATTATTTCTACAAGGTACTTAACTAATAGGCTGAAAAATGTTTTCTACAAATAACTTAGAAATTGTTTGGAGAACTGCTGGGAGCTGTAAGCTTCTCCACAACCTTATCAAGAATAATGAAGCTGAATACAAATGCACCATATATGTCATAGATTTCTATTGGTATGAAATATTCAAACCCATGTTGTTACAAACATGGCCTACTTTGTCTTGCTCTATTTAGTCATTTTCAGTGGCACTGCCAAAAATGTGTGATGTGAATATTTTTGCCTTTTATGGAATACATAAACCAAGCTGATGTGCTTCTGTCTGATCAGAATATCTCTGTGCAAGATGTACTCTATAATAATAAAGTTATAGACATAAAGAAGAGGGAGAGGCTGATGAGTGGTAGTTTGACAAGCACTTGACCTTTTTTCTTTTCAGTCACCTCACGCAACCTCACTTTATTTTAAGACAGAAAGATATTGTACAGAGACACACAGTCTTGAACACAGGAGCTTGAGGTGTGTTTAGCCTCTACCTACCTTCTTGGTATTCAGTGAGTTCTGCCTCCGACCCAAAGTCTGTTCTCTCTTAGACATTACCTGTATCCTTTTTTTTCCCCTCAATCCACACCTTTATATGACTTCTTTTCTGTTTCTTCAATGTTCTCTAAATGTGTCTGAGAAGAGATTTAATGGCTCACTTCATCAGGGATTAAACCATCACAGGTTGATGTAGTTAAACAGATGTTAACAGTAAGATTATCTAAAAAGCTTTATTTGTGTCCTGGCTTTGTTTGCTTGTTTATCTCAATCTGTTTCATAGCTGAAATCCGTCCCCAGGCTTAACAGTTACCACCATGTTTGCATGCGCTCATGTTAATCATCCGTATGCCCGGATCGATATTTGTTTATTTTCTGTGTCCGTGATTTGCGACAGCACTGCCAGCGAGGGCTCAACTCAGGAACCTAAATCAACTAGGGGACTAGATCAGCAGTATTTTTCTAATTAATGTGAGATTTTGAGTATTGAACGCTTGCATGGTAAAACCTTGATGAGAATGTTCATATTTTCCTCAGATTCCAGGTCCTGTCAATGATGTTTAAAACTTAATTAACAGATGATCAATAGTGTTTACACAGCAAAGAGACTGGGGCAGATTCTAATTAGAATATCCATACATTATTAATGACATTAGCAAGCTCTGAAATTAAAAGGAGACAACTGCCTCGTTCAATTAAGCCAGCACTTACAGAGTGAAAGTTGTGGCTAAGTGTTGAATGAAAACAGAGAGTAAGGCAAAGATCAGGACGCAGATGGATGAGAAGTGACCATGTTTAAAGTGCAGAGCAAAGAGGCTTACAAGACAATATGAGTCATTGTGAGGCAGAATGATGTATATTAACTAAGGGCAAAAACTTTATCAAAATTTGAGTTGTAAACAACAAGCCTTATATCTAATCTGGCATAAGCCAGCTTGATATGTGTATTTCAATGTGAATTCTACACATTATTCATCTGGAAAGGCTCCTGTGTAAATCACCAAATGGCACCAGACTCCCACTGAGAGCTTTCAGCCAATCACAGATACACATTCTTGATTTGTTTCACAACTAGCAGAGTAACTTGATAAATCGAACTTCTCCCATATCTGGTCCGGCGAAATACACAGACATCTTTCCCATCGTCATAAGCAAAAAATCACGTCCCTCTGCTGGTTTTAATACAATAATCAGGGGGTATTACAGCAGTGGCGGCTGGTGAAAAATATTTTTGGTGGGGCTGATATAGCCTAGTGTATGTCTCCAACTAATCCGGAATAAGAATTCAAATAAACAATTGGACAATACATACAATTACACAGTAATGATTTAATTTACTATATAATAACTGTAACAGTGATGATTTGGGTCACTGTGACGGGGTTCTTTGGCCTCCAAGAATCCAGGTTCAGTCGGGTTACCGGTGTTGGTGATTTATTGTGCTCAAAAACTCAAAACAGGGTGCAAAAGAAACTAAACATATACAAGATACTCTGGGCCTCAGCCTCCCTCCAGTTACCAGCAATGTAACAAAGAAACAGAAAACAAAAATTGCCGCTTTTCTTCCCACAGCCCTCATTAAATAGTTTAAGCCCCTACCCTCAGGCTCTCTTATTTCTGATTTCTTCTCATTAATCAGTTTTGTCCATATATTACCTCCACAAACAATTGATGTACAAAAACAAATAATTTTTACAACTTAATTCTTTTAAACAGATTCATTGACTTATTCAATTACACCAAACTGGGTTTGAACCCAGCAAAGACGCAGCCAGACTGAAGATGACAAGTCCCCGTAGCATAAACACGTACACACCCACACCCCCCACACACCCACACACACACACACACACACACACCCACGCACACACACACACACACACACACACACACATACACACACACACACACACACACACACACACACACACACACACACACACACACACACACACACACACACACACACACACACACACACACACACACACACACACACACACACGGCTAACCCCACTGAAATATTAAGTGTGCACCCTCAATACGCCAGCAGGTAACCAGGAACAGCTTGTGTGTTTTAAGTTCATGGAGCTACTGGGCTCTGCGCGAGTGTATTGGTCCTCACAAACACAGTATAACAGGAATGTGTGTGTGGCGCGCAAAGTTAGAGAGGTTGTTTTAAAGCTACAGTGTGTAATAATTACAGGCATATAAAGTCAGAAATTTAATATATTATACATAACTATGTTATTTATCATCACCTATGAGCTCAGCCTTTTAACCATAATATTTGCGTTGCCTTAGAATTCGTTATTTATAATTACATAGGAGCGGGTCTCGCAGCCATGGAGGCTGACATCTTTGCGCTACGGCAAGCGCAGAGGCAACAAACTAGCAATTGCGAGATCTCCCATTACGCTCGAAAATAACTACGGCAAGTTGAGAGAGATGAACTGAGACGGTACTGAACAGTAGATGGCAGCATTATGCCTGAGAAGCGTTTAGTCTGCCTGAAACCAAAGAAGAAGAAGAAGCAGGTATACTGCGCATCAGTAACAAGAAAGGTGAACAAGGCGGCAGGCGTGAGTGACTTTGCAAACTGTTTGGCATGGCACTGTGTGGCCAAACATCAGACGAATGGAGGATCATGCCTACTCTGTATCACAACGAAAAGCGGCGGACACCGAACCCCCGTCATCTAAGAAGCGGAAAGACGACGAGAATAAACGCAAGCGTGACAAGAAACGGCAAAAAACACGGATCAACATTGGCACGGCATTTACACGATGGAAGTCACTGATGGAGGAAAAAGGTTTTCAAAGTGACGCTCAAGTTGCCAGTTTTCTCTTGGACAGGTAATTAATCCTACACACACAATTGTCTAATATCACTGCAGTTTTTGGAGTACAGGATGCTCAGACCTGTCTAAAACAATAACATGCTGCGTGATGATGCTGTTACTCTCCAGTATACTTATTCAGCAACGTCCCTGACGTTTCACAGGTAATGATTCAGTAATTTTCTGTAAAATAATTTTCTGGATATATACCTCGGTTACTTCTCTCCGGCTCCTTTGGAGATCTTCAAGCCTTTCCTCCTCTGCTCTCACCCCGCTGGCACCCCTCCCTCGCCTGGCCCTGGCTGCACGCCCACCCCGGCCTCTCTGCCCTCTTTCTCTCCCTCTTCCTCGCCTTGTAACCCCCGTGCCACAAACAAGACTTGGACTCTGTAAACGGGGAATATATATTCTTCCAGCGAACACAATCTCACTGTTAAACTAATGACTACAATTACTTCGTCTGTTTATATCACCATGCAAAGCAGCTCACCAAAACGTCACAACGACGTAGAAAAAATAACGGGCATATTTATTATCTTAAGTCTACATGAAATCTATACCCTACACAGACTAATGAAATACTATCTGTAAAATTATCTATGTAAACAAACCTCATCACTTGAGAAGGTAGGTGATGTGGACGTTGTGGAAGACATTTTGTCCCGTAACGCTCGCCGTACTGTTGGGGGGGAGAAGCGGTGGGGTGGAGACGTTCATGTTGCTGCAGTCTGCAGTCTGACCGCTAGATGTCGCTGAAAATTACACACTGTAGCTTTAAGCGACGAGGTGGATTCGTCACAGTCACAATAACCATGACATGAAATGTTCATATCCTACAACAGGGATGTTCTTCTGGCAAACGGGTTGATAAATAAGGATCTCACCGAATTTGGTGGAAGCTGCATCTCGGTCGTTACATTCGCCATCTTCCCTCTAATTGTCTGCACCTGCGCTTGGGTTCAGAAGCCTGTTAAAGCGCAGTATTTTCAGCGCCCCAAGACCATAAAGTTCCGAGACGCTGATTGGCCATTAAATTCACCTAGCAATAGTACATGATTGACAGATTCTCTGCAAATGTGGGTCAGTCTGATCACAGCCCCCAGAACAGAGACGGTAGGAGTCTGTCTGTGGAAATCCACAAATTAATGACAGTAGATAGGGAAATGTAGTTTATATAATTTGTTTTGCTTATAGGTACACAGTCTAGAGAGTAAAACTGACATTTATGAGTTAATTTCTAAAAACATATTTTACGTTTCTCTCTTCTTATCAGGGAGGGCGGTGCCCCAGCGCCCCCTATGGGCCGGCAGCCACTGTATTACAGCTAAAAAGACTGATTAGCAGAGTATGTGCACAGGGGCAGCCATTTTAATTTTGCTTCAGCCTGCTGCTTCTGTTTGATGTCATATACATCATTGCATTTAATTGGTTAAAAACATTTCTGTATTCCAGGCTAATGGATCTAATTCCTTCTGGCAAGATGTATTTTCGAGAGTTTGTGATTTAAAGACTCTTGCGACAATTCATCTTGCTTTCAAGGTAAGCTTGTAACACCAATTGAGGTAAAAAAAAAACTGATTAGCCGGTAAAAGATTTTTATCTCAAGTTAGAGAATTTAAACATATGTTGGTGTAGCATAATCAGAAACATAAGCTTAAGTTAATGAAGAAGGCCGTATCTTTTTCGAGGAACTCCTCCAGAAACCTTTGGAGAAAAATAAAACAAAAAATCTTCTTCATAAAATAAACCATGTTTAATCCTGAGTATAATCTTCATCTTAATGTTGTACCTGAATATTTTCAGTCAGAGGGAAGATTCAGGATCAGTGCAGCCAGCCTTATGTATAGCAGCTTGCCAAACTTCTGAGAAACTGCATCAGCAGTCTAACCAGTTAGAAGGAATGGCTTGTGGGGATACTTCCCAAAAAATATTATGAAACTTAAGAATAAAGCTTCAATTTCCTTGTAAACAGTTTTGGAAAATAACAATATTTGTGGCATAAGAATTTAGGGGGCTGACTTAGGCCTCCCCCTCTACCCTGGACCTGGGACAACTGGCCCGGTTATCCCCCCCTGTTGGTGGACTTGCCTACGATATCTACTGCAACTTGTTAAATGAGTTCCAATAATTTCAATTACAATAAGATTGAATTTCCCTTTTGGATTAAAAAGTATTTTCATTGTTACATTGGCAATGTAACTCAACTTGTTCAGTTTGAGTCATGGTGCAGAACGTGTGGACCAGAGATGACCAATATGAAACAAAACAGCAATTTTTTGTTTGTTTGTTGTTTAGGTAGATTTGGTCTATAGCCTTTTTCAGACACACTTTACACACACCACAGCCACTTTCAATGGCGTTTTTTCCCCATATCATTTGTTGTATTTTTTATTTTTTTGCAAGATCAAAAAGGTAATTTTTACATCTAAATAACACGAGGTAGCTGAAAGCAGATATCTACACAATATAACAAGAGAAACAAATTATTCACTGCCTTGTGTTAAAAGAAGATGAATTTACACTCATCAAACCCTATTAAGATTGAAAACCTTTTAACTCAACCCATGTGATAAAGATGCAGAGGGAGTCACTTAAAGTCGTTCCAGTCATTATGAACTACAGCCATTTTCAAGCCGCTTACCATTGGAATGCTGATTAAGTACTATTTCGTTTCCATCGCATTTCAGAGACCCTCTTTTCTTCTTTACAACATAAATTCTTGCAACTTTTAAACTCAATAGATTAAAACAATGAAGTGTATTGGCATCAAGACTCAGGACACTAATTATCCTCACTCCTAAAACATAACAGATTTATATTTTTTGTCCTCAGCCTTCTCTCTTTTTTCCTCTCATTCTCAGTATTTATATGTGATCCTGTTTTTTTCTTTGTGTTTGTTAAAAGCTTTTATACTTTATATTTTATAGTAAAATTGTTAGATCAGCAAGATTATTGTAGTGATCTTTGTATTTTACAAATTCCTTTTCTGTGCTTTCAGTTTTTGGAAACCATCTGATCCAACATGTCACAACTAAAATTAACTTGCTAAAGGCTTTGTGTGACAAGGCTCAGATATGTTCAAAGTCCTGGCTTTGTGGACTTCAGGTTGGTGGAAGGTAGTGTGTTTTGATACAACTGCAGCCTTTTTACCAACAGAACTACAACAGAAGTGTTTTTTTTTCTTAGAATCAGACTCATTAGTAAGTCTCAAATTTTCATGATCTTGGCTCTGATGACTAGCTTAATTGCTCACTTCAGTCACCTCTCTAACTCTTCCCAGTTTCTCATCACCGCTCATCTGATCTATCTGCTCCTTCTACTATTTAAACTGCCTGGTCCCAGACATCAGTGCCGTATTATTATTGAGCCTTTGGTGATATTTTTTCTGACACTAATAGTGTTTTGATTATCTGATCCTGACCTGTTTCTGGTTTTGGACCTTTGAGCCTTCCTGCCTTTCCCTGTTCTGGTCTATTTACCTGATCTGTCTTCGGATTCTGTTAGATTCTACTGTGGACTGAAACAGGATCTGCCTCTTGACTTCGCCCTCTGGATTATCCTGCCTTCCTCCATCATCTGCTAGGATCTGATCTCCAGTCAGTTCTGCATCCTTCAAGGCTTCAGCAGCTGAAACTCTCTGTGTGGCACCTCTTGTCAGCTGACCAGCTGATATCTACCTCCTTCTCTGGGCACAGAGTGAACTATATAACAAGGTTAGTGACTCACGTGTTCAGATCTTCCTCCATCAGGCTTATGTGGTCACTAACCTGTGTTACCTCCCTTCAGAGTTACTACACCTAGCTACTGCTGATGCAGAGCAGTAAACCTTCAGTATTTTAATAAACGCTTTTTGAAGTTATACCATAGTCTGTCTGACTTGAATACTGGGTCCTCTTTTCTGAGACATTACACAAATAGTTTTTTTTTCTTGATTTTTTTCTTTACTTGAAAAGATCTTCCTATCTTAATGGTTTGAACTCATAACAGTAAATGTTTTTTATAAACCAAATCCATAGATACTTCCTGTGCTCATTGAGTTGGGGATTCTGAATCAAACTAAGGGCAGCACTAGTTTTTTGTATTACACAAAATAAAAAAACAGTCTCAAATCTAAATAAAGACTGTTCAAAAAAATCCTACAATATTAACATATTTAATTAAACTATTTAAGAAACACACTAGGTAAATTCCAATTCAAATGTATGTCCTGAATGAAGTCCAAACAAACGCATGAGGTTCATAAATCACTGCTTCTCCCCCCCGTGGATAGAGAAGGCATTACAGTAATTAATGCTCCATTTATATATTAGTTTCTAAAACCATTTTTAGTTTTTTAAATAACTTTTTTTTTCAGGATTGAAATATATCAACTATTAAGACTTGGTAACTTCTTCCCCCCAAAATTTGGTAACAATATAAGGAAGGTGCCATTCAAAAAGGCTGGATCCTTATTTTCAAGTATTTGTCAGACTACTTGGATAATTATTTTCCAAGTGTTTTGGAAAATTATACATGACAACTTATGCAAAATTGTATTTTTGCATTCCATAGAGAAGGAGACAATAAGTAAAATAACATAACTTTTCTCCTCCTGTAAAGTTTCCTAACTTGATTAAATTCATTTTTTTGTTAGTTTTGCTGTTTACATAGTTTCTGATCTGCCCAGTGATGCTTTTTCTACATTAATGCCTTTTACCTGGACAGATGTTTATGACTATTTGCACATTTTTGTACCTGCTCTGGAACTGTTTTTCTACAATCACACTTATTTACATGTTTTTAGTCTTTCTCTAAACCAACTACTGCTTTCTTTTCTTTAACTTAACATTTCCCATTTTTTCCTAGATATTCCAATTTTTCAATCACTGTCGTGTTTTTCCTTTCTCTCTGAGATTTTTTTTTTCTCTTTTGCTGCTCATAAGGTTTCATCTGTCTACTATATTTCCTGCTGTCAAACTGGAGTTTTCCCAATGATGCATGATGAATGTTCACGAAATTGACCAGTTTTTTTTTTTTTTTGAAAATAGTACTAATTAAAGATTTTTAGTCACTAATTATTGTTCTGTTTCTATTCTTTATTGAGAAAATGTTTTTACAATCTTATAGATTTCAAAAGGTCTTATTTGCAAAATTAACCCACTTATGTGAAGAGTTTTAAAGGGAAGCTGTATAAATAATATATATGTCAAAGTCAAGGCCCGTGAATTGTTTATCCATGGCCCCCTGGATGATATTTAATTACCTTTATAACCGCCGCACAAGCCACGGCCGCTTGTGCTGCTGACTTTGCGGGCTACGGTTGCATTGTGGGGAATGTAGTGTTAGTGCAGTTGTGTTGCATGCACCAACACTACATTCCCAGGGGAAAACATTTTGTGTTTTTCTTTTATTTAAATTTTTTGTTGTGCTTTGCATGTTTGGATTGTTTTGGCTTTTGCTTTTCCCCCTTCAACAATCCAAGCTGGGCTGAAGTCGGTTGTCTAAGGAGGCGGAGTGCTCTAACTGCGCTCCACAACTTCTGTGTATAGGTGTCAGAAGAGGTTGATTGAAGCCATAATAAAAGAAGCCTGGATGGAGGGAGGGGCAGAGCTGATCCTGCAGGTGATAGAGACGGACACGTTGCTGAGCGAGGGGTAGGTGTGATGTGCATGATACTCTGGTCGAGATGGAGAGCCACTTACAGTACATGCGCTGACCTCCGCCCTGACTGTCCACCTCCTGGTATTCTGTGCCTGGTGTGCGGATCCCACCTGCCCTCAGCGCGTCTATCACCATTAGCCTGTGCAGACACCTGTAGTCTGTAGTCTTTTGGATTCTTCAGTCATTTTTGGTATCGCTCTGCTTCTTGTTTAATAATTCCTTTTTTAAGGAACATCTGGCTGAATTCTGGGTCCGCTGCCATGATTCATCACAAACTTTTTACAATTCTTTGTACAAGACGTGATTTTTGAAGAAAGTATTGTTTTTTTCTGTCTGCCATAGATTTTTGTATTTTATTCTATTTATTCATATTTTTCAGTTGAATGCATTCAGGGAAAATGCAGATAAAAGCCATGAGAGAGAATAAAACTGATTTTATTTTTTTATTTTTTATCTTACTATCTGAAAGCAGTGATCGGTAGGACCATAGATCAGCACAGTCATGCATTTTCGGTTTATAATGCATGCACTTTCCTTTATGTGTTTATCTTAATAAGTTTATTAATATAATAAAAGTTTATTAATAATATTAATACTAATATTTTGTTTAAAAAAACAGTGTGTTAGGTCTTGGTTCAATAGGCTATGTTCATTTCAATATATTTTAATAAACATCTAACCAGTCCGGCCCTCGGCATGTGGCAAATTTGTTTTTTTTGGCCCTTGGTGTATTTGATTTTTACACTCCTGCTCTAGAGACTTTCCAGTCCATATGTTGAAAATGCTGCTGGTATAAATTTGGAAACTGGCTGTAGCAATACTGCCTTGAACTTTATTGCTATATCAAAGCAATAGGTTATTAAGCAGTTATTTCTAAAGAGTTTAAATACATTTATTCTGTGCTGCCATTCTATATTAACAAAAATGTTGTTTGGCAGAACAACATATCTTTCTATAAACTATTTATAAACCCCCCTGTACTGTACAGAAATTATTTTAACTTTTATTTTTTTCCACTATTGATAAATTCCTTACATGACCCATGCATTAGATGGAAGGATTCAATGGAGAAATCTGGTTTTATTGTCCACCTATATATGTTCTGTAAAATTTTAGAATGTATTTGTTTGTTATTATACACTCACCGGCCACTTTATTAGGTACCCCATGCTAGTAACGGGTTGGACCCCCTCTTGCCTTCAGAACTGCCTCAATTCTTCGTGGCATAGCTTCAACAAGGTGCTGGAAGCATTCCTCAGGGAGTTTGGTCCATATTGACATGATGGCATCACACAGTTGTCGCAGATTTGTCGGCTGCACATCCATGATGCGAATCTCCCGTTCCACCACACCCTAAAGATGCTCTATTGGATTGAAATCTGGTGACTGTGGAGGCCATTTGAGTACAGTGAACTCATTATCATGTTCAAGAAACCAGTCTGAGATGATTGCAGATTTATGACATGGTGCATTATCCTGCTGAAAGTAGCCATCAGAAGTTGGGTACATTGTGGTCATAAAGGGATGGACATGGTCAGCAACAATACTCAGGTAGGCTGTGGCGTTGCAACGATGCTCAATTGGTATCAAGGGGCCCAAAGAGTGCCAAGAAAATATTCCCCACACCATGACACTACCACCACCAGCCTGAACCGTTGATACAAGGCAGGATGGATCCATGCTTTCATGTTGTAGACGCCAAATTCTGACTCTACCATCCGAATGTCGCAGCAGAAATCGAGACTCATCAGACCAGGCAACGTTTTTCCAATCTTCTATTGTCCAATTTCGATGAGCTTGTGCAAATTGTAGCCTCAGTTTCCTGTTCTTAGCTGAAAGGAGTGGCACCCGGTGTGGTCTTCTGCTGCTGTAGCCCATCTGCCTCAAAGTTCGACGTACTGTGCGTTCAGAGATGCTCTTCTGCCCACTTGGTTGTAACGGGTGGTTATTTGAGTCACTGTTGCCCTTCTATCAGCTCGAACCAGTCTGGCCATTCTCCTCTGACCTCTGGCATCAACAAGGCATTTCCGCCCACAGAACTGCCGCTCACTGGATGTTTTTTCTTTTTCGAACCATTCTCTGTAAACCCCAGAGATGGTTGTGCGTGAAAATCCCAGTAGATCAGCAGTTTCTGAAATACTCAGACCAGCCCTTCTGGCACCAATAATCATGCCACGTTCAAAGTCACTCAAATCACCTTTCTTCCCCATACTGATGCTCGGTTTGAACTGCATGAGATTGTCTTGACCATGTCTACATGCCTAAATGCACTGAGTTGCTGCCATGTGATTGGCTGCTTAGAAATTAAGTGTTAACAGTTGGACAGGTGTACCTAATAAAGTGGCTGGTGAGTGTATATTCAATGTCTGTAAGTCCTCTCAATCTTCTTTGCTGTTTTCTTAGGCAAAAGCTTACTCTCAATATTAAAGAAGCTCTGTGTTGATGGCAACACCATTTTTATTAAGCTCTGTCTAAAGCAGGGGTTACAAATTAAAAATCAGGGGGGTCAAAATAAAGAAAAACAACTTTTCACTTTTCTGTCACCAGTTCACCGCAGTTCTTCCAGCATTCAACACTTTTTTTCATTCTCTCACTCTCTCATTGGCTCATTTGTATCACGTGTAGCCTGGTCCCGGATGCTACGCGTAGGCTTTATCCTACAAACAGGAGAAGCAGAGCAAGAGAAATTAGACATATTTAGATTAAAATTATATTTATATGTGTTGATTTTAGAATTGATTTTTAATGGTGATTTGGACCTTTTTGTATTGTGCAGTCCTATGCGAAGGAAATTACATTTGTTGTGAGTTAATCCCCCGTAAATAACCTCGATATAGACACCACACTATAGTGCATTCTGGGATTATGGGGACTCCAAATCAAATCTTCAAAAATTGTTCAACAGAAAGGAAAATATAGCGTAAGAAAAGCATGACAGTGAGAAAGATCAAAGAAAGATGAACACATTTACTTTAAGGGAAACTGCAACCTGGAATTATGACAAAATTAGGCTCTTGATGGGCATAAAAGTTTTTTTGTGTGCATCTTTTGAGTCTTTAAATTTTGTCACAAATCTAAAATTACACACAAAACATGTTAATGTATTAATACATTTTCTCAAAGAAATTTAGGCCAAGCACCATTTATTTCTGCATGCATTCGATTCTCTAATTCTTTTTGTCGTTTTAGCGGAGTTTTAGAAAAACTTCAGAACATTAGATGGCCAAATCTCTTCTCAGGTCATAATTTTGAGTAGGAATTTTTACATTAGTTTGTATTTAATAGGAGTATCAGCAATAAACTCTTCAGATAAGGAAGGAAAATAGACATTCCCTACAAGGTCAAGTCTCTTGCATCTAACTGAAAATAGCCTTTTTGGTTAATGCTGGGATCTTACCTTCAACACACATAAATCCTACACCTCATCTGATCTGAAAACCTGGATATGTCAGCGACCTATGCAGTACTCACTGCTAGAGGAGCTCCCAACAGGGAAATATGCTGCGATGTGACACTATGATCCCATTAACTTTGAATTACATTAAGTAAAACTAGGTTATTGTCATAAAGGGATCCTTTGAACTAAGAAAACGCACACAGGGATATAACTGCAGAGTAATCTGAAAGAATTTAAATTCCATAAAGTCATGTTTGCAACCTTATTTGCCATTTAAACAATTAATAAGTCATGTTCATTAGCCTGAAGTTGTTGTTTTTTTTTATGGGATTCCTTTATATTTTTGTATATTTGGTTTTAAAACCTTGCAATTTTCTAATTGTTTATAGGTGGATATTTAACAAGAACATGGAGGACTTAGAACAGTGTCTCTTTTATAGACTAATTACACATTTTTCTTTTAGCACTTTAGAGTTTTTATAATAACTGTGACACATTTTCAGCTGAAATGCTTGAAGCTATTTTGTGCTGCTGTTAGCAATTATCCCAAAAATCTATACAAATAAAACATGGGTTTTAGAAAAGTGCACTCATCTACATTTTAACCACTTTATCTCCCAGCAGCAGCAGCAGTTAAACAAGCTTCTGTTTAAAGTAAAGACTCTGAGATCCCAGAGTGAAAGCAAGCCCTTGAAAAACATCTAAAGTTCATCTGTCGTCACTTGTGTCGCGGGAGTGGGAAAGAAACTTCTTTGGCTAATTACAAAAAGAGCTTAAACACTCATAATTAGCCTTTTCTATTGTAGTGTTGGGTTATATCTACGTCAAGTCAATGTAATTTTAGAGAAAAGCGGAGGCGAAACTAGAACTCAAAAGTACCACTTAGAGGCTCAGCTGGGAATCCACTTGGGTTGCTCTGACTGTTTCAGAGTATAGCACTGACGTAATTAAGGTTATATTTTCCACTGGAAACTAGGGAATTGATCTGTAAGCCATCAAACTTTAATATTCCAGAAAGGATAAATACAGACTGTGCTCCTCTACTGCTCTTTCTCATTATTTAGATTTTAGCTGAAAATAGTTTTTCATCTCCTTTAAATAACAAAACTTATTAAGTTTCATTCATTTGCTATAAAAAAAAAACAAACAAACTGTAATCCACTTAACAGATAAGAAATAATGAACTGCAGTATTCAGAAAAGCTGAAAAATAATATATGATTTTTTAAATCAATTCATCTGATGTTCTTGTAGGTGTGTTTAATAAACTGCATCCAGCTTGATGCTGGTTCCAGTTTTAACCTGCCAAACATAATGAGATACAACGATGCGTGTGTGTGTGTTTGAGCCTTATTTAGCTTTTTAATTTTATTTTATATTTTTCAAATTTGGCTTTAAAACTTTTTCTTGAGATGACTTTCTCCACTTGATGTTTGAACAGTGATTTTAGAAAGTGGATGTTAATTGGTGTAATGTGTAAAGTGGTGGCCCAGTACAATACAACACAAAGACACACCCAAGGGTGATTTAGGATCTCGTATTAATCTAACAGGAAATCAGACTACCAATAGAAACCTGATGCACGACCAGAAACACAAGTAAACCAAGTCATCCAATATTACAATTTAACTCTTTTGATCTTTTAATAAGCCAGTAAGAAACAAGAAATGTATCTTTTCTTTAGTGTAGGTTGTTACAATGACTAGGCAGCTACGTTTTCCATGGAGAGAGGACGTTTTTTTTCATATGAGCTGCTGCTTTAAAAGTGGGTGAGATTTGTGCAAACAATAAGTTTCTACATATATTACAGCAGCAGAGGTCTGTTATTCTTTTAGAGGGTCAAACTCTAACTGTATGCAGCCTCCCGGATAAGGACATGCTGAGGATACCATTATCAATTTAAAGTGCATTTATTCAACTGAGGAAACACAGACTGCTGCTAGTAATGCTAAAGAGCATTAAAGTTTCTAATTGTGAATATCCGAAATACAAGTTGCTGAAGACAAATAAAAATATCAACTCTGCATTCATTTTGTCTTTGTTTTGAAATAATAATGAAATCCTGTACAACTAAAGAGCTGCTTCATACTGAGTGGTCAATCTTATATGGTGTGACGTCGCCTATGTCTATAATAGTTATAACAGTTAAAGTTATAACTATAAAAGGTATAAATCATGAGAAAATGACAGATTTTGTGAAATCCCAGTTTTATTTTACCATGAACATCTCTGTATTTTTCAATCTGCCAATGTTCCAGAAAGGAGAAAAAAGGTATTTTGTTGTGTGAAGTTCCTCAAATGGAAAAAAAACCATACAATACATAAAGAGAATTTACTTCCATTATTGTTGCAAACAAAGAATACGTTTTGTAAATGTAAATTTAAAAGACTATTTGTAATTTAAGTTTTGAAATTTTCTTTTCATATTTTTTCTGATTTTATCTATGTTTGAATTTATTTCATTTGTATTGGTCTAAATTATTTTTATTTTTAAACGTCACTGATGGCTGGAGATTCCCTTTGCTATATATGACTTTAAGAAGTGTTGCATTTTCAGCAGATGGAAATAGATGCACAGATTACAAAATGTTCAACATTTGTGTTGACGATTTTTGGAGCATTTCCAAAAAGTGTCAGGGACTACGTTCTTTATAGCCAGCAGTAGAATTCTACTTAAGAGGACATTTTTTTTTCTGTTTCTTTCTGGCAGCTGAGTCATAAAAGCTGATCATAACAGAGGTATGGGAGATCCGTAGTGTTTTTTCTTTTGTGGCCTTCTGAAAGAGGCCTTAATGAGTTCTTGGATTAATTCTAGACAATCCTGGGAAGATTCACAACTCTTCAGGTTTATTCATTTGTCAATGATGGCTCCTAATGTGCAGAGATGGGAAGTAACGAAGTACAAATACTTCGTTACTGTACTCAAGTAGATTTTTCTGATATTTTTACTTTACTTTACTACTTATTTTTATGGCGACTTTTTACTTCTACTCCTTACATTTTTACACAAATATCTGTACTTTCTACTCCTTACATTTTAAAAAAATTGGCTCGTTACTTTAGTTTTGAATGATTTCAATGGAGTTACCGTTATTATTTTTCACGTCATCAATACCAAATTCAATCTAATTGGATGGGAATCTACGTTGCATTTGACGCACCACTACAAGATGAATCGATAAATCATTGCAGCTTGGTGGCGGTGGCGTTAGCATAGTAGTATGGACGACGAGATGATTGAAAATGAACACAACGGAGATCTAATCCTATTGGCAGACATCCATTTAAAATGTAGGCAACGGCATGAAAAAAGTGGTTTCTACTTTTACTTTTATACTTTAAGTAAATTTACAAGCCTGTTCTTTGTTACTTTTACTTGAGTAAAGAAGTTTAATCAGTACTTCCACTTTTACCAGAGTATTTTTTAACACAAGTATCTGTACTTTTATTCAAGTACGGAAAGTGAGTACTTTTGCCATCTCTGCTAATGTGATTAAAATCTTAGTAATACTGCTGTAACCTAAGTGTTCATCCTGTCTAGATGTTTCTTTACTCTTGTTTCTTTTTAAGATCTTTTAATCTGCATTATTTTGTTAGCAAAAAAAGGCTGTTCTATAGATTCCATAAATCTATTGTTAAGGCAGTAACTAGTCTTAGTTTTCAAAATGGCTTTGTCACTATATTGGTCATTGCTTTACGGCAGTCTGTGCAAAATAAGTTAAAAGTTGTTGTTAAGCATCAAAACAGATGTGGCACTACCTGATCAGAGATATTTTTGATTCTCTAATTTAGGATTTAATCTAAAGGGGTAAAGGTCTGTGTACTCTCCCACAGCAGTGTGTCGCAGTGAGCTTGTCGCAGGTATGAGGCAGATCTTTTTGATTTATGCTTTTGGTCCAAAATGGTCTGCCATCAGATTCTAAAACACAGAGGGAGACTATCTAATTTTGGGGAAATACAGTGTAACCAGTTGCTTTCAGGGTAGTAAAACCTTGAAGTTACAGATCTTGTGCCCCTATTGGATTAAAATTACACAGTGTTGCTTTCAGGCTTACACAAGAAGTGGTTAATAACAGTTAATTTATAATAAAACTAAGGGGATAAATTACTTTGGATAGATTATATAGACTTGGATATTTTTTTTTTCCTCTTGATCTGTTAAATCAGCATTTGAACAGCTTTTTGTTAAATATTACAATTTGACCAAACATGTAAGTGTGGAAAGAAATCATCAACAGACATATGGGAAATGTATATATATATATATATATATATATATATTTTTTTTTTTTTTTTTTTTACAACAAAATATGCTATCTTGTGTTATTTTTAATCTTACCATCAGATCCAGAGCAGGAAAATGTGCAGTAAATCTTCAGATTTGTGGTATGATTTTACCACAAATTATGTGGTGCTTGTTCAAGGATATTAAAAATGAAAAACAAATACAAAGAAAGAAGATACGCTGATAAATTGAAAAAATAAATAAAATCAAGCACTGAATGAAAACATTGACCTTATATGATATTAAGTTCCCAAAATGGCCGCTGAAGCCTTCTGGAATCTATTGGGTAACATTCCTTTAAAAAGCCATCAATAAGGCTTTAATAATTGCTCGTTCAGAGATTAACAGTGCCTTATGAAGCGAATCATACAACGCCAAGTTTTCAGACACCAGATGAATTGCTGACACTGTACAGTGAGAGTGGTAAGCACCGTTACGATACTCTGTGTCATTCATCAGTGGGTAATTGATGTGCCCAGTAGGGCAGAAAACAAGAAAAGGCGAGGAGCACCGAGGCAGGAGGGATGCATTCATTTCATCTCAGATGAGAGACAAGAGACACAATATCAAGACGTTTGAGAGGCCATCTTTCAATGTCCCTTTCCTTTGCGCTTGTCCATGAGTGTGTGTGTGTGCATGTGAGAGAAAAGGGTAATTTGATTTCCCGTCCTCAGTCTCATAGCCACAGACTGGGAAGATCAGGCAATCTAGTCCCCTGACCTTCCAGTTTCACTTAAACTTTCAGCAATGAAACACTAGCTCTCTCTGATATTCTTTTTCTTTAGCAAAAAAAGAAAAAGAGAAGTAAAATTGGCGCACTGATGCACACATGCATATCCACACGCTCTGCCTCATCTCTCATCCTCCGTAATTAAGCCTTCCTCATTGATTCTGGGGGCGTTGTTGCCGTGTAACCTAATCCCAATGGTAACATTTCTTGCATTTATAACACAAGTGAGTGTGTCTATCTTGTTTGTTTTGTGCGAGTGTGTACGTGCCCGTGTGCAGACACACTCAGGATTGTGTTTCCTTGGATACACTGATGGGCTCTCAGACTGCTTGTAGCGGTCCATTAGAGATCAATGGGATTCCTGCTCCTAATTCCTACTATCAGGGCGCCTCTGATCCTTATCTTTTGTGTGGAAAATGCAGCCAAAGCTATTTTATCCTTGCATGCCTACAAACACACACCGGTTATTTACAGCTTGTACAATACATGCATTAATGCAGCAGTAGAGGAAAAAAAATTCTCACCCACACAAATATATCATCCAGATGTCAGGTTAATTTGTGTCCTGAATGAGTTGGGGATGAATGTCTATTGAAGACTTAAGCGGTGATCATCATTGCTGTGATTGGCCCCTGAGGTGACAGAGGATAGAGCATGAAAGCTCAGTATCTGCAGCTCAAAGCCACAGTCGGAGGAGACACACAAAGTACACCAATCACGGTGACAGTCTCATTATGACAACAAAACCATATGATGTAACCATTTTTAAGTCTACTAAAGCTTCCAATGTTTACCAGTCGATGGAAATTGCTCCCTGCTACATTGTCAATGGTACACAGTAATTGTAAAGTCATTTTTTTTTTTTATCAATTTCTCTGCAATTTTTAAGAGTGCCAGAGTTTCTGACCATTTGATTGTTTTCTGGATGCAACAACCAAACCAGTGAGCAAAACTTAACAATAAATATTTTAATCCAAAAAAAAAAAAATCATGTCAGGCTATGGTCTGATGCTATTGCTAATGGTAGTGGTTTAGTTAACCCAGATGCAATATTTGCATGCGTAGAAAATTGATTGCTTTAGAAATTGGATGAGGATACATTATTTACTAAACCAGCCATACTGGCTGATCTCAGCTACATAGATTCGTGTAACCGGGAACTTTCTGGCACCAAGTATGGAAAGATAAACTCCTATTTGATTTCCAAGCAGCTTTGGGGATATCTTAGCTTGACTTTACCAGCAGGGACAGTCTCCTATTGGCTTTTTTTTGTAGCCTGTCCCCTGCTTATCAGTGTGTAAGTGTTTCCTTATCAGGAGTGACTTCCACCATGCTTCTGCTGTTCTGCAAATGCATTATGGCTGTAATTTGAAGAGGTATGTTACAGTTAAGGTAAAGCGATACAGCAGTAAACAGCATTGTTGTACGGGAAATAGTGGGTTACTGGAGGGGTCTAGATTTCACAGATGATCTCCAGCTGCTTTTATAACACAGTCAAATCATAAGCTCTAGGGTTAGGAGCACTGAGCGGGATATCCATCCTCTTTCCTTTCCTCATCACCTTCATCTCTACCTAATTTCAGGTTGGAATTATTCTTCACTAAATATATTGTCTCTTTCTTTTCCTTTCAATACAATCTCCTTATTACCCTGATGAATCCCTCCCTATTATCAAACTTCTCTGGTTTTACAATATTTTTCACATACTTTAAAAGTTTATAATTTTGAAGAAATGTCGAATACAATAATTTGTGAAGTTACAGAAAGACCCCACTTTTGAATCGTGGCCAAAAAAGTACCTGAAGTGAAGACAATTTTCTGCAGAGTATAAATCCCCCCTGCGATGGGATGATGTGGGGAGGGTGTGTGTGGATGAGGGGGTTGGGAGGGCGGGTTGGACTTAAGCCATTCAGACACTCAACCAATTTGCCTAATAAATGAACTTCCACAATAAGACTTAGTGTTTTCAACCCTTGGTGTGCTGCTGAAGACCCCCGAGAGATCTCGGAAGTTTGAGATTAATTACTTTTCTTTACTGGTGGAGCAAATTAAAGATAGCTCAGAGAAAAGGCCATCATCATATAATCAACTAATCAACATCTACACCACTCCTCTCAGCACTCCCCCTCTCTCACACACACACACACACACACACACACACACACACACACACACACACACACACACACACACACACACACACACACACACACACACACACACACACACACACACACACACACACACACACACACACCATTAAAAGGAAGCTCCGCTTTCATTTCAGTTTGTGAAAATCAGTCCATCTAACAGTTTTCAACCGTACTTAAAAACAGTCTTTATTTTCTCACTACAGTACAGATTAACTAATTTGTTCTTTTTTAATAAGGGCCAAAATGCACCCTGGAACAAGGATTCATTCATAGATAATGTGTGTGCAGATGTTTTCCTCTGGTCCAGCTGCTGGTGTTTAACCTAGAGGCAGTGGATCGGTAGGTGATACACAAAGAACCAGGGAAACTATCTCCTTCTCAGTGATCACATTGCTCTCTCGCTCTTTTTCTCTCCCTGCCAGAACAAAACAGCTGTAGATTTTACTGCTGAAGAACCGTAGAGACAGCTGATAAGACTAAAATGAGCCATTGAGTCTTGGATTTTCATTGTGTGGGAAAGGGACAGGCTATGGGAAAAAAAGATATGTGATGGGAAAGAACGGTGTATGTTGCTGGGAAATAAAGTGAGCGTTCTAAAGGAGATATAATTTAAAGTTGATGGTTGATGGGATTATTTTTGACCCAGAACTCTTGGTTTAAGTGACTGGATCTTTTATTTTTTTATTTAAAAGTTTGACTTGGAGTTACTGTCACCCAACTTGGTTATCCCGTAGCAAAAAAGAAGCTAGTCGCACAGACAGTCCCAGTGGCTGCTCTTCATTTCCTGCTCTTCCTCTTCTTTTAATGCCTTCTACCCCTTTCTGTCATCTCGCTCTATCTCAGCTCTGTATGAACTCAAAGAAGGGATCGAGCCAGTCTCCATTGCCTGCCTCTCATTCTAATCTTCAATCTAGGACCAAACAATCCCCCCCTTCACACATCTTGAGGCTCAGGGTAGAAATGCATTTTGTGTGTATGGGAATAGCTCTTCTCTCATCCTCTTCATCTGCTCACATTGGGATTTCCAAACCCTCAAAAAATGTGGTATATCTCTCTCTGTGGTGTTGCTCAGTCTATGCTGCAAAAGTCATTTTCAGTTTACTATTTTTTTTTTTACAGATTCAGCAATAATCTTTGTGCAGACCATTTCATGAAGAGGAAAGAGTAACTGTAAAGACAGAAACAGTATTTTTAGAAAAACAACTTAGAGGATATTTAAAGATTTTTTTAAATGCAATAAGCAGTTAATGTCCACTGACATTAGATAACTTTCTTTGTATTTTTGTAATTTAATATAAATCCATATTAGCTAGGCCTTGGGGGTGAAGCTACAGACTATTAGACAGGGGTCAATACCCATTATGACTTCCAAATTCATAAAAAAAAACTGAGATCCAAAAAAAACATAGTGAAAGACATTTTACATTTTTATTTTGGAATATTATATCCACAGAACCTCTACACATAAGAACTTATAAATTGAAACAGATGATAACATAGGAGCATCAGAGAATGCCATGATTTTGGTGCTGATAGCTGGCTTAATTGCTCATTTCATTTACCCGTCTAACTCTGCTCATCTGATCCACCTGCTCCTGCCTCTATTTGAGCTGATTGGTCGCAGCCATCAGTGTCAAATTATTCTTGAGCCTTTTGGTGAGAGATTTTCTAGTGTAACTTATTGTGTTCTGATTGCCTGATCCTGACCCATTTTGGTTTCGGGCCTTTGAGCCTGCCTTTCCCTGTCCTGAGCCATTTGCCTAGTCTGTCTTTGGACAACTGTTAGATTCTACTGTGGAATGAACCTGAATCTGTCTCTTGACTTTGCCCTGTGAAATAACCTGTCTCTGTTCTTCTGCTTGGGTCTGATCTCCTGACAGTTCTGCAGCCTTCTAGGCTTCGGCGCCTTGAACTCTCTGGCAGCATCTGCGGCGTCTTGTCAGGCCACCGGCTGGAATCATCCTTGTTCTCTGGGTACGGACAGAACTGTAAAACCAGGTTAGTGACTCACGCATTCATAATTATCCTCCGTCATATTATCAGGGTCACTAACCATCTGCAGCCAGTCACTTTAAGTAAACGTTTCTGAGTTATACCACTGTCTGTCTTCCATTGAATACTGGGTCCCTGTTCTGAGTCTTTACAGAGAACCATGAAAAATGTTTTTTGCGTAGATAACACTTTCCCCTCAAAACTAGTGAGATGCTTCCCCAGTGATAAACCCTGGATCATGAGTGATCCGAAGGAACTACTAAATGAGAATAAATTAGCTCTAAGTAACGGAGATGGGTAATTATTGAAGCGTGTGTGGAAGCAAATTGAGGCCAAAATAAGACAAAGCAAGGAGCAAACAGGAAGAAGCTGGAAGGAGCAACTGATTAGAAAATCTCAACAAGCTGATAAAAAATGCTGACTGTTTAAGGAACTCCTCTGGAGAAATTGTCTATAGTTAAAGGCTTCACCAGACCTGGTGCAAGAAATTGTAAGAGAAAATCCTTACTGCTTACAACTTATTTAAAAAAAAAAAGCCTGAGTTACTAAAATATTTAATTTCCTTTTGGAATTGATAAAATCGTTTTGAATTGAATTGAATTTGAAGGTTGCATTGTAGAAGTCTAATTTGGTCTAAATCAAGGCTTTTCAACTTGTGGCATCATTTCAACTTGTTTCCATCATTAAAATAATCAGGTTTTGTTGAGTAAGATTTTATTACAGTCAGTAGAATACCTTGGGCTGTAAGTTATCTATGTTACGGTGCTATAACATTGTTTTGATGATTTACAGTATCTGATTTGACAACATCAACTGTGTAATTTTTTTTTTATTAGCTGACCCTTTTCTTTACGTGTTGAAGGGTTATGTAAGAAAAAGGTATAGCATAGTGAAGTTTGCCTATGCAAGCACAGATAGTAAAATAATGAAGTGCATTTGTTTGACATGATAATGTCACAAATTAGTTAGAGCATCACTGTATTTATCATCAGTAGCATCAAAACCAAATAATAAGTTTTGTTAAGATTTGGCAAATCAGAGATATCAAAATAAAATAGTTGTTAAATAGTTGCCATAATGTGTCATTTCTGGCTTTTATATTATTTCACATTAGAATACTTTTTACAAATGTGGGTTGTTTCTGTTGCATCTATAATTCAGTCCTGTAAAGTGATCACATTTGAACGATTGTAGATAATTCTAATTCTACTGTTTTTAAAGATAATTACTTTAATTAATGGATTCTGGCTGCTGAACCTTTGGCTTTCAGTAACTTCGACCCCTTGAGCAAAAAAGTTGAATTTACTATTACCCCTTTTCAGATTAGCTGTAATCTTACCACTTTAAAATAAAAATCTGAAATGATACTAAATGAATATGCTGAAAGAGTTAGAAACTTCAGAAGAGGTATGAATTTATTAAAATCCCTTAAGAGAATTGCCTTTTTAAGGTTTGGTGATATCAATTTAATTGTCAGATCATAGCTTTCGATGCTCAACATTGACTCTGACAGAGAAGACAATTAAACGATCCTTTAAAAATACAACTTTGTGAAGGCCTGTGATTGATGAGCCAGAGAAATGTATTTACACCACAGGCACTGTGTCCATTGTTGTATCATCATAGAAGCTGCACAATGTAAATTCTTTTTGAATGCACAATCAGTGGTGGTAAATGAATACAGTTTCCTTCTCTGACCTTGGCTAAGATGAGTGAATCCCTGTTGCACGGTCACACATGATTACACACACACAGAAACACACAAATATGTGCAAAGGCACATTAAGCTCCTTCCTTGTCAACACAGCAAGTAAATGAGCCTCCGCTCAATAGTCTAGGCCTCTAGTGGTACAAATTATCATCCTATTCATGAGCCTGCAGACCTGTTGCAGCCTAATGTTGGCTCACCGGGTGTGTGGCTGGCAGGTGCAAATACAAATTGGATGTGTATTTCTCTCTTGTATTTGAACTGGTCAATGTATTGACTAATCTTTTATGAGATCGGACCTATATGCAAGCTTCATATTCACTAACAAAAACTGTCAGTGTCCCTAGGTCAACAGGAAATACATATGTATCAGAGCTGTTCTGTAAGCTTATATTTGTTAAGCGCTGTTAAGCTGCCGACATTTACAGGGAAGCCTATTACCAACTAAATGCACCCTGTGGCGTACACTCATCCATCAGCCGTGTGGGCCAGGCCTATTTGTTTGTTTAAAGAATATCCATTTCAGCGAGCAAACAGAGCTTGTGTACATTAGCTATTTATAACCCCACAGCTGTGCCCGGCAGACTCAAACAGCCTGTGCTTATGGAAGGCTGTAGATCAAACTATGGATTTACATTAGACATGGAATCAAAATGTGTGCTGTTATTGAGTGTAAGTTCCTAAACACTCAGAGAAAGTTCATGTTTTCACCAATTGCTTCCCTTATGGAGCAGGGCCATTTTTCAGGTTCTGAAAGTTTGATGAAGAAGAACGATGGAATATGCTATGTTCACAGAGCTATTGTTCACAGAGAACAACATACTGGATGTGGTCAAGTGTGCAAAGCATCAAACTCCTGTGCGCTCACCAGCTACACACCCGGAAAGTTTTTTGGTCAACTTAATTGGTAACGACGAAAAGCAAACTTTATTTTTTTGTTTGGTGCATTTTTTTCCTCCACATACCTGAAAGTTTACACTGGAAAAATGATGGAGAAATAAGTAACAATTTCTTAAATTCAGTGTATTTACCTTTATTTTGAGTAGGTAAATTAGATAGTTTGCCAATGGAATTAGTACTTTTACTCTTAAAATTAGATTATTAGATAAAATGCACTTAAAATAAGACAATGTAGTTGTGTTTTCTTATTTAAAGAGTAAATTGTCTTGTTCCATTGGCAAAATGTCTCTTTTACCTCCTCAATCCAAAAATAAATGCACTTATTTTAAGAAAAACTGACTTATCTAGATTTAGATATTTTCCAGTGTAGCAAAACTGTCACTGTAATCCTGGTTACTCTTCTGCATATTTATGCTTTCATCGCAGCTGTACAATAATAATAAATGTCCAAATTAACTTACAAGTTTGATTTGTATTCCCCTAAATCTTTTAAATCATCACCTTCTGGGACGATGCCTGCAGCAGGTTATCTGAGCAATGGATCAGGTATGACTTCAGCAGGACATTCACTGTTGCTGCAGAACCGGTATGGAGGCTCGTTATGTTCTAAAGTGTTGAGTGTTACCTGTAGTTGGTTAAAATCAAGGCTGGTTTATTGTCACACAGGAACTGAGCTAGACTCTTAACTGAGCCCACCTGAAAAAGTTGACAGTTTGTCTAGAGGTTTTTCTTGAGTGTATTTAAACCTGAGCAAAAGATTCAGACCAACGGGGGGAAAAAAACTCTGATCCATTTGACACTGGTTTGCAAACCGAAAACGGCCGTCTGCACAATGGAAAACATCAAGCTAATTCTGTTTCTTGTAAAGTTACATACTCATAAGAGTAAAGCAATAGAGAAAAGAGCTTCGGTAAAAATTTTGTAAGAATTTTAAATTGTTCATAGATAACTACAAAACAGGCTTAAATCAGAGTTAAGCAGACCATTGCTCAGTTTTTCTGAAAATGTTTTGACACCTATCCGGGTCTTTTTCAGTTTAGGTGGCTTACACTAATGAAACCTGTATATGGAGCGCTGTTGTTTTTCAGCACATGGAGGCCAATCCTCCTAGGCTTATTGCAAATCAGATTCAAACCAATGACCCATCCTTCATTCTCTTTGGACATTGTCATCTGTTTTTTTGGAGTTAACCGTTTCCTTAGCCAAATATTGATTATCTAGCTTTTTTGAAGAGAGTTTCAAGAAAGGGTTTTATGTTTGGGAGCTCAAACCACAATCCTTCTTAACTGGTTAGTGTTTGCTTTTCTCTTTTGACAAAGATGACTTCCTACACCCTTCTTTAAATCATCTGTCTGGTCTGTCAATGGTCTCAACACCATGGTTGTTGAAGGGGAAACATTCCAATGTGACCAACTGGTCTGCTAGCATGTGCTCCATTTGTCCACTATGTTACTCCTAAAGTATTTGATTTGGCCTTACATCTGTAAGGTCAAACATAATGAGAAGGCAATTGTATCACTATCTGCTCTGGCGCCTGAGAAGTGCTTGCAAAAGCTAGAAGATGCTAGATTTGATACATCCTTGGGTGGGAGTAGACTCACTCTTAAATCCCTAAGGCTCGGAAGGTTATGGTTTAAACATCTACATCTGTTCAAAAGGTTACCATCTGTTTGGAAGAAGTGCTGATCTTGTTTTGTTCTTTGTTTTTGCAGAAATTAATAGAATGGGGACTGAATGATAATCACTGACCTTTTTGCGTTAACATAAGCAGCTAAGTTATTTATTTCTTTTTTTATTCTATACCATAATATGTATGTCCTTTGCTCCTGTGTAGGAATTTAACTGCTAAATCTTGTACCAGGAACAGGCGCCCCTCAAGAGCAAAGGACCTCAAATTACTATGATATTAAGATCTTAAACCAAAGTCCAGATTCCTCTGATGTAAGCCTGTTTTGTGGTTTAGATGACCTGGAAAGCCTATAAAGCATCAAACTAAGTGCTAATTCTGACATTTTGAATTTAAAAAGTTGTTTTTTTTTTAAACTTTTTTTAAATGACTATGACCTGGATGACTGAGAATTTTCACCAGTATTTAGATGACCTGGGTGAATGAGAAGTTCCACAGGCATATACCATTTCTGACTCTGGAAATGAAAAAGCTGCAAACATCTTTACTCTTAACCCAGCAGTGCTATTTTCCAAAAAAGGTATACCCATATTCCTTAAGGCCTTTCTCCCCACTTGCCTTAAATGCTAATATTGTTATCAAACAACATAAAGGCCGTGCAGGATGATGCGGTTGTGAAAATTTAATTGTAAATTATTCTGGGCCTGAGTAAATTAGATTTAAATGGCAAAAACATACATACAAAAGTTTACCTAGAAAACTTCTTACTTTTCCTGTCAGGGTTTGATTTTGGTTTTAGAGGACCCAAATACAGGGGCAGGGAGGCAGGGGTGAGTTTCTTGAAGATTTAATTTAATGATCACAAACAGCTTAGGCAGGAATACAAAAATCCAACTTAAAATGTAACACAAACCAGAACCATGGAGACATCAGGGATAACAATCACAAGGAGCCAGGGTAAGACGAGGAAAGAGGAGGTACGACGAGGAACCAGCACTGAGGAACTGCACAAGGAGAGCATTTATGGGAGACTGAACAAAGAGAGGACTAACAAGCTGGTTGGGAGCAGGTGTGAAGAGAGGAGTCTAGAAAGGAGCTAAGGGAAAGGAGACC
The DNA here is from genome assembly GCF_016077235.1 of Cyprinodon tularosa. Taxonomy (NCBI): domain Eukaryota; kingdom Metazoa; phylum Chordata; class Actinopteri; order Cyprinodontiformes; family Cyprinodontidae; genus Cyprinodon; species Cyprinodon tularosa. The sequence goes on from NW_024038004.1 coordinate 2,569,171, forward strand.
AATACAAGAGGGTAATGGAGGATAACAAATAAAAAACTAAGAACTCAAACACATCCAGAAAACACAACAGAATAGGAATTAAACTAACTAACTAATTAGAAAACATGGAGCAAAGTAAAACTAAACACATTCAAAAGAAAACATAGCAGAACCAAGACCGTGACATTTCCTGTAATGAAGGAAATGAAGATAATAAACTAACAAAAACATATTGGTTACATATGTAGCAAGTTTGGTGCCAATACAGCAGGCAACTGAGAAGTTATCAGGCAAACCTTTTTTTTCTTTTTAACAGTTTGGCACAAATGCTGATATTTGGAATTTATTCCTGAAATTTAAAATTAGTTATATATTTGTTTATAAAAATACAGTTTTCCTCACAAAAATCAGAAGTTTTTTTTATTCTTTATTTACAGACTTTAATTACAAGCTAATTTGAAAATAAATGCATGAGGATTCAGAGGCGTATCTAAATAACTCTTTGTCATTATTTGTTATTTGTAATCAGGGAGCTTCATGCTTTTTGGAAAGCTTGCTTCTACAGAATCTAATGATTTCCATCAATTATAGACAGACAGGAGCCACAGTGAATCACAAGGGAAAGTAGCAAAAGTCTTTTAATTACACACCAGATTCTAAATATGGGCATGTAAAAAAAATCAGTAATAAAAAGTGAATAGGCAGCCCTTTGCTGGATAATAAGCTATCAGTTGGATATATTAAGAAACAGACTTTTTTGGGAGGAAGATATCTTGATGAAGAAAAAAGCAAAGGTAGAACAGATTTTATTACCTTTTCTTGTTTTGCTGAGGGTTTTTAAATGGTCATGTGTAAATTATCAGAATTTTGCCAATGAATTTGGCTTAATACAGTTTCTTGGTGGCTTTCATTGGAAATGCATCATACAGCACTTCTATGTGTGTTGTTGAAACCAGGCACACCAAAAGACAAACTTGGTCATAAATAGTCTCATAGAGGAATCTCAGACAAAGATCCGGACATACGATAAGTGTTTCTTTGTCTCAAATGTAGTGAGGTACAAGCTTATGATTACTGTATTATAGCTTGAAAGGAGGCGGTCAGGCTTAAGGGGTTAAACACTGTTAAAAATGTTACACTCTAATCTAACACATTCCTGTTTATCCTCTGATTGTTTTTCATGTTACCCACCTCCTTCTGTTCTGAAATGTAATTAATTTGTGTTTGAAATATTTGCATTTGGGCTGCATGGTGGCCAGGTTTGTAGCACTGTTGCCTTGCAGCAAGATGTCCCATGTTCAATTCCTATTCGAGGGTCTTTGGGTATGATGTTTTCAGATTCTTTCTAGATATTCCACCTTCCAGAGAATTTAGAGTATTAAAATGTCTTTAGATGTGTGTGTTGCCCTCCAACACGGCGTACCCAGCCTTTTGTTGATAGGCTAGACATAAATCGAGAAAATAGATTGATAATTCTTGTTCATTCAGAATGAAATCCCCATCAAATTACAATATTTTGGAGGTGCAAAACCAGGGGGCCAGGGCTGAGTTTATAAGAGCAATGTTTCTAAATAGTAAGCATTAGATTAGGTAATTATTATTGGTATCTGTTTTATTTTCTTTGACATTTATAAAACAATTTGTTTTGCAGTTAGCTAATTTCTCTAGAAATCAACCTGCACATATGGTAGCCTAGAAAAAACTGCGGTGAAGTTGTAGTTATTTTTGCTGCATATGTCTTATACCAGAAAGAAGTTGCAATGATGCAATAGTGAAACAGAGGTATAACTAACAAACTAAAACATTATGCCCTGCTGGTGTACCCATAATAGTTCTAAGTTACTTTGCACTAAATTATACTGGTCAACATTTCCTTAGCAAACTAAAACATAATATGCATGTAATTATGTATAATCAGTTTCAATTAATAAACCAGCACTTTCAAGTAATTAAATCAGAATCAAACATGCTGGACCCTTCCAGGGTTGTTTTACATTTTGAAAGCTGGACTCTCATTTTTCAGGTAAAAATGCCATTCACAAAATTCCTTAAAAAATGCTGAAGACATTTATATGTAAAAAAAAATGTATTCTACCCCTGTATTTCTCCCTGTTTATTTATATATATATTTTTTTACTAAGCACAAATCAGGCATGCAGTACATTTTTAATTGCTCAACTAATTTCACATCTCCTTCTATAAGACATCCACAAAGTGCTTGACTCTTCATGAATTATAAAACAAATTCATACTTTTCGTTTATTCATTTTAAACTCTCCGACAACTGGAGTGTTACATTACCATTATTGATATCCTAGTCTTCTATGAATGGCAAATATTGCAAAGAGGTTGTTCTTCTCCCCTTCACTGTAATAGGACAGGCTCATGGCTGAGTAATGCAACCGTTTTACAAGATTAATGAAGCTATTATTGTTATGTCTCTCGGGGCTGATGAGGATTTTGGCTTGTAAATGTCTTCAGGGGATCTGCGCAATCAACACATCATCAAGAAGAGGGAAACTTAGAACTGCAGACAACTCACCACTGTCATTAACTGGCAAAATGACATTGAACTGTGAATCAGCAAATACAGTGCACACCTGTGCAAGAGTACATAACTTTCAATGCAAAATGATGCAGGAGCATATTATGCATAACTTTGTGAGGCATAAAAGTCTACAGATCACTGTTAGTGTATCTTAGGGTGATTATAATATGTTTATATTCTTCTAGTGTATTACAGAGATGACAGCCACTTAAGCTTGCTTTGATGTGCGGCTATAACACTCCTTAAACTTCTCATGGTAAATTATTCTTGTGCATTTTAAACAATTAAGACTAATCCTCTAAAAACAGTTATAACCATACTAAAAAAGGTGCTATGTAGCCAATATTACCACACTACCTTCTAACCATCACCAAGCTACGCAAAATAACCACATTTGATCATATTTTGAAACATAAACAGCTTTGATTGATGAGCTCAAGAAACCAAAAGCAAAAAAAACTCAAACTGACTCATAGTATTTAAGTTTTCAGACATCGAGTAAGGGTCATTTATTTCTCAGGATGAATAAGGTGAGTTATAAAAGAGTGTTTTGCCATAAGCCATGGCATTGGGCACCAATTACGATGCATGACGTCTTTGCTAATCGGACCCTAAAGTTTTGTCCCTCACAGGGAAATGGGATGACCTCACACATTCTCTTTTCGCGTGCACCTAAAAAACAAAAGGTCCCATAGGGGTTACCATCTGAATTTACAGGCCAGGAGCCAGGAACAGCATTTGGACTAGTTCATTGAAGATTTTTGATCTGAAATATGCTAGACTTCAAGTTGAATAATTTTTTTGAATAAATTCTTGCATTTTGAATTTTGTTTTGAATATATTCCATATGTGTGCAAAGTTAACCGTTTCACCATGATTTGAGCTTTCATTTGTTGTAATAAGTAGAGATGCACTGTTCCATTTTTTTCCCGAGCCATTACAAATGCGATACAGGGGCTTAGCATGTCGGCTGATATCCAATATAGATTCGACATGGCTATCACATTAAATAAGCTTCTCTCTTGCCCTTTGAGTAAAGTCAATATGCTTGACTTGACCTAAACATTGTTAAAAAGGTTAACAAATTAACATGGATATAAATTATAACAAACTGCTTTGTTTGTTCTACACAATGACGTAATGAATGTTGCAATTATAAAACTAATATCTGGATCAGAATCCTGGATTCATCCTGGTGTCATTCATCCAGTATCCAATCCCGTTAATTTGCCAATGAATCCATTCTGCAAACACAGCCAGTTTGTCACGCATTCCCAGAACAACACATGACAGTATTTGATTGAATAACATCAAATTGTCATGATCTTGGCACTAGTGAATGGATTAATGGTTCATTCTAATCACCTGTCCAACTCCATCCAATTTCTTATCACCATTTTTCTGTGTCACCTGCTCTAGTCTCTATTTAACACTAGAAGTCCCGGAGAATTTCAGTTTTCCTGCAAGCCGCCCTCCCCTCTTCAAGTTTGTGTATTCACTCTACCTTGCTAACTGTCCCTATTGTACTGCAAGAACCTGTGATATGACCAGCCGTTCTACATGAGACTGGATAAACACTGAAACAAACTGGCGTCAGAACAAGAGCATGATCCAAGCACTTTTCATTACCTGCCCCTGTAACATCAGACCTTTTTGCAGGAAGATATTGATAACTCTTTTATTTAGGCAAACCCTTTGAACAACCAGATATCATACGGATCCTAGTTCCTGAGCAGAAACTCGGTCATAAATATGCTTTTCCAACAAGCCAAGGCAGAGCCCATTTATATTGTCCACTCATTTATATTGAAAAGCTCACTATGTGACAGAAAGAACAAATTAGAGAATAATAGTATTTTATCTTGTCTCACCCTCTCATGTCATTCAACATTTCAGCTTAGAAAATGACAAACAGTGTGACTTCAGCATTGGAGTGACATTTATTTCACCCAAGGAAAAGCACTACATATGAAGCATGAAGCTACAATTGTCCCATTTAGCAGTTTCAACAAACCCAAGGTGAGTCCTTCCTCCATTTGTGACAGATATACTGTAACTTTATACTATAACACTCAGTGCGTTGGTTCCTGTTGCAGAGATTGCGCACCTGGCCTGCTTATAATGACAATGAAAAAAAAAATAGAGTTTAGCACATATTCCGAAAGTAAGAGTTGTAGTATGAACTAGATTAGGTTATCTATGTGTGCTACAAGTTTGGTGGCACTACAATGATCTACAGTGCAATTGTTGGCAATTATATGATTATAATAACAATGGAAAGATCTATAAAAATAGAGTTTAGCACATTTTCCCAAAGTAAGAGTTGTAGTGTGACCCGAATGAGGTTATCTGTGTATCCTAGAAGTTTGGTGGCACTACAATGATCTATAATGTAGTAATTGCTCATTTCAGGAATCTAGTTTGTGTGGGTTGTGCTTTTGTTTGTCTCCCCTCCACCACCAGGCGGTGCCTGATTCTTATTGGCCTCCTCACACACCTGCGGATGGTTACTTCATTACTGGAGGACTCTTAAGCTGCTGACTGCCACTACCTCGACGCCAGAGTGTTTGCTAGTTTTGGGTACTCTAGCCAAGCTGAGTTTTGCTGAGTCAAACTGAGTTTTTGTCTACCTGAGTTTAACATTGCTGTTTTTGTCTTTGCTTCCCAACAGGAAGTCACCCTGCAAACAGGATGTTTTGGACCTTCTCCCCCTTGGAAGGATTCTCTGAGCATCAAGCTGAGCTGAGGATTCAAGCTAGTGGTTTGGATGTACTTTTCCCCAAGGATTGTTTGGGCGTCTCTGTGAGCAGGGATTTCATCTCCACAAGAAACCGTTCAAGTACCGCAGGAAAACTAAGTGACAGTCAGCTCCTCCGTTCCTCAAGGAAAAACCGCAATCTGGGTAAACCCTGTCCGCCCTCCAATGAGCAAGTCATTCACTGGAACAACCCACACTGACTGGATTCAACAAGAGATACCTTTTTCTGAAAACGTGAGTCCTGTTGCCTTAATTCCCTTCTTCAAATCGAAGACACAAATTTCCCACTGAGCCTGAACTAACCGCAGAATCTTCTCCTTCACTTTTCAGTCCCGGTTCGACAGTGTTCAGAGCAGCACTGGGCTCCTCTAAACCAACTCTCAATAAAACCTGTTACCTTTTCTCTGGTCTCTCTGTTTGGTCTTCTGCATGTGGGTCAGAGCTTTAGATAAAATCATGAACATTTTATATTTATTCTAATAATAAAATAGAGGTGCCTTTTGTCATTTAGGCTTTAGGAAACTCCTCATAAAAGTATTATATTCGAATTCAATAAATGTGGTATGAAAGACATTAGATGAGATGCACATGAAATGAATTTCATAATAATCCACCTCTCCTTGGTGACGCTTTTGAATGTTTCTCTGTTTATTTCTATGGTGTTACAACTTTAAGATGGTGCCTAAGCATTTGTGGAGGAGCGAGCTCTACATAGGGTCCAATGTAATTCTCCCAGCACGATAGGAGACTCATTTTTTAGGAAACTACGGATCTAGCTCACTGTCTGCCTTGCTGTGGTTGCAGAGAAGTGCCTGTTTTGTAGAATAAATCATCCACCAACAAGTTATTAATCCGGAAAAGCTGAAACTGTGAATATATTGCTAACTTCACTGCAGTCTCATGATACTGCCCCCTAGTAAATAGGGCAGATGGTCATTGGTGTATAAATATTCTTGCTTTCCCTCTCCAGCTCATGCAGCTATTTTCATTTTAGAGATCAGTTATTGTCTGATCGCTGTGCTGGTGGCACCGTTGTCTAAAATCATTCCGGTGTTGGTGACACTGATGACGTACTCCTAGTTATATTTATTTACAAATATGAAACTGAAGGGGATGGAATGGTTCTCAAACGACAGCGCTAATGGAGCATTTACATCTGAAAAGTGATTCTTGAGTTGTGAAGTACTGTTGGGGGGGGATTGGAGGCTGACGAAAATTCTCGTATCTCTGGGCTTTCTAGTTTTAAACTACTTGCTCCCAATTATCAGTGCCAGATTATTTGCACCTTAGGTGAGAGTTCTCTAGCATTCTCTACCTGTTTGTGTTCTGATTGCCTAATCCTGACCTGTTTTGTCCTTGGACTCTGAGCCTGGCTGTTCTGATCTGTTTGCCTGACTTGTCTTCGGACTCCTGCTGGATTCTGCCTGTGGACTTAACGTGGATCTGTCTCCTGACTTAAACATTGATTTGCCTTCGGTACCCCTTCGGATATCTGAATTTATGGCCTGGACTCCTGTGAACCTCTTCGACACCGGCTTAGGCTTTACCTTCTTTCCTTCATCTGCTTGGATGTGTTCGTCATCAAGTTCTGAAGTTTTTCGTCTGGAACTCTCTGGGCGACATTTGCTGTATGATGTTGGTAGCCATCCAGCTGGATTCCACTCCTTCCTCTGGGCATGGACTAAACTCTAAGACCGGGTCAGTGGCTCACACGTTGGTAATCGTCCTCCATCAGATTTACATGGTCACTAACCTGAGTTCTCACTCTGCAGAGATTCTGGCCTTAGACGCCCTAGCTGCTGAATTGCAGATTCGACTTTTCTTAATAAAGGCTTTTGAGAAGTCCGCCTGTCTGTTTGCTTTGAATTCCGGGTCCTCTGTTATGAGCCTTGACACAAATTGCCATTGATGTTATCCTTATTTTGATATCCTCCTTTGACTGATTTCATCCTTACTTTGCTTAAGTTATAAATAATGAAAGCACCATAAACGCCTAATTTTATGTTATCCATGGCTGTGGCGCCCCAAGATCATCAGATACTCCAATCTAGCCACCCCCTTGGAAGCATTCTTGAGCTTAAAAGGGGAAAAATTTACCCTCAGTTTGTAGAATAAGATACTTATAGGAATGGAAAAAATTAAGATAAATGCTTAACTGATAGACCTAAATGTACCTGAAATACCCAACTTTCCAGCATTATAATATTAACTGTATATCATCCAGAGATGCAACATAAACCCCCAAGAAGGTCAGTAGGAAATATAATTGACAAGATTCCATTAAAATATGTGAATATATTCAGAGTTGTTTGTCAGCTCCTGACTGTGACTACCACTCTCCATGTTCCCTTTGTCAATGTCCTCCAGCTAACAAGGCTTTGTGTCAGTGATCCTTTCAGCAACTCCACATGTCACTTCTATTTACATCTTTTTAAGACTCACCCACTCACATGGCAGATCAGGGAAATATGAAATTAATTTGATTCTCTCGCATCTTTTTTACATCCACTTAGGTTTTATACTGTTGGCTCAGTTTGATAACGCTGATAAATGATGGTCACCTGCATGACACGAGAGAGCTTGTTAAGTATGGCAAAGTCATCCATCAGGCTAAGTTAGTGAGCTGATTTCTTTTTCTACTCAAGCAAATGAACAAAATTAAATTAACACAAATGTATCTGCAGTCAGCCAAGTGAAAAATGGGTATAATGCAATAAAAGTGAAAGGGCACATGTCCTCAATTTCACAACTTTTTTTTTAAGTAGTGTTGAAGCTCTTAGCTCACAAGATTTAGAAGTAGGAAACAAATGAAAGCTTAATATTTTACAAGTCCAGTTCAAAAGTTTATTTATCATTTAATCTACAAGCAAAAATCAATTATTAAACACAGCACTCAAACATATTATCTAGACAGGACAAAATTAGTGATACAGATGGTATTTAAGTTAATATTTAAAGCTAGCTTTGAATAAGGAAGTAGTTGCATGGGGATTTATTTAGTGAACAAGATGAGATCACTATTGATTGATTAATACTATTTATCTTAGGAAATGGAAGAGATGCATCCCGGAATTTCACACTTGATTCTTGTTTAAATATTAATAAATATGTAAAAATGGATGAAAATCTGTCCCCGTTTCCTATTTTATTTTCCATAAAATATATTTATTTTTATTAATGAGTTGGAAATGTCCTCAGATTAGAAGTCTTGTGACCTTAAACTAGAGTCTCAAAAAAGATGGCACACAGCACTCTATTGCAAACTCTCTCTGCAAGTTCCAATATCTCTCTACTGTACTGAAAAACTGTTCTTCAAATTTTAAATAGTCAGTGAGTAATAAGATTAGCCATCATCTATCATTTATATCAACATACAATTTGGAAACTGACTGATATGATCATGACATGTTTTTAGTGATTTATTGGGAGGAGTTTATTAAAACCAACAATCCTCTGAGTCTGTAGGACTTCTATGTATTAGTTTAGACTAAAATGCTGCTGTTAGAAACAATCATTTTTGAATTAGGACAGATTTACCAGACTGAATATGACATAATTTCCCATGTCTCAGCTGCTTCTGCATTTAGTTTTCATGTTTTATGTTTGTTGATAGCAGTTTCACTAAATTGTCAATAATTACTTTTTTTTGTAATTACTATTTTGTAAATAAGGGCAATGCAAACGCAGGCATTTGGTTTTTCAAAATGCTTATTGTTAAAATCAGTAGCATCTTCAAAATCTTTCATGAACATAGATTAATACAGATGACTACTGGAAAGAATTCTGCTGTCGATTAAGTACTCCATGACCACAGCTCTATGAAAGTTTTTTTCATTTTGTGCTCTGGTTATCATGTAGATCGTATTCATTGGTGGATAATGGGTAAAAATTACTACCTGTGAAAAGTAAAATGTCAATTTAATGTTATGTAAAAATAAATCAGATAATATTTCACTCTATGAATGAGTGTTCGTTCATTAAAAAATTGCTGTTCTTGACTCATTATTTCCCGTTGAGTTAATCATGCCTTCATCCTAAGGGCCTCTTTCTTAAGATTGTAAATGGTAAGTTCTACATGATAAATGATTATTAAGTAACACAGTATTAAGAACATGTGAAACATAGCTCAGTTTTCATTATATTTGGCTGCTTTAATTTCATACATTTTAATGTATGAAATAGGCATATGATTTATCATGCTGGAGATTTTTATTGAGTTGATTGATTGATTTTTATTTCACACAATATATTGATCTGCTTTATGAAAACTTGTTAACGTCAGTTGCTAAGAGAAAAACAGTACATCTAACAAAATGTTTGCTTTTTAAATAAACAGCATAGCCTATATATATATATATATTTCTGATAGACATTAAATCTAGGCAGAAAAATTCTGCTCTAACAGAGGGATTTCTTTGATATATTTCTTTGTTCCCTTCCTAGCTTTTGAAAATTGTAGACTGTAGTTTTTCTAGCTTTCTTTCAGCAGTAAATGTTACCCTCCTCTTCCACAAAGCTTAGATGTGTGGACTAAAAAAAATAAGTGTGTCTTCGACATTCTGCAACCTTTAACAGAGATCATTTAAAATCATCAAGAGTAACCATGGAGAGGTAACCTATAGAAGTACTGGCTGTTTTACAGACAAGGTTGACATTAATTTGATGTGCAAACCTTTATCCTTATAATCTAAATAAATCCATATAATGCAGAAATACATAAAAGTTTTAATGTGGCTGTGTTTTTTATTAAAGAGATGTAGATTGGTTTGCCTACAAAGGAAAGCACACATGCTGGAGAAAGGGAATGCAATAGCAACACACACACACATATATATATATATTTATACACACACACACATATATATATATATATATATATATATCTATATATATATATATACTGTATATAAATATAGGTATGTGTCATCCTCAAGCTCAGGTCCTCTACCAGAGGCCTGGGAGTTTGAGGGTTCTGCGCAGTATTTTAGCTGTTCCTAGGACCAAAGGTTTCAAGTAACAAAGTACAAATACTTTGTTACTGTAGTTAAGTACACTCTTCAGGTATCTATACTTTACTCCATTACTTATTTTTCTTCCTACTTCTGACTTCTACTCATTACATGTTCACACAAGTATCTGTACTTTCTATTCGTTACATTTTTAAAACAAACATTACTCATTACTCTTGCTTCGGTTTAATGTTTATAAATATTTATTTCACATCATGTGCGCCATCCAATGCAGATCATTGGCGCCATCCACATCTAGTGAAAACTAGTGTAATTAGATGAGTCATATAACACAAACACTCATTGGTTAGCTAAAGGAAATCATCAGAAGCAAGCAGGTGTTCTGCAAACTGCAAACGTGAATTATCTATGCAATGCTGCAATGTCGGATTTAGAAAAAGATGTTGAAATGTCTGAAAGGTCGGACACAGGTGAGAGCGTATCGGGAGATGGAGACCAACAAGAGACCAACTTGGCCCTATCTTAAAGAATTTTTCGAAATAATCGAAAAATTGAGCTTTCAATTCATATAGCTGCATCTAGTAGTTTTTTTTATTATGTTACTTTATACTTTTATACTTTAAGTAGTTTTTGGAGCACATACTTTTTCACTTTTACTTGTGTGTACTAGTGTTCTTTCTCCTTGATGTTGCTGTCGCTTGGATTGCCATATCTATCACTACTGCCTTCTTCTGCTGTTTGTCAATACTCCATTATATATATATATATATATATTAAAGTTAGACTGACTCCATTTATTTTATATTGTTTTCATCACTATTGACATCTGAGCTTGCTTTGTTGAGCTCGGTTGATCCCAGGCTGTTCTCTATACCCAATCTGTTCCTCTGCCTGGTTTTCATGTGTGGCAAAGCTGAACTCAAACATACAGGAATAACTAACTTTTTTTTTCTTTTTTTTTTTTTTTTAAAGCTTGTGTTATTCTTTAGGTGGGTCCTCACAAAGCCGAACAGATCCCAGTCCTATTTTATTCTATTACCTGAGAAATAAAATATTTTCCTGTATCTCTTGCAATGCACTCGTGGACCACTAGGGGTATGAGTACCCCCGGTTGGGAATCACTGATTTTACGATGGCTTCATCTATCAGGCCCTGGATAATTTTGGTTTTGGGCAAAAAGTTTATAAAGTCCATTCAAATTTTGTACAAAAATAGTAGCTGCTAACTTCAATTTATATATGGGACTTGTCCTAGTGTTTCCTTTATCCAGAGTAGTGTGACAAAGTTATTTGTACTTTGGTTGCTTGTACAGTCTGGAATGCTTCCAAAGGGGTTGCTAGATTGGAGTATCAGTTGGCCAAAAGTTTTGAGAATGATTCAAATGTTAATATTTACAAAGTCTACTGCTTCAGTTTTTATAACAGCAATTTGCATATACTCCGGAATATTATAAAGAGTGATCAGCGTAACAGAAATTAATTGCAAAGTCAATACTTGCCTAGAAAATGAACTTTTTCCCCTAAAAGACATTTCAACATCATTGCAACTCTGCTTCAAAATGACCAGCTGACATGGTTTTAGTGATTGCTCCATTAACACAGGTGTGGGTGGTGATGAGGACAGGGCTGAAGATCAATCTGTCATGATTAAGTAAGGATGACACCACTGGACACTTTAAAAAGAGGCTGGTGCTTGGCATCATTGTTTCTCTTCTTTGAACCATGGTTATCTCTAAAGAAACACATGCAGTCATCATTGCACTGCACAAAAATGGCCTAACAGGAAAGAGAATCGCAGCTAGAAAGATTGCACATCAGTCAATAATCTATCACATCTTCAAGAACTTCAAAGAGAGAGGTTCCATTGTTGCCAAAAAGGCTCCAGGGTGCCCAAGAAAGACCAGCAAGCTCCAGGGTTGTCTCTTAAAAGTGTTTCTGTTGCGGGCTACCAGCAGTGCAGAGCTTGCTCAGGAATGGCAGCATTCAGGTGTGAGTGCATCTGCACGCACTGTGAGGCGAGACTCTTGGAGCACGGCCTGATCCTAAGGAGGGCAGCAAAGAAGCCATTTCTCTCCAGGAAAAACATCAGGAACAGAGTGATATTCTGCAAAAGGTAAAGGGAGTGGACTGCTGAGGACTGGGGTAAAGTCATTTTCTCTGATGAATCCCCTTCCGATTGTTTGGGACAGCTGGAAAACAGCTTGTTCGGAAAAGACGAGGTGAGCGCTACCACCAGTCTTGTCTCATGCCAACTGTAAAGCATCCTGAAACCATTCATGTGTGGGGTTGCCTCTTAGCCAAGCGAGTCAGCTCTCTCACAGTCTTACCAAAAAACACAGCCATGAATAAAGAATGGTACCAGAACGTCCTCCTAAAGCAACTTCCCCCAACCGTCCAAGAGCAGTTTGGTGATGAACAATGCCTTTTCCAGCATGATGGAGCACCTTGCCATAAAGCAAAGGTGATATCTAACTGGCTCAGGGAACAAAACATAAAAATTTGGGGTCCATGGCCTGGAAACTCCCTTTACAAAATGCAAGCATTGATTGTGCAAAAATGGACTGCTATCAGTCAGGATTTGGTCCAGAAGTTGATTGAGAGCATGCCAGGGAGATTTGCAGAGGTCCTGAAGTAGAGAGGTCAACACTGCAAATATTGACATGCTGCATTAACTCATTCTAACTGTCACTAAATGCTTTTGTTACTAATAGTATGATTGCAATTGTATTTCTGTATGTGATGACAACATCTGACATACACACATGAAAACCAGAGGGCAGGCCATGACTGTACTTTCCACTTTTGAACAGTCATCAATACTTTTGGCTGAGGGGGGGTACTCATGGTACTGTAAGACAGAATACCCAAAGGACTGCACAAATCATAAAAGGTTGGGAATCACTGGTTTAAAGAATTGAAGGCCTTATAGAAATCTAGTAACAAAATAAATTCTCATGATGTGTCTACATAGAGGGTGGATCTTGGGGAAAAGCAAAGCTGAGCCAGGCAAAGGTGACAATTTAGGGAGGGGAATGGCATCATTTTGTGGAATTTAGTGAAACTGGATCAATATCTTTCCTGTCTATTTTCCTGCTAAACTCATTGATGAGCCTCAGTACTCAGCCATATCGCCTGACTACTTTGGAAAGCGGTTTACAGTAAATTCCCTTAGAGTTTTGACAGACATGTTTCTTTGGGGGGGTGTTTGTTGTCAGCTCGCGTTTCAGCTAGAACGATTGTTTGGAGATGATTTGAAAAGTTTAGGTAAGTGAATAAAGGATAAGAGATTGAGTAGATTACACAACCTACTCTCTGGTTATTTCAGGTAGTACTAATCTAAAAATCTGAAGGCAGTGACATTTTCTTTTCATGACAGTAAGTTTATCCCCCCAAAAATAAGCGGAAATCTCTCTTTTATCCTGACACAGTGGAAGACTGAATGTTACACAACTGAGCTGAATACATAATGCATTTTTCAAACTTGAAACGTATAAAAAGAGACTTGGACAGAATTAATTCTGTTAAGAAGTTGGTTACATTTTACATATGTCAGCATATATATCAATGTTAGTAATTTTGTCGCCAACAGAAAATAAGGTGTACTGTATACACATAGGTCATTTCAATAGGATACTAATGTTTATGTAAAATTGCAGATATGTTCCTTAAATGTAAGGTTTATGTAAAAGTAATGAAAGTTAACCATACCAGGGTTGGCTGCTCAAAGTCAACAAAAATGCTTCAGCTCAGTCTCAAGTGTTTTAATAAAATCATTGTTGAATTGATTATTAAGTCAGGATTAATACATTAGCTCAGAAAGAGGAAACTTAGTTGGTCTCAAGCTGTGCACTAAACTTGAGAGCCTTACACTTAAACGTCCTTAAAACATATGAAAGGAAATGCTTAATAATTCATTATAAAGTGGAATATTAAAATATGATTTATATTTAAAGCAAATGGCGGCAATCTGTTGGGATTTTGCATTCGTTTTTAATCTGATCACTTTGTACTGATGCTAAATAAGGTTATACCTCTCTACAGCATATGAAGTTGCATGAAAAATGCACCTACAAAGTCATCAAATTGTATTGCTGTTAGGTACTTTTTAGGCTGATTTACATAGTTTGGCATCCCAAAAGATGCATGAGGCGGCAAGTTGCCATATTGGGCTATAAAGGTCCAAATTACACATGAGGCAAACATAGAGAGCTGTTAGCTGACAGATGGTGGAAACATGAATCTGCAGACAAGCAAGAAGAGGCCTAGAGCTTTAAGCTTTACATGCCTGTACATGATAAATAGTGGAGGTGTGTTCAAGCAGATATGTGTTTTCATGTGGTTTTCAGTATGTGTACATCAGAAGTTTTATATGCACATCTAGAGTTTTATATGCATATCTAGAATATGTGCATACTTTCACCAGTGCAAGGATGCATATATGAGCATCCTTGGGTCTCTGCTAGGCACTGAATCAGCTGAATGACGGAGGAATGAGAATTTGTGAGGATTCACCATGGCAACGGAGGATGGAGGCAGAATTAAAGCTTATTGCACATCACAGCAGGAGGAATAAAAAAAAAAATTGATTAAACATTCCCATCTCTTCCACCCCATCCTTTTTAATCTTAATATTAGGTCTGCTGTAAGATAGCACAATAAAAAAAGCAAATCAGCTGCCCTTACATATTGTTAACATCATTATACACAAAGATGCTAATGTGGAAACTAGAGGTTTATACTTTAACATGGAAACTTTAGATCTGAAAAAGTGCAAATAATTGAGGCTTAGAAAATATTACCTGGTCAAGAAAACAGAAAAATTTGTATGTGAAACCAAGCGGCATCTCATTACCTACCTACAGCAAATAATATGTTTTTAACTTGTTTCTGCTGGGGTTTTTTTATTCTCTTGAACAGTCCCTTGCAAAAACATTAAAACATTCTGAATGTTTTTATATTTTTGCTAAATTATAAGCACAATATATCCAGTGTGCGTTGTGAAACAATCTTTAAATGATGATTGGTGTTTTCCAATGTTATTTATAATCATTGCAAAACTCAGATTCTGTCAGATTGAAGAAAAAAAATCTAAATAGATTCTCAATTTTATTAAAGAGATGTTATGTATGTTTTAGTGAAAAATTTGTGCGTCCATGTTAAATGGGTCCGACCTAGGAAACAATTGAAGTGTTATATTCAAGGTGGGTTTTGTGGATACTAAGAGGTATTTTGTATGTTCACTGATTTTTTTACCATAATGTTAAAATCATATTTTAGAGTTGAAAACCATCAGAATTTACACATTTACTTTCAACTCTTAACCCTGTTAGCTGTAAGCAACTGACCTTAATTTGTGAAAACAGCAAACAGACTCCATGCTATAAGGTTTTATTTTTGTTGAATATAAACTCAACAATAATACGGGAACAAACCGTAAATACACTACTGGACTGTCAATGAGTGGCTGGATTTAAGGCTTTCTTTTCTAACTCCACAGAAGCAAAACATTCCCTGAATATGAATTTTGTTTCCCAGCATCCCTAAACGCACAGAGTTAATCTCTCTGCTTTGTGCTATTTTTCTTCGGTCAGCTGGGAGGTCTTCAGCTCTACTTGTTTCTACTCAAGCAGCAGAAAAATATCCAGAAGGACATAAGTATGAATACCACCTTGGATTTCGATGGGAAAGAACTTTTAGCCCTTTTTATTAACTCTTCCTCTTTATTATCACGAATCATGGCATTCATACAATGATCAAAAACCAGTTTTTTTTTCCCTATGATGTACTCATTTGCCTCCTTCCCAAAAATGTCCAATACTTGAGTTAAGACCATGAAAGTAATTACGTTCCCGTAGGGCAGTCCGGTAATATTAGTTTGTCCAATGATATTACTGTAGCTGAAAGACATGAACAATGCAGTCAAATTAAAAAAGATCACTCCCTGACCTTGTAAAGACAATTATAGTTTCTCATTCTGCTAGTCCTGATGAGCTTCCAGTAGGTTTATCATAATAAGCTAAATAAGTAGTGGGAAGATCAAAGCTGGCAGGCCTGAAGCGACTCTATTATAATTCAGTTTGATGTCCATGATGTAGCGGCTGTGAAGAGCGAACTGGGGGCAATGGCTAAACAATCTCTGTCCCAACAAATGGATATCTGTATTTCATCCCCTCGTGGTAGGTCCTGTCAAAAGAAATTATCCGTATCATTTACTGTTATATCATCCTTTTTTTGTGTGCAAATTTTCTGCTCATAAAAAGCAATAAAGTTCCATCTCGTATGATCTTTCTTCAAGAAGTCAATAGGAAAGTTTGGAAGAACATAATGGAGTTTGAAATTGGCACTTGCTTCAAAAGAAGTGTACCGTAATATGAGTGGAAATTGAATTTATCAGCCTCATTTTCCACTTGGTGATTTTTAGAAAGTGTACATAGGTAAAGAGGAGATGATTTCTGGAAATTAGATGGTGTCCTCGTAACAATTTCCTGTCTGCGGCTTTCCACCTCCTTCCAGTACAACCTGTAATTCACATTCTAATGTCAGAGTGGTCACTGGGTGATAATGGCACGTTTTCATTTTACATGAGACAAGGAGACTCATTACAAGGCATCTTTCTCACCAGGGGGATAGAAGTGCTTCCTGTCATCTCCATGTCTCAACAGTTGTCATTCTTACATTTTCCTTTCATTATCTCCTTTGTGTTGATTTCTGTTACTGCAAGAGAAAAAGTTAGAAAACTCAAAACGGGTTTTATGGGTTTATAATTTCACCAGATTGCTGTTGCTAAAATGCATGAATCTGGAATAAGGATGGGCAATATGAAAAAAATCTAAGATTATGATATATTTGGGCAATATTTGCGATACACGATATATAAATATATATATATATATATATATATATATATATATATATATATATATATATATATATATATATATATATATATAAACATATGTTTAAATTACCTAGTGCATAAAATTTCACTGATTATATTATTCAAATTTAAAACATTTTATTTTAACCAGCTCAAAGCTAAAAAATTATACGGCCACATTATGTCTTTGGGTGTCAGTTACCAAACAGTAAACAAAGCAAAAACATGCAATACTAAATAAAACGTAAATTAAAAAAGGGCTCTTTTGTGCATGATAAAAAAAAAAAATGCTGAATAAAAATAACATATTGATCTCAAATTGCAAAAATAAAAGTCAAAATACTGTCCAAAAATTAAGGCATTATCAAAACATCTCCAAACTATTTGCATTCACCTCGATGTGCTGGGAATTTTAAAGAAGCACAAAAAGTTGTAAAATTGAGAACATTTTCAAGATTAGAGAAGGCCTGCAAAAACATCTGAACAAGACCACATCACAGGTATTAGAGCAATTAAAAAAAACATTTAAATAATGTAATAAATAGCGTCTGTGATTTCCCTCCATCTCTTCTTTTTCTCATATGGGGTCACTTTTTCCAACGGCGAGGTCAACATGATCAGATTCACAGCTAATGTATTTAACGTTTTAATTAGTGTGCAGAGAGACGCTGACATGTAGGGTTTCCATCATTCTTAATTTTACAGCAGATTACCTTTTAGATAAACCACTGCCATATATTGCTTAGCCGAAATACCTGCTGTCGGAATATTTTGTTTGCCGGTTGCTGTAGTCTGCTGCCGCGCAGAAAATAATCCTGTTTGAGGAGGGGTTTATGATGCATTCAAAGTGTGTGGGAAAAATAAAACTTTCAGGGAAATAGATGCAGACGGCTTAATGTCGTCATGCGGACTTGTACTCAGTGGTTGCTTCATTTGATCAATTGTGTGCGGGTAAACTCAAGATACAACACCTAGTCAACACCTAGTCACAACATCCACCCAAACCCCTCAATCACAATACAGAGTGGGGACTAACCGTTTGGACAGTGAGATTACTACTTTTGCTCCCAATTTGTCAGTTGACTCCAGTTCCCTACACGCTGCCTGCACCATTCTTGTTCTCTCTCGCCCCTAAAACAAATTCCATGATGCTTTGCGAGGAAAGCTCTCGCAAACTATTCCGGGATATATCTAGTCGTCTAGTGACCATGGTTACAATCTACTTTTCAAAGTGCATTGTGGGAAATTTTGAGTGCACTATTTTTTCATCCACTAGACCAGTGTTTCCTAAACTTTTTTGACTCTTTGCACATTTTGTTAAGGGTTTTTTATGTACTAGACCAGGGTTCTGCAACCTCTTATATGCAAAGAGCTATTTTACCTCACGGCCAGCAAAATAACAGTAATTTAGAGCCGTATAATATTAATAATAATAGTTGATAATAATTTTACTTTATTGATCTCATGTTGGAGAAACTTACCTCTGCATTTAATCAAACCCCTTGGGGAGCAGTTGGCTGCCATCTTGGGGTGCTCCTGGAGAAATCGAGGGTTAGCGGTCTTGCTCAGAGACCCAGAGTGGCAGTGTGTGGGAGTTGGGTTTGAACTCATAGGATTCCATTGCCCTAACCACTAGGCTGCCATTCCCCTAACTAGGCCACCACTCCTATAATTATTGTTATTGCATGATCTTTAAATAAAACACAACTTATTTTTGTTAAATAACCACCATAGGAATTATGTTTATATTTTATGGTATTTATTTAAGTTATTTGTCAATATGCTACATTCTAGGGTGACAAGACATCCTCTTTTTCCCCAGACATGTCCTACTTGTCTGGGGGGAATTTCAAAGTCGTCCGGGATTTCCTGCGGTACTTGAACGGGTCATAGTGGAGAATATACCTTTCTCAGAGAGAAGCTCAAACGATCTCTTGAGGAAAGTAGATCCAAACCTCCTGTTTGAATCCCAGCTCAGTTTAAAGCTCAGTTGATCCTTCCAGGGAGTAAAGGTCAGAGAAAACCAGTTTGCAGGATGACTTCCTGCAGAGAGGCAAAGACAAAAACAAAGTTAAACTCAGGTTGACAAAAAGCTCAGCTTGACTGAGCAAAAAACTCAGCTTGGCTCGAGTACCATAAACTGGCAAACACTCTGGCGTCGAAATAGTAGCAGTCAGCAGCTTAAGAACACTCCGTTTAACGAGGAAACCATCAGCAGGTGTGTGAAGAGGCGGACCAGAACCAGGCGCTTCCTGGTGGAGGAACGGAGACAAACACAAAAACAGGAGTCCTGACAATTTCGGATTTCTTGATATTTCACTTTACTTTCACCAGTTCACCTCGCTTCTTCCAGCAGTCCACACTTTCTCTGCTCTGTTTTTCTCTTTGTCTTCTCCTTCTTTCCCATCGGCCAGTTTGCGACAGGTTTGCCATGTCTACTGTGTCTAAAAGTAGCTAGCAGCAGCGACCCAGACTGACACAGCTCATCGGCTAATTTGTATGACATGCAGCCTGGTCCAGAGGGCTTTACCATATTAAAAGATGAAACGGCACGATGGACACTGTCGTTGAACAACATGCAGTAATTTATAAATATTTTAAATCAGGTTGAGTCCGGATTTGCCAGCAGGTGGGTCCAGATCCGGACCGCAGTCTGCTAATCCCTCTGTTCTAAACCATTAGTTTGTTCTTTAACTTTTTTAGGCACTTTTAAGAGTCATTGTCGAGCTTGCAAAGAACTACTTGCAGCTCCAGAGGTGCAGGTTGCAGACTCCTGTCCTAGACCAAAAAAAGAGCATAGTTTTATTTTATCTTTTCAGCAAATCTCTAAAAAAAAAGTGTAGTCTACCTCTGATTTTAGCCATGGAAATCTAATAATTTAACACTAACACTTTGCTGCTGTTAGCTTTGCTCATTTAGAAAAACAAATGTCTAACCAACCCTTTTATCAGCATAAGAAAACCAGCCTCTCATCTTATTACAGCCAACAGCATGTTATTTGGGAGAAGTTGTGTTTAGGATAAGGTATAGTGTTTTACTCCACAAACAAAGTTTTGCATGTAAAACAAAGAATTAAGATTTCCTCTTGTTTAATCTGAGCCATTTTTAATGTGATGTATCCCCTTGTACGGTTTGTGGCAAACTGCATTTCAGATTTATTAATAATGTCTATTAAAAAAAAGACTTAAAGGTATAGTGGAGGATGATCTTTTTTCGGGAGGATCATCAAAATAAGTGGTCCTCCTAATTGTCAATCATTCGGGTGATACGTTTATGTAAGGTCGTCCTGCTTCCTCGTCCCCATTTTAACTTTGCAGTGATGAGGCTGACTTAATAGAAAAATTGCAAATCTGCCTTTGAAAAGAAAGCTTGTATGAGTGATACATTCGGCAACTTTTAAACAGAGCGTGCATGAGGAGAAATGGTCTTTTGCATGCTCTTGCACATGTTTAATAGGCTTCTCTCTCGGGTACAGGGTTGTACATGTGCTTTTTTATTTTTTAAAGTGGAGGGGGCGGGTCTTTTTAAATATTTGCGAAAAATCCTCCCCTATACCTTTAAGTTGAGGATCACCGCAGCTCTTCCAGAGTTACTGTCCTACATTACTGCCGCTGATTCATTATCTTTCCCTAGCTATGTTGTTGTGCCATATTCTTTCGTTTTTCAGAAGACTGATTGAATAGAGCTCTTTCAGATGTTTAAAGCTTTGATTGTTGTTTATATAACCAACGTCCACTGAGGTTTCTTTCTCATCTTTCTCCCTGTAATGCCAGTTAGACTGGATCTTTGGGAGTATGATTTTCAAGTGCTAGTTAAAAATACATGCATTAATTTCTATTACACAAAATTATCTGCAAATATAAACTGGTCTTTGTTTTACAAAGTTTTTAAGAAATGACCATAATAACTCTAGCTGTACTTAAATCATAGATGTTAGGTGACTTCTGTAGCCAATGACCTGCACTGGATTTTATTTGGGGGTTATCATAGTAAAGGAGTTTGAATATAAATGGATGTTGTGCTTCATACATTGTTAATTGAACACACTTTTGAAAAAAAAAGACATCACCTCAAGAGTAATTTGCTATTTTTGTTTGGCTATTCATATTGTAGTAAATATGTCAAATAGTTAGTTTGAATATATATGTGAGGTACTATAACTCCTGCAGGAGGTAAGAGGGTCTATTTTAAAAGCTGAATAATTTGTTGTCAGGTTCAAACATTTCATATGTGGAGAGGTAATGTCTTCCTACTGAATGTCCTCTAACTCAAAGCCAAGTGTTTTCTCTGTAGGGTTTAGTGTAACACAAATCCTGATTTTACCTCACACAGGTCAACCTTAAGCGCATATAGAGTCCTCCAAAATGCTCCTTTCTATAGCCCATTCCTCAGTCTCTATCCCTTGAGCATTAAAACAGACAGCAGGCCTTGGTTAGGTCACAACTTACATGGCCCTCATTTGTCACAGAGGATGAACATTTAGGAAGCTGGATTGTTAATTATGAGAGTTAAATAAAGACATATGAGGTTTGGAAGCAGTCTGAGCCTGCACTATGCAAACACTTATAGGTAGGGTTGGGAATTGAAAAGATTTTCACGATTCCGATTCCCTTTTCGATTCTATGAAACGATTCGATTCTTTATCGATTCTTTTTTCGATTCCAATTTGGGGAAAAAAGGAGAACAAACAGTTTGATTATCAGCATCAACTTTGTTTACTTAACTATTGCACAATGTTACAAACTCAACAAGATCAAGATGTCCACAGGAAATGTGAAACTGGAGTAACATCTGTGTTTAAATGAAAAATGAATACAAGAACAAACTTAATAACCAACAATGTCTAATAACAAATGATGGGATAATAACCTATTTTAAATAACAAAAAATACTAATTATAAAACAGTAGTAGGGAAAATTAACAGTTCTTTTGCAGAAAGATGAGCATATCTGCTTTTCTGGAAGGATACAGGATCTTTCAGCGCTTAAGGTGTCTCCAGCCGTGGAGAACACCCTCTCAGATGGGGTTGAGGAAGCCTGCACACAGAGGTAGTTTTCAGCCAGTCCAGATAGCAAGGGCAGCGTATCTTGCTTGTTCCACCACCACAGTGTGGCGCTATCCCTGCAGGGGATGGAGGGCAAGCTTTTATAGAGCTGGATTTCCTGATCTACCCTCTGGGCTAAGGAAAGACGGGGCTTTGATTCACAAAGTGACCGCAGCTCGTTGTCTTCCTCCTCGAATAGTTCTTCCAACTTACGTAACTTGCGTAACTTACGTAAAAAACGTGACGTAAGTCGTGCTCCCCAGAGCCGACGCCCTAGGCTCTGGTGCTGCGGGAATCGAAAAAAGAATCGTTCAGCGAGCTGCCAAACGATGCCATGGAATCGGAAAATACGGAACCGGTTCTGAACAGGAACCGGTTTTCGATTCCCATCCCTACTTATAGGTCTCTGGAAGCATGCACAACTGAATAAAGCTGTATACACTGCTATTTAGAGGTAGAAGTCATATGAGGGGTTTTTACGACATGCTGCATTACTTAATGAGTCTCAAACTGTAGTTTGAATGAGATTAGAGAGATTAACACAAAGAGGCTGTTCAGAAGTGAATTGATAAGTCAACATTTAAGTTATAGTGCAAGAAGCTGTGAGAGAAATGTTGTTTTCTACTGTAAAACAAAAGCAGCAATGCATCTATGTTAGTTTTGAAAGCAGATTTGAACTTACATCTCATCATAATCATAAAATGAAACTAAGACCAGCTCCCTCTAGTTTAACAGACAGAAGGGCCTCTGCAAACTAAAAATTACCTATCTAATAGAATTAAAATAACATTCAATCATTAAGGTTACAGTCTGGTAAATATTAGGATCTAAAGGTGTTTCGGCTTTTGTTAAAATATTTTTCTTGCTATATCCAGGAAACTTCTCTCTGTTTTTATTGTTGATGCAACACAGAGGAGAAAATAGAGAGATGCAAAAACATTGCAATTCCATACGTGTCAGGAATTTCTGAGAAACTCCGAAGGAATTTCTTCAAACACAACACACCGTGGAATTTCAAACCCAACAACACACTCAGGCAAAAACTGGTTCATTCTAAAGACAGAACACCCAAAACTAAGCTGAGCTGTGTTGTGTATGCCATCCAGGGAGGTGAGGACTGCAAATATTATTAAGTTGTTTTTATATAGGAGAAACCCACAAAAAACAACTTCATAAACACATGGCACAGCATGGAAAAGCCAGCAGCACTGGGCAAGATTCAGCTGTAAACCTTCACCTCAAGAACAAAGTACACACCTTTGATGATCAAAGTGTTCAGTTTTTGGACAATAAGGACAGATGGCTTGAAAGAGTCGTCAATGAAGCCATCTTTGTGAAAAGAAAAAAGCCATCACTGAACAGAGGGGGAGGATTGCAGGTTCAGCTTCGAAGCATTTGCAACTCATAGAAATTACATAAGTACTCCAATTATGACTCAAAAGACCAATCACAGAGGCCTTGCACAACAATGGGCTCCAGCAATCCAAAAGAACAAGAGGTTGCTCTTTAATTTGCACATGACTTGGAACATGTGCAGGAGGTTGGACCTCCATCCTGCTGAAATACAACCACGCTCCAACTAGAGATTGTGCTGATGCGAGTCAAAAGAATTGACAAAGACTCCTGGATATGTGTTCAAGTCCTTGTAAATTTGAGGTAAGGCATTCTACCATTAAAGAATCAGAAATAATATAGCAACAAATACATTATAAGTATGAAAACATTTAAACTTAGTAAAAAAAACACTTAAGCCACTCATAATTATGTTAAAGCTACAGTGTGTAATTTAAAGCGACATCTAGCGGTCAGACTGCAGACCGCAGCAACATGAACATCCCCCCCCCCACCGCTTCTCCCCCCCAACAGTACGGCGAGCGTTACGGGACAAAATGTCTTCCACGACGTCCACATCACCTACCTTCTCAAGTGATGAGGTTTGTTTACATAGATAATTTTACAGATAGTATTTCATTAGTCTGTGTAGGGTATAGATTTCATGTAGACTTTAGATAATAAATATACCCGTTATTTTTTCTACGTCGTTGTGACGTTTTGGTGAGCTGCTTTGCATGGTGATATAAACAGACGAAGTAATTGTAGTCATTAGTTTAACAGCGAGATTGTGTTCGCTGGAAGAATATATATTCCCCGTTTACAGAGTCCAAATCATTTTGGTGGCACGGGGGTTACAAGGCAAGGAAGAGGAAGAGGGCGAGGGCAGGGAGGCCGTGCAGCTAGGGCCAGGCGAGGGAGGGGTGCCAGCGGGGTGAGAGCAGAGGAGGAAAGGCTTGAAGATCTCCAAAGGAGCCGGAGAGAAGTGACCGAGGTATATATCCAGAAAATTATTTTACAGAAAATTACTGAATCATTACCTGTGAAACGTCAGGGATGTTGCGGAATAAGTATACTGGAGAGTAACAGCATCATCACGCAGCATGTTATTGTTTTAGACAGGTCTGAGCATCCTGTACTCCAAAAACTGCAGTGATATTAGACAATTGTGTGTGTAGGATTAATTACCTGTCCAAGAGAAAACTGGCAACTTGAGCGTCACTTTGAAAACCTTTTTCCTCCATCAGTGACTTCCATCGTGTAAATGCCGTGCCAATGTTGATCCGTGTTTTTTGTCGTTTCTTGTCACGCTTGCGTTTATTCTCGTCGTGTTTCCGCTTCTTAGATGACGGGGGTTTGGTGTCCGCCGCTTTTCGTTGTGATACAGAGTAGGCATGATCCTCCATTCGTCTGATGTTTGGCCACACAGTGCCAAACAGTTTGCAAAGTCACTCACGCCTGCCGCCTTGTTCACCTTTCTTGTTACTGAGGCGCAGTATACCTGCTTCTTCTTCTTCTTTGGTTTCAGGCAGACTAAACGCTTCTCAGGCATAATACTGCCATCTATTGTTCAGTACCGTCTCAGTTCATCTCTCTCAACTTGCCGTAGTTATTTTCGAGCGTCATGGGAGATCTCGCAATCGCTAGTTTGTTGCCTCTGCGCTGCCGTAGCGCAAAGATGTCAGCCTCCATGGCTGCGAGACCCGCTCCTATGTAATTATAAATAACGAATTCTAAGGCAACGCAAATATTATGGTTTAAAGGCTGAGCTCATAGGTGATGATAAATAACATAGTTATGTATAATATATTAAATTTCTGACTTTATATGCCTGTAATTATTACACACTGTAGCTTTAAGTGTGATTATTCTATAATCACTCATTAATGACCAATGGTAAGATGTATAACATAAATGTAATGAATGATACACTGATTCTGTTCCTTACTACATCCACTGCGTGGGTTATATCTCTAACTTATGGCGATGTTCTGAATAAGAATCATAGTTACATTTTGAGTTTATCATCTCTGTATATGTATATATATATAGCCACCAGAAAAACAAACACGTCTGATTTGACTTAAGATTTGACTTGCTTGTTTCGTGCAAATCTTTAATCTTAAAACAAACAGCATTCTGTGATGATCAGGACTTCCTGTCTTTAAATGCATGAAAAGATCAAAACTCAGTTGACCTTGTCAAATGTTAACACCCAAATATATTTCCATGAACAATGAAAGATAGTCTTGTATCACATTAAATCACTGTTTTTTTCTATTGTTTGTACTTGAGTATATACTCACAGTATGTGCCTGTGAGATTCCTGCTGCTAATTCTCAAGTTTTGTCATATTTGAATTTATTTTAAATGTCAACAAGAAAGCTACATTCAAAGGGTGAGTAGTTAAATTATGTATTTAAAAAAATAATGCTCATAATAAAATTAAATATTCAGACAAGCTAAATTTGATATGCTCACTATGTAGGTCAGAAGGTGAGAAGAGAACAACAAGGAACAGTAAGATAGAGAAGTACTTTTTTTCTGTCTCTGTTAATCCAAGGGTCCTGGTTATGAAGGCACAATGGATACTGTAATTTCAATTCATGTCCTAGTTATGACCTTTATTGTAACTGTATTCTTTGTGTGAAATAATTGTGAGTGGGTTTGATCAAATGGAGAATATCCAAAAGATTAAGATCAGCAGGATCTTCATCAGAAAATGCCATGGAGAATTTGCAGAGGCATAAAGTATGTTTCCAATAAGAGGTGATAAAACCCTAACCAGATATTTTGCAATGTTGTAGGTTTATGCTGCTAATGATGGGTCTGGGTGACGTTCCTTGTGTTTTGGGAAGTTTATGTTAAGAGTGGCCTCTCATGGATATTATCTGTAGCAGGAGCAGTAAATTATTATGCAGCTAGTCTTTCACCTTCTTTTTGTATGTGCTGGGTGGATCCCTCTTTATCATCTCGTATGTGATGCAGTCCCTCAGGTGCTGAGGAAAAGTAAGCATCTGCCTTTCAGCTGGTAAAATATTGATGTTTGAGTCATGGCTGAGAGTTATTGCTATTTCTTATGGTGTAAGATTTGAATGCAGTTTGGTGCTGGAGAGCAATGCTGCTACCTTCATTCTGAGTTATTCTGCACCTAATCTGTCAGGTTGTTGTTCCTAATAACAAGTTTAGTTGCAGTGAAAAGTTAAAATCAAGTATTTATTAAGGAAATATAGGTAAATTCTGACCTTAAGCCAAAATGTCCTGTCAGCATCCTGTCTGATAAGTTTTTTCAGCATATAGGTTCTTTTTTTTTTTTTTTTTTTCATTGAGTCATATGGAATTAGGGTGAAATATCACAAGTAATAAAGAGAATATATTAACATTGTTTTCCAGTTTTTATGCCAACAGTGTCAAACCTTATTGTTTTATCCAGGACTCCAGGAATGTGGCCCTAAAGGAAAAGAATTTGGGCACCTCTGTTGATAACTAGCATAAAGAGAGAGTTTATTGGTAATTGATCACCCCAAGATAACCAACTTTACTTCAAATACTTTTAAAGAAACGTTTAAAGGTTTGTAACAAGTATAAATGCACTTAAATTAAAGGATGGATTTTTTCCAAAGCTTTTTTTATGTGTGTGAAAATTAAACTATGATAAAAGACTGATTTGTAAAAATGTTTTATCTTAACAAATGAAACAAAAACTTTAGTAAGACTTTACTTTGTAAAAATGTAATCTGATTGTGAGGTAGTGTTTTCTTGGCAAAAATGTATTTTCTTTGAAAAGAGCCTCAGAAATGGTCTGATATGAGGTCCTGTTGGACATAAAGACGAACTAACAGACTGACTGATAGCCACTCCAAAAGAAAGATAAAGCAAAACATCTGATGGACTGACTCAAAGACTGAAAAAGCAGCAGACAAGGGAAAAAGAAAAAAAGGAGCCTGAGTATCCTCCTAGAAGAGTAAATATCTGTCCTGGAGGCACCTCAGGATGAAGGCGAAATTGAAAGAGAGGGATGGGGCATAAAGAGAGCAGGGTGCAGTACTGAGGGGTGCTGAGGCGGTGAAATGAGGGGTTTGAACTGCTGATGTAAGCTTCGACACACTCCCTTTGTCTTCTGTTTTCTCTTTTTTTGTTTTGCACACACACAAAGTAACAACACTGAAAATCTGTTTGCCCCCATGGGAAGGAAGTCGTTCAGGGTTCAGAGGTTCAAATAAACCAGAATAACAGAGGGTGGACATATTGCTGTCCATCTCTCTAACTCTTTGTCTTGCTTGTTGTTGTTGCTCTTCAGATCAAACATTGTCTCAATCCCATCCATATTGGCCCTCTGCACTAAACTCCACATAGCTTTGGTTAAAAGATTAACCCCTGCAGGCAAAGGGGTACAATTGAAAGACAAAAAATGCTCATCTCTATTCATTTCTATCAGGATTAAAGCAAGAGAATTTTTTTTTCTGGTGTGTCGAGCTTTTTAAAAATGGTCATATGCAGGGTTGTGAGTACTCTCTCTAAAACACATGTTTATTGGTGGGATGTTTTTTTTTTTTTCATTAGGGACCGTCTGTATGGTGTCACATCATGCTTATGTATTCTATTTTATCGTGTGCCGTTTGATTCTTTTTAGGGCGGGCAATGTATTTAATCATGAATTTGACACAGCGGATCAGCCTGTTTCATCTCAGATCAATTAACAATGCGATGAACTGAAAGTGTATGAAGCATGCTCCTCTAAACTCAAACCATAAGCAAATTAATAATACACAGGAAACAACAAAATAGAGGTGATCATGCAGCCGTTCATAGGAGGTTGGTTAGCTTCCCTTTGTGTGAGTTAGCTCACAAAAAAATCACAGTAGGGAAAGATCAGGTGCCCCGAGAAAATGTTTCAGTTTTTGTAAAGAAACTGGTCTTTCTGACTCTGTCAGTTTGATTAGCGGCCCCCGGGGTGTTGGAGCAATCAAAGAGGCATGGAAAAGATTGTCTGTTTTTTTAAAATGCAGTGAAATGTTGCATCAGTGCTGCTTACAAAGAGGGTGAAAAAACATGAGAACAGTCAGCCGGAGTGAGCTGATACCATATTGTTATGTCTTAAATTTTTCAACAACTGATTGGTTTGTAGAAAGCACACTAAGCTGCAGCCAAGTGCATTTTATTTTCTTTGAGCTTATGAAATATCAGTTTAGTTTAATTACCTAGACTAATATAACATTTCATTTCGCCAACCCAGGTACTTAGCCAACCCCAGCTTTGGGAACACCTGCAGCGGTGCTATATAAATGTGCTTTTAGTGTTTTTTGCCAAATGACCCAAAAACTGACTGATTATAAATGTTTGAGACACCTTGTTGAATTGTTGCTTTTAACAATAAAAGCCATTCAGGGAAAAGTGTCTTGTGACTATGTGGGTTAACTGATATGAAGGGCGTACATTTTACAGTATTATTGGATTAAATCTGGCCCCAAATCTTTGTTTTATTTTTATTCTTTATTTGATAAACACAGTCAATAAGTGCACCCTGGCGGTAAGACACTGAGCATTCAGTACGCAGTGAATCTTCATCAGTGTAGACAATGAGTCTGCATAACATATCAGGAGATGCTGTAATTTTACCTTACACCTTGTAGTATTGTTGTTCGTGGTGTCTCTAGGTTGCAAAAACTCTTTTCAATTATGTTTTTTTATGTTCACAAACTCAGTTTTTGTCTGGTTTAAATGGTGATTGAGACCAATTCAAGTACCATTTGAGTATTTTATATTTTAAGAACAAGGACAAAATACAACATTGTTTCCCTGGTAACAAATAGTTTTATTCTTTCTTTTCATTTTCTAAATCATATTCCCCCTTATGAAGCTTTGCTGAAAAGTGTGTATCTCAGAGTTAAGGACTGTAATTTAATAGAGAATATGGTAAAAATATAAATGAGTGTGCTGGTAAATGCCATTTTTCACCAGCAGCCCTATTGATGAGTAAACACCAGAAAAATTGCCCACTTTAAGCTGCTTATAAGTAGTCATGAAAGACTGCCAGATAAAGAAGTCAACAAGCTCTGTCGTTGGTTAACATGTATGAATGAAAAGGCACTTGGACAAGTAGAAATGCATTGTAACGTTCATAAATTTGTAATCTTCCCTTTATTACTTAGACTCTTAGTACTTTTATTAAACAACTATAACACTCAGTAAATAAACAAAGTAAAGGAGAATGATAGCCCTTTTTGGCACCGTTTTAGCTCTTCTGCTTTTCAATAATTGTTTTGCATGTAGATATGGGCACAATCAGGAGAAGATATATTTTCTTAAAGCATTTTTCAAATGCATAGATGAGCACCTTTCTGTATTGCTTGAGAAGAATATTCATTTTTCTTTCCCCTTTGTAAAGAATGACTAAGGCTTAATCAGAATACATCAAATTGTAAGATGCTTTAAACAAATTGGGAGTGCGTAATAGTTTGCCATAAGTGTTGTCCAAATAGTGCTGGCAGTTGGGATGGAGGTAGGAACAAAAGCCTGTATGCCTCCTAAAATGTACTTCTTTCAGCATAGGTAGCATACAAGGTACCTAAATGGCGCTAAGCTACTGTATAAAAATTCCTTAACGTCACATGAAGCAGAAGCTCAGCCCACCTCATGGATATATAAAACAAGTTATCTTTACATGTACTGCATGTGACACGTACTTATGCACACAATTTTATATGCTTTAGAGAGCTTCAGCTTAAATAATTTGCATTTTTTGTAGTTCTTTTTCAGAAGGTTGTAGTCCTAGATCAAAGAAGCCTCATCCATGTGTGTTTTTGTCTCTTGATGACATTCGAAAGGCATAGCAGTCCCGATTTCCTTACCAACAACAGACTTCCTACAGATGGACCAACGAATGGCGAAGAAGCAGGAGCTAGGTGCTAGAATCTGATGTATTGGTATTGAGTTTAAGAGAGGCGGGTCTTTGTACTACATGTATTTACCACATACATACAGGAGTTCACAGATTGATAAATACTGGGTTCCTGGATTTAAACCATACAACTTGGAATGCAATCAGACTGAGACACAAGTCTAATGGCTTTAGACTTGACTTGTGAATAGCATCATAGTCTTTGGACTTTCTCTCCAATGACTCTTCATTTTGAATTGATAAGAATTTGTGTCTTATGCCAAACATAGGGTTTATCCCAGTCCAGGGGCTGCATCCTCTGCAGGCCACATTTGTAGACAAATTATTATCACTTCCCATGTTTCAGTAAGGGTAGAAGTAGATTTGTCAAATAATGGTTGGCAAGGGTGGCTAAAATAGTGAATAAAAATCAAAATAATACAACTTTTTGGGCCAAAAATCTACTTTTAAAAGAATTTTAGGTGAACAATTTGGGTTTCTTTAAACTTAAATATCTATTAAATTTATCAAAATATTCCCTCCCTCTCGCGGGGAAGGCGCTATTACTCAGTCAAAAAAAACATCAAAACATTAACGTTTGGCTTATTTAAGACTTTTTTATATATACTTTTTTATACTATATAGATTAACTGAATATATATTCAGTAAATCTTTGTTGAAATGAAAGTAAGGCTTCAAAGTTAAATTATTTTATTTACTGTAACTGTACTAGAGGTATATGAGGAGATTAATAATTACTGTCGCCCATCTTCCAATGCCTGAAGCCATGTTAAAACTGCTGCAGTTTCTCAAGGATAAAATGAACAAAACTCTGGGCAAAAAATGTATACTCAATATTGTGTGTGGGGAAAAAAGGACCATCACAAATAAGTACCTGCCAAATACCTTCTACCTAAACATTAAGTATTTTATAATTAACCTAGGCTTATATATTTTATTACAGAAGAATATTGTTTTTCTTCAGCTCTTTAAAAATAATGAAACACAGAATGCTGGAATGCCCCGTTTGATTTTTTTACTTCTCACATTAACAATAAACATTAAAACTTAATTCTTATTCAACTAAATAAAGATTTGTGCATAATTTTTACCTTAAATTTTTCATATGGCTTATGCAACACTTGTTTAATGTCTCTGGATAGTGCTAAAAAGTATTTCATAATAATTAGTATTTTCTAAAATGTGAGACGTTCTGGATCAAGGACATTGAATAACAAAATGTCTGACTTCATCACCTTCAAAGGTCTGTGCCTCCTGCTGTCATGGTTACTTGGCGACCACCCTCACCTCGTTAGTGAAGGCCAGACTGTCACAATTCACAGCTTATCACTTCTGACCTTCAATGCTTTAGGGGTCAGAAATGACCCGGTCTATGTCAGCCGCGTCTTTTAAAGGATGCAACCCCTGAATTGGGACAGACGTGGGGAGTGTGTTTCAAAAGAACCGCTCCGGGTTGGCATGGTTCAGTGCCGGCCGATTCTGCTTAATCCAGCCCATTCTGAGCCCCATTCTGCATCTACGGTGTTTATAAATTATTTTCAATGCATTCACAAGTGGAATTGTACCTTTGAAGACATGTGCATTTATCTGTAAATTGCAACATGACAAGAAAAAAAGGTGCTTGTGGCATCATTCAGACAACAAATAGGCTACTATGCAGCTAAACTCTTTACCATAAATTGAAGTCGCGCGAGTAACACTTTAAAAACAAAAGCACATTCATCATTGATCCTTTATTTGCAAATCTACAGATAATGATGCAACGCTGCCAGTGGCTGTACTGAAATTATATAGACTACTGCATGCCAGCGCTGGCACAAATATGTGGGCATCGTGTTGGGTGATGGACCGAGCAAAAAATGTAATCACATAGAGAGCACTCTGTAATGCCCTCCCTGGAGTCACAAGAGACATATTTCTTTCTAGAAAATAATACAACAAAGAAGACAAATCTACATCCGTGTTTATAGCTACGTATCTATTCCTCCCATTTATGCCATGGCGGTGGGTGACCTGATAAAATGTATTCTATGTCTTCATTCATATTTGATTTCATTTGAGATTAACTCACACCAAAATGAGCAACAATCACAGAGTCTCTAAACAGTTTTTTGAAGATCTATTGAAAGACAAAATAGAGATCTGAGAGATTATCTTGGTGGGGGCTGGCAACACAGAGAAGAGGTTATCTTACTGTTGACAGAAGAAATAGGAGCTCCAGAGAGCTGGGTTTACCCACATACCCTGAGGTCAGCAGATTTTGAACTTGGCTGGACTTCCTTGGTTGACATCCTGAAGGATGAACTGTGTGGAAGGTGGACCGGCAAGAGAGTTTGGTGGGGAATCTTTGGTCCTGGAGTAGACAGGAAACTGTTCTCCCACTCTGCAGAAAATGTTAGTTCAATCTAACGTTTTGCTCTCTCTGCTTTTTCTCATAGTAGCTTTGCTTTGTCTGTTCCTGTTTGGCTGTGACATCATCCTGGAGAGAAATATCAGCTGTGCTGCTGCCATCAACACCGTTATTTATAGATGCTGGATCAGCCTGTTTTCCAGTGTAGTCCTGTTTCTCTGACCGTGATGTGCTCTCTTTATCCTCTCAGATGGGAGCTGGCTCAGAGCTGGTCTGCCTGGCTGTGTTTCCTGGATGGGGCCACCTTTTACAGCTGCTTTTTGTATCTATTATGTCTCCGCTCACACTGAGCCTGGTTCTGCTGTAAGTTTCTTCCTGTTAAAGGGGAGTTTTTCCTCTCCACTGTCGCTACAAGCATGCTTAGTGTGAGGGATTGCATTTGAGTCAATGAGTCGATGCAATTAACTGGTTTTCCTTAGATAGAAAACTTTGAATCAATTTGACTATGAGCTTGTTGAACTGTAAACTTAACCTTAAACTTTAAGAATTTAGATGAAAGAAACTTAGAAAATATTTGTTTTTCCCTTTTACAGACTATGTTTTAATCCATCAAATTTAGAAAAAGTGTGAGTTGAAAAATGCAGTATAGTAGACAGGAGATAACATCCATATTTCTTATGAACACTTAAACCAACACAAATAATGATTAAGGAAATAATGTAATTTTAATGTCAGCTTTACAACAGCATTGCTTCAATCAGTTCAGGGAGACTAGTAAGATAAAGGTTCTGACTCAGATGTGAATCCAAAAAAGGTGAAAAATTGGCTCTGAAATCAGTAATTATTTTTTGCAGCCTGCAAACCTTGTAATACTTTTAAAATAGAGGGTTGAGATAGTTTGCAGTAAAAAAAAATACCTGGAATGCCACATTTTAATATTGATATTATTACTTCCATATTTGAAACAGAAAGAGTCCGTATTTTTTTATGGACATGACAAGCTTATGTGCTTTGTTCTTCAACTACTGTACATAATGTTTCCATGTTGGCAGAGAAACCATGATCTATTTGACTACACATTTGTTTTTATGCAGTTGCAAAGAAAATAATGTTATTTAAATGATTATCATCTCTCAAAGGATATTGTAAAAAGAAGATTTGTATTGGTTCAGTTAGTTCACAAGGAAATTTGTGTAGAAATGTCTATATGTCTATATTGCATATTATTTTCTCAATTTGTAGATATATTCTTTTGTTTGCTTATATTTTCATTGAAAATATCCTTCCCTAAAATCCTTCCCTCTTTGTCTCTTTCCTTCACTTCCATCATCTTAAGCTCTTCATGCAATATTGATAAATATTAGAAAGTTACTTGTTAAACTTTGCCCCTCATGTACTGTAAATAGTGAGAAAATCAGGCCTACACTAGCCCCATACAAACATACCAAAGCCAAAAAAAACACAGAAAAAGATGTAAACAGCAAAGTCACAGGCAGCTGTTATCCTCATTATTTTGGGATTAATTACAATTACCCACTCAATGTTGTTTGATTCATTAAGGTTAAATGTTAACTCGCTTGACAGGCTATATTTATCGAGTCATTATATTGACCTTGTTGTTTTGGAAAGCGTGCATATTTTGCTTTTAAAGCTTAAAAAAATGTTTTAAGCTTTCAGGTATTTACAGCTAATTTGATTGCCACACAAAGCCGTTATATCTCAGTATTTGGTCTAATTTTATGCAGCCTGTTTATTTACTTGAAAAACAGGTGTCACTAAGCTTTCGCCCTTGAAGCTTGACTCTGTGTTGATTAAACAAACAAATTATATTTCATTTGTCAACGTGTCACAAAAGGAAACGTTAAAAAAAGGGGACTTTTTTTCTCAAATGGCTTTACTTATTGCGTGGGCTTTGACTTGCAAAGGAACCGCTTACAAAAAAATTCCTTATTCTGTTGACTTTAATAAAAGAATGATACACAGAGTTGCAGTTTCTGCACAAGGTCTCACAGTTCCTGTAATCGCACATAAAAAGCGTCCGGGAGCAACCTCACAATGACCCAGGAAGGGTGTTAGTGAGTGTGCATCGATGTGTAACAAGGAAAGAAACAATAGATGCTAAGTTGTCCAAAAGCACTGCTGGGAGACAGCTGAGTGCTCAGGCATGTAATGTTCTTAGTGCCATCTCTGTGCACACCTTCACAGACATACAGAGTCTGACAAATGTATTTACATCCCCAGAACAATGTGACTGTGTGACAAATTAAGACTTTATCTACTTTATTATTAGCAGTTACTGAAACAGACCAACAGAGTAATGACAAAAATTTTAAGCAGTTTTGTTTTTCCTTTTTTTCAACCCCCTTCACTTGGAGACTCCCAAAAAAATCTCAGTGAGAATCCAGGTGTTCTGTGCAGCCCTTAGAGGTTTGGTAGTAAACATTAGTGATTAAAGTGCATCATGAGAACAGATGAGAACAGCGAACAGGTCAGATGGAAAGTCCTGGTACAAACTGAAGAAAAGCATTATGCTGCAAACCTTAACTATTAGCAGAGCCAGGTAAGGAAATTAATCTGAGAAGTATCCTAAAGGCTTATGATAACCCGTAAGGAGCTATGCTGACCCACAGTGCATTTTTTTTTCAAACAATAAAAGTAAAAGAATAGAAAAAAAATTATAAGACAATAAAAAAAAAAATAATCAATTTTCTGAAAGACTTGAAAGAAAGATTACACAACTGATACACACAGGTTAATTTCTTTAGGAGTAAGCAGAAAGTGCAGCCCTGGTAGAGATGATAATCAAAACCCCATATAAAACAAACAGACCATTATCCACTTCATTGACATACAAACCTAAGGGTTAGTTTGTTTTGGGGGTACTACTGGATTTTCCTGAGCCCCAACATATTAAAAAAAGCTTGTTGTTAAAATTGTTGTTCTTACAACAGACATAGGGCCGGATTTATCAAGATCCAATTTTGCGTGCAGTAATTTGCGCGAGGGGCTGAACCATGGTTTGCGGGTGATTTAACAAGAGTGATTGCGTATCTGGTGGCAGGTGCAAAACTGTTGGAGACGCCCTATTTAAATTGCGGCAAAGTAGTTTGTAGTTTGTACAAACTAGTGCATTAAGAAATTGAAATCTTACAGTGACACCCCCAACCCCTCCAAAATAAATAAATAAATTAAATAAATAAATAAATAAATATATATATATAAAAACTTTGGCAACCTTTATTCCCTTAGGTGGTATGTGGCTGAATTTCTACTTCACTTCTGAAAATCTGTCATGATGGGTTCACTGAAAGCGACCCAAGAATGCAGAACACCACTGACGGACACAAGGATGAAAGTTTAACAGTTTTATTAATGCACAAGCACACTGAATATACGGGTTCTGGTTCGGGGCCTGGATTCTGGTTCACCGGAGTCTGCGTGAGAGACAGTTCAGTTAGCGTTGCCAACAGAGGTTTGATTTCCAGACGTTCACTGATTGTACCTTGAGGGTTCTTGAGGTTAGCTTTGGGAGAGTCACTGTTGGTTCTAGAGAAGAGTTCATCAGCAGAGTCCGTTAGCTGCTTCAGCGTCTCACGTCTAATTAGAACAGACCTTGGCTTTGGGTTTCCCAGCTCTAGTCCAGAGCTGCTTGGAGGTTCTCTGTGAATCTTCAGGTTTGGCTCAGAGGGTCGGCTCGGCAGGTTAGCTCTTCCAGAGCTTTCACAGAGGAGGCACAGGTTTCCTGGAAAACAGACACAGGGGTTAGAATCCTAGCTGGATTCAAAAAGTCATCGAATTACTCTGAGGATCTAGGCTTAAGCGCTGACCAAGTGGAACAACACTGCGGCGTTGAGGCAAGGTCTGAAGACAGCTTAAGTAGTGGATCCTCTGATGATCTTGACGAGCTGCAGCTGTGCAGGAGGCTCCCTCAGAGGATCCACGGCGGACTCTGCTGGAGAAAGGTGGAATTTCTCCAGCTCCCAACAAAAACGAGATTGGGAGATCCCAGCTCTCGCTGCAACCGTACGCTGGAATGACCCAGATGCAAAAAAGTGCAATGTTGCAAGGAGTTTTGTGATATCTGGAATTGCGTGGGTCCTCCTTGTGGCTGGCTCCAAATCCATTCGGAGTTCCCCCAACAGCTCCAAAATGGCAATGCTGGATAAACGATATGTTTTGATGATCGTTTCCTCCTTCATTCCAAAAATATTCACACGGAGTGAAAAAATGCGTTCTCTGCGTCTTCTTGCTTCATTTCGATGTCTCCTTGCGACAATAACCGCTGCCATGTGTGCGCAATTACGCATACAGACCAATTGCACCTTCTTTTGAAACATGTTAAATATAGAGTCAGATACCGTTAGCAAAATTGCTTTCAGGTTTGATAAATCACTTTGCGAGTGCTAAATTAATATATTTACATGTTCTCCTCCCACAAGACGCACTTTTGCGTGTAAACGCCCCATATTGCATATTCATTGCAGAAAAGGTACTAAATGGATAAGAGGCGCTATTTAGCACGTTTTAAAGACCAAATCCTTTTAGCACGCTGTTGATAGATCAGTTTGTACATTTTTTAGCGTGTGCAGTGAAATAGCTCATGTTTTTATACACGTAAACCTTTGATAGATCCGGCCCATATATATGAACAGAAACAGTATACAAAATAATCACTGCAGTGATCTCATGGTATAGTATTTATCTCCTCTTTTAGAGCACAAATCATTCATGGCTGGAGTTTTATATTAACTAACAGTGAGGAGGGCAGGTTTCTCCCAACTAATGGGTTGCTCCATAAGATTTTATTTGTTCCACTAAACCTTCAATTGGTTTCTTGTAATGCTTACTTATAGCAACCTCTGCAAACCTTCCACTGTGTTCTTTATAATGCACTGTGTTTGGGCTTTTTTTCCCCATTTAAATTGCAGACTGTTGTTATTTTGATGGGGTGCCAAAAGCCTCAGCTGCCTTATCTTCCTTTTTTGTGTGTAAAAGCAGTGGCATTTTAAGATGAAGCCCCCTGACAACATCTTTCTAAGAGACAGATAATGTTGTTTTTTTCAGTTGTTGATGACATTGATTTCTGCAAGAGCACAAATGATTCAGTTTGCACAAGATGACGTGAGGTACATCTCAAAAAGATAAGTTATCTGTCAAGGGAAAATGGTTACTGTAGACTAGAGTATGCTCCCTTCAGATATGAATGAGAAAAAAAGTGAATTAGATTAAATTGTTGGATGTAAACCCTTTGGCTTTGTGGAATGAAAAAGCATATCATGCAGTAGGTGGCCAGAGAATGAACTCACTTCCATATTACTGGAGGAGTTGGACTAGTTCAGATGATTTGACAGGTTTGTCGAACAGGTGAAAACTGAAAAGAGGATTTTTTTTTTTTTTTTTGCAGGGGAATCATTATAATGTGTCAAGGAATTAAGCGCAATGGGGGCCTTTTCACAAAAGCATCTCCGGTCTGACTTCCATTTGCAGCACAGTTTCTAAGCAGCAACAGCTTTCATGTGTTTTCTCTAAAAAGCTCCTTCTCCTGCTGGGAGATTGCTGCACGCCTTCATATTCATTCTACTTTTAATCTTACGTTCACCTCCCCCCCTACCATTTTCTCACATATTCTATAACAGATAAAATTTCAATGAGCAACGTATTTAGTCTGAGACAGAGTCCACTCTAGTAAACTGTGGGGCTTCAATAAATGTGCTGTGTGTGGGGGCACTTTTTCTCACTCCGAGGATGTGTGCTCGCGGTCAGGCTGAGGGCGTAGGGGGTGATGAGACGGGCAGATGGGGGGGGGGTTACTGCTGGGTTAAACCAGACTACTGTCAGGTCAGCCAGAGTTCAATAACTCAAAGGCTGGAAAGCAGCAGACTGCGGAAAAGCAAAGATGTGACGACTGCCTCGGTCTATTCCAACAAGATAGCTGACGGTGGAATTCCCCGACAGGGATGGAGAGTTATACAAGTATGTTTAGGGAATTGTAATGAAATTCATTGGATTGGATCTAATCCCAGGGAAATGAAAGACAAACTTCTTCAGGGAAAAGAAAAGAAATATTGAATTTTTCATCAACCAACATAATATAAATGTCTCTTTACCGCAGAAACCTTTGAGTTATTGCAGGAGATGCTGTTGTTGATTTCCAACTGTGTTGGGGAGTAATGTTTGGTTTGTGGTTTTAGCAGGAGGCCAAATATTTACTTCCTCTGATTAAATCAAAGAATTTATCTCAAAAGTCAAATGTTGTCATATTTCAGCTAACACCTTTCTAAACGAGCAGCTGAAACAGCGCGTCGTGAGCGTTTGAGCATCTGATGCGCTTGAAGCACCGCAAACGCAGCTGCTGCTCGAGTTGAAAAAAATTTAACTTCTGCTGCTCGACGCACCACATTAACCAATCAGAGAAGCTAATCTGGGAGCTGGCAGGGAGAGAGACACATCGCTGCTGGTGCAGATCACTAATATCACTCCTCCGAAACAGTTTATTGCACTGCAACTGTAAATTTTAAAATAAAACCCACCCACCAACTTATGCTAACTTGTCAAGTATAGAAAAATGACAAAACATGAGAGACAGAGAAAAATTAGTCTTGTATTGGAACTCTTAGAAGGAGCCTGAAACTTCTTGGCGAGCACACACTGGATCAGAACTAGTATGCAATGTTTCAATTACTTTGTCCCAGTTCCTGCCCCCAACTAGAAGCAATCACTTTGGTTGAATCATTTTGACAAATTTATTTTTACGATATCAGAGAGAAGGTTCTGGGTTTGATTCCTGGCCCGGGTTCTTTCTGCATGGAGTTTCCATGTTCTCCCTGTGCATGCGTGGGTTCTGTCCGGGTACTAACCCTTCCTCCCATAGTAAAAAACATGACTGTTAGGTTAATTGACTTCTCTAAATTGTCCTAGGTGTGAGTGTGAGTGTGGCTGGTTGTATGTCTCTGTGTTGCCCTGCGACAGACTGGTGACCTGTACAGGGTGTAGGGTGCCTCTCGCCCATAGACTAACAGAGATGGGACGCATGCTGCGGCTGGCTGGCCTATGCGGAGGGCCTGCTTGGAATGTTTGAAAAATAGAAGATAAATTTTGACATATTTTAAAACAACAAGTCAATCATAACCATATCACTGGCACTGAAAAAAGTGTAGATGCCCTAATGCAAAAGTTTTTGTTTGTTTTTTTTTGTTTCAGATTGGAGCAAGCAGAACAAAAGATAGAAATAGGAGAATGCTGGAATAATTAATAATTTTTATAAAAAAAAAAAACAATTAGAGCAAGATTGCCAGTATAATTAGACATGGAATAGGAAGATAATAAAATAATAATGCTGAAAGACTGTTGGTGAAAAATGAATGAGCTTTGAAATGACACCAAGAAGGTCATTCAACAAATAAGTGTAATTTTAAATTATTGCTGTCCAATATCAAAACATTAAATTAGGGCTAGAGAGACCAGCAGGGAGGTTACACTGCTGAATTTGCGTTATACTCTGTTGGACTTACCAGTATAACAAAAGAAATCTGTGAATGAATCAGTCTTTTAAAAAATGTTTCAGATAAAAAAATAAACATAAAAGGTTTACAATTTAGGTTGAATGTTTTTTTGTTTTTTTCCCATAGTATTATTGCTATCTTTTCAGGGCATAAAAAGAGGCTAAACAGAAGATTAAAAGAAGAGGTTGCTACGGATCTTTATAAGATGATAGAGTTCATAGAGTTACTGTTGTACAAATTGATGCCGATGAGTATGAGATTTAAAAAAATAAAAAGATCCTGCTACCTACAATTTTCACTACATTTCCATTTGTGCTGCAGCCTATTTGGAAACTAAACTCAAGGTTGTGAACTCTAGCTTTGCCAATCACTGCTTAAAATCCTTGGGCGATTCTTGTTCTGCAACTTCAACTTCTGAGTAAGAAAAGGGATGTTTTTTTTTCTGCAATTAAACTGCAATTAAAATCTTTTTAAAACGTTATTTTATTCAAACACAATTGAAACTCAAAGTGCTGAAGAGAGCAAGGCAAGGCATAAAGATAAACTTATTTTGAAATAAAACAGAACAGAATAGAAGTCATAGGTTTACAAAGCAATTGGCAAACAGGAGAAGTCTATAAAATGAGGACTAAGATGGCTTAATAGTATAAAGAAGAGATTTTTATAATTGAAGTGACTTAGTTTTATGATTTTGTTTCTCAGATCGACTTTTTTCTTGTATATCTGCTCATTCTTAGGGCTTTAGTCATGTTCACTAGATGTTAAGTTAGTTTCCCGCTGTGCCAATGATTTCAAATCTCTTCATTCTGTGTTAAATTGGTAACAGCTGCTCAATTATGGATATTTTATTTCTTCAATGCT
Organism: Cyprinodon tularosa; assembly: GCF_016077235.1. Taxonomy (NCBI): domain Eukaryota; kingdom Metazoa; phylum Chordata; class Actinopteri; order Cyprinodontiformes; family Cyprinodontidae; genus Cyprinodon; species Cyprinodon tularosa. The sequence goes on from NW_024038004.1 coordinate 2,610,293, forward strand.
GAGAGAAAGCTGTCTCTACATGCTTTTTAGATTACAATCATAAATGATGTAATATTTCTACTGTGCTAGTATAAATGATTGACAACATTAACAAGGTCAACATTCAAATGAAGAAGATTGTGATCAAGAGTCCTGCAATGCTATAATAAATACATTGAGAAAACTGCTTTATTTCCCCTCACACTGTTTGGTAATAAAACAAAGACCTGAACAATCGAGATACAAGTGAGAGGAACAGCTTTAGAAGCGTATGTTTCAGTTAGGTTGTTCATAAATATCTGCAAATGGTTAAGTGATTTAATGTCAAGTTCCCTGTATCAGTAGGGAAATGAAGATTTATCGTAAATTTTATCTGACAAGACTGATCATCCTCACCTGAATCACCCACTGGAGCCCTACTTCCAAACCTCAGCCAATCAACCTCGGGACTACACCTCTCCTGGAGCCAATCCGTTTGCAAGGTCTCTTTCTTCAAGCGCCATTCCTGACGCTCCTCCTGCTCACCAGCCATCTCTCTACCCACCTCCACCCCTTCTCCTCCCCAAGAATTGAATATCGGGTAAGGCTCCATCCCATTCACCCAGGGTTTATTCCACCATCAGTGGTGGAATAAACCATCGACCACCTAAAACCATCGATCTGATCATTCATCAGCTCTGAACACGAAGTGTCTGAGCGCCAACGAACTTATATTTACTATTCATGTCAATGAACTCTTCAAATGACAACCTCTCTCTCTATGAGTCTCTGCAGTTAAAGAAAACATTGGATTGTCTTAAAAATGAATTTCCAATTTTAGAGAAGCTTCTTTAAATGTTTTCCACTGAGTAGCAATGCATAGTCATAAAGGTAACTAGTGTCAGCCAATAGTTGATGTCAAATGGTAATGGCTTGGAAAATAAGCACCTTTATACTGTTCATGCTTTATTCTATATTTGTTACATTTAACATTATGAGGAGTGCTACTCTTCAGAGCTGTGGTCCAAAAAAACCTATATTAGGTTTTGAATTGCTCGTCGCTTGTCTTCAAAAATATGATTAGTAATAAAATTGGAGTGATCTTTGACATTTTAAAAGCAGTCCTTAACAGATAAAATCAAAAGATTTTAATGGAAATTGAGTGAAATAATATAGTAGAGTCAGACACAGCTGATATATTTTCTTTCATGTTTAAATTGGTTGCAGACTGCAGACTACGGCCAACTCTCCTCCCACGTTTGATCAGTCCGTGAAGCCCTCGCTGATTTGTTTTGGGCCATGCAAGAGTGACAAAAATGTTATGTGTTTTTTATTATTGTGGCCTTTCAGACGTCAGCATGTGCACATGTCTCTGTATGAGCTTGAAATATCACATTAAAAGATTTAGCAGCCGCTTGGGTGGAGGTTTTTAAGATTTTGATGCAAGGTAAAATATCACAATCCAGTCTGTTGACATAGAGTCTGCCTCATTTTAGGAATAAGTTATTTAATCTTTGATAAGTTTGCTGACTAATCTTGTCAAGTATTAAGTTTGGTACCACAGAGTTTGATAAGACTCCCTTACATACGTTATGAATGAATGTAGATGTATTAGTTCTTTTTTATAAAGCTCAATAAGCATTTTACATCAATGGTAAATGGCCTGTACTTACGTAGCGCTTTTTTTCCAAGACAGGAGACTTGACCAAAGTGTTTTACACTACATTCAGTCATTCACCCATTCACGCACACACTGATGGTGGTAAGCTACATTGTAGACACAGCTGCCCTGGGGCTCACTGACAGAAGCGAGGCTACCGTACACTGACGCCACCGGGCCCTCTGACCACCATCAGTAGACAATGCAGGTGAAGTGTCTTGCACAAGGACACAACGACACTGAAAGTGTTGTTTTTGACAGCCATCTTATGATTTAGTCTTAGTCTTTTAGGACAAAAACTATTATTAGTTTTAGTCACATTTTGGTCATTATAATATGTGAACGTTTTAGTCAGTTTTAGACGACTAACATTTAAAAAGGTCTTAGTCTAGTTTTAGTCAGTTTTATTTTAAAAAAAGTTAACCTTTACAATTTTAAATAGCAACCAGATTCTTTACCAGACTGACAGCTTTTTAGGAATTAACGCCATACTTATACAAAAGTGCGTCACAAAAGTTGTGAAAATAGTAGATGTAGTTCAATACATCATATTGGTTAATATAGTAGACAGACAGGATAATGAAATGTACAATAAAATAATGGTTTTAGACATATAAGGTTTCCATCCAAGAGCAAATACTTCCTGCTCTACTATGAATTAAGCATTACACACTGATGAATAAAATCTTCATTACTCCATAAACAAAGAACAAAAACAGTCTTCTTGCTACTTTTTCAATCTAGGACAAAAATAGAGAACCTACAGTACATAATTGAATTGTAATGCTATGCCAAGCCAGACCTAAATTGAATGAATATGCTAACTAATATGCTAATGTTGAAATATCTAAAGGAACCAGAGAAACAGTTTTAATGACAATAGATAGAAATAAGAACTATGCGAGAGAAATATTCAAAGATCTTTGTACCTTTTCACCTGGCTCTTCATCCAAAAATAAACAGTATGCTATAAAATATTTGCTTTGGATATAATTTTTAGATTCCTTTTGGTAGAAATTAAAGAATGTGTAGAATAACATCCTGTGAGCTGGAAGAAATACAATCGTGGTAGTCAGACAAAGGGTTTTTTTTTTAATTGGCAGAGGATGATCAGCCACATATAGCTTATTAAGTAGTGAGAGCAGGAAGAGCCATACTGATGAGAGCGAACCATCGGTGTGGAGCATGAGGCGAAGACTCGGAGCAAAGACACGTTTCTACACAAGCACAGCTGGAAGAACAGAGTCCAGCGTGCAGTATTGAACCATTCTGGGTTACTTTCTCCCCTGCCGCTTCTGCCATGATACATCTGTGGTCATGCAGAAAATGTACCGCTGCATACCAGGTGGGCTGCGTGACCAAACAAGACACAGCAGCATGGCTGATACTGCTTAGCTTGTCTAACAGATTACAGCACAATGATGCATTTTAAACATATGACACCACCCGCTTACATATTTATTTTGTCTCATAGACGAAAACTCACATCCGTGACTCACCAAGTTTTCGTCATCAAAGTTCCATGTCTAGCTCATCAGTTCTCTTTATAGTCATGAAAAAATGGATCGTTGATGAAATTATTTCGTTACCATCATCGTTGATGAAAACAACACTGCCCGAAACTCGGTTCTGGGAAAAGCGGGGGATGACTGAGATGAGAATAATGTGTTTCCCATCAATGCATGAGCTGTTTAAATATAGGTATTTTGTATTTGGCGGAGTCCTTCTTAGAGTCCAGTTGATAAATGTGAAATAAAATAAAGACATAAAAAAGTAATCAGAAGGGAATAATTTTTTGTTGCTTTTGCATTGAATTAAAAATGCTGGGGAAATTTGACTCAATAAGATTCTACACTCTATAAAGTAAATGCAGATTCAACTTAAAGAATTGCTTCAGTTCCTAACAAGTAATTGAATTAAGTTTGCCTAATTTTTTTCAGCCTATAAACTTAATAAATTATGCTGGATATACTTGATTCTATTGCTTGTGTAGTGTAGATGACACTAGATCCATAGTTTCTAACATACCACCCATTTCATACATAATCTTTCCTTGTGTCAGGGATTTTAAACAAGGTCAGAAATGAACTAAGTGACCACAAGATGATTGTGTTCAAGGACAACAGAGGGTACGCCCACCAATCACCTTAGAGCAGGTAATTGTCCTATTTTTCTCCTACTCAGCTCTTTATAAGGTGACTTTACCCTCACTTAAACTATAGAGACATACCAATATTTTAGTTTGTATAATGCATATAAAATTCAGACATGGGGAAAATGCTGATACAGGGATGCTTTTATCAAAAGATACAACAAAAAACAAAGGACACCAAAAAATATTTTTTTTCTTAAGAGCTGCTTCCTAGACTCCATCTTCCTTCCAGTCAGCATTTTAGAATAGGTTATTATCCAGACATTCAGACAGGGAAGAAGACAGTTAAAGGCTCATCACTTCAAATATCAAAATATACAAGTATATTTCTCCTGCTGATTTTCTACCACTGCATGTTTCGTCTATTCGAAGATGCTCAAACGAAATTTGGCAGAGGAGCAGTGCATGCCTCGTAGCTTGTTGTAATGGCAAAAAGAGGGCTTGGTTAATATATATCAGAGTAAATTGTTTGACAGCTAATAATGTTCATCTACCAATTGATGATTGCTTTCCATGAGGACCAACTGTGTTAACCAATGGGGGCTGGTAATCTCCACTACTTCTATTGCTGAATTAATACTTTAAAGAGCAATAAATAGTGATGGACACCTAGTGTTTGATATTAGAACAAAACAATGCCCAGCATGGTGACTGTTGTGCAGGTTGCCAAGCCAAGAGAGTAGTTTTAAAGTAAATGTCATACTTATTACTTCTCTAAACCAAATGTTCACACATCAAAAGTATACCTCACACTGATTTGTAACTGCCAAAGAACTAGTGGGATGATGTGTCATGTGGTTCCTTTTTAAATTACATTGTTTTCTTCTTCTCTTCTCTCCTCTGTGCTGAAAAAAGAATCATCCTTATTGTTCTGAACTTTCTCCAACAGTCAGCATGTATAACGATCTCTTCTCTACTATGCCATGGTTCATGTCTAATTAGTTGGATCTTTTTCACTCTATTCTGACTGAGGCTTTTCTACAGTAAAATCACATTTAATCCTGCGCAAATCATACGGTGGTTTAACATTGTCGAGTGGGGGAGGAGGTTTGAAAGGACCCAAATGCAGACACAAAAAACTGAAGTGGTTTCTTCTTGAATATCTAATTAACCAAAAAGTTCAACAGAAGCAAAACATTCGAAACATAAATCTACAAAAACTGAGAACCAGGAAAACTTAAAAAAAAAAAGGGGGACAAAGAAATGATGACAAACCACAAAAAGTGAATGAACAGGAGGAGACTATATGGGAGAGACAAACAAAGACCAGGCTAATTAGCAGATTGGGAGAAGGTGTGAACAGAGCCAAGAAGGTAGCTAGGGTAAAGGAGACTGACACAAGAGGGCAAACAAGAAATATCTAGACACTCAAATAAAATAAAAAAATAACTAGAACACAAAAATAGAAATAAGACCAATTAAAACTCAGAGATAAACTCTGAGATAAAACAAAACCATGACAAACATAATATTATCTAAAAGGACAGCTAACCTCCGAATCTACTTTGAAACACCCCTCATGTTTAACAGCTGTACTGAATTAAAATTTTGAACCAATAGTGGTATCGGCCCAAAATATATTGTGAAGTCACTGCTGATGGGCATAATGCGGCTCCATGTCATGCATGCCTCTGTACAGATTTGGAATAAAGATTTTTGCTATCTTGCTATTAATTTTAAGTTCAGGAATATATATAATATTAGCATTTATTTACCTTACCACATCCAGCTCAGCCCTCACACCCCTGACATTCCCTGGCACCCCGTCCTTTAGACACATTTTTAAAATATTAGATGTGGGCGGAGCATGGCATCTAGTAGGGGGGTATAGACAGTCTTTGAGGAGAAGCACACCAATTTAACAAGGCTTCTATACCATTTTATTTTACAAATTTTCATAAATTAACCTTCATTTTTTGTAGTTTAATTTTATGAGTCGTATAAAAGTTTTAAAGGTTCTAAAACTCTTTGTTTTGACCTAATTTGTTATATTTCAAAAACATGATATTTTTAATAGGGGTGTGTTTCAAATTTATGGGGATTTTACATTACTCTACCACCTCTTTATACAGTCAGAATTTCCACTCAAATAGGGTGGAAATATGATGTAGCTGTTAAAGATGCAGTCTAGAAGACACAAGTGCTGCTCATTATTTCTCCAACTTAGAGTTGTCTGGGATGCTTGTAATGAAGAATTGGAGGGAAAAAAATCTCTGAATAACTTCTTGTTTTCTAGTTTCTGCTACTCTTGTGAATATGTTATTGTTGTGCCTTACTCATTCTGTCATTGCTCATGTTGCAAAACCCATCAACTATCTGCAATCCTACCAGAGCCTCACAGGATAGATACAAACACTCATTCATACCTCCTGCAGGCTATAAATAATTTAAAACTCAAACCATTCCTGTTTTACCCCTCCTTTGTGCAAAGCTGTTTAGAGCAACCATGTTATAACTCCTATCACATCTACCTTCTCAGGAGCGTTGAGGAATAGGTCTCATGATACGTCTTCATTTCAATGAAACGTCTCACCAAAGATGATATAACATACCATGTTGCTTGAGCAGAGGCCTGTAATACAGCCAGGACCACTTCTCATCAAAATCATAGTTCAAACAATGTGCAGTTACATGCAGGAGCAGTGTATTCGGCTTCACATCCAGCTTAAAACACCTCGGGCAAAGAGCAGCCGCAGCAAAAGAACCCAATGGAAAACAGAGCAGCATCAGTGACAAGAATAACACTGATTGAATCAGACATGATTTAAAAAGGAGCTGAATAGAAATGGGTTGTTAAACAGAGGAGGAAATGCCCAGTGTTAATGCACAAGGAGGTTAAACACAAGCTTTTTAATACCAGCAAAATGTGCAGAAAGTATCATGAGAAGATATGTACTGGTGGTGATTGTGAAGGAAATCACAGTTTGAGTTTTTGATTCAAGCTTAAATGGTAAAAATATGTTTTTAGAACCTGAAAATTATTAGTCTAAAGTATGAACGATTAAAAAAAATTCCATGTGACCTTTCTATTATTTATTTTCTCCCTTTTCTTAACCTAAAACTTCCTTATCAGCTTTTGTTTTTTTAAGATCTGATTGCTATAACCATGGTCTTATATACAGTAGCAGAGGCTATGCATCAGAAGCATAAATGGGCATTTAGAGTTAGAGAAACCTTATTGTCATTTTGTATGCACAAAGTGTGATTTTTTTATGAAAAATACATTTTACAAGTAAATTTACAGTTTCTTTCTAATGTTTTTTTTTTTTTGTATTTTGAAGTGTATCCTGGCCTCTAGGCAAGGTACCCATTTTAAAGGAGGCCTTGGTTTGGTTAAATAAAGGTTGTGTCAGGGCTCAGAACAGGAGAGTCTAGAGTCTAAAGACAGGTCAGGCAAACAGATCAGATGGGAAGAGGCAGGCGAAATGCTTGAGAGGCAGAACAGGATCAGGTAATCAGAAAGACTAAGCTAGGACTGGAACGCTCTCACCACTGGCTCAAGAATAATCTGGCACTGATGACTGGTTAGAGAGCTGGTTAAATAGAAGCAGGAACCAATGGATTTGATGAATGGCAATGACAAATTCAGCGGAGTTAGACTGGTGAATGAAATGAGTAATCAAGGCAGTAGTCACTCACAGCAAAGATCATGACAGGTTTACAATAAGAGCAAAAGATAAAGAAGTCTGAGCAAACAAGGTTGCAATCCTATTAAACCGTAATAACTATATGAACTTTCTATTTATGGCAGCAGTTAGACAGCTGTAGTTTTTTTTATAATTTCATATGGCATGAAACCAATTTTAAAATGCTTTTATGATTTGAATGTGTCCATTACAAAAAGATCTGCTAATGTACAGTGATAATTATTGAAACAAATAATTAAACACTATCTCCTCATGTTCCTCCTGCATGCCTATCAATATGGTAATTAGCAAAGGGGTGGCTTCCTTTGTGTAAATATTCTTGCCAGTTAAGTGATTGTATATTAATATTTGAACAACGTTTCTAATCAGCACATGTTTTGCATTAAATTTAAAAGAGTTATTACGTCCAAAAAATATTCACAATCGAACCTAAAGATTTCCAGCAGGAAGACAGACAAAAACATCTGACTGCTTTGTTGCTGTAGTAGTGTTGGAGCTAAACTACCAAAAATGTGACCTCCACTCAGAGATGGGGACTCGAGTTTGTGACTCGTACTCGAGTCGCACTTAAGTCGCATATTTAATGACTTCAGACTCGACTTAGACTTGCATTTAAAGGACTTCAGACTCGACTGAGACTAGTGATTTCCGACTTGTGAACACAATTTTATTCCAGTGTAAAAACACTTATTCAAGTGTTTTTTCGTTTTACTAACTTGACTGATCGCCGCTCGCCTTACCCGCACACAGAAGAAAACTCAAAGACCCAAACCGTGAAGCACTCAAGTTCAAGTGTTTTATTTATACAAAAAGCCACAGCAAAAGTGGCATAATAAAACAGTCCTTTTCTTCACCTGATAAAACCTAAAATTCAAGAGTTTTCCTTAAAAATCAGAGGCTGGAAGTTGGGCTCCGCTTGTTGCTGCTTCAGGTGCGAGTGATCAGCCTTGAGCACCCACTGGCTGATCCACAGACTCTGCGGCGCTCCAGCACTGTTCCACTCCCTGGCGTGCCACACCCCTTTCCAGACCGATCCAGCTAAAAAGAGAAGCAAGGGGAACGCCAGCATCCACGCGCCAAAACCCCGTCGGAAGATATATTCCTGTTTATGCTTTAAGCGAGGGGGAGCGCTACTTACAGGCGAGGTTCCTCCTCTGCCCTAATACTCCTTACTGGGCCATCAGTGCGCACGGATCCCGCCTGCATCTCCCCCAGCAGCGCGTCCGTCTCTGTCACCTGCAGATTCCGTTCTCCTTCTCCTTTCCTTCAGACTCCTTTTATGTCGGCTTTAATCAGCCCTTGCTCACACCTGAGCGCAGCAATTACGCAGCGCAATTAATGCACTCCGCCTCCTCAGACAACTACTTCAGTCCAGTGCGCATGGATTGCCACAAGAGAAAAACAAACCAAAACAACCCAACATGCAGGAAAAATTCAAAAGTCTAAAATAAAGGAAAACAATCATATAAAAAAGAAACATCAAAACATGCAAAGCTCAAGAAGAAAATACAAAGAAAAACAAATCATATCTTCCTCTCCAAACATGCAAAGCATAAAACTAACATTAAAATGAAAGAAAACCATAAATCATATTTTTCCCTGTGCAACACACTGACGTCACTGACGCAACATTACGTGGACGGCAGGATTGTGATTGTTTTTTGTTTTTCCACAGTCCTCATTTTCAATAAAAGAGCAGACATTTACTGCTAAAGCTAGAAAAAGTGACCACAAATGTCCACAAATGACCACAAATGTCAGGAAATACTGTAAGAAAATACAAAATTTATCTGGAAAAAAATTTTGCGTGTGCTTTTTTTAATTGTATTTTTCATTTAGCAGTTCAAGATAATGATAATTCCATAATAGCGACCTTTAAGCTATACCGTCTCAGTGACGGAGATGAAAACACAAGGAGAAACAAAGCAAAAATTATTGCACTTTTTTAAATTAATCAAGTGATTAGAATTTTTTGTGCGATTAATTGATTATTGCGACAGGCCTTCTCAAGACTTGAGACTTGACTTGGACTTGAGCTCTCAAGACTTGAGACTTGACTTGGACTTGAGCTCTCAAGACTTGAGCTTGACTTGGACTTGCAAAAAATGACTTGTGAACATGTCTGCCTCCACTTAAAGGTATAGTGGAGGATGTTTGCAAATTTTTGAAAAGACCCGCTCTCAGCACTTAAAATAATGCACATGCACAACCCTTTACCCTTTCCCAAGAGAGAAACCATTAAACCTATTGAATGCGCGTGAAAGCATGCAAGACCCCATTTCTCCTTGTGCTTGCTCTGTTTAAATGTTGTTGTTTGCATCGCTCATACAAGCTTACTTTCGAAAAGAAGATATGCAATTTTTCCACTATGTCAGAGTCAACACGGGAAGGTGAAAATGGGGACCAGCATGTAGGACAGCCTTACCTAAACATATCACCAGAATGTTTGACAATTAGGAGGCACAACCAAGGGCCGAAGGGGGTCTGGTTTGGGGACCAGCGGTTCTTGTCACTGCTTTTTGCGGATGATGTGGTTCTGCTGGCTCCCTTCTGCTGAGACCTACACCATACAATGGAGCGGATTGTAGCCAAATCTATAGGGACCAGGATGAAAAGCAGCACCTCCAAGTCTGAAGCCATGGAGAGTTCCTGCCTCAAGAGAGGGAGTTCAAGTACCTTAGGGTCCTGTTCATGAGCGACGAGAGACAGGAGCGGGAGAATAATAGACAGATCTGCTGACAGGCTGTTGCTATAATGCAGACACTGCACTGGTCTGTCATGGTGTACATGAGGGCCTGGATACAAGCAGCCAAAATGAGCTTTCTCCATGGGTCGGCTAGGGCACTCACCTTAGAGATTCACATCAAAAGGAGTCAGCTATCAGCTGAGGTGACTCCTTTTAATGTGGAGGAGAGAACATTTTCGGATGCCCCCTGGATCTCTGTCTTGAGAGGTGTTCCAAGCACGTCACACCGGGAGGAAGCCCAGGGGACAACCCAGGACATGCTGTAGAGACTATGTCTCTGGGCTGGCCTGGGAGCACCTCAGGTTTCCCCCAGCAGAGCTGGAGGAGATGTCTGTGGAGAGGGAAGTTTGGTAGTCTCTGCTGAGACTGCTGCCCGCTTGACCCGGTCCTGGATAAATCGGAAGATGATGAGTATGAGTACCATTAACAGGTCTTGATAAAATGCCTGCATGTTGGTTCATTATTGGCTGTTGTGACTCATTCGTTATTTGATTATCAAAAACTGTCATACTCTGTGGTCTAGGTGCAGCTCTGTTTTTCTTTCTCTCCCTCCTCTGCAGGGCTGGACAGGCAGGTGCGTTGCATCAGAGCTAATTACCAGCCTTCATAAGGAGCTGGAACCAGGAGGAGGGCATCAGTTCGCTGAGTGTGAAAACCATCCAGTGAAAGACCTGAAAAATCCACGCCTGGGATCAGAATCAGAAAATCTCCTGAAAACCTTCTCGTACCAGAGAAGAAACCCGGATCCTTCTGTCAGCCCTCCTGCCTGCGCTCACCTGCCTGTCCACCCTCCAACAAACCAACACAGAGAGAGGATTTGAATCTGCACCAACAACCTGGACAACTGAACAGCACTTCTTCCCCCAAACCAAGCCCAAGCCACCTACTCAGTGAGTTCACCATCCTCCCTATCTTTCCCAGCAGAACTCAAAAGACCCCTGACCAGCTGAAATTCAATCTTATTCATCTCCATTTTTTCAAAAAACGTTTCTAATATGCCAACTGTTTCAGTTATTGCGCCCATTCAGAGTCACAAGTTCACAATATGACAGAAGCCTAACTTTGGGGTGCAATTACTAAATGCAGTATCCTATCAGGGTTTACTGCTTGGTAAACATGAACATTTAATTCAGACAATGATCCAGCAACAGACACAAGTCATGCAAACAATCAAACCCTAACCCAAGAGTTTCAGGATATGAAGGCCAAGTTAGATTCTAATCCACCAACCTCTGTATCTTCTCCAGCGACCAGTCCTCCTGTAGCCTCCACTTCATCGCCCATGCCCGGAGTTGGGATTTCAATTCCAGTCCCCGAACTGTTTTCTGGAGACCTGAGTAAGTCCAGAGGGTTTCTCTTTCAATGTTCCAGATGCCAGATGGGAAAACCGAGCTTTAAAAAACGGTTTTCCTCATTGCACTCTCCGATAACTTAATGGACGAGCTGGCTAGCCGCGACAAGCCAGATAGTGTTGAGGGGCTAATCAAGCTTGCTATTCGGCTAGACGAACGGCTTCAGGAGAGAGCTCGTGAAAGGCGGGGCCAGGTTTGTTGGCTCAATGCCCCAGTTTACCGGTTCCATGTGCGTCACACCAGCTCCGACTAGTCCTTCCTGAAAACCAACTTATCGAGGAGCCTATGCAGATAGGACGTGCCCACTTAACCGCTGAGCAAAGGGACAAATGATAAGGGACAGGTTATGCCTTTACTGTGGAGCCACGGGACATTTTCGCTTTAACTGCCCGATTCGGCCAAAAGAATTGCCCTGTCAGTAGTTCAATGGGTACTGGTGAGCACCTGTTCTGAAAACCCCAGCCCCAGATTTTTGTTACAGGCAGTAATTTGCCAACAACACGCCCAACATTCAGTTTTAGGCCTTGTTGACTCTGGCTCCGAACAACCTTATTGATCCCGTTTTGGTTGAAAGTTTACAAATTCCTGTTAGCAATTTACCCACCACGGTTTCTGTTACAGCCTTAGATGGCAGCCCTTTGGCCACCATAACCCAGTAAACACTTCCTTTTCAATTGATCACCTTTGGTAACCATCACGAGTCCATATCTTTTTTTCTTTTTTTTCGACTAAACACTCCCTGGTTTTTTTAGGTTATCTTTGGCTAGCCGCACACAATCCCCATATTAACTGGAGAAACTCCTGAATTTTGACCCGGAGCTCCGGTTGTCTGTCTACAATCAGCCCTTCCTCAGCCTTCGGCAGGTCCTGTTTCTCCTACGGTTTCCGCAGACCTTTCTAATATTCCACCCGAGTACCACAATCCTCAGCGAGTTTTTAGTAAAGACCTAGCTCTTAGCCTTCCACCTCTCCGCCCTTATGATTATGATTGATGTAGATCTCCTTCCAGGAGTCCCTCTGGCATCAGCTCGCCTTTACAAACTGTCCGAGTCTGACCGGGGTGCTATGGAACACTATGTCAATGACTCTTTAAGCAGGTATCATTCGGCCATCATCCAGTGAAAGACCAGGAAAACCCTGGCCTGGGATCAGAATCAGAAAAACTCCTGGAAACCTTCTTTTACCAGAGAAGAACTCACAAGACACCTGACCAGCTGAAATTCAATCTTGTTCATGTCCATTTTTACAATAAACTATTGTAATATACCAACTTTTTCAGTTATTGCGCCTATTCAGAGTCACACATTCAAATTATGGCAAAAACTGGATCACTTCACCTACCTTTGCACAATATAAGTTCCTGCCATGATATCTTGGTAGAGAGTTTCTTCTGTTTTATAAATGCAATGTAATAGAATTACAGAGGTACTGACATGATATCTTTAAAAAAAAACATTGCAAAACCTTTTATGAACTACACCATTGTATTTCTGAATCTACCTTTTTTAGATATATTTATTTAAAGCAAGAGTGAAAATATATGTGACTTTTAATGTTAAGGATATATGTATGTTTTTCTTCTAAGTAATTCTGTTTAATGTTATTAAAATTTTTATCTCCAGTATCTCTGTCAGTATTACACTGTGAAACAGATAAAATGTTCAATATATTCTCCTTTGTCTGTTGTTTCTATTTCTGACTAACATACAGTGGCTCTATATTATTCCTAAAGCAATGCATTTAATCTGAGTCTATATGGACATTTCTGTTGACCAAGCTCCCTACTTTAAAGCATTTTTGTCAGATATTGTGACTATCATCTATGGTTTTTTGATTAAAATAACCAGAATACTGAGTGTTTCAGAACCACAGCCCTGATTCCTTGATTAAGTCGCATGTGTAACTACAAAAAGGATTTGTTCTGCTGGAGTGTTTTTTTTCTCTCTCTCTCTCTGAAAGGGCGCCTGATTTACTGCACCTGTTTTTTGTGTATTTTAAGTGACCTGTGAACATGAATCCATAAAAACTGATGAAAAAGGGCCCCTGAAATGTTTGCTATTGATTGCAATCTTTCTTTTTCTCCTTCAACAGAAATGCTTTTCAAAAGAATATTTTAATCTTTGCTTGATTTATTATTTTTCCAAAACTGCTTGCATTTAATTTGTGCTATTTTAACTCTTACAGCTTCTGCTTGAGAGACACTACTTAATTTGTCTGTTTTTTTTTTGTTTCTAGTTGTAGTTTTTGTATAGCTTTTTTGTGTGTTTCTGCATGATAATCATTATCCAAGATTAAGAAATAAATAAAAAAGATTGGAAGAGATGAAGGCATGTTACATAACAGACATCAAACAGTGGCTGCAAATGTCCTCGAAGACCAAAAGTGTCTTGAATAAATCTCAAGCCCTCCAATGGACATGGAAAAAAGGTTTGCAGGTCTGGCATGATTAGGGACAGAACAAACAACATGTGTTTACTGATGACAAAAGACAACGCTAACGGAATGGACGGCATGCTCTGCTATAGTAACATGCTTTGAACTGGTCTTAAAGGTTGGAGAAGCTTTATTTCACTAAAGGTTAAAAGCTGTTATAACATGTTTTCTTCATATGCTCATTACATTTCGATTACCAAGTATGACCAAGAGTCATTTAATGGAATCCTGATGTCTCTTTGCTGCTAGCTATTCCAAAGAGGGTAAAGATTCAATAGACTAAAGATTATTGGTTCCTGGTTAAGCAAATCATTTAATAAAACATTATTTGGATAATAATAATGTTTGATTCACCTCATGGATTTGCATTGTGAATTGGTCTGAAAACATTCCAATTGCTCTAAATTAGTGGAAAGCTAATTTCATCATATGTGGTGAATTTATTACATGTATGTGCAAAATTAACTGTTCTACCATGATTAGTGCTTGAATCACTCTTTCATTTATTGTTCTAAAACACAGCCAGTAGGGCGTGTGTGTTCATAAACAGTATGTAACAGCCTAAATAATATCTGATTAAATAAGATATTTTACCACCCCTACCGGGGAAGGCAATAAACATCTTAAATATCAGAAATATAAATTCCGAGCTGGCTGGGAATAGAATAGAATTTAAAATCCCAACATTAATGTGACATCCTACCTGTATGGGCGTTGAACTTGAAATCACAACATTAATTGACGTCCCTGGGTGGGCATTGAATATAACAATCATTCTGCTTATATATGAGCATAAACCTAGAGTCATTATTGAAAACCATGTGAAAGCATTATAATCAGCTCTTACCACCCAATAATTAGATCTTAAAGTCACAAACTAAGAATCCAATACCATATGTCTAAGCTTATATGAGAAGAAAATATAACCTTTGACATTCCTGGAGTTTCAAAATATAGAAATTTAACAAAAGCTAAGAACTCCAAAATATCTCTACAGCTGGTGATAACCCACTTAACTTATATGCAAAAACTCAGATGATTCGAATCAATGTGATCCCTTTGGTCCAACTACACCGAAAAATATAACTTCCAAATTAATCTTATTTTTCGAACAAAATTTATGCACATCCATGACTAGATGCAGCCATTTGTGGTTTTTATAACCACATCCCAAAAAAATTAAAGCATTTCAGTCATTTCCAGTCCAAAATAGGTTAAATGCCTCAAAATTAAAATAAAAGTAATGTCACCTAAATAATCTATTTTATATTAGTGAGCTTTACAGAAGGTTTGTTTGGAAAAAGTAGATATTGTTTTATTTATATTTATATGATAATATGCTCTGATTAATCACTTTATAAAGCATTTTAAAACCACTCAAAAAGGACTTTATAACCCAATACACTAGTCAGAAAGTATATCTACAGTTGTGGCTGCCGTCTATATGTTTACTTCCTGCATGATCTGTCTGTATTAAAATCATGACCTCTGTGTGACGTTTCTACAGCTATTAAGTTATTCCTTCCTTACGCCTCAAGCATCTATGTCTTTGATAATAAAAAAAAGAGTCAAATGGAAATATTCATCCTCTTCACTGCTTACCTACCAATTTGCCCCATTGTGTTTCCTCTAAAGGGGGTCCTTAAAACCAAAATACATTGTTATTGGGCAGATACTGATTGAACATATAACTCTTAGAAACAATGGGCTTTTCAAGACAACCTAATGACGTAATATGAATCTAGTTTTTGCAGGTGTGACTTAGGTCTTTTGAAGTTAAGGGGTGTTGCAAATTTCTCAAAAGCTCTTAAAAATATTTTTCTGCCTCTTTCTTGTTGTTTCTCACTTCTATGATTTGTTCGGGGGGGGAGGTTGGGGTTGCCTAAAATGTAAACATATTTGTTATTTATCCACTAATAATCTTTTATGTTTATATTTATATTTGCTCTTGTGGCAATCAAGGAGTCTACAGGCTCTCTTTATGTCATTCACTCCCAGATTATGAGTGCAGTAAGCTGTTCTAAAGTCTGTTCTCTTGAGATAGACAAATATGGAAAACAAATCACATATGAAGGAAGAGGTGAAGGGAGATGGGCAGCAAGAAAGATAGAGCATGATAGATAGCGACCATGGAACAATAAAATATGCATCAGGGCTCTTGTGAAATTTTAATCCAGACTGTTGACTGGAAATTGACCCTTTTGTGACCCAACGCTTGCAGGGGGAGGGGCGCGTCCATAGAGGGATGCTAGAGGGGAGCGGGGAAACCAGAAGCAGGGTGAGGAAATTGTGAGAGGGAAGAGAGTAATAAGGCCGGCTGGAGCTGTAGAGTAATTTTATCTGTCTGATTGCCAGAGTGTCTAAGTGTCCCATTACTGTAGAAGAAAATGGGTTGTCTACACATCTTTGTAAAGATATTTCGAGGGAGAAAACATGTTTTGATGTTATGTTTTTAAGCAAAGGTTGCTCTGTTCGGATCAAAGTTCCTTTAAAATTGGTTATTAACAACATCTAACTCTCAAAATATACTCTTAGCTGTAAAAAGTTTAGAGAGATCAATCTTTTGTGCAATTGTCAAAAAATATATATAATCAGAACATTGAACCGAATCTGGCTCATCAGTTGTTTGGAAACAAAAGATATTCATGTCTGCAAAGTAAACTGAACATAATGACCAGGCAGAGCTATGTAACTTCTAGGTTTTAGTTTGATGTTTTTATTTAGTATTTCAGAGCTGATGTCTGAAATCTGAATCTCTTATCCTTGATTTTTATCATTACCATTTTTCAAGCTTGTGTTTCGAAAAATGTGTTAAATACAAAGGAAAGTTGGCAAAGATACATGCAGAACACCATTTATACTCTATTTTCAGGACCTTTCTCAAAGCTCTGGCATTTATGGCAAAGTTAAATTGGTTAACAGCAGCTCTTAATCTGGAGCTTGCTGAGAAAGAAAGCACTGAGCCTTAAGGTATTTTGATTCCTACATAGTTTTCTGGTATTTGGACTTGTGAGGCACTCTTGTGTGATGCAACATACACATATTTCAGCCGAACGCTTTAACCTATGAAACTGTTTTTGCAGCTCTTATCAAAAGGCATGCTGAAGCATGACGTATTTTTCTCTTTCATGAAACTCAGTGTATGAAACATTTAATATGAATGTTATATTTGCTTTAAATTCTCGCTTTATTCGATATATTTGTGAGATTTTTTTCTGATGTCTAAAGAAACAGTGTTTGATATTGACTGCTGGTGTAAGATACATGTAACCTTATCAGTTCATGTGGTTTATTTCCCAAACTTTTTCCCCAAAACTTACATCCAATTGGTTGAATGTCTCTAACCAGCATAGTCCACTGCAGAATCAATGCTTCCACAGGGGTGACATCTGTGCAACTGAAAACTCAGCAATGAGATTTTCCCCAAAGTCAGGAGAGGATCAAAATGTCATTTTCTTTAGCACAGCTGTGCAGAATGTTCTGTTTACATGCTTTCTATGTTCTGTCTATTTCGTTGAAAAGTTATTAGTAGACTGCCATGTTTTGGTTTAGTGTCCGACTAAGGTAAGACTGAATAAAAACAAATACAGCAAAACTTTCAGAATTGAAGATCATATCAAATGGCAAATTCAGAACAGGTAGGGCAATGGAAGAACAGGAGCAGAAGGAACCTGTCAGAGGGGAGGAAAACTTGAGAGCTTTAAAAATACTGAAACATATAAGAAACCTAACTCAAACACCTGTGGATTATGACAGTTTTGGCTTCACTTGGTAGGTTATTTTAAGCTGCATCTTAGAAAAGCGTTGAAAATGTAGGATTTTCACAATACTAAAATTCCAAACCTTATATTGATACCCAGCAAAATATTCGACTACTTAAAAACATTTTAAATACCATGGGGATACAAATATCAACATTATTAAATATCAACATGTAAAAGTCTCCTTTTTGAATTTCAACATGGAACATGTTTTTTTTACAGAATCATAGATTCTGTAAAAAAAATAAATAAATAAATGCAAAATACATAAGCTCAAATATAAAAATATTTTAAAGTTGTATGAGGTATTGTTCTCTTAATATGAAAATAATCTAGGAATCTAAAATAAACACAAAAATAGAAAAAATATGAAAACAACACTTGCTTTAGTATCAATAGGTTTTCACCAGGTTTGCAGACACTGCATGAGGGATGTTGGCCTTGTGGAGGTATACAATTTTGTCTGTACTGTCTTTGGATAGCTCTTTGATTTGGCCATGTTAGTTAATAAATTAAAGCTAGTTTAATTTAATAAATGGAGTTTGACATTTTGAAGGCAGACTAATTGTCATGACTCAGAACAGAGGACCTAGTATTTGAGGTAGGACAGACAGTGGGATAATTATAAAGTGTTTATTAAAAACAAACATCTGTGGAACTGTGGTAGCAGTGGCTAGGGCATCTGAGTCAGGAAACTCTGGAGAGAGGAAAACACAGGTTAGTCCATGCCCAGAGAACAATGTAGGATCCAGCCAGTTTGCTGCCAACAAGATGCGATGGGCACTGCCCAGAGTGTCCCAGATGCTGCAGCCATGGAGAACAAGCAGGCGTCAAAAGCCCGGTCAGGCAAAAGCTAAGAGCAGGAACAGACAGGCTAAGAATTCTAGGCATCTGAAGACAGTTCAGGCAAACCATTCAGAACAGAACAGGTAGGCTCAGAGGTCCTAGAGTTCAAAGCCCTGTCAGGCAAACAGAACATAACAGGAACAGGCAGGCTCAGAGGTCCAAAGACAATTCAGGAAAATGGTTCAGAAGGTAACAGGCAGGCTCAGAGGTCCAGAAGTCTGAAGCCCAGTCAGGCAACAGATTAGAATAAGAACAAGCAGGCTCAGAGGTCCAGGGGTCCAAAGACAATTATGACAAACTGCTCAGAAGCAAACAGGCAGGCTCAGAGGTTTTTAACCCATCCCCTTGGGGAGCAGTGGGCTGCCATTTGGGGCACCTGGGGAGCAGAGCAGTGTGGGGCTAAGGGTCTTTGCTCAGAGAGCCAGTGTGGCAGCTTGTGGGAGTAGGTTTCAAACTCACAACGTCGGAATTCCAAGCTCAGATCAGAACATGCAGCTGCAGTGGTTGAGAGGCAGAAAAGGTCAGGATCAAGAAATCATAAACACATAGGAACTTTAAAAAAAAAACTCTCAACAATAATAATCTGGCACTGATGATAGGATGCAAGCAAATATAGCAAGGAGCAGGTGGATCAGATGAGCATTGATTAGAAAACGAAGTAAACCAGAGTTAGACAGGTGAATGGGAGGAGCAATTAAGCCAGTCATCAGTGCCTAGATCATAATACTAACAGGTCTTTGAAGGTCAGAATTATAGCTGATAGACAGGTGTTCAAATACTTATTTGCAGCTGTATCATGCAAATAAATAGTTCAATCAAAAGTTTTATTTCTATTTAATTAATAAAGATATGCATTTAATTAGCAAAAAAATATAGCCTTCTTCTGTATCAAATACAGTGAATTTAATGAAACAGAAAAGCTGTGGGTGAGCTAGACAGAGAAGAAGAGATTACTTTTTTTTTTTTAAATCAAATATCCCTCTCTGTATGGCATGTTTTTTTTTTTTTTTTTTTTAAATGGCACCTTTTATTTCAAAGTTTATTCATGTGAAGTGACGCCAGAGGACTTCTTCTACTGTATAAGATGTTCCATTACAGCCTGACTAGAATTACTAAGAAATTATGACTGCTCATCTTTACCAAGTTTATTCCGAGAAAAAAAATTTTAATCAACCTTAGTTAATATATCCGTGGTTTGTGCAAATTATGTAAGTCATTTAAAAGGATCAAATAAACGTATAGAGTATGAAGTCTTCTTAGAAGGTGAACTTCTTTAAAAACCTTTAAGTGCATCTTTGTGTGCATTTAAACTTAAAGAGTGGGCTACCAGCAGCTTCAAACACTCCCTCAACCTCTAGTGCGCTGGCCCATAGCTTCATTAATAACCCTTGCGTTTGCTGAATGGGGCTCAGGCGATCTATTGCAGTCTATTGCAGTGTTGTTTTTGTTTGGCCCTGGTCACAGTGATTCCTGAGAGATGACAGCATCATAAATCTACAGCTTATTCATGGAGCTAACCTGACCTTTACAGCAACAGCAGAAGGGAGGGAGGCAGAGATGAAAACTGTGGTGGTGGTGGTGGTGGTGGGTCGTAGAAAAGGCCATGGAAAAAAGAGAAAATGAACGAAGAGTGGGAGAGGTTAAAAAGTTTAAAGGTAGAGCAAAGGGGATGATAATCACAAAGAGTTGTAAGGAGGGATATAGGAGCAGTGGAAGGTGACTGAAGACCAAAGCATGTAGAGAAGAAGAATAGCCACCTCTGGCTCAGGGAGATGTGAAAGAAGAAAGAAAAGGACATTCAGAGGAGAATAGGGAAGGGGAAAGAGAGGGAAGGCAGTCAGAGGATGGAATTGGTGGGACAGAGAGGTTATTACAGAATGACAGCAATCAATGAGTGTGAAGGAAGACAGAGAGATAGAGAATTGTATAACTGTGTGTGTGTGTGCCTCAGTCGATAGAGCCGATCTCTCCGGGACCTCCGTCACCTGTCGAGTCTTTAATAAAGTCTCTGTGTTGGGGGTTTTTGTTGACTCTCCGATGGCACCCGCATCTCTCTGCTTGAGCAGTCTCCCACATGACCAACAATACTGCACACTCATTCAGAGTAGTTTCTTACAAGCACCTGTATATCATGCTTTTCTGAGTCAGAACCGTGTTTTACTCACAGAGTGTCAATCATCTTATTGTGTCAATCGTCACCTTTTAAATAAGGAATTAGATCGAGTTCTTCATAAGCAAGAACCGTTCTATAAAGACGCTTGGAAGTAATTAGCTGAGGATATCTCTGTCATCTTTGTATAATAATCCTGCTATTAAAAAAAGCTGTCATATGTGGAGGCACTGTATGTAATGTATATTTCCCATGCACCTTTTTCTTCCTTTGGCACATTCTTCTTTCCTTTTTTGACTATTTGATCTGATGTAACAAGTAAATTTCTCCACTTTGAGATCAATAAAGTGAATCAATCAATCTTCGTGTGATAATTTTATACAAGCATTAGTTCGAAAATATACCGTAACCCTGCTTATTTTCTCACTTTAGAACCCCAAACATGAATTTATTTGAATGTATGTAAACTAATACTAAGCAGCATTTATAAAAAAAAAAAAATTTATTAGGTTTTTATGGCACTAGTCGCTCGTTTTTTGTACAGTGGGCTGACAGGAAAGGAGGTACAAGAAAGGGGAAGAGACATGCAGCAAAGGACCACAGGGGAATTCATAGGTCATGCGAGCTAACCACTGTGCCAGCGCAGAGTAGGACGACCCAGCTGCATTTATTTCTTAGGTTGGATTAAAAGACTGTCTATCCCAGCTTTGCCCATTTAGAGACTAACTTTTGTGCAATTTACTTTCTACTTTCAAATTTGAGAGTGTTTGTAAACAGCAATGTTCCCGTCTTACTGCCAATTTCAATTGCATTGACGTTTTGACTTTCTGACTTTGACTAGGCCATTCTGTCAAATTAAAAATAGAGCCTTATTCTGAATTATTGCCCTTGGCTCTTGGCCCTTGGCTGGAAGAGGAAGTGTCAAGTCCGTTGCCAACTCAGATAGTCTTCCAGTTTTGCTTTTTAGCATTCTTTATTTTCCAATTCAGTCACTCATCACCACCAGTGGGAGTTTTATGCGACACGTAGCTTTTGCATGAGAGTCAAAACACTTTTTTCATGACTGCCGTGTCCCTAAATAGCTTGCAGAAAACTAAAGTGGACTAACATGGTGTTTGCAGGTTTGCATCTGTGCCGTATCCATTCACTTTTTAGACAACAGTATTAACAGTGCTCTGTGCGATATTTGAAGCTTGCCATTATTGTTTTATAAGCTAACCATGATTTAAACATCACCAAAGCTTTCTCAGCCCTATTGTATTGCTTAGTCTTCATATTGCTGTCATATATTTTTTGTCCCCAAAAAGTAGTATTTAAACTTGGCTTTACTCAGAAACCAAGGCAACTGGTTGCTCCAGATTTAACTTGAGGATACATATGCACACCACAATCTTTGTGAGCTTTATCAGAGAAAACATATTTTTAATGGAGGTATTCTTTTCTGCTCACTTGACGATAATGCACAGATTTGTGTTGGTATATAAAAAGAAATCCCAGTAAAAGTTATTGAATGAAATTGATTTGATGTGAGAAAATGTGACAAAAAAATTTAGGAGGTTTACATACTTTTAAAAGCCGCCGTATTTAATCATCAAACCAACGCGTAGCAAAAATACTGAACGTGTACAAGTCCAAACTGTCCAAATGTTCCTCTGCAATATTACCTTCATAAAAAATCTCTGTTTTCAAACCTCATTATTATCCAAATCATCGTAATTGCTCAGACAATATTGTTTCTGAACTTTTATTCCGACAGAGCTCATAAAACTGAAATTACACTGAGGGAGAGGTTGATTTGTGAGCCAGCAGCCTGGTGGACTGATAAAGTCATTCCTATGGAAACCGCTCTCCTTATTGGTATTCAGCACCTGTCTGCCTCACAGACCCTTCACACATCCAGCAAGTTTAAAAAAAAGACCATTAAGAAGCAGAGTCTTTACTGCTGTAGAGCAGAGCCACACACATGCACGAGCACACTGAAGCAACCTGTATTTAACATGCTGCAAAGGAAATTACATTACATACAATGAAGCATTTAGCTGCAACACTAATAGAACCAATATCAAATTACTACGGAAAGGGATCATTAAGTGGCCTGTTTTGTGAATGTGTGCACATTGCCTGTGTGCCTTTAGTGAGAAACATCAGGGTTTTTTGTCTGGGAGATATTTTGTCGGTGTTGTTTTTGTGGAGGTGATAACAATCTTAGTAATAAATACAGAAAAACACATGAACATTAAGTCATGCTCAGAGCAACCAGGTACGAACATTAATCTTCTAAAACCACATAAATTATTTTCAAGATTTTTTTTTAGCTATACTTAAGGTTTACCCCAGAAAATACCTTTTACAACTTATTCGTTTTATGAACCACTGCTATACACTCCTAAAGTTGTTGAAATCAAATTGTTCAATAAGTGTCCTAAATAAACTAAAGAAAGATTTAGGTTTAATGGATTAATTTTATAATTGTGTTTCTGATGGCTGGAAGAAACAATAACATCTTGGAGAAGCATTGCCAGAGTCCAGACTTGAATATTGTGGAAAAGCTGTGGAGAGAGCAAAAGATTAGTTTAATGGAGAGGAGGGTTTAAAATCTCAATGATTGGGAGCTCATTGCCACAAATATCACAGGAAACATGCAGAAAACTGGTAATCAGTTAAAAGCAAAGTTTGATTACTGTAAAACCAAGATTTTTTTTCACTGAATATCAGGAGTTGTATAAATCCTTTTTTCTATTATTGTTAATAAAAATACACTATTTTAATTGATTCAGTACCACATTTACAGTGACGCCTGACTTATTCTCTAATGTAAACATCTTGAAGAAATAAAAAAATCTATATTAATTCAAATATTGAGGCTTATTTATACGTATGAGCTTAATTGCATCTCAGATTTACCCAAGCAGTTATTTATATTTAGTTATTCAATTTCAACGTGGTTCTGATAGCTTAAAGACAAAAAAAAAAAGACAAAAGAGGAGGCAGCAGCTATTATATTGTAAAGTTTACATTATAAGAAACAATTTCCTGAGCTTTCTAATTGGTGTTCCAACAGGATCTATTTAAGGATCACAGCTCATCTTTTTAGATTTTAATGAATTATAAAATATTAGTAAAGATGTAAAGTGTCCGTTGGCTTTAGATACAATCATCAGATATAGTTGCACACCGAGGTGTTAAACATATAAACAATGTCAAATCTCAAAGTGTCAGGGTTGGTTGTGGTTTAGGACCCAAATGCAGAGGCAGAGAGGCTGAGGTGATTTCTTGTGGATTTTATCATAGGAAAAAGTAAACAAAGGCAGGGATGCAAAAATCCAACCAATAATGAAAAGCAGACCAGAACTATGGAGACATCAGGGGAAACCAAACACGAGGAGCCAGGGAGAGACGAGGTAGGATGACAACAGCATGGGAGGACAGCAAAGACAAGGAACCAACAAAGAGTGAGAGCAGAGGGAGAGCATATAGCTGAGTGAGACAAAGGCAGGGCTAACGAGCTGACAAGGAGCAGGTGTGAGAGGAGACAACGAGGGAGCCAAGGGGAAAGGAACACACACACACACACAGAAAAACATGAGAACATAAATCTAGAAATTACAACAAAACTGGAATTAAACCAATAAACCTAGAAAACAAGGAGCAAAGTAAAGTACAACAGAACAAAGACAATGACACAGAGTGTTAATTTTTTTTTCTTTTTTACAGCTGCAATTTTAGTAATGCTATTCCTATTCATTGAAATGCAATCTAATATTTAGGTGCTGTGTTAGATTATCTGCTTAAAATTTAAACTTTTACTTGGAATTAGTGCTAAATTAACTCTCTATATAATTTATATCTTCCATATATGCATATGTAAGATACATACATATGACATATTTAGATTTGAGCATTAAATGTTATTGTCAAAATGTTTCTTAAGCAGTTCACGCCATACTGCAAAATCTATGTATTCACCTCCATAGCAGCAGCACCTGCCTGATGCAGCTGTTGATGTGCCTGGTCATGTCAGTCAAATTCAAAAGATCACAACCTCTTAACAATACCTGTTGGTCCATTCTTAATTAGGACTATATTTAAATCTAGCAGAGAGAAACAACAAAACCTGGTCAGAACTGCTCAGTTTTTCTGAGCCATCAGGATGCTTATGAGCTATGGCCGCCTGCACCGATAGCTTCTGCAGGTGACAGTAATCCATACTGTAGTTAAGCTGTTCCTGGAGCTTGAGTTCCTCAGGTGAAAGCCACTGCACCGTTCTATGTTAAAGTGATGAAGCCGCTGCCTGCCCAAGGATGGAGGGAAAAATGTAGGTTCTGTGTTTTCCTGTCCATACCTGTGCAGCGAGTCTCATGTCTAGTAGCTTGATAAACTATAAAGATGCTGCATCAGTAGCATGAACATTTATGGCAGAAACTTCACTTATACTGTAGTCGATAATCGGAAGAAAGTAAGTGTAGGCAAAGATTAATAATAAAACAGTGCTTGTTTAAAAACTGCTTTTTGAAAAAATTATAATAATCTTGGCTATAGATGTAGGAGAATGTTTTAGGGCCCCCCCTCTATCCACTGTCGGTGGGCTTGTTTTATTTTTGAATCAAGTGCCTCTTTTAAGTCTAATACTGATAGCTTTAAGTATTTTTATTTTTTCTGTGTTCTTAGAGAAGTCTAACAGGAAATTGAGTTTTGAAATTTGCCTTGGCCAAGAGGAATGAAAAGAATATCAGTTGCTGTTTTTCTTAGTGTAATGCCTGCTTCTTATTTTTATGTAAAAATATGAGCCAAAGTTAAGATTGTGGCTGTAATGTTACTGAGTTAAAACTAGCAAACCCGTCTCTGAGATGTCACTTTTAATATTGCAGGAAGGACTGGAGGTTATGTGGCCTTGAGGCTGTTTACCCCTTGTAGGTAACTGTGTGAGATATTAAGATCCATATTTTTTTGTTGGTACTAATGATATTAAAGCTTCAGTAGTTTGTAGATCTGGGCCCAGTGTGAGGTGGATGCCTTGAGTGTTTAATACCAGGTGCTTAAATACAGAGGAAGGTAATCTCACACTCATGCTCCATTTGCTGCTCTGAGCCAGATTATGCCCCTCGTTTTATCAGCTCCTATCTATGAATTTCTTATTGAGTTTATTTTATTTCCTGTTTTATTTTGATTATTTAGTTTCTCATTCTAGCTACCTTCATATCTTGTATGTTTCCTGTCATCTGTGATTGGCTGACTATCCCTGAATGCCCCTTTTTAGTGAACAATGCATATAGACCAAGTTTAATTATGAATGGCATCGTGTTGTGTCTGGGGTGTCAGTGATAGTCCACCATCATCGTTATTTCTTTGGTTCTCACATGTATGACATTATTTGTCTTTAAAATTTCTGACCTGCCAAGCCTGACTTTGCTTCTTCTGCTTCCATATCACATTTTTGAACCATGCCTTCTACCTGATGGCTTTTTTGCTTAATAACTGCTTATTGTGTCCTGTTGGTATAAAAGCCTATGATCAGAATTACTTCTGCTCACTTTTAAGTCTATTGTTTTTTACGTGTCTCATTGGTGGGGACAGAGCCAGAGTTTGTGCTGGAGATTGACAAAAGGTATGGATAGGCTTATCTTGAAGCACAGTACTGTACATGCACTATTTTTCTCTTTGGAATCAATCTGGATTAGAGGCAGAGTTCGGATTTGGGTTTTCTCAGAGGGACAAGCAGTGAAGGGGAGTTTGGGTTGTGGAGCGGGACCTAATCTTCATTTGCAGTTAAATTCCTGGGCACACTTCAGACCATCCACCTTTCTTGAGACTCTTGGATATGGTAATAACATGTGACCCTGGGAACTTTTCATGCTGAACTTAGAGTATTAAGTTTCGTCCAATCACCTCTGTTAGTTGTTAATGGCTTTTGAAATAATTGCTTGATGAAAACTGTGACCATTTGTCTCAGACTAAAGTCAGTGTGTTTTCTAACAGAAAGGAAAAAGATTGATTTAGTCTGTCAATTATATCCCTTAGAAGGCTTCTAGGAAGGGAGCCTTGAGGCTCACCCTGAACTCCAAGAAGAGATTATATGGTTTGAAAATGCTTTGCTGTCTCAATGGAAGAGCAGGGGGAAGTAGCTGAGGTTAGAGAATTTGTGCTCACACCGTTCCCCCGCAATTAAGTCCTGCAGAAGTGGTAAAGAAATAAATGCATTTCAGACTTGGCCAATTCAGGGTTACCGATATGTGTGCATTTAACTGTTAAAAAACGTTTCTGGAGTTTCTATCAGTCAGTGTTCATTTCTATTATTTGCTCCTTTTACATAGAAACAAGTCAATTATCAACTATTCTGCACCAATGAACTGTACTGCAGTTTAAATGATAAAAAGGATTGGATGAAGCTTCATCTTGTCAGCCTCTCTGTTGTTATCTAATCAAATTTATTTAACAAAATAATATGATAATTGATTTATCACGTTCTAACTAAAGAAAAATGTAAAAAAAAAAAAATGTTAATGATTTGACAAAAAGAAATTGTCCTTATTCGGTTATTGCTTGGATTTCAGTAACAAAATGTTACATCAGAAATACAATTGAGGCTAT
Organism: Cyprinodon tularosa; assembly: GCF_016077235.1. Classification (NCBI taxonomy): domain Eukaryota; kingdom Metazoa; phylum Chordata; class Actinopteri; order Cyprinodontiformes; family Cyprinodontidae; genus Cyprinodon; species Cyprinodon tularosa. The sequence continues at coordinate 2,637,546 of NW_024038004.1, forward strand.
AGACAAGTACATTTAATGACTTTACTAAACTTTGGTTTGACCGGTCTTCTAATAAAATTCAAAGTGCTCAACGTACGAGACCGATGCAAGACCAAGTACACATGCGGTGGAGTTTGTGATGAGACTCAAACCTTCAAAGAGTGGTCTCAAGGTCAAGGCTGGTCTAAAGTAATACACCAGTGGGATTCAGAGATAAATCTGAAGATGTGATCTCTAACTTCCAACAGGTACAAAAACAATAGAAATAAATACATTTGCCACCTACAGATTCATGCTCTATGAAACAGAAATGTTATATTAAAATGACTTTCTGAATTTTGGCAACCAATGCTATCAACGATAATAAACTGTATTTACTGAGAAAGAAAAAAGAGCTTTAACACTACACTTCAAACACCAAATATACCTTGATTGGAAGCAGTTTGTACAAATATTATGAATATGTGACCCTGCCTATGAAAACCCAGCTAAAGTCATTTTTTGGTGAATCTCAACTTAATGTATAAAACCTTTCTTAACATAGTGTAGAATGGTTTTATACATTAAGTTCAGATTCACCAAAAAATGACTTTAGCTGGGTTTTCATAGGCAGGGTCACATATGTTGATAAAGGTGAGAGTCTGAGCTAATCTGAATCACTTATTGAATAAGGCCAAAGGCAAAGTATTACAGCAGTTGTTGAGTCAGAATGACATTACAACCACGCATAATGTTTTTAACTATAGAAATCCATCTAATGTTGGGTCCTTTTAAACAAGACAAAACATGTCAATTCAATTTATTTCAATTATTTTATCATAATAGTTTGGAAAATGATAAATTTAAGACTTTGTAAGACAAACAGGATCAATTTCAGTTATGTGGAAACAAGTAAGGTTCAAATTATATAAATGAAGTTTAACATCCAGTAACTTAAATTTTTTTTTCAGTCATAAAAAATAAATACTGTAGATTTGGTAGATCATATTAAACCTGTTGAAAAAAAAAACAATCTAAAGAATTGGAAACATAACCATTTATGATGTAAAATTTAGGACATGTTCTGGTCTCACGAAAAAAAGTTGTCAGGCTTTAAGAAAAAAGTTGTTAGCTCTCAGCTCTAAGAAAAAAAGGAAGTGTCAGATTGCAGGAAAAACTTTGTCAGGTAAGAAAAAGAAAATGTCAGGTGTCGGATCTCATGAAAAAAAAGTTGTCAGGTCAGGAAAAAGGTTGTCAGATCTCATGAAAAAACTTGTCAGGTCTGAAGTCCTGGCAATAAACTCATCAGGTCGTAGATCTAAGAAAAACTCAATTAAATGTGGGCAGATATGTCTCCTAAGGAACAAAAATAAAATAAGAATTAAGGATCTTTCTTGAGCTGCTCAAATTGATCAATAAGTTAAAAGGCTTTGCCAGCTGATTAGTCAGAGATTAGAAATTGGTGTCATATTCATGTGGTTTTGTAAAAGTACAAAAAGTCATGGAAAACACTCTTATAAATGAAATAAAACAAGACAACAACATGTACAAAGAGACAACAGACCATGAGGAAGGATAAATGGAAGAAACTACCTATAAGCAGTAAAAAAACGGGAGGGGCGTTATATGATGGAGCAAGGAATGACATTTAAAATTAGGAATAGCTGATAGTTATGAAAGCAGATGGAGCTGAAAAGGAATATAAGGTTACAGGATCAGTGGAGAAAAACACAGGCAAGAATCTAGCAGTGATAATCACGACAAATCAACACAGTAACTTACTGAGACCAAAATTCATACATAAATGAGCTTAAATAGCTAAAAATCATAAACATCAGGAAGAAAACAGGGATGCAAACCAAAAACTCAAACACCAAGGGATCATAACAAGCGGGACATCATTCGTTTGTTTTAAACTGTGCTTAGGAAAAAAAAGTGTGACAATGCCTGCAAAAACCAATGTTATCAAAAATTAATTAACTTTATATTTGCATGTAAACCTGTGATATCACATCTGTGGAGTTTCTCTTGTGAAATAACAACCAAGGAGGAAGCTGCTTTCCAAAAACGATCTCAACTCCTCTTCATACTCTTCAGTAAGTTGTCATTCTTTATTTATCACCAACACCCTCTTGCTTTTTTTTCTTTTTATATTTTTTTGGGCTTACTTTTTTCTATCTTCAGTTGTCTCTCCTTTGTCTCACTCACCTTCCATTTTCGCCCATCTTCTTGACTTCCTGTCATCTCTGTCGGCCTTTCCTCATATCTTCATACCACTGCCATTCCCTCCTCTATCTTCTCTCACCTTTTCCTCCATCTCTTCAAAGTCATCTCAGTCTTTTCTGTCATTACAATGAGAATTGCACATCGCTCAAAGCTGAAACATCTGACAAAAGTCTGTTCGCCGACAATGTCGGCAAAAACGCGCCGAGAGATATAGGAAAGTTCACTCAAGCAGCTATCCTATTATCCCAGCGGACGCGCACACAAACTACTGCCGCACTCTGACAGTTGTAGATACATCCAATTTACCTTGTAGTGGCCTCCGGAAGGAATGGAGACGGCTGAATGGTTCGTAAGTCAAAATAACATATACAAGGAAGAGTGCAATGTATCATGTATATCCTCTTGCTCCTCCTGTCTTCCTCCCACTTTGCATTAAATACATTTGATGTTATAGTAACAGTAGTAGCATTAGGCTTTTAACACTGTAATTTAACATCATACATCAACATGACAGTGGCTGGGGCAAGATGGTGTCGGCCCGCTGCTAGACAGTAAACTGTGCTCTCTACTGACACATGCCAAGGGCAGCCAGATAATGTAAATGTATGAATTCAACAGCATGGCTTTGATGTTGCAAATCATAATGCATCATTCAGTTTCATCCAGGGAGACACAAAAGTGAAGGATACTGTTCATCTTCAGCCGCTGGGATGATAATGAGTAATCTATGCAACGGTCATGGTTGGACTTCAATCAGCGGAGCCCTAGTGAAAATATACAACTGTTTATGCAGCTCATCCTGTCTGGATTCAAAGGGAAATGGCCAAGAGGGTGGGTGAGATGGGGATAGTAGAGAGGATGAGGGGGGAAAATGTCATAACTGGGTGTGATAGACAGGGAAGGCCCAACCATCTCTGAGCATATGAAGTTAGAGATGAAGGAGAAGGGTGGGGATGAAAAGGAAGAGATCGCCGCAAGGTAAAAGGGACTATATTACTGAAAATTTGAGCTGTGCGAGAAAGGAATGGGGAAAGTGGAGGGGCTTGAGCTCAGAGATTATTGAGGTAGAGGAATACTGTGGGAAGTTATATAGCTCTCTCTGAGCACAGGAAACTGAGCAGGAAACGAGTAAGTTCATAAGGGTGAACAGGTATGGGTGAATTTGAATCGCTGTCTGTGAAGCTGGAAAGTAGGAGAATGGAGGGAAAAGGAGAGGATTGGAAAAGGTTAAGGAGGATTATGTCAGATATATGTTTTGTGTTTCATCTCCTTTGATTTTAATGGTGTATTAAAGTCGATATGAGGTTACCCAGGCAACTAAAAGGTTAGGCTGGGGGGCGTTGTTAACCATTAAGAAAAGACTACTTCCAGGGAAAAACAATCAGAGCATATAGTTTTGCTATTTGTTTTTAAATGTTTTAAGGGTGTGTTTTGGGTAAAATATGCCCCAATAAAAACCCTGGGTTGATTTAACACAACATATTGTTGGGTTATGGATTCACCCAGCATACTTGGTCAGTTTATGATTCCAAAAAAATAGGAGAGAGGGACTAATGTAGAGGCAGCTAAGGAGCATGTTAAAATCTCCATAACAAGTAATATTTTGTTCAGAACTATGGAGTATTATTGTATTGTTTTAGTTCAGGTTTTTATTCAAACTTAAAGAATTGGGGAGAAAAGGGCATAGTATAATCCTTAGAATATCTCATAAGGGGAGTGTTGGCCTAGTGGTTAGATCATTGTGCTTGTGCTCTGAGAAGGTTGCAAGTACCCGGTTCAATCCCAACAACCTCCACTCCGGATTCCGCATCAAAACCCTTTACTTCACACTGCTCCCCGGGCGCCAAGGGGATTGGTCAAATAGAGAGAGTGAATTTCCCCATTGTGGGACAATAAAGTGATTTACTTTTTTTTTTTATACACTACATAAGGTTTTTGCTGTAAATGAATCTTTAAAAACATAAGTTAATCTCAATCTAATATGAAGTACAAATTTGTTTCCTTTTGGTAATTATTCAAATAAAACCGCTGAGAAAAAATAAAATAAAAACAATCTTAAGATAACTTCAATTAGAAAACAAATGGATTTAACATAGCAACGATTAGCTTGGAAATGTTAGGGAAAATTAGCACTAGTTTGTGTTAACAAGGTATTAAACAGCTAATGTCATAGTCAATGAAAAAACTCTCAATAGAAATTCTCTTTGACATTAAAGCTATCAACTAGTAATATTTGATCATTTTTACATTTCATTTTGTGTGTGATGGCACTACCCAACGCCTGTCTCAACAAATAAAACAGGAATTTATTTTGACAGAAAAAAAAATCATCATAAATTAGCATTTTCAGCATTTTCTTGTCCAGGATCCTTAGAGCAGTGAAGAGATGGAGTAAAGAACAATCTCCTTCTGAAAATAGACAATCAAGAATAGCTCCTCACTTATCATGTTGTTAAAGATATGCTCTGTGTATGCACCATGGAAATGTTTGGTACCAGAGTAAAAACAAAACTTAAACATTTCACAATATTTTTAATATTATATACTAATATTTTAATAATCTTAACTGATTTTGCAGATGTTTCTTTGCCCAAAAATAAAACTTGTATTGCATTTTAGTCTACTCATAAGGGCCTTGCCTCCCTTGTGGGCTGGTGTTTAATTCAAAGAAAAAACTACAAATTTCTTCTAGTCCTAATATCAATTCAGTTTATTTATATAGCGCCAATTCACAACACATGTCATCTCAAGGCACTTTACAGTTCACCAGATCATACAGTCAAATTGCTTGCAAAATGACATTAATGACATTAAAGATAGGTTAATGTACTCTTAGGTTTATAATTACATCTTCTGTACCCTTTATGGTCACAAAAACTCAACTACAGTCATACATGCATACTGGATAAGTAAATTAATGACTATAGGAGGTTGATTGGCATTGGGGAAAAATACTTCATCACATGAGGAAAGAATCCAGGTAGTCACTGATCCTCCAGTTGAAACATATAAAAGAGTGCCCACAAAATCCATATGAAACCCAAATGAAACATGTCTGTTTCACAAGACCAATTGAGTTACTTATATGGATTCAGCCCCTCTAGGACAAGATTCTGACGCTTTTGACAAAGGTGGTGAAGTCGACAATGATCGAACAATTGCTGCGATAAACTTTTTTCTCTTTTTCTATCTGTATTTTACAGAAATTACTTTTTTTTTGTAAATATTTTTTACCAAAGTACAAAGAAACAACTAAAGAGAACCAACTTAAAGCTAGCAATCCCTACAACAAGATGCTCTGACCAAGATTTGAACCCAGTTACTTTTAAATTGAAGCCAACTGTTCTAAAAAGTTTCTAACATTGGATTTAAAATCCAACACAGGCTTCTGCTTCTACTTTGTGTAAAAAAAAACAAGAAAAAATGATGTCTCATTATCTGCTAATGAAAGGACTGTCTTCAAAACATTGTCTCTTCTGTTTTTGGTGTTTATTTACACAGGGGCCAATTATTATTTATACCTGAAATGCAGGGATGCTGTGCCATCATTGATTTGTGTGAAAATCACAAATACTGTGGTTTAAACGAACGCTATAGTATAGATTTTTTCACAGGCTTGCTTTTCTGTAAGCTGTGTAGCCGCTTCACCCAGAAATGCTTTAGATTTAGCAATCTCCAAAGGTGTTGCCAACAGGAAGATAATTACTGCACCGCATGCATTCATTATTTTAAGCCACAATATAAATAACCACCCATTGCAACTATGATCCAGGTATAAAAGTTTATAAATTACTTTAAAATAAACTGCTAGGATTTTGCTATTTTTCACTCAGTAAAAGTCACAGTTTTTGTGTGGCAAATCTGGACCAAATAAAGATTAAGCCTTGTGGAAAAGAAACTAATGTAATCATCTAAATAAAGCTTTCTCCCTTGCCCTCTTGATTGCTCCGCTTTCTAAGTGAAGCTTGTTCTATGACAATCATGTCCAAACCTGTACCACGCTAAAAAGGTAACATTCTTTTGTATTCTAACAATGAAAAAGATTGTGTATATCTTGTATAATAACATGCCTTGATGTATCTGAGCCTGTGTCTGTAAACTGATATGTATTCCCCAGTGTAAGCAGGAATGCGCCCTTTATGTCTGCTTCCCTATATATGAGCCTTTCTGATATGTGTTTGCAAGCAGGTGTTTATGTGCAAGCAGGTGTGCACTCATGAATCTGTCCGTTGGTGTAGCTGTGCTTGCACTATATGACAGAGTGTGAATCACCAGAAGCAGCAAAAGCTATAAAGCCCAGAGATGTTAGGCAGGATTGGTGCTGGAATGATCACAGGGCGGCTGTACTTCTATTTCCCAGGCAGCTATCGCTGTGGGAGGCTGAGGGGGCTGCTGTCGCTGTGTTTGCAGGGACCTGAGGGTTAGCCAGTATATAGTCACAGCTGACAGCACTGCCAATGGCCATAATGTCAGCGACAATGATTGAACACATGAAATATGTGCTCTTTGTCTGTGGTATTGGACAGGGTGGAGGTTAGAGGTAGGGTCATGGTAAGGGTTAAGGCAAAAGGAAAATTGCCTGTTTGGAAAGAAAGCTCAATGCCTTCCTCTTTCTCTCTCTTTCCCTTTCTCACAGTGCCTGTAGCTTTTATTAGTCAGTATTGAGAATTTGCCTCTGTGACAAACAAGATATTTGTCATATCTGATTTCTTCAGAACAGAAGAACTTTGTTCATTTCCCCCGCAGAACACTGTAATATGGAGCTATTAATAATGCATACGTGTTCACTGCCATGGCAGATCTATATAATTATACGAGGCAAGACATTCCTCTGATATTCACTAATGTAGTGTAATTTTGAAGAATAGGTTCAGGTGAATACCAATAATTTATTGTTACAGTAAGGCTAACTTTAATTTTAAATATGTATCAGTTAAACAAAGAAAAAAGCCACTGGAGACTCAAGAGAACTGCCATGGAAGAAGATGTCTAAACTAAAGATTTCAGCCTGTGTGGGAAGGAAAGTTATCTGTGAACATCAGTAATCCACCATTTCTACCATGAGGCATCTTGTTGTGGAGATGGAAGCCAGTCAGACCAGACAAGAAGATGAATGTACCTAAATACAACATGTTCCATTTAGAAAACCTGTTAGAGGCTGCAGAAGAACCCTGGCTAAGGAAGTATGTTGAAGCTGCCATAATTGGTTGCTAAGTTGGACCCCAACCCAGGAGGGCAGCCAGGCAGAGCCAGATGAGGGATATGAAATAAAGTAACACGACGAGTTCCAGCAAATGGTGAGGGACAAAGGAAAAAAGAAAAGAACAAACTGTTGGATCAGAAATGACAGAAATATGCAGGGCCGGAAGTAATGTTGAACAGATTTTAGAGATTTTTTTGGGGGGGGAAAAAGACCTGTGAGCCTATGGGCCTATTTAGAAATACAATACATAAAAATAAATAAATAGATTGAGATTCACTACTTTACTGTCATATGCACTTCAATGCATGCAACCAGGGTCTGAAACACACAGACATCATCAGTTCTCAGGTGAATATATGCCCTTTTAAGTAAACTTTACCGCCATCCGAGGTTGAAAGTCTCCTACTTCACGCTGCTCTCCGTTGTCGTGGTGCGGTATTAGTGTTCTCCTTTACTGGTGGTGGTTTTAAAAAAAAATCCGAAATGCACTTCAGTTCTATATTTCCTTCTTGTTTCTGTCATTAGACTACGTAAATTTACTAGTCTGCTGCAGCAAGCGGGATACCTCTTTACTCTGCTACCACTAGCTTGCTTGACGTTGCTATGACACATAACTTCTGTGAACTTGTGTTAATCAGGCCTCAAAATAACTAAATTAAAATCGAAATACACGTTATAGTAAAATTATTCATAAAAATGTATCAATTGTGCAAGGTATTTTTAAAAGGCCACAAGGGGGTGTTATTAAAACTAATACGTTTGCAGTGATTTAATGAATTTAGCGTTAATCAGTAAAAAAATAAAAGTAATACTTTTCGCTGGGATCTATGTCTGGGACTGGCCATTGTTTTCCAAATATAGTAACGCGTCACTTTCAGGCAGTGATGTCACAGTGAGGTAAGCCAAGCGCCATTCTCCTCACTTTACTAGCAAAATCAATGGGAACTACTAGACACAGCTGCAATCAACAACAATTGTTTAAGATTCCGAGAGGACTTCACCATTGAATGTTGTGAGAGCTATAGTTAAACTAACAATGCCCACGTGCATGGAAGTTGGATGTTGCAATACATCAGGTAAAACTGGAAAAAAATTAGTTATTTCACCTTTTCGATTCGTGATCCACCACAGGTTCTTTGTTGGATTGTCAACTTGAAGAGGGAGGATTCGCTATTGAACTTCTGGCCACAGAAAAAACACGTAATATGTAGCCAGCATTTTGAAGAAGAATATTTTCAAGATGACTTGGATAATAGCGCATTGTGACAAACACCAAATACAGCACTGGGACTTGCTCAACAGCCAATACCACACCGTGACGTCACAAACCGTTAGGTGGCAGTAGTGTTCTTTGACAAACATGGATGTCTCCAGTAAAGTTTTATTGAAAATGCTTATCATTAATTTAACAGTATGTAATAATTTTATATTTACTTTTAGAAGTTTGAATTCTGAATATGACCAGACTTTTCCTTTAAATCAACTTATTTTCGCATGCTAGAATCGTCCACAGTCAAGACCAAACTCTTCTGCTCATAGACAATCTGAATGAGCTATTTAGTAAGTTATTAAGCTTTAATATCATCCATCTAGTCAAACTCAAATACAAGTACTGATACATAGAGTTATATTTTGTATTTAACTGCCTAGCTATGAGTAGGGTTTTTTGTATTTTATTCATGCAATTACTAGTTCTCTATAATTTTATGTTCTCATACTTTTCATATTAACTAATGCCATCTGTTTGTCATTCTTAATATGCTTTACCTAAAGAGTCTAAATAGCAGATTTGAGGAACGATGTCAAATTAGATTATTATTGTTGCTGTTTCGTGTTGTCAAGCATTTCATAAGTACCTATGTGGGCAAAAACATCCATCACAGCTGCAGGGGTGGGTGGAGGCAGGAAGCTGGGGATCAAGAACCCACTATGAGTGAATTGCACTGTTGTTCCATGGGTTTTTACTAGGTTCATTTATTAATGACTGGATCCAGACACTCAGGCTACAGTGGCTCAATAGTGCCACCCACTGTCACAGGAAGGAAATTCCAGTTCATGCACTGCTTTGAACATTCACTGGGGTGATATTCAGTGTACGCTTTTGGGGTGTAATGGAGAAAATTTATCAGAAATATGATCAGGTCATGAAGTGAAATATGCCAAAGTCTCTGCAGGGCCTGGTAAAGGATTTATGAGTCTCGGGGATTAAGGTGAAGATGAGGCTGGCTGGTGTCCAGTCTATTCTCTGCCAAGGTTAGACTATCCTTTGGCCTTTAAAACCCTGACAGCGATGTTCACACAGTCTCTTTCCCTCCTAGAACCACACACACACACACACATAGAAACACACAGAGTTTGGCCTGTTTTTGCCCAGAAGCAAGGTCAAGGTTGTGGCACGCTTTGGAATCAAAGGCCCACCTTACATACACACAGCTTTACCAGTATGAGTCTTGCAGATACACACGCATACTCATGTTCTGGACTGTGCGGCAAACCAGACACACAACAGAGCAGAGTTTTCCACCATAAATAAGCACCGTACATCCATCATGGAGCCTCTGTGGACCCTTAGTGCCCTCTGGCTATACTTCAACCTGGCAGCAGCAGCAACACACTGGGTTGTACGGACAAATAAGGTCATCCCAGACCCAAGAAAATGAGAGGAGCGATATTAATCATCATTCTTCTAAGTGAGTCTGTGTGGATTTCATCCTGCTGGCTCTAAGCAAAACTTAATGGGCAACACTGCATTCAAAGGATTTTTTTTTCACTCCTTTTTCATTCCCAGTCTTTGTATGGATTTTCCGTCTGACCACAGCTAAGTGTCTAACAGAGAGCGAAGAGCTTCAGTGGGTGTTGCATGTTTCCATCCAGACAGTGCTGGCGAGGAGATAGAGCTCATGTAGAGCTGCAGGGTAGATGCTCAGATTCACCCCTCTGATGGCACCACAAGGGAGACGGAGGAAATGTAAGAGAGCGAGTGCATTAATGAGATACTGAGAGCCTCGGTGTGCCTGGGTCTTCTTCATTTACGAGTCTCTCCGCACGGGTAGATTTATCTTAATAAAGGAATGGGAAAGCAAATGAGGACCCAATTATGTGTTATAATATTTTTATTTTCAAAGTTAAAATCTTAAGTATGATTGTACTCAAAGCATTTTTAGGATTGCTTAAAAAACATGACTAGGTTGATTTAATTATGTGCAGTTTAACACTGTGTTTGAACTAAATGGAAAAGCTAAAAATAAATCAAACTTCATTGTTTTATCACACAACACCTACATAAGATTAGACATGATTTGATGAGGCTTTCTCTAAAGTACGATGCCTTTATGCTTCAGTTTATGTAACTTGATAAAATATTCAAGATTTTTCTTTACATCTTATAGTGTGATGCATTTCTTTACCTGCTAATGTTGTGAAAAGAAAATTCAAATCAGTTCATTAATTGCACCAATTCACAACACACGTCATCTTGAGGCACTATACAGAGACAATTCAACCAGATCTTACAGTCAAATTGGTTCAAAGTTTTCTATCTAAGGAAAACCAGTTGATTGCATCGATTCATTGACTCGAAAGCAGTCCCTCACTCCAATCATGCTTGTAGTAACAGTGGAGAGGAAAACTCGGTTTTAACAGGAAGAAGCCTACAGCAGAACTAGTCTCATCTGCTGAGGCTGACTAGGGTTGAAGGAGACAGAAGCAGACATACGGAAAGATACAGAGATACAAAAGCCAACTGTCAAACAGCTCCACAGGTGGCCCCCTCCATGAAACACACAGCCAGGCAGATGAGCTCCGAGCAGCAGAGCTGATTTTTCTCTCCAGGATAGTGTCACAGCCAAACAAGAACAGAACAGATGAAGCTACTATGATGAGAAAAAGCAGAGAGAGCATATCGTTTGATTGAACTAACAAATACTGCACAATTGGAGAATAGAGATAGAATGAACCAGAATGATGAAAAGTGTTCCTCCAGCAGTTTAAGCCTATAGCAGCATAACTATAGAGATATCTCCAAATAACCTGAGCCACTCTAACTTATAAGCTTTATGAAAAAGGAAAGGTTTAAGCCTTGCCTTAAAAGTAGAGAGGGTGTCTGTGTTATAGTATAATTTTCTGATTTATTTTTGGAGTAATTACCAGGATATAATAAAAGTTTCACCATTACTTGCCTTAAACATAGTAGATATTGTAACTGTATTTTTTCAGTATTTTACAAGCACAAACTTCAAAGTAAGAGGGAATAATCATTGGAGAAGAAGGAAAATCCTACAACACATACATTAAAATTTTTTTGAGAAAATGAAAATATGAAAAGTGGGGTGTACGTTTGTAAAAACTCATTTTTATTTTAAAACAGGTATTTTACTTTTCCTGTGTGTTATCTATTTTAAACAATTTACCAGGGTTGTTTGAAGGTTAAACAACCAGACAAAGTGAAGAGGTTGGTCAGAAGCATCCAAGTTGTCCCTGCTAATTGTGGAGTAGCTGCAGAGTAGAACCAGTGTTTGGGAGGAATAATCTATTAACTGTTAGTAAGGCACAACACAAATGTATTTAAAAAAATAACTAGAAGAAAGCTGGAATGAAAAAAGACTTGTTTGTAGATTTCTAAAAGGGATGAAGGAGGCATAACATGGTAAAAGCACTCTGTACAGATTAGTCCTAAAACAATATTTTTTTGTGCAAACCCTGCCAGAAAACCTCCAGTATTCATACTGCAGAGTGGCTTTTTTTCAGGGAAAGCTGGTAAGAGTTGAATGAAAGAAGGAAACGAAGGATGATCTTGGAGGAAAACTTGTTCACATCTGGACAGAGGTTCCTCTTAAAGGAATAGTACACCCAAAACATGATTAGCCTTAATTTTCTACTCACCCCCATGCTGAACAAAACTCTGGAGTACTTTTTTGATATCTCAAATGCATCTGGAGATCTGGGAGGCTTTTTGCTGTCTGCTGACATTCAAATAATGGAGGTCTATGGCGCCCGAGACAGAAAGGTCCACAAAAGTCCACAAAAACATGTCAATATTCCTCCATACTGCTCGTCCAATGTAATCCAAGTGTCCTGAGTGGGTAGCGTCCATAATTTACTCGAAACGAAGTGATTTAGAACGTTTTAGAGCCTAAACAGTAGTGTATAGGATTTCCTAATAGCGCCCCCATGCGCGCTCACGATTCTACGGAAGCCGGCAGACCAAACCAGCGCATTCAGCTCGGCAAAGAACTCATGCTCTTCCTCAACACTGAAGTCCTCAGACATTTTTCTTTCGTTGTTTCTTTCTTTGCACAGGTAAACAGCACATTTCTTCTTCTACGCTTGCATTATTGGCAGAGCAGACGCTGAATGCGCACTTTCTTCCGGTTTGGTCTGCCGGCTTCCGTAGAATCGTGAGCGCGCATGGGGGTGCTATTAGGAAATCCTATACACTACTGTTTATGCTCTAAAACGTTCTAAATGACTTCGTTTCGAGTAAATTCTGGATGAAAAAATTTCTGAAAAAGAGATTCTGGAAAACATAAGCGGTGCAAAAGTAAAAGAAGTAAAACGGGTAAAAAACAACAAGAAACGGAGAAAGATCTGACAGTTTATCTGTGCTAATTAAATTCGAAGAAGAGCAATTACCAAGCAAAGTATTCATCGGTGACATAAGCTATAATGTCAAAATCTACAATCCTCCACCATTGAGATGTTTCAAATGCCAAAAATTCGGTCACATTGCAGCAGTTTGTAAAGGGAAACAGAGGTGTGGAAGGTGTGCAGGAGAACACGAATATGGTGAATGTGGAAAAGAAGCTAAAATAAAATGCTGTAATTGTGGTGGAGAACATACTGCTGCCTATCGCGGCTGTGAAGCAAGCAAAAGGTCTGAGGAAATTAAAAAAATGAAATTTGAGCTCGGAATAACCTACGCTGAAGCTGCAAAAAGGATCCCATCTCAGTCAGAAAAACCCAAACCTACAGTTCAACACACAGCAAATTCCAAACCTCTAGAGAAATCTCTAAAAATTGATGAAGACTCACTTATTGTTAAAAAGACAAATTTTGTTCTTTTCATGGTAGAAGTAATTAATTGTACTGCACAGACAACAACAAAAAAACCGAAAAAATCAAAATAATAGTGAAGGCTGCAGAAAAATATCTGGACATTAAAGATTTGAACTGGGAGATGGTTGGAAGTATGATGGGAGGACCGATGGGACCATCAGAAACTGGCAGAGTTAAGATGACCTAGAGTAAATTAAAATTATATGGGCAAATGTGATTTAGTATTATGTTGGTTTAAGTTACACAGGGTTTTTTTTTTTTTTTTTTTTTTTTTTTTTTTGGGGGGGGGGTGAATCGTTTCCTGTTTTCTTGCTTTACTCCATATCAGTTGGTGGCGGTAATGCAAAATTCACAAGTCTGCCAACCACCATAAAATCCCATAAGAAGAAGAAGAAGAAATTCTGGATGCTACCCACTCAGGACACTTGGATTACATTGGACGAGCAGTATGGAGGAATATTGACACGTTTTTTGTGGACTTTTATGGACCTTTCTGTCTCGGTCACCATAGACCTCCATTATTTGAATGTCAGCAGACAGCAAGAAGCCTCCCGGATCTCCAGATGCATTTGAGATATCAAAAAAGTACTCCAGAGTTTTGTTCAGCATGGGGGTGAGTAGAAAATGAAGGCTAATCATGTTTTGGGTGTACTATTCCTTTAAAGCAGGACAAAAACCCTGAATAGGATGACCCAGTTAAAGTCCAGACCTAAACCCTGTCTAGAACATGTGGCAGCTGATGTTCACACACTCTCAGCTAAATCCGACTGGGCGTGAGTCCATAAATAAAAAAGGACTTCTCTAAATATGCAAAGCATGTGCAGATGTAAAAGAAATTTCAATTTAATTTCAGTTCATTTATATTACGCCAATTCACAACATGTCATCTCAAGGCACTTTACAGTTCACACGATCATACTGTCAAATTAATCCAAAGTTTTCTATCTAAGGTAAACCAGTTGATTGCATTGACTCAAATGCAATCCCTCACACTAAGCATGCTTGTAGCGACAGTGGAGAGGAAAAACTCCCTTTTAACAGGAAGAAACCTCCAGCAGAACCAGGCTCAGTGTGAGCAGCCATCTGCAGAGACCGACTGGGGTTCAAGGAGACAGAAGCAGAGATATAAAATGATTTGCAGCTACAGTTTCATTGAAATGGGATCTTTCAATGCATTTACTCTGTGGGTCTAATAACAACAAACAATACGCTTTACAGATTTGTATTCACTTCAGTTTATTCATAAAACACCAATTCACAACAAATGGTGCTCTAAACAATTTAAAAAATATATCTAAATCAGATATTTAAATGCAAAAATGTTCATTTAATTTAACCATGTTTATAGATTTAAAGACAATTATATATGCTCAAACTGTTAATGAAGTCAGTTTATTATGAAAATTGGTAAAAACTTTTCTATCAAAGAAAACCCAGGCGATTACTTCTAGTATTTGCAGCTGTTCCTTTTTTTTTATGTAATACTTAATAATGCCCAATGTGCTTCGTGTCTTACATTAAATGTTTAAAGCTTTACTAACATTGTTGATTGGTATTTGGGCAAATGAGGCTGAGGGACGAAAACAACAGCAGGAGGAATGAGGAAAAATATATTCAAACAAAACTTCTAAGAGCACTAAAACATTTAAAAGCAAACCGCTGCTATGAGACCTCAGTCCCTTTGCCCCTCTCTCCAATAAGTGCCACTAAATGCGGCAAAGGACTCCCAAAGAGTCAAACCAAGCATAAATTCCTCATAGGACAAATAAATAATGTCAATAATACTGCAATCACTCAAAATCAGACACCAATTGCCACCAGTTAGGTTAAGCTAAGTAAATCTTGATTATTTTTGTATAGAACAAACAACAATAGAAATGAATCACTTTTTTGACACAAGTAGGTTTTAGCTCCCAGCATCACAACAGCACTGCTGTGATATGGCTGACAGAAGTGGTTCACCCTCCTCACATCTCTTTTGTCTCAGTGGACTAATTAGGGAGTAATCTTTGTCAGTTTAGTCTGCGAATTTATGCAACATGACACATTCCAACGGTGCTCAAGGGCCTCATCTATCCATCTCTTGATCAGAAACTTAATGTGGTGCCCAGCTTATTTATAGGGGGGCTCTTAACCTTTAAAACTGCAGGGAATGAGTGCAGGAGCATTCAGGCACCTCAGGGATTTATGTTCCCTTGTAAAATAAGATTACTCTCGACCTCGTTGGATGACTCTATTGCACTTTCATTTAATTCTATGTTGCAATTTGTTCAACTGATGAAAAGGATTACTTTAAAACTGTCACGGAGGATGTGGCCGACGATTTATGGTGATTATTTCCCATGGGGGAAATGTGTGTTTAATTATGATATGGATTTTTCTATTAATATTTATTAAAAATAAGTGTTTAATTTCACTATGCAGAAGCCTCTGAGAGCAGTTTTTTTTTTTATAAAGATAAATACTTAAAGTAGAACCTTAGCATGTTCACCACAGTGGTTGGGGTAGCAAATACTTCACTTCTAACCATAGTTAGATTTGTGTGTAATAAGGGTCCTTACTTCTACTTTCATTTATATCAATCTGTACATCCCTTAGGGGCTCATTGTGATTATGTTTTTCTGACCTCTTGAAAAATGGAGGAGTGGTGCTTTCATATACTGTAGGTATAAATACTAATCATTTAAGCTAATTAAGAGGGTTATAACTTACAGCTAATGAAAACCTATACAAACAACCCACATCATCAAGGCTGACTGCTGATTTCATAGTAGGGATAGTCTATAAAAAGAAATTGTCATTTCACAGAGATCTGTATCCAGGCATATAACTGGAAAGTTTAGTGGAAGGAAAAAGTTGGGTAGAAAAAAATTGTAAGAATTATATAAATCTTGTCAAATAAGTTCCATTTAGGACTGTGAGTGTTATCCATAAATGTGGGTTGCGGCTGGAGTTATAGGGGCATCACACAGATTTATACAGCTTGACCAGAGTTTATTGTTGGTATTAAGAACCAATTGAAGTATTGACTTGGGCTGGTTTTGGTGGAAAGCTCTTTACCATAGTGCAAATTATTTGCACTGGAAGAAATTTGAAATCTAGACAAGTCATTTTTTTTTCCTTAAATAAGCGCATCTGTTCTTGAATTGAGAAGGTAAGTGAGATTTTTTGCCAATGGAACAAGACAATTCACATTTAAAATAGGAAAAAACGATTGCACTGTCTTATTTCAAGTACATATTAAATTATTTTATCTATAAAAATACTCATTGTATTGGCAAAGCATCTCATATACCTACTTAAATTAATGGTAAATACACTTAATTTAGGAAATGTTGACTTATTTCTAGATCTTTTTTGCAGTTTGGTTCCTACCAAGATAAAACAAAAATCTTATATTTAGTATTGGATAATATATCTTTGGATAATTTTATCTTGTTTTAAGACATCAATACTAATTTAAAGCGTTGCCTATGCTTATTTCTAGATTTAAAAAATCCTAAATTAAGAAATCTAAAGTAAAATTATCTTGTTGTATGGATACATGATTTTAGTTCTACCCTTTGACTTTCTCTGAGATTTAGTTTTGTTTTCTTGATTTTAGACACACCTTTTTGTCAGTGCAGTAAGTTTTTTTTACAGCACTTTATGCTTCGATCTGCTGACAGTACATCAGCAGAGGAATAAATATCAGAATGAGATCAGCAGGACTTTATTCTCCCCTTCTTTTAGCTAACTCACTCACCAGTTTAAAAAAATAATTGCTTATCTTACAGACCAAACAGTCTTCAAAGCTTATCATAATCTTAACCCAATCAGCTTCTATGTTGTTTATGAATTTGGGTCAAAAATATTTTTTTTTTTCAAAAGAGGCACATTTTTAACACTTTGACTGCCCTTTAATATCTTGTGTGAGTTTCATCCAAACGTTCGTCATTTGCATTACTCTGTGTTAAATTGAAACCTGGATTTGCATGATTAATTCTGTACAGATATGTTTCGTTTGTACTCTTTGTGAAGGCAAATTAAGGAATGCTATTGATATGACTGTGAACTCATCCAGCTATGAATAAAAAACTGACTTCAAATCGATTTGAAGATGAATCACTCTTTATTCCTAGTGTACTTTGACTTCAGAGGATAATGTAAAATCCCCAAAAAGTATACTAGAAAATTCCTCTTCATGTGCTGATTGGACGTCATTATATATTCCCTCCACACGCCTACAATGGATATTACATTTCCTATTGTCAAGATATCTTAGATTCTTTTATGAAATGCAGCATAAAATGCTGTGAGATTCTGATGAATGCAAAATATTCGAAATATGTAGAAAAAAATCTTATTAATGTAATGAAATGTATTTTTACCAAGCTAATGGAGTCTATGAAAAGGCAAGTAAAAGATCTACCTAAGATGGAAAATATTCTGTCGGGTATATTTGCCCGTAATGTAAAACCCAGCGGCTGGAGAAATAATCATGCTTTTGTGTTTTAATTTTACAATTCAAATTATCTATTATTTTGAAAGTCAATTCAACAGTAAATTAGATTCTTTTGTGTCTTTAAAGCAAACCCTTGGGTGAATAAAGAGCAGAAAGTCTTTTATGTTCGCATCTTCATTCAGTGGCCGCTGCTGGTGGATTGGAGGCACTAAAAAAGCTCTTTATAACAGTTCAAGGACAATGCTGAAGAACCTTATGTATGCTCTGCTGCTGGTGCAGAGAGGACGACGGATCCAAGGACTGACGGAGGGCCCACTGCAGTATGAAGAGGAAGAGTGTTTTTACAGAAGAGCAGAGATGAAGTTTGGTTACAGGAGAGCTGAAAACCTACACACCTGTATCCAGAAGGGAGGTGCCAAGGAGAAGTTAGGAGGACAGAAACGGTTTTAGAAATATTTCACAGAGTAAATTAATCTGTGTAAGCACTCATGGGTAGGCCTACATCACAAACTCATTAACAATGGAATGAAGACAGGATGAGAGGCACAGAAAATGGCTGCACTGAAAAAAGAGAATGTATTCACACATTCTTACTGCTTTAATCTCCAGTTTTACATATTTGTTTCAGTCAACAGGAAGTAGTCTTTTTCCTACATTAGAGACCCTTAAAGAAAGCTTTCTCTGTAACTTTACTGATGATTTATCCAGGGAGGATGTTTAATATGTAGAAATTTATCTTTTTAAGATCCTATGCTGTGTACATCTAAGTAATGTGACTTAGAAATGACTATTTTAAACAATCAGTGAAGATAATTGATCTATGGGTCATTAAAAAAGGTTCAGCTCCAAACTAGTGACATTATATCCTCCACAACCAGCTGTATTCATATCTTTATAGCCTTCTAAGTTGCTTATAATAATATTAATCAAAGATTCTCTTTGCAAAGGAACCTAAAACAGTTATATATATATATATATATATATATACATATATATATATACATATATATATATATATATACATATATATATATATATATATATACATATATATATATATATATATATATATATATATATATATATAGATAGACGTGCGGCTGACCAGCGGTGTTGTAGAGGGCCGCACTGGGTTAACGCGGTGATTTGTGATCTGTCAGACGCGCGCTTCATAACACTCCAAGCCGCTTCTTGTATTGCAATCATCATTTATTCATTTGGCCGTCAAAACCAGTTTCTTCCTGAACTCTGACCAAAAGGCAAAACCATTCTTGGGCCAAAAATAAACGGCAAAAAAAGGTCAAAAAAAAATTTTACCCCAAAACCCCCCCGTTCCTCTCAAAATTTCGCGGGGAAATCCCCCAAAACTCCCTTTTCCCAAATTTAAAACAACCCCCCCCCCCAGGGTCAAGCCCTCTCCATTTAAATTCTTTTTTTATCAATCTCTTCATTCCGGCCCCTTTTTATTAAAAAATTTAAAACCAAAATTTAATCGTGAACAACCTGAAACAAAAAATTAAATCAGATAATTTTTCTTTTTTAACAGCTTACAAAAAGAAAGGTTTTTTTTAAATTTTTGCAGGTGCTCCGTCCAACACCAAAAACTTGGGAAGGGGGTTTTAGGATTCCTTTTCTGTCAATCCGGGGAAACCCCCTTTCCCCAAAACAGTTCCAACTTAAACCATAAAAAAAATTCACGGACCCATCCCAAGGGGAAACCACCCCCCAAAGGTTTCGCTTGTTCTTTGCCTTTCCCCCGCCTAAAAAAGTTGGAAAAAGTATTCCCTTTAAAACCCCCCCAAAGAGTCCCCTTTGATGTCTATTCGCCGGCCCGTAACAAAAACTAAAAACCTGGGGGAAATAAAACCTTTTAAAAAAATATTTAATAGTTCTCATCTGGAATCGTAAGGCTTTGGTTTTATACATTGGTCCTATTTACAAAAAATTTGCAAGCTTTCTTCAAAAGACGGTTTCTCAAAAAAATTTAACACTTCCCGCTTGTAAGACCCCCAAAGCACCCCATGGGTATAAGCCCCGGGGATTAAGACCATTTTACCTTTAAAGGGTTTTACTTTCCATTTTGACCCACCTTTTTTTTTAATTGCCAGTTAAAATTTTTTTCCCCTTTTTTGAACCCCTCCTGACTTCCCGCAAAATTTCTTAACCATTGATGGGAAACAGAAAAAAAGGGTCCTTTAAAGGTAAGTTTTTTGATGGGGGAAAAAACCCATAGGGTTTAGGGCCCCTTTCCACCAATTTAAAGGACCAAAAACCCCAACCCCCCCCAAGTAATGGGGGTTTTGCATCACTACCTTTTAAATCTCCACCCTTTTCCTTCCATAACTCACAGTCGTTTTGGAAAATTTTTTCTTTTAAAGGGGCCAGGGGCCCAATACTTTTCCCCCTTCCCGAAAATTTGTTTACCCCCAAATCGTTGATAAAATAGGGTGAAAAAATTTTGGAGTTGAAATTTTACCAGAAACCCGGGGACTCACACTTTTTTTGGGGTTACCCCCCAAATTGAAAACCCACCTCGAAAGGATCAGCTTTAACGGGTTTTTTCTCCCCTTATTTTCGAAAATTGTATTTCTGGGTTAGTTTTTTACTCGAGTTTTAACCCAGTTTAAAACCCTTTTCCCAAAGGGGTCGATAAAATTTTTCATTTTCGTAGAGCCTTTTTTCTTTTTTTCAACTTTTTAAAATTTTTAACATCATAATTTGGTCTCGGAATTTTCAGTTGTTCTTTTTAAAACCATTAAAACCAATTTTAAAAATTTGGGCCACCCCTTTTTGCAGTTTTCCCGAGAAAAAAGGGGAAAGGCTTTTGGGTTCCCTTGTTCCCCCAGCTGGTCACATTAACAAAAATTGTCCTAACCTTGGGCCCTTTGACTAGAAAAAATCATGCCCCAGGTTTCGGGCCATTTCCATTGGGCAAAAAATTTTGGGAAAACCCCAGTATCCCCAAAAAAGCCCCCACAGTTCCTTTCCAAACCTTTTAAAAACCCGGGTGAAGACCCCCCCTTGAAAGGGTGACAAACCGTACTCTCAATCAAATTTGTTAAAAAGGGTCAAAAACAAAAAAACCTTCTTTTGCTTTTTTGAAGACTTCACCCAAATATGGGGGGTTTTATTTTGCCTTAACCCCTTTTTAACAATACCCGTGAAAAAACTCCGTCCTCCACCCCTTAAATGGCTGGACCCCCCCTTTAAAAACCCATTAAAAAGGGGGGAAATCCCTTGTTCACACTTAAATTTTTAACAGTCTATTTTCCAAAAACCACCACTCCCCCCCCCAAAGATTGTAAAACTTTGGCTTTCCCCCCCGTGGTTTCAGAATTTTAACTCAAAAATAAATAATTCCTTAAAGCCTTTTTCCCTTCTGGCCCAAATTCAAGGATCACCCCCGGCTTTAAATTTTTAAAAACCCTTTTTTTCAAAAACCTGGTAAAAATCCGGGTCTGTTGAAAAATTTTGGAAAGACCCCCTTTGGTCAAGGGCTTTTAATGCAAAAATTTAAAAGTCTAGTACCCCCTGAACCCCAAAAATCCACAAAATTCATCACCCAAATTGGGGTTTTATTGATCTTTTTCGTGGACAATAAGAAAACGCTGATTTCCTTTTAATTTTTAAAATCCCCCTAGCAAAAAACCCGAAGTTTTATTTGCGGCCCCTTTCCTTTTTCTAAAAAAAAACATATCCCAAGAAAAAAGTCCCCCATAAAGATCTTAAAAAAGGGTTTATTCCCCTTGACCCCTTTCTCAGGCAACAGCCTTTTTGGGAGCCCGAGTATAAAAAAAATTTGGCACCTTGGTTCCCCCATTTAAGGCTGTAAAATCCTTATTTGGCCACCAAAAATTTAAAATTTCGTTGGAGGATTAAAAAAAGGGTCAAGGCTGTTAAAAACTTCCTTTTCAATTTTGGTAAATTTACCAATGAAGGGGATTTTGGATTTGAGTTGGTTTTTTGATTTCCCAAAATTTGCCCCCAAAAAACAACTTTTTTTTTTTGGGGGAATAACTTGTTTTGGTTTTTTTTTTAAAACCTTTCCCATACACCCCAATTTTTAAACGGGACTCCCCTCAATCCCCTTGAAAAAAATCATATGGTTATTTGCCCGAAAAAAGATAGGGGAAAACTTCCCCTGATTTTTCCAAAACCTTTTTTTGGGCCTTTTTCCTTTAAATTGGGGCATTTTAAATCTTCATCCAAAAAAAGTGAGGTGTTTTTCCCCACTAACTTTTTTTTTTTTTAACCACCCAAACCCCATTTTTTTTTCCGGACAACAAGGGTTCATCTTGAAAACTTTCAGAAAATAACCAAGTTTTGGCAAAAGGGCCAAGTCTTACCAGAACCCTGTTCTGCAGCTTTGAACTTTTTTGTCCATCACACCCTCTAACCCCATTACTGCCATCCAAAAATTTTCCAAAACTGGAACCTCCTTTTAAACTTCGATAACATCCCGGCTCCACGCTTTTGGCATTTTTTCCCAAAACCTAAACTCCTATTTTTTCATTTTTTTAACCCCAAATCTACAAAAATTTTTCCCCAACCATTTCTTGACCCCATTTTTTCCAAAAGGATCTGGTTTCCAACCAAAACCTAAGACAAAAAGGAGACTCCAGATTTTTAAAAACCATATGCATTAGTTTTCGGTTTTTTTAGTTTACTTGCTTTTGGAAAAAATACACCAGAGGGCCCCATAACACGGGTGGACAGGATGGAGGCACCCCACGGGCCCCATTTCCCTTTTTTTTAGGACGGGCCCATTTCTTTTTTTAGGAAACTGAAGACTTTGGGTTTTTCCAAAACACTTTAAGTGAGTGCCTTTTTAAAAATTTTTCTCCAATTGAGTTGAAAAAAACACCAAAACACCCCCATTTTTTAGAAAGCCCTTTCCCTTTTCCCTTTTCCCCGGGGAAGGGCTTGCCGGTCCAGTTAAAATAAACATTTTTTATAAAGTTTTTGCCTTTCTTTATTTAATCACCTTCGAATCAAAAAATATACAAAACATTTTTTTTCTTTATCCCGGTTTTTATAGTTTTGCCCTTTGCAGAAAAAAATTGAAATAAAAAGGGGATCCTGGCATTTTCCCTGCCTTTCTACAAAAGAAAATTACAAAAATTACCTTTTTTAACCCCTTAAACAATTTTTTTTTCCCCCCGCTTTTTTAAAGGGAGTTTTTTGGTGATTCTTGTAGGGGGAATCCAAAAATGAAAAAGCCTTGGGGTTTTTTCCCATAATTGAACCACCCCGGGGCAAAAAGCAAAGTTTCGGGGAAAGTTTTTATTTATTTTGCAACACCTACAAAAAATTTTTTCAAATATGAAAATTTTTAATGAAAAACCAAAATTTTTCTTGAAGAAAAGATTTGCTTTAGCATCCCCAAATACGGATAAACACAAAGCCCTTACAAGCATGAGCGATTATTTAGCTGTAAGAAAAAACAATTTTGGGTGTTTTTCAATCTTGGTTTAAAAACCCCGCTGTAAAAAGTTTAAATTGGGGGATCCCCAAACAAGGTATTCCCGTTTTTTGGGGAGAAAAAAAAGATTTTGTTTAAAAGCAAGTTTAATTTTTTCGGGGTTTAAAACGGTTGATTTTCTTTTGAAATTTTTTTTGAGAGTAATGGGGCGTTTTACAGCTTGGGGTTTTTAAATTTTCATTGCCCGGGTTTTTTTTATTTCAGGTGAAACGGGGATTTTTTTTAATTTGGCATAGTTGAAAATAAGAAAGGGGAGGGGTTGAGTTTTATATGACAGTAGTTCCAGTGTTTTTTTACAATTTTAGGGGTACTTAAAAATTTAGATCTTTTATTTCAAAAAATTTTGTTCATGTTTTAATCCAATCGTGCAGAAATATTTACTTAGAAAAAAAGACCCATTACCAGGGGAGGTGAATTAAAATCCCCAAACCCCATTTTTTTTTTAGTTCTTGGGGGAAAAAGCATTTTTTTTTTAACAGTTTTGGGGCGTGTTTAACCCCAATACGTTTCCTTTTTTAAAACAAGGATTTTAAAAAACAAGAATTTTTTTCTTGAGGATTCCTCGGGACCTTCTTCTAATTTTAAAAAAACCCGCCTTTGGGTTTTTTTCCCCCCCAAACATCGCATTTTTTTTTTATGGAAAAAAAATGTTAGGGTTTTTCAAAAGGTTTTTCCCCTTGAATTTTGAGTGATTTAAATAATTTTTTCCCCTTTTAGTGATTGTTGTTTTGCCCCAAAACCCCTTTTTAAATTTTGGAATAAAATTTTTTATATTTACAAAATTTTAAAAAACCCAAAAGGTTTTTCTTTTTTTGTTTTAGAAAAAATAATAAAAAAACTAACTTTGATTTCAAAGAATATTTAAAAATTCACTTTGGAATAAACCTTAAATTTTTTGTTTTTTTTAAACTTTTTTATTTTACCCAAAATTTTTGAATTTGTTGAATCCTTTTAAGTTCTTTTATTTTTGAAACCCGGGGGAAATTTTGTCGTCTTTTTATTTTCCGTTACAACGAATTGGTTTTTTGTAAAGACCCATTTCCATTGTTTTTTTTTAAAAATTTTCCCTTAGAAAAAAACTTGGGGGTTTTGCCTTTAATTTAGGGGGTTTTTAAAACTGGTAAAAAAACCCATTAATAACCAAACTGGGGAGGCCCTGGTGGGCCTTTAAAGTTTTCCAACTGTTAAACAGAAGAAGAACCAGATTTTTTTTAGACCCCTCTTTTGATTGTTTTTTGGCGTGCCCTGGGCTAAGGGTTTTAAGGGCCCATTTAAAAAACCCGGGTTTTTTGGGGATTCAAACCGCGCTTCATAAAAAAAGGCGTTTTGAGAATATTTTATCGGGCCGTCAAAACCAAAGGGGGGATTTCACGAACAAGGGACCAGGCTAAAAAAATTCATGATGAAAAAAAAGGCAAATCACACAGTAAGAAATTCAGCCAAGGCCCCCCCCTTTTTTATTTAACGGGGGAACAATGTTTTTAAACCCATAAATAAGGGGGAAACTCAAAATTGGAAAAAAGGTGGTACCTTTGTGTTCCATTTAAATTTTTAGAAAAAGGGGTTAAAATTTCTATTTGGGGAAAATATTTGCAAAATTTCCCCCAAAATTATTGGAAAGGTTTCCTCATTTCCATGGAAAATTGTATAAAAAAAGAAGGAGAAAGACGTTTTTAAAAACCCCTTTTAAAAGAAGGGTGCCCGGGGAGCTCATGTTTTAACGGGGGAATTGATGGGATGAGGAAAAAAACCATGTGAAATTTCCCCCGGGCCCAATATAAAAGAGTGTTTTTAAAAAAAAAAGGGAAAGTGTTTAAACGACGCCCCCGGCCAAAAGGGGGGTGGGAAACTTGCCCGGGAGGGGGCCACGGATTTGTGAAAACCGAGGTGGAAAAAGGTCGAATTCGCGGTAAAAAAAAGGACCCCAAATAGTGGGTTTCGAAGTCAGAACAGGGAGGGGGTTTTCAGGGGGGGGTTTATGGGGGAAGGCACCCAAGCCCCCCCCGGGGACCCAAAGGTAAATGGGTGGGGAAAAGCACGGTATTAATTTGGGGGTTGGGAGGTTTTGGGTGAAAATGGTTTTTTTTTGGGGGAATTTGAAATGGGGTTTTGGGGGGAGGGGAAAAGAAAGGAATTTTTTGTTGAAAAAATTGGGGTGAAGAAAAAGTTTTGGTGGAGGGGGGATTTTTAGTGTGGGGTTTTTTCCCCAGGGGGGTTGGGTTTGTTGGGGGTTTTGTGTTTCAGCCCGCATTTTGGAAAATTATGCCCCCAATTTTAAAACATTTTAAAACGGGGCCCCTTTTTCCCCTTCCACTTGCCCGTCACAAAGCAAGGTCCATAAAGACATGATGAAAGAGTTGGGTGGATGAACTTTACTGGGGCCTGCACAGAGTCCAACCTCAACCCATAGAACCCTTTTTGGGGTGAAATTAGAGCGGGGGAACTGAGACCAGCCTTCTCTCCAACATCATGTGCCCTCACAAAAACGCTTCTGGGAAAAATTGGGCAAAAATTCCCCTAAAAAAACACTCCTAAACCTTTGTGGACAGCCCTTTCCCCCAGAGATTGAAGCGTTCTAGCTCAAAGGGGGGGACCGCGTCATAATTTAACCCTATGGATTTAGGAACGGGGATGTCCCCTTTTCTCAAAGTGAGCAAGGCGGGTGACAAAAACTTTGGGAATATAGTTATAAATAATATATAAAAAAATATTTTTAACGGGGGAAAAAGGGGAAACGATCCACCTCGAAATCAGGGTTCAGATAACTTTATCCGTTCAAAACAAAAAACATTTAAAACACACAGCCCTGGGTTCTTTGGGTTTTCCACAAACACCCTCTCCCCAGCGCAGCTAGGCCGAACTGCTAGGAAATGCATTTTTAAAAAAACTGAAATTCTCTGAGATTCAACAAAAAAATAAATTTTACAGTCATAAAAAACAAATTTAAAATAAAAACAAAAAAGAAAAAAAACTGCTTTACAAATTTTAATTTTCCCCCCATACATAGAAAAAATACAAATAAAAATTTAAATTAATATCCAAATAAAACTGAAACAACACACATACCTGTTAAAACAAAACATTTAAACACAGCACCCTGGGGTTTCTGGATTCCCACAAACACCCTAACCAGCCAAAAGAAAAAAAAAATAAACGTGTTTGATACAAAAACTTGATGGGGGCACCAATTGGGAAAACAAATGCCCAGCATAGTGCTGCCTAAACATAAATAAAATATTTGGAGTTTATAACATATTTTTTAGAAGTTTTCAATGTTTTTAAAATTTAAATGAAAGACAACTCTGTACACTTTCCCCCTCCCCACGCAGCTAGGCGGAACTGAGGAGGGCCCGGGAACCCCCACCCCATATAAACCAAATAGGAAGTAAAAAAAAAAAAGCTTTCCCCCCAAAAAAAAACAATTTAAAAACAAAGGAAAACAAAATATTCATAGAAGGATGACTTTTTTTACAAACTAGGGGCAAAAATGAAAGCAAATAAAACAGAAATAATAATAAAACCCATATATTATTTTATTAAATGAACATTATTTTATAAATAATATACAGACATTTTTCAAATAAAATTATTTTTTAGAAGGTTCAACAAGAAAAATAAAATAAATTAATAATTAACCGCTACCCTACTCCCCCCCCCGAACTTCCAAAACCCCCCAACATTAATCAAGACTGGACACAAATAACATTTTGCCATCTCCCCAACAAAACCACCACACTTGGCGACATTTTAAGGTCTTCCTCTAAAAAGGAAAAAACAAATGGGGAAATTCCCCAAACCAACAATGCCTCTTGCTAAAAAAAATTTTGCCGTAAACACAATTTTCACAGTTTTTGGCGTTTACTCTCCCTACAGTTTTAGCTAAAGGGGTTGACTTTATTTACAGAGGGGTAAACTACCCATACTCTTTTCCAAACAAAAGTTGTCTACTCCACAAAAAATAAACTCCTTGTAAATCCATGGATGCATTACTTTGGTTCCTTTTGTGCCATTGGGTTTTACAGTCTGTTAACTGGGGTTTTGATTATTTTCCTGCCAGCCCTGGATCTGAACAAGGCTTACAGCACCAGTTGTTGGAGTTGGGCCTACCAGGACTTATAAAACAACGCTTTTTTTCGTCATTCCTGGGTGGGTTAAAAGCGGCGGTCTGGACATTTAACCGAGTCGCTTTCCCCATCTCTTTCCAAGACTCCACTTCGCTTGCCCCCCCCGATTGAAGATTTTCCCGACCAACTTTTTGCATCCTGGAGGTCCTTCAGGGTTAGGTGGATTTGCCACCCAATCACATGCGGGCCAATCCATTACTTCTGAATACACAAGTGAAACATCCTGGTCACCACCGTTAACGTCTTGGATCGGGGTATGTCAAGGAAAACATGACTCTTGCCTTTGTCCAACTCCAGTGGCAGGGAAATTTTCTGCCAGAAGAAGTTTTCGATGACTATTTCCCTTGTCCATTGCTGCGTCTTTGATCGGGAAGTATGGGACTGGGATCAGAGCACAACAATGTAAAAGTTAGAGGACCATTTCGCAACTTCCTACGGCCCCCCCTTCCCCCTTTTTTCCCCAAAAGTACTTTGATCCCCGTCAACCCCATGTCCCGCCCCCTTATTTTTTTGGTTTTACAACGGGGCCTTGTTTCTGGCTGGAGTAGGCATTAGCCCCAGCACAGCTAAAGCCCTTTAAGGTCCTCTCCCGACTTCTTTTGTGGTAGTTGGTAACCTTTACCCATTTCCCTTTCCCCACAATGAAACATGAAAATCGACTGGAGGCGAGGAAACCGACCAAAAAAATTTTAAAAATAAAGGCGCAAACCAGTTTACTCATGGCTTTTCAAAATTTAAAGGAAAAAGTCAATGTCTGCAACATCTGTGGCCACATTCATTGTCGCGGGGGTGGCAAGGCTCTGATCATAAATTTCCAAGGATTTTTAAACCCTTCGTCTGGCCGTTCCCCCATCGGGGGATACCGGGGGGTCCTCGACTTTTTTACCCCTGCCACTTGCAGCAATTCTTGGACAACTGACTCCGAAATTTGCCCCCTGATTCCGAATGGATTCTTTTAGGGAAACCAAAAAATACAAAAGTAAAAATTGTCCCAAAACTTGCGACCACATTTTTGCCGGGTTTTTGGTCCCCCGGGGACCTGAAAAAGCATGGGCCCTCCCTTTGAAAATGGTCCCCTTTACCCCCAACCACCATCAACAATTTTTGAAAACCCCCCCCTTGCATCTTCTGCAGACCAGAATTCAGGCCACTAACCCAGAGGCTTGTTTTTTTATGGGTCTCTAGGGGGGGCTCGACCCCGGTTCAGGAGTTTTTTCCACAACACAACTTTGCAGCATTTGACATTTTCAGAACACTGTCTCCTACCGAGCCAAAAAACGTTTCCTGGCCAGGTGCCAAAAGTCCGGGGTTGGCCCTGTTTCCACCTCATTTGAACGCCATGAAGGCTTGGGTTACAGAACGAGGGGAAAAAAGGTATCTTTTCCTTGCCAACTTAATCTTTACACACTCATATAGAAATGTTGTCCACACTTTAGTTTTTTCCCCACGTTTTTCAAGAGCTTAAAGCTTGGGGGGCAAGCCCAGATTTTTTTTCTTTCCTGGGGAGGCCCCCCTTCCTCGCATGACGGCGGGATGACCCGCGATAATCGGGCTTTTGTTGTGCCCCTGGGGCCAAGGGAGAGCATAGGAAGGCACCGAACCCCGTCGCACTAGCCCTCTACGTCTTTTGCCCCCAAGTAACACCCTCTGCTCGTGACTGAGGGCCCCACGCAAAGTCCCCCCAAACGCAGATACCCTTCCCTTTACTCCACTGTGGGTTTTGGGGTTTAAGAGACTGGAGGGATTCATCCCCCCCTTTATGGTTTGGGATGACCCGAAAGCCTCCTGGACTGCATCCCCTTACTTTTTTGATTCCTCCAATAAACTTCATAGAAACCCTCACCAGCCTTTGGGAACTTGTTTTTTGATGAATGGGGGCTGCTCAAAGCACAGCAACCACATTTTTACTTCCGGGGATGTATTTTAGCTTAACGTAAGGGGACAACTTCGCCACCATCTTTGCCACATCTTTCCCTTTTAGGGTTTAGTGAGGATTACTTAAGGGTTTTTTTCCCTCCAAACGGGGAATGTGGGTCCTTTGACCATACTGAACTATCGAACCGCCATTTTGAAAATCAAAAAAACCAACGATGGGCAAGGGGTTTTTGGGCCCGACCAGGGTCAGTGCTTTACGAAAAAGCGACGGGCGGGGGTTTGCTCCCCCCTTCTTGAACTGGGATAATAAAGCCCCGACCCCATGGGCATCAGTTTAGGATAACGTTTTTTTTAAAATCAGATGTGCAAGGACAACAATTTCGAAAGTGCAGAAATTCCACTCGAATGGTTTTCCTTTTCCTGCTTTCCCTCACTTGCATGGTTTTTGAACAACCACGTGGGTTCCTTTCCCTCCTCTCGGGCACTTTTAAAAGCAAAAGGGTTTTTGGCTAGCTTGAACAATCCGAAAAGAAATGCTGATAAATTACCTCCAAGAAAATTTACTTTCCTTTAGAGGTGTGACCCCGTCCCTCCTCATAAGGCCGCAACCCTCATTGATTTATAGCCCTAACCTTGTCTGGACGGGCAAAACACCCTTTCTTTCCCCAATGGTCCGGGAAAATTTAAAGTCCTTCTAAGAAAACGCATTTTTTAGGGGCTAACTTAGCCCATGGTTCCCAGTCTCTGAAACCATTTTCCCAACCTTTTCAGGCCTCACCTCAAAGGGGTCATAACTACCTCATCCAATAGCAAAGAAGAGTCAGGAAATTTTTTATCTCCAAAAAATACTCATCATTAAACGCATAAAGCTGGCTGGGCTATTGCCAATCCCTGGGGAAACGGGTTTAACTCATAAACCCAGGGTTTTGTGAAAGCCGTCAACTTTCCTGGGTCCCTCTTTGCCACAGCAAAATTTTAGAACCGGGTGAGATCCCAAAGCACTGAATATTTCCACCCAAGGCGCCCAGCAGTCTCTTGAGTGGCAAAAGGGTGGGCGTCCTTTATTGGCGAGCATTTAACCACGATAATCTACACGTCCTAAGGTCCCCATTCTTTTTCCACACAAGGGCCACGGTGGGGCCCATTCACTCTTCGCTTTGCGGGAATTTCTCGATTCTTCCCCTCTCTGGAAACACCTTCTGAGTTTATTGGTAATCCCCGGGGGGGCCCCGGGGGTAAGGGAGCCTGAAGGTCGGAGTCCAAAAAATGGGTCCGTGAACAACATCCTTTGCTGATCCGCAGTCCCGCTTTTTTTGAGAATAAGCCTCAACTTTCCGGGCAAAATTTTAACAGCTGGGGCCCCTTTCCCAAAATCTACACCTTCACAGGATTAATTCCAAAACCTCAGTCCAATTTCTAAGACTCTTGTAGTCCTTTAGTGGGAAAATCTTTTCTCACAGCAGTTCACTTGCATTGCCCGGTTTTTTACCTCAATTTTAGTTAGTTCAGTCAGCTCAGAGGTTTTTATCCAGATCCTCCCAGCAATGCAAACCGACACCCTTTCCCCCTTTTATTTCTCTCAGGGTTACTGGGGTACTTGAAGTATTTTAAATTGATGGAACCAACTCTCCACCCTTCTAGTGGGAAGATCTACAAACCATTATGTCATTCTTAATGGGTCATTGCTTTGGCTGGGTTTCCCTCAAGACTGAAATTCCTTCAAACAATTGGGGTGCCCGCAACTTGCTCCAGACTAAAGTTCCCGCCCGGCAAAGATAAAGCCTCATTAACTGGCTGTCCCCAATAAAAATCAGGATAGTTTCTCCATTTCCCCTGTTAATCCGGACACATGCTGAGGAAAATTTCATTAAATTCAGTCTTCTTTTGACAGGGTTTCTCGAACCTCCAGAACTGTTTAATTGTTTAAAAACTGCTTTAGGAGGGATTTGATAAAATTTGTTCCAGAAAATTTTTATCTTTCTCCCAGAAACAACCAGTGCAGGGCCCCGAAGGCACCATACCTTTTATCTTTTTGTCATAAATGCTTTGGCTTAACTTTTTATCCCACCCAGCCAAAAAAGCTAATGTCAAGCAAACACTCTTTAAGAACTGAATCAACAAATTTTAAAACTGTTAGCTCCCCCTGAAGTCATTCATTTGAAACCCGGTCAACAGGGCTTTTATGAAAACTTCATCCCACCACAGCATCTTTTAGAACAACTGTAACTTTGCAACCCATTTTTATTCTGGGAAAAGAACGTGGGGGTTAACGGAAGGAATTACACACCAAATATACGGGCTGACATTTTTCTTCAATTTTAGGGTTTTGTCACTCCCCCTCACACTATCCCCCCCTCATGGGGTTTTTTTGTTTCCCTGAGTGGTGAAGAATTTCCTGGTGATTTGAAGATCCCTTGGGGCAGTCCTTTCTTGATGCCCAATTTCCCAAACAATTTTCCCAAAACTTTTCCCCCCTCATACAATGTTTTTAGTTTAATGTGAGGTCCTGTTTGCAGACCCTCAGGGAACATGGTTTAATGGAACAGTCTCTGGGCGACAAAAAAGGATACTGGCCTTTACGCTCTATACTCTTTCTAGCATCTAAGTACTTCCCCAACGTTTGACTCTAAACAACAGCCCGGGACTTGGTTTAACAGGGTCAGGAGCTTGGGTGTGTTTACATTGGTGTACTCTGCGTTATTTTTAGGGTTTACTGGGGAAATGCACAGCAGCCCCCAAGACATGTGTATTTGGCCCGGGTGCGTTTTTTTTTTAGCTTGGTACTCCCTCGAAGCTCATCAATACTTCCCACATCAGCAGGACCAATTTTCTTGTGGGGTTTCTTTTTAAAAACACAGAAGGTTGGGGTCGGGCATTTCGACAAACATCATGGCAATTTCTGAGTCCATGTTGTCCATTTTACCCCCCCCGGGGCCTAGAGCCGTCTCCCCTTTGCACTTTTAAACTGATCCAATGTCAACGGGGGGTTTCCTTACTTTCGGCTGGTGCGTAGAAATCGGGGCCCAAAGGGGAAACAGCCAGGAGTACACTGAAGAGCGCCTCAAATATTATAATCTCTCTGGGACTACTGGGGGGTTTTTCCGGTTGAGCTACTCTTCAGGCCCCTTTGACAATACTTTTAGCTTTGCCACAGAGATGATTTTTAAAACTTCCTCTCTTTTTCACAAAGGGGAGTCTCGTTTTTTGTAAGTACACTTCGATTGTTCTATCCACTCATAATGGGGTACTTTGTGTCCTACCACGAAACAGGGTGGGAAACCTTTAATACAGGTCTGCTTCAACTTATTTTGAATGTCAGCTGCTGAAATGATTCAGCCTAAAAGATTTATTGGAGGGGCCTGTGACTAAGAGCTGGGTGGCAGGCCCAGGGGCCGGCTCGCAAGGGTTCCCAATTTGACTTCCTAATTCTCCAATAATTCATTTAATGAGTGAGTGGTGTGCTCCCCCTGGAATTTAATGGGTTTTGAATCAAGGTTCATGTCTGTCCCTTACCATCCTCCGATGCAAACGCATTTTAGAGGGTTCTCCGGATGTCCTTAACAAAGGTTTTTTTCAGCTAAAAAAACCCCCCCTCTTCCACAGGGGATGAAAAATAAATATTTTGTTTATTTCCCTCTGCCATAAATATAAAAAAAAACAAAAAAACAACTTTCTATAAAAACGCCCCCCAACAAAAAATAAATATCAAGACAGTAGAACTTCTTTTTTTTTCTACTCAGAAACAATTATTTCATTGCAGAAAGCAACCAACATGGGAAACCCACAGAACCCACTATCCACTAACTTTAACATTCGACGTTTCCCAAACACACGGCAAAACCCGGGGATCCACGCTGATCTAACATCCGGGGGCACGGGACCAGATGTAAAGGTTGGAAAAAAAGGGGTCAATCCCCCCGAAATCAGGATTCAGGATAACTTTTTTTCCTGTTCAAAACAAAAAACCTTTTAAAAACAGCACTCCGGGTTTTTGGATTCTCCACAAACACCCTCTCCCCAGCGCAGCTAGGCGCGAACTGACTAGGAAATGCATTAAACAAAACTGAAATTCTCTGAGATTCAACAATAAAATAAATTTACAGTCATACAAAGCAATTAAAATAAAACCTAAACAGAAATAATCTGCTTTACAATTGTAATTTTCCACCATATCATAGAAATATACTAAATACATTAATTTAATATCCAAATAAAATCTGAAACAACACACATACCTGTTCAAAACAAGAACATTTTAAACACAGCAGCTCCTGGGTTCTGGATTCTCCACAAACACCCTAACCAGCCAAAAGAAAAAAAAAATAAACGTGTTGATACAGAAAACTTGATGGGTATCACCAATGTGGGAGACAAATGCCCAGCATAGTGCTGCGCTAAACATAAATATATATATATGTGAGTTTATAACATATTTTTAGAACGTTTTCAATGTTTTAATACTGAAATGAAAGACAACTCTGTACACTTACCTCTCCCCAGCGCAGCTAGGCGCGAACTGAGGAGGGCAGCGGGAACACACAGCATATGACGCAAAATCAGGAAGTAAGAAAATAAAAGCTTCCCCACCAAAATAAAATACAATTAAAAACAAAGGAAAACAAATATTCATAGATGAGGATGACTTTTTTACAAACTAGGGACAAAAATGAAAGCAAGATAAAACAGAAATAATATATAAAACTATATATTATTTTATTAAATGAACATATTATTTTATAAATAATATGACAGACATGTCAATTCAAATAAAATTAGTTTTGAGAAGGTTCATCAAGAAAAATAAAATAAATTAATAAGATTAACTCTGCTACATATATATATATATATATATATATATATATATATATATATATATATATATATATATATATATATATATATATATTATTATTATTTTTTATTTATTTATTTATTTATTTTTTTAACTAAGTACTGGCACAGCTTTTCTTTACTTTTAAAAGTAGTAGCAGTTATGTTTATTTTTCTGCATACTTTGCTATTTTTTAAATCTTTTGTCGGTCATCACACAAAATTCCCCCAAAGTTTTTAAAACTAGTGGTGGTTACTAAGGGTGTAAATCGGCAGCTTAATCACAATGTAGTACTGTATCTATGAAGAGGATATCTAATATCACAAAGTCTACCCTTTTAGGTTTTAATTTCATTTTAATTTACAAGTCTGTGATTGATATAATGCCGTATTACATGCCTATCAACAATTTAACTAAAAGCAGCCTTCATTTTAATAAAATGTTATAAAAATAAATCACCTGTTCACTTTCTGACATGGTAAAGGCAATCCTAAAGATGAGCCGATCATTTTCATTTTGCATCATTGTAATGAGAGCTGTTAATCATTTAATCGATATATTAATGTGGACTGATCTATCGTTACAAAATGTGGAGAAAGAAATGGGTATGTTTG
Organism: Cyprinodon tularosa; assembly: GCF_016077235.1. Lineage (NCBI taxonomy): Eukaryota > Metazoa > Chordata > Actinopteri > Cyprinodontiformes > Cyprinodontidae > Cyprinodon > Cyprinodon tularosa. Next base: position 2,672,357 of record NW_024038004.1, read on the forward strand.
CTTCACCAGACACTGAATCCTCTGTTGCGTCAAGAACATTGCTAGTTGATTCCATTTCTACTACTATTGTTAATTTTTTTTTTGTATATCACCAGCTTCCCACTGCTTTCTGTGGAAACCTTGTTTTAAATTGGATCTAAAACACAAACCCTGGCTTTATTTAAAAAGTACCAAATTCAAGGTGCAGACTTATAGTTTTTGACTTTTGTCTGAATTTAAAATGTTGCCGTTGTATAAATGCATTCAATAATAATACTTTTGAAAACTATATTGAAAATATGTTTTTTGTTAAATAAAAATCCAGCTGAAGACAAAATATGTAAATGTTTGAAACTACTCGTACTCGTCGTCTCCCGCTTTATCCGGAACCGGGTCGCGGGGGCAGCAGACTAAGCAGAGACTCCCAGACTTCCCTCTCCGCAGACACCTCCTCCAGCTCTGTTGGGGGAAGCCCTAGGCGCTCCCAGGCCAGCCGAGAGACATAGTCTCTCCAGCGTGTCCTGGGTCGTCCCCTGGGCCTCCTCCCGGTGGGACGTGCCTGGAACACCTCCCGAGTGAGGCGTCCAGGGGGCATCCGAAGAAGATGTCCGAGCAACCTCAACTGACTCCTCTCGATGTGGAGGAGAACCGGCTCTACTCTGAGCCTCTCTCGAATGACCGAGCTCCTCACCCTATCTCTAAGGGAGAGCCCAGCCACCCTGCGGAGAAAGCTCATTTCAGCCGCTTGTATCCGGGATCTCGTTCTTTCGGTCATGATCCAGAGTTCATGACCATAGGTGAGGGTAGGAACGTACACCAACCGGTAAATTGAGAGCTTTGCCTTTTCGCTCAGCTCTCTCTTCACCACGACAGACCAGTGCAGCGTCCGTTTAGTTTGAAACTAAAGACAAAGAAATTCAGTCTGAACTTGCCAAGATTACAGAAAATCGCCTTTAGAGTAATTTTCAGTAACAGCTTATGATACCAACTGTCTGTTATCGGTCATATTAAAGCAGTATTTTTATACAGCACTGAATATCATTCACCTGTGTATTAGAAAGACATTGACAGAGCATTTAAGGCTCATTGTTTAATTATATCATCAAGTTCTCTCATAGGTGCTATGTGGACTATGCCGGTCTGAGCTGAAAACCATAGCACCAATTTAAGCACTACCACTGGGTATTAAAAAATTCTCATTCTGTTTAATAAGACATTACTCCTTGATTTGATTCTTCCTGCACTGAAGCCTGGACATTGGTGCACAATAGGACACATTATATTGTACATCTGTACATTACATTAAATCACAGTTGTTATGGCAATGTCAGTATCAGGACTGCTGGGAGGCTGTGGGTGGTGGGATATTATTTTACTTCTTTATGCTCCACATAAGGAAATTCATGATGCATAAAAGCATATGGAAAAATGTAAGATTCAGGTTTACTAATCACATGATCAAGCTTGTTTGTGTAAACCGAATGTAACATACCGTAGCTACTTGTTGGTTGCTTGTTTATCACTTGGTACATTACGACCTACCATAATTTGTCTGCAACATGATAATAAGAAGATACATGCAGAAAAACAATTTCCCCACTATTAGCTCCACTATCCAACACACCTTTAAATTATGGTTACATTCTGTTTAGCCCAACGCCTTTCTCTCTCACCTTCCAACGCTGTTTCGACAGCTGTGAAGTATTCTGCCAGCATTGCTACTAACAGAGAAAGCTTTTGACACGAAGTTCGGTGTAATATTCATGAGGAGGGCTACACTCTCTCTGTAATAGCTGTTGATGAGTGTGAGTGTGCGCACTGATCTGGTCTTTTGGTAATATATGCCGATACAATATTAATGCAAGTTGTGTCAGATAGCGTCTACTCTGTTGTTCATTATGCCCCAGTTCTCACATGCACCAGATTTCCAGGTTATAGCAGAAGGTGCAGTGGGAGCATGCATGACGTGGTATTCCACAGCAGGGTGCTGTGATGCAGTATGGGAAAAAATATTTTAGTGATGCACATCTTTTAGGATTTGTTTCTGCTGTGTAACAATCTTGTGCATGTACATACAACTTTCTCTCTCTGACTGAAGAGCAAACACTGCAAAAAAAACACCCAACAAAATAAAAGTGGACTCTTGTGTCTCATAACCCCTTCTACACAGATGAGTGCAAAAGGGCTTTTAAAAAAGTTTATCTTACTTTCAAGGCATAGTTTAAAGGTTACCTTCATTACACTTTCAGCCCATTTACAAGAGAACAGAGGCTTGTAATCAGACTAACAAATAGTTCAGCTTTATTAAGCAGCTTTCCAAATAAACATTTCTGCAAGTTAAGAGATTAAGGTGATGCGGGGGAGTCAAAACAAATAGCCCTTGTAACTTCAGCAGAGCATAAAGGGCTTTTGGAACTAATTTACTTTTTCTGGTAGACAATAACCCAAGAACATATACAAAAATAGCTGAATAAGCTCAGAATTACTTGTCCTTGTTTCACCATTGTAAGCATGACAAGAAAGTGCTGACTATCAAACTTACAGAATGGTCACTGGTAAATAAATCACTGAAGATTTTTGACAAATGCAGCTGTTTCTATTCTTTGCATGAAACGTCATGGTTTTATGAGTTTGGAAATTACATGGATAACATGGAACAGCTTCCAGATTCAGTTATCTAAAAGACTGGACTCAGCATTAAATAGCAGCCTCTACATGAAATTCATTAGGGTTTTCACTTCACCTCATACCTCCCAGACGCATTAAAATCTTGACTAGCCTATGATCTCTAGCATCAGTAAGACTTTTATAATCATTTTTGGATCTGTGCAGCCTAATTTCACAGAAGATGCAACAATGATTCACTGCTGTTTTTCCTGGCCATCACAATGGCTATCTTATCTGCACTTGGATGTGTTCTTAGACCTTCACTTCCCCCCAGTTCACTGCAAAATGTGAGGTTTCGAAACCTTCAGTTTATTGTATTTTAAGTTTCTGGACCTGTTTCACCAATTATATATTTTTTTTCTGGTGGAGTGACCACGATCTGTCTGCATGTCTTGTTCAGTGCAGCCAGAAAGTTGTTTCATATTTTGTGTGTGTGTGTGTGTGTGTGTGTGTGTGTGTGTGTGTGTGTGTGTGTGTGTGTGTGTGTGTGTGTGTGTGTGTGTGTGTGTGTGTGTGTGTGTGTGTGTGTGTGTGTGTTTAGTCGCTGATTACTCTGAGGCTCTGCAGCCTTGTTGACTTTTATGATTTATTTATAGAAATCACTGAAAACCACTGCTGTTGATTTCTCCTTGCCCACCACCCATTGCCCTTTTGACAGGAAAATAGGATGGTAGTGCTTCAATATGGCCAATACATTTTGCAATGGAACTACTGCCTGAAGAATTCCCAACTTTCCTTGTATTTTCAGAGAATCCAGCCTGAACTCTGCATAATTTGGAAGTATGTGTATGCCTCTCTGGCTGGGAGCCCAAGTGCAGAACATAGTGGTCTTTATGTCATCCCTTATGTGGGATCAGCAGATCTTTTCTTGTACTTTTGTTTAAAATAGTGTATCTGGTCCCTTATGTCACTTGGATCACTTCCAGCCCTTTCTGGGGATAATTAGGTCACAGCCTCGGCTTGAGGCCAGCATGGGCAGAACTTCAAATACATAGATATGCATACAGCAAATATGTCATGGAAAAGTTATTACTACAGAGTTCCTCCTCCAGTAGTAACCATCCAAATATGCTGCAACATTGATACCATAACAAAAAACCCATTCAAACCCCATTAAAACAGTCAAAGGACTCCATCTATGTCAAGCATGATAAAACCTGCAGAGACCCTTCATGTACAGGCCAACCTATTTTATTGATGGGTGTTGCTTGACGTAACGGGTTCCTAATAAAACTGCTTTATCTTTTTGCTTTGGATGATGCAAGCTTGCATTACATGTAATAAACTGCTTTTCCAAAAATTGTATTATTATTATGACACCCAGATTCCCAAACAGTGTATTAGTCAATTATCAATTGATGGACTAAGGGGATGACATCACAGCAAAGCACTGAACACATTCACTATTTAGACTCATGGATGCACCTGCAGTTAGTAATTGCCCTTTCCCAACACAGAACATTATAACATATAAGTTAAACCTCCTTTTTTTTACCTCTTTGCCTTTCCTTCATTGTTTGACATTCATTTTTGTGTTTTACCCGTTTTCTTTGCTATGCTCCTCCCTTCCTCACCCCCTCCTTCTCTTTGTGTGGCTAATGGACCTTAAATGCACCTTAAGCTGCTGTGGCATTGAGACTAACTCACAACAATCAGGAGTTATTATGTGCTGCACACTGACGGATTATGCCAAAGTATACAATGATCATATTAATATTGGGCCTGCTTGTAAAACATTATTCATCATAATATCCCCGACACAGAAGAGGTAACAACTCGCATCATTGTGATGATTAAAAGAGCGTTAGACTGAAGATTGAAGTTAAACAGTGATAACAAGGGACTTCAGATTTAAAAATGACTGGGAGTACAAGGAGAAATGAGTGTCTCTGGTGTGAATGTCACCCTGGGAAAGCCCCTCAATATTTTTTTTTATTGTGTTACACATATTTGTATCACAATTCAGTTATTTATATATATATATATTTATATATATATATATATATATTACCATTCGGTCCGTCTGTATCTGCAAGTCCTACAGGATCTTGGCTCGGTCATTCTCTACCATCTTTGGAGATGTTTCCCACTTTGACCTTGGAGTTTCCAGCCCATACTCTGCACAGATGTTCCTGTAGACTATTCCAGTTACTTGGTTATGGCGCTCTATGTAAGCTTTCCCTGCCAGCATCTTACACCCTGCAGTTATGTGCTGGATTGTCTCAGGGGCCTCTTTGCACAGTCTGCAGCTGGGGTCTTGCCTGATGTGGTAGATCTGGGCCTCTACTGCTTTGGAGCTTAGGGCCTACTTCTGTGCAGCCATGATGAGTGCCTCTGTGCTGTCCTTCAGTCCGGCTTTGTCTAGCTATTGGTAGGATTTCCTGATATCCGCCACTTCAGTTATGTTTCGGTGGTACATCCCATGTAGGGGCTTATCCTCACATGATTGAACCTCCAGCACCTCATCTTTTATTCCCCATTGTCTGACACATTCAAGTACAGTGTCAGAGTGCTCGATTTGGGGTGGTGGCCTTCGTGCATGGTTAGGAGTTTTTGTGTCTTAACACCTGTGGCCTGTAAATTATCCTTTGGCCAGCTTATTATTCCTGCAGGGTATCTGATTAATGGCTGAGTGTAGCTATTTATGCCCGAGACCTATTCTTGCCATTGAGCTGGCTTCTTAGGACCTGCCTTACACACACACACACACACACACACACACACACACACACACACACACACACACATATATATATATATATATATATATATATATATATATATATATATATATATATATATATATATATATATATATATATATATATATATATATATATATATATATATTGTATATGGACGGATATATATGTGTGCTTCAAAAAATGTAACATTTTTTCAAAGGGCCTAGGCTTTAGCCAGTCTTCATGTTTTAGCTTTGTGCTACATGTCATCAAAGATGATAAGTTTGCTGATAAACAGTGGGAAAATTGGTCTAGTCTAGGTTTTAAGTTTGTCAAACTGCCTGGTGTATGGCCAGATAAAATTTCCGTCTAGTGGCCAAACTCCCATGACCAGCGATGCAAACAAAGTACAAAAAATGTAATAATGACACTCTGAGGGTAGTTAAATAATGTAAATAACTAATCACAACAATGGGTCCTCTTTTATTAACCTTTTTCTTTTTTTACATTTCCTCTAATCATTAAACTAACTTTATGTATCTAATCACAGATCTTATTCCTGTGTGTCTTTTATCTAACATCCCAAAATATTTCTGTCTTCCAGAGAATTTGTCCTCCCCAATGTCAGCATATTATTTATCCTATTAGCATGAACCTTCCCTCCTACTTCCACATTTTGTTTCCTTCTTTGCTGACGATCCACCTGTTTCTCTCATGTTCTTCCCTCCTCTCACATCCACTTCCAACAGTTAACTGGCTATACCTCCTCATCTTGCCCACACCTGACAGTATGTGAGTGTGTAAGTCATTTATCCCCCCCACTATCTCCACCTCTGTGGAACGAGGAAGCTCTGTCCATTTATGTGGGGATAGACTGATGGGGATGTGTGGGAGGGAGTTTCAAGAGTTTTAATGAGCCAGTGCTCAAACTCATGACAGAAGGGGTAAGTGATGGAAAATTAATCTGAGCGAGAAGGAAAGCAAAAGGTTTGTGTGTGGTTGTGGATTTATGTGTGGATGTATTTTTTTGCAGACTGTTATCTGACGAGGACTTGGGCTCACCAAGCAGAGACATTTTGTATGTATGCAATCAATATGAGTGTATACACGGTGATTGTGTGTGCATTATACTGATGAATGGCCTAGCTTGTAATGTTCTGAACCACTCTATGGACTAACAAGACTATTTAATCATTCTCTGTTCATCGTCTGCCTCCTACTCTTTGTTTTTGCTTCTCTACCAAAGCTTTTATGTATTGCTACGCTTAGACAACCCTAGCAGTGCATTGATTCTCTCTTTTTAAGCCTTTCTGTGTATATTCCTGTATTTGTTATGTCTTAAAGGGCCTTGGTCCCAACTTATTCTACATTTTGCAGACTAAACACTAATTAAATTGTTAAAAATGTGGACCCCATAAAGAAAAGCGCAGTTTTAGGGTTAGTTGTATGACTATGTGAATAGAGTTTAGCTTAAGTTTAGGGTTATGGTTGTACTGGTCAGGGTTAGGCTATAAAAATCAATTGAAAATTGATGAAAGTCAGTAGAAAGTCCTTGTAAATATACCAAAACTTTTGAGGTGCATGTGTTTAACCATTATCACCGCATTAGTCAGTGTCCAGGCTACACCTGTCGGCTTGTTATGGAGTACAGGAGCAGACAGAGGTGGCACGCAGAGCATAAATCTAATGTTCACTCACACATACCACACCTGAAACCACAGCAATGCTCGTATCCTTGTTAAAACTGCACTTACTTTCTTTAACTTCTCTTAACTTCCCCCTGTCATTGCTAATTGCTGGGCCACCGCTGTTACCTGAGCTTTCATGTTTGTCCGTGACACTTCAGATACCCCCTCTTCCCTAATGAGGATCAGACACAAACTGTAAGAAATTATTCTTTTAAAATAGAGCCAAGACGCTGTTAATACTTTTTTTGCATGTCCTACCTGTAATTGGAGTCGCAAGATGCTCACTTTGTTCGATCTCCAAACCTTTGCTGGCATCATGAGCTGCAATGAATCATGGTGCAAAGGAATGAACAAAGGCAAGGTCCCACAACAAGGCCAGACCCAAGGACGAGTGATGCTGTTTGCATAAAACATTTTTAAATCAAAAAAACTGTGAGCTGATCCGGCCTCATCTAACAACACTATAAAACAGTATGCTTTTCTCACATTGTACTTACTGTACATGCTGTGATTTGCCTGCTGTCTTTTAAGCAGACCCCCTTCACCAATACACACAGTGAAACACCCTCTATTCGTCCCCAAATGGACATGAGATTCACGCTCCACTAGCAAAGACTCTCAGAGTGTGGGTTATTAATGAGAGCATGTCCTAACAACATTACAGAGCTGCTGCCCCATGGAGAGGAGGATGGTAGAGGGGGGTGGGGAGGACAGGGAGCAAGAGGATAAAGGTAGTGAGAAACAGTGTAGGAGGAAAAAAGTACAAGGAAAGAATTAAATAAAGTAGATGAAAGCAGTTGGAAAAGGGAGCAGGTAAAAGGAATACAGGGGGAGTTATTGAAACGTAGGCACTGGACGCAAGAACATGGCACGAAAAAGGAGTCTTTGAAGGTACAGAGGGACATGAAATTAATGGATCTCACTGGGAACTTTAAACTTTAGATGTTAAATAGATGTTAGATGTTATCTTGACTGTGGGTGTCCTCATTGGGCATATACCATCAATTTGTATAACTTTCCCCTTTCATTGTGCTCTGTTAGAATGTTATGTGAAGAATATTGGGTTGTAATGTTCTCACAAATCTCAATGCCATGGAACATGTGGGGCTCCATACAGTAGTGCTGATTTACACAAATGTTCTGGTTATATTCTTTGCCCTTCATCACAGTGAAAATCTGGAGTAAAAGAAACTGAATTCAAATTCTCTATAGACTTAAGAGATTTTTTTACGTTTGTAAAGCATATTCCCTTTCACTTTTCAATCATTTACAATTTACTGTGTTAAACTAAAAAAAAATGAAAACACACAATAAAGTTTGCAGTTTTCTTCAGTTTAAACATGTAAAAAAAAAACTTAATTTATTAATTTATTGTCTTCCAAACATTTAAGCTCAGCACAATTCAATAGTTAAAGAAATAAATTCAAGGATACTAAGGTCAATTTAATCATCCAATAATTCTACAATGCAACTTAAGTTATTTGGAAATGTTTGTTCATGCAGTTAGTTTGTAAAATATGACCACCACATTAGCATAGAAGTAGTACTCAGGGGAAAACAATCACGAGGAGCCATGGTAAGACGAGGTGAGACGAGGTAACGTGAAGAAGACGAGGAACCAGCACTGAGGAACTGCACAAGGAGTGTATTTATGGAAGACTGAACAAAGAGACGACTAACGAGCAGATTGGGAGAAGGTGTGAACAGAGCAGCAAAGGAAGGAGCTAGGGAAAAAGGAGACTAACACAAGAGGGCAACAGAGGGACACAAATAAAAGCCTTAGAACTCAAGTATATGCAGAAAATACAACAAAATAGGAATTAAACCAATAAAACTGGAAAACATGGAGCAAAGTAAAACACAACAGAATCAGAACTGTGAAAGAATGAACATGTATGATTTCTTTCATTTTCTTTATTACTTTACTTTTTCTTTATTACTTTATTCTGTCACTAATAATTGCGCATACATGTTGGGTATATCCTGTAAAAGGAACTCTGTATGCCTTTGAAAAAGAAGACTTTTTATAAAAAGATCAAGGGGGAGAAGAGAAAGTGGGATAAACTTAAAAAAAGGGAGCAGAGGAGAGTGATGTGAGATTTGGATAGGAAAAATGTTGATGAAAATAAAAACATAAAAAAGGGAGGCACAGTAACAAATTAGGAAACTAAAAGAACAGTAGCTTGCATCAGGATAAGAGAAGAATAAAGATCAGAGTGGAACAGGCAGGCCGAGAGGTTGAGATGCTGAATAGGTCAGGATATCAGGAACACTATGGAACACTAAAAACCCCTCTTTCCACTGAAAGACTGGAACAGTGCACACTTAAAAGAGGCAGATCAGGATCAGGAAATCAGAAACACTACAGAATACCAAAAGCCCCTCTCTCTACTGGCCCCCAAGAACGAGCACTAGAAAAAGATAATCAGCATCAATAATGTGGCCATGATGGCTGGGACTGGGCCATATGAATAGAAGTCTCAGCAGGTGGATTAGATGAACATTATTGAACAGGCAGGCAGAATTAGACAGGTGAACAGAGTGAGCCATTATGGCAGCCATCAGGGCCAAGATCATGACTGTAGGAACTTCTCTTCAACATAATACCCATTTGAATTAGTGGAATAGCTACTTACTTGAACTTAGAAGCAAGAAGAGTTGATTTAAGTATAAAGGCATTCCAAGGGCTTATAGAATGGCATTCAAAAACAATTCAGTTTGTGTAATAAATGTGTTAACTTATTTATTGCACCTGCAGTCTGCAAATGTTGGTTAACCCTCGTGACTTGGTCGGATTCCAGCTTTTTAATGATCAAAGGTCTCTTAGAGTTCAGTTTAGTCTATGTCTTACAACACACAATACTGTAGCTTCTCAGCAACTAAAGCTTCCAGGAGAGGAGCCCATGAAGAAATTAGCATTAAGTGAGGGGCTGACTTTGAAAAAAAGTTAAAGGAGAATAATACGTTACCTAATCCAGACTACACTTAAAGCAATTAAGACCAAAGGTTTGAGCAGGGTAGGGTATGGTTAGGGTTAGGATAAGACTGAATAGCAATAATTTTTTATATATAAGCAAAATGGTACAGCAGCAGTTTGTATAAAGGCAGAAAACTGGTAAAATTTGAATGGAACAAGCTCATTCTGAAATAACAACTAAACCTCTGGTTCATGAAACCAAGAGGCCTGCTGGGGCGGTCGAATAAAACTAGTGGGAAATGACAGTTAAAAAAAAATCTTAGTTAACATATTAGATGCTATAAAAAATACACATAAATCTACGTATTTTTTTCCTTTTCGTAAGTAAAATATATGTGATTGTTGCTAATCTTACTTGCTAGGTACTTGACCCGGCTCTGATGCTACATAAGAGGGAAGTTTGCTAACACTGCATGGCCTTGAAAGCAAATGGTAATAATGACAACTCTCTGTCCTTTCATATACAAGACATTGTGCAGAGGTTACATAGGATGTGTTTTCAGAGCATGCAGGGTTTTTTTTTTTTACAGGACCGAATAACCAGTACCAGTTGCTTACAGATGAATGCATTCACCTGGGAATGAGTGAAAATGACTGAGGGTAATTTCCTGAGGAAAACACCATAAAATGCTGGAATCTGTTCCTGTCTTCTTGCAGATGTTCCAAATGCTTTCAATGCTGTAACACCAGAGGATCCCTGGACATTTTTTTCTTTTAAATCTTATTTGTAAACAAATTCTGCTGTCTTCATTCAAATTGAATAAAATGTTGCCAGGTGTAATTATATGGGTTAATTAAATATTTTGCCTTAAGATTTTTCTTTATGTCTTGAATTTGTATTTTAAATTAAAAGATAAGACTATGACTATTCAGGATAATATATTTGTCTATTGTGACTCCTGAACCTTTCAGATTACACAGGTTCCTTTGTTGTTTGCTTTTAAAGATTCTGGTAAAGTGTCGCAATGAATCAGGGTCAGAACAGGGTGTGTAAGGGAAATGCAAGTGTGTCTAAGGAATCCGTTCGTTAAATTCAGCTTGTGGGGCTGAATGTCTGAGTGTGTACCCATAGCAGCACATATATTTTTATCTGTGCTGGTTTATCTGTGAGTTTAAGTTCTTGTCTGTACCATTTCTCTCATCATTTGATTTAAACAAACTTTATTGTCATTTTGTATACATAGAGTGTATACAGGCGGGCTTAGTCTGTGGCTTCTCACTTTTGCTGTTGAATGTTCCTATTGGGAAACCGTATTTGCACAAGCATAATCAGACAAGCATGCACAGGTGATAGATTTAATGTCATGATCCTGCACTTTGTGGACTTTTTGGGTTTGTTTAATTTTTTTTTTGTAGTTTTCATTTTTGTTTATGTCCTTGTGTTTTCTTGGTAATTGTTTCTTTTCCATTTTGTGTTATTGTAGTTGTTTTCTAGATATATTTAAGCAGTGTTGCAATTTTGAGTTACTCTCTGTTGCCCCCCCATTGCCAGTCTTCTTTCAGTAGCTTCTAGTTACTTCTATCCACACCTGCTCCCTATCACCTGATTACCCCGCTCTTTCACCTGTCTCCCCTATATACTTGTCCTTTATAGTTCCTCATGGCCGGTTTTTCTTTATTGCTTTGCTCCATGTGTGTGTTTCTCCCTGGCCTCTCCGGGTTTTGGTTTTCATTTTTCTCCTAACTTCTGTCTATGTTACCATTCTATTTTAACAAATCCTAGAGCAATTCTAATTACGTTTTTTTTTTTCTGTATATACCGAATGGAGCATTAAAGCAAAGCTGGTAATGCTCCACTGGTTGGGTGATGTAAGTCATCTTTAATTCTTTATTATTAGTCAGAACCCTTTCGATTTTTGACTCATAAAAGAACACGTATGAAAAAAGCTTTAAAATGAGCTAAAGAAAAGGACTTAGGAACAAAAACGGCTTAATCTAATAATTTAAATCCAGAACCTACCAAAATATATAGACTTAAGGACTGTGTTACACCCCATGCTTCCAAACCCACAAATATGAATAATATCATTTTTTCCAATGCTTCACCCCCAAAACAATCTGCCTCAGTTGGTCGTTTTTCATCTGGCACATGCATCATTACAGAAGCAATATGCCCTGTTGAACAAAGTCCGAAAAAATGTTTGTGAAATAGCGTTACTTGCTTTGCTTGTTTTTCATTAAAAAAAGAGAGCAGGGTGAGCAGTGTGGGAGTCAAGGGATAAATCTGGTGTCACTGGTATCTAATCATTCTCCATATTCCTTCAGTCTTGGGGCTAAGGAGCATGAATAAACTGTGTGGAACTAGATCAGGGGAAAAAAATGAAGGCAGCATGGAGAATAGGTTAGATCTGAAAGGTAATGAAAAAAGGGAAGAAATGGAGATCTGTGATGTAAGAAGGACCTGAGATTTAAGGGTCTGCTGCACTAAAAGCGTACAAGAAACTCGAGCCAAGTTCCGCGTCCCGCTTCACCTCGCCCCCCACTTACCACTCACCCACCTCATGTAAGAGGATCCCCCAAGCCTACTGCAACCTCTCTCTGCAAATGTCTGACAGCGTAGATATGTGTGTGTGTGTGTGTGTGTGTATGTGTGTGTGGTTATCAAGGGAGCTAAGGATGGGTGGTAATTGAATAATGACAGTCATCCCTCTGATGGATTACCTGTCATTCCTCTATCTTAGCCCCCTCCATCATTGTCATTTCTCTCGTCTTTGCCCCTTTTGCCTCAGAACCTCAGGTCAAATGGCATCCCGTCCTGGGCTTCCCTGGTGCCAGTGTAAATAGAGACACTCAGAAAGTAATGGACGGGTTTCATTATGTTTGCATTTTTCTGCCTGGGTATTATGCTGACTAATTTCCTAGCTTTGATCTGTTAGAAATGTACCCAGTTTTGTTGAATAGAGATTTTTAATTTTTTTTTTTTTTTTTTTTAAGTGGTTTTAAAACATTAAGTTAATTGTTGTTTGCTAATTGTTAGGGGTGTGAGAAAATCTATGACTCCTAATGCAAATGTTCTGCATGAGCCTTGATTTATTTGATTTATATAGTGTATGAAAAAGCACTTTTATTTTCATACATCAGACTAAACATTTCCTATTTTAAGTTAGTGAAACTATCTAATTCCTTACAAATGCTATAGAAAAGAATGAGAGAGAAATTCATTTGAGTTTATTGTGACTTTTTTAGTTTACATTTTTTTAACAAGATTATTCCTTTGAATCATTTATAAAAAAATTTAAAATAATCACACAATAAATTAATTCCCATCTGAGTTTAATGAAGCCGCACCTGATCCTGTGTCGATTTTATTAATATTAATTAATATTGTTTTTGCCATTAACAGTTGAATATGTATCACTGAAAAAACTGATCCATAAAATAAGAATGTGACCGATTAGCCTAAATGCAATTTCTGGCCGGAGCTAAGAGGAGATATCTCACCTATGGACCAGAAGACCATGTAAACTGTATGGAGAAAGTCACTTTGCTATGACTCAAGCTCAGGACCTTCTTGCTGCAAAGCAACAGAGCTAAAAACTGCACCACCTTAAAAACAATTTGTGAGTATGCTCTCAGTGATGTTTTCATATAATGTTTTCATTACTCGAATTGAAACAGTCACCCATTTTGTATGGCTCCATAAAAGCGGAGTAGATGTAGTTATTTCTTGCAGAAGTCGTGCTGTTGTCTCTTCTTGTCAGCTCATCAGTTAAATAGATCCCCCGGTAACTTGTGCTACAAACCCTGTCCAGCTTTGTGAGTCCGATGATCTTAAGGCTTCAATTATTTCCTTGGTCTTAGTGTTACATAACTCATTCGGAAAGCTTCATCTCACTTGGCTGTAATGCATTCCGTGTTTCTAGATTTGTTTTTCCAGGCCAGGCATTTCTATGTGCTGTATTTCCACAAAAAAAATTTGAACTAATTCAGATTTTTCGAAACTTTGTTTTGTTGTGGTCATTTTCATATTTCAACAATATTGATGGGATTTTTTTATTATAATTGTATGGACCAGCTGATTTAAACTACTTGCTTCTTTAATCTCTGATTTAATGTCGTTAAAAAATCATAAAAATCACTCCTTTTCCGATTTCATTGTTGCATTAGAGCAAAAAAGAAGCAGCGGGTGATCCTAGGAGAGTGATTGCAGCATTTTGGTGCAGTGCAGTTCAATCTACAGTATCTGGTCATTGCTAATTGGTTCCCCTCCATCATGTGGAGGCTTTCTCTATAGGATTAATATTGTAAATGAGGTGAAGCTCTGCCAGAGGGGATTGAGACTGTAAGAAGAGGTCTGTGTCTTTGCCGGGACCACTGATGATAATAGTTTGTTCCTGATTTACCAGCTTAACCCTGAGTGTGTGTGATAAAGTGAGAGGGGTCCTTTGCTTTCATGCAAATCGGGATTGTACTGCTGCAACAACCATAATAGTCGATCACAAAAGAAAGAGACAATTATTCGCTTTATCACTGTTTAATTGAATGAAAAAAGGGAGCTCTACATATTCAGACAGAAATGTATTATTCACTAAAAGCCTTGTTTAAATCAGTAGCATGAAAAAGCACCAATTGTTCATATTAAAGTTAAATGTGGGAGTAAGAAAAACCCAGTTGATTACATTTAAAGGCAAGTTCACTTTCAAAACAGAGATTTTTGAACAACATACAAAAAAACATGCTAAGGATGTTTCCTGCTAGGAGTTGCAAAAAGCAAAAGCTGATGAGAAAGTTTATATCTGAACTGGCTGAAGTGTTAGTAAAGCAAAGTAGAAGAGACATGACTTAAAAAGCTATAGACTGCTCTGCTACGTAGAAAAGATGACTCAGAAGGTCAGCAGGTATTTCAAAGTGGTGAGTGATTTTATTTGTAATTGTACACCTTAATTTTACCCGGAAATAAACCAATTTCTATAATCCAGTGAAGTGCTTCATCTGTCTCAGTGCCAACATTCTGCTTCAGAGCTGGCATAAATTACTAATTTCTTTACTCATACTATTCTTCACTTTTTAATTATGCAAGTTTCTATATATAAATAGTTCTGTTTTATCCTAATATCAGAAGCATTAAAAAATGTTTGGCTTTTTGTCTCTCTTCTACTTTGATACCCTTAAATAAATCACTATGCAATCAATTTCCATCACGAGTCAGCAGATCATTCAATCATTAACCTTTTTTAGTTTAAATGCATCATTTTGCAAAGGTTTGGTGGTAAAGCAATATGTGTCTGTTCTATGTATCTCTGCTGTGAAATATGGCTGTGGCAGTATTATGCTGTGGGGATCATTCTCAAGAGGTTGCTTGCTGTGGAATCCTTGTGGTGGAGCTGAAGCAGCTTCAATCTCCCCCAACCAACATCAACCCCACCTAACCGTAACCATTGCTGGGATGGGCTAAGTAAATATGACCAGTGGAGGTTTGGCTTCTGAGGATGTGTGTTAGCTGATGGGAAGCCATGACTGGGATATCATTTTGATTTTGTAACTTGAGTTGTGGATCTTTGGGGACAGACCGACCAAATAGCATCTTACAGGCTATTTACAGTAAGTCGCCATGCTAAAAGAGCAATAGTAAGAAACTGTCTATACATTTTTTATTTGAGTTAGCCTATTGGCCAACTTCCAGGTAATGTAGCAGTAGCAATTGGTGAACTATTGGTGCTGGCTACTGGGTTTGCTGCTGACTGGGTTAAAGTTGAAGAGTGGGATGAGTTGAAGCTGGTTGGACAGCGTTTACTGTGCCTTAGCCTTGCCCATGATTTGCCCATGGTTCAACAGTGAGCACCCCTCCTATCCAACAGTGATAAAAAACAGTCTGAATTTAGCAAATTGTGATGATTTTTTTTTTAAACATGGATTGACCTGCTAACAATCTGTCTATTTTCTTCTATCGCATTTGGTTAAAAAGGCAGCCCTGACCATCTGCTGGCAAGCTGCGTGAACTCTGTCCTCACACTGCTGGGTTACCATTGATGATATCATTAGTGTAACAGAAATCAGGAAAGTAAACAGTGGAGAGCAATATATTGTAATCTTGTTGATTACCTGTCATGTCATGAGGTCGTAACTTCACTGTTTGAACATATCCATGTTTTGTTTTTTTATACTGGTGTCTTGAACAGTGCCTGAAACCTGCCACTGAATCTCCTCTTCTCTGTGGATCAGCTCATGCATCTTTCTGTCTTGCGTGTGCTGTACCATGTTTATCGAATTCAGGCAGAGTTGTTTTGGCTTGTTAAATCAGTATGTACATCAGTTGTGATGTACATACAGTGAGCTAAATTATATCACATTAACATGGTGCGATGTCCGATCAGAAGACGATCATAACCCGCGTTGCTTGCTGAATCGTTATATTGGTGAGTGGTTCCCACTGCCACTTAAAGCAGATTTTTCACGGGTTTAAACAGGGTTTTTTGGACAGATGGATATAGGTATATAAGTGGGTAGATGGTGCCAATGGTGATTGCTGAATAGCATCCAGTGATATTGTGAGAGATCATTAGACTCCAAGTATTAAACTTATGTTTCTTAATAGATTTTGCAAACTCCAGGCCAGGTTAGAGCAGTTAAAGTGATTGTCATGCTTGTCTCAATGTAAGTTAATTAAAGTGTCAAAAATGTTTGTTTCTATACAAAAATAGAGATTTCATGAATCTTTAATATGTTTAAAAAATTTTATTGGTACATGTTTAACTCTTGATAATCACATTCACTGTGGAGTTTTTAAAACAGTGAAATGACTTTCCAACTTTTCTGGAAAGTGTTAGGGGACATAATTCTTCTTTTCGACTTGCTGTTCATGACAATGTGCAAAAGAACTGAACTAACTTTTTTATGGTGTAGAAATGTTCAAAGGGGTTTTAATAATTTTTGCCAAGCAATGGACTTAGCACTGTTAGAGGA
Organism: Cyprinodon tularosa; assembly: GCF_016077235.1. Classification (NCBI taxonomy): domain Eukaryota; kingdom Metazoa; phylum Chordata; class Actinopteri; order Cyprinodontiformes; family Cyprinodontidae; genus Cyprinodon; species Cyprinodon tularosa. The sequence continues at coordinate 2,689,255 of NW_024038004.1, forward strand.
GCCGATACGCCTCTTCAATGGATGGGAGAAAAAAAAGATAAAAACAAGCAAGCAGATTTTTAAAAGCAGGTGTGAGGAAATCCGAGTGACGCAAAGGGGTGAGAAAATTTATTCAAGTCAAGAATCCCTTGGTGGTCACAGGACACAATGCATGCCTTCCTCCAAGGCGCGTAGCCTTAAGATACACAATGTGCCCGCATGGTGCAGCCCACCACGCCAGACGTGAGAAAGCACTGATCCAAAGCTGTGAGTTGCATAAGACACCCTATCACATCAGCACACACACAGTTTCCTCTGTCACACACCAGTGATATAAAATACACCAGACTGACAATTAGGGCAATAATGACTGTGGGGAAGCTTGTGTAATTCCCTCAACCACTCACATGCAGACACACACTGTTACAGTAACTGAGACTCCTAATGTCAAAGCTAATAGCACCTGGTTCTTCAGTGCCAGAGACGGACCCTGTGAGAAGGAGGCGGGAGGGTGGAGGTGCTGAAGCTTAGATCAAGTAAGACCCCTTTTCTAGCAGACGCATGGGATTGCAGCAATTTGCAGGACTTTTGGGGGGTTCAGATGATTTCAGCCGGACATATTCTGGATTTGCAGGTTAAAATCTTCAGTAAAATGCAGAAGGATTAGTTATAATTACAACAGGAACCAGAGCTGTTATTTTCTACATTATTACCAAGTTATTATTATGGAGTTGTTTTTTTAAAGCTGATGAGCTGTTTTATGTGTTGTCCTGTCCTCACAGCTGCTACATTGGACAACCCACCAAGTGAGTGGAGGGCAATGATAAAAAGAGAGAGATGGGGGATTGGGGGAAGAACAAAAATTTACAACGTAAAGCAAAACAGGAAAAAATGAAAATGATGGTGAAGCAGAGGGACACAGATGGCAGGGCGGAAAGGCAGAACACTAGCATGCAGACAGCAGGATGGGGTGGACTGGGTATCTTCCCCCTCTTCCATCAGCAGAAACCTGTTTGTGGGAAACAGCAGTAATGAGAGCAGCTGCAGTGGATGCACACACTCACAACATACACAATCACACACCAAAAAAAAAAAAGCAGAAAACACTTATCCAGCCACTTAGCCACCCACTCCTCATAAGCAAACCCACATAAAACCCAATTGTGCACATAGGCGAATAGGCGGACATCATCACTCTTACCCTCACACTCGAAGGCCTGCAGAATGGTGGTGTAACTGGGGCCCAGCCAAGAGGTGTAACTACCCAGAACTCTCTGCAGGTGGTGGGTGGCATCGCTGAACAGCAGATCGGATTGGCCGTAGCCCGCCGAGCTAAACAGGCTGAAGCCCTCTGTGGCATTGCCAAACACATTCTGCAGGAGAGACAGCGTGTGACAGCATTTAATGCATGAGAGCATGCATGGATGTGCGTTGGCGTATTCTGGGAACATGTGTGACTTTGAGATTGAAAGCATGTGCAGCTGGAGGAACATCACAGAATATATCAGTCTCACACACTCATTCAAAAAAGGAAGCAGGGGTTTGGGGGTTCCCAACTATTCATCTCTTCAGCGTGCAGTGCAGATCAATATTCTTTACAAAAATTATGCATTGAATACATACACTTACTGGCCAGTTTATCAGATAAACTTTCCTTAATACCTGATGCCTCACAAGGTTTTGGAAACATTTGCTTCACATTGACCTGTTAGCATCAAGATAATGCAGATCTGTAGGATTCAAATCGAAAGCATTTGAATAACAGTGAACACATAATGGTCGAAATGATTTAAAAGACACTATCAGTTTTGTTCAGGTTGCAACAAGGGGCCAAATGTGTAATAAGAGCATTTATTTGTCCAGTAGTTGATTTATTAATCTGGTTGGTGATTAGAGTTACTGTGGTCTTTCTATTATTTGAAACCAGTCCCCTCTAACTTAAATAAATCCCCACAGATCTCCCTAATAATTTTTTTCCCTTTTCAGCCAATTTTCAATATGCCAACAGATTTTTTTTTTTTTTGGTGTGAAATATTAAGACCAAAGATATAATAGTCGTGGATTATACATTACAGTTACAGTTTTTTCTCTAATCCAGTTTGTTTTGATTGGTTTTTAATTTCCTAGTTTTTAATATTATTATTATATTAGTTAAGCATGGTTTTAGTTTAGTTTTCATTAGTTCTAGAACTAGTTTTATTTTTTCATATATGTAGGTCATTGTATATTATACCGTAGTATAGATAGTATACTGTAGTAAATATGTAATAAAAACTCAAAAAATTCCACTGCATTTCAGTTTTATTTATTTGTAAAAGACATATTTAATTACAGCTGATGTAAACCAATTTTTCATAAAGACTTTTAGTTTACAGATAAACTAATAAACATGAGAACGAAAGGTATATACTTACAGTTTTGGGAAACTTTAGTTAATTTTACAAATTATACAGCTCCAGTTAGTTATAGTTTCTCCCTATTATTACAGTTTTTATAAATGTAATCATTTAGGACATTTCAGCTTTTGTTTTTCATTAGTCTTAGTTAAATATAGCAACTGTCTCTGGTCCAGCCCACTCTGGTGGACAACTAGGAACCATGAGAAATTCAAAGTCACATTAATCTGTTCTCTTTACCATTCTGATCTGCAGTTTCAACATCTGTAAGTTGTGCAAAAATGCATCAAGTCACTGCCATGTGCTGGGTTGAATCCCCAGTTATGTTGCAAGGTATTGAACATATATACTTAATAAAGTGGCCAGGGAGTGGCTGCAGGGGGCAACTACTACAGATAGCTGATGCACCCTACCTGTAAACGCTCCAGGAATTTCCAGACACGGCACTTATCCTCCATGCGCACCACCACCCCGTTGGCAGGGACAGCTGACAGGTGGCATCGCAGAAACTCATGCAGACCTGCCTCTGTCCCGTCTGGACACAGCAGCTTGAGATCCTCCAGCTCTAAATCCAAGGCCCAGGATTCCTGGTTCTTACCTTCATGAATGTGTAAACAAGACTGACTTCAGCCTTTAAAAAAGCTGGAATGTTTTGTTAATAAACATATTGGACAAAATGCAACTTTTATCAAATAACGTTCCAACAGTGCATATTTCCCCGTTGCTATTATTCTTCAAATTTAACCTTCCCATATCCAGACAGATGGCTGGGTGAAAAGAGCTAGGCCACCTTGATGCTGAGTTTCCCCAAGACATCAGCCCAAACCTTCCATGCTCTTCTGACCTCCCCTAATTGGTGCCACCCTAGACCTTTCTGAAGCATATGATGCAGCAAGCTTTGTTAAACAGCTGCAACATTCATGGGGATGGTGCCAAGCTCCTTCTTTTACTCTGTTCCAGCAGAGTCCGTGCAGCATGACTGTGATAATAATCACCATTAATTTTGGATGTTGCCCAAAGCAAAGGAGCAGATGCAGCAAGCTGAGAATTACGGTTGCTATTACTGGACAAAAAAAAAAAATGCCTGGGCATCTGTTTGTTATGATATCACTTTTTGGGGGGGGCTTAATTCCTGTTTTCCCATCCATCTTTTTGTCTTTATAAATCTCATGGGGAGATATATTGATTTGCCTCACTGAATTTCAGTGAAATTTGCACATTTATCCCAGACTGCACAGTTTTAGAAAGCAGAAATACTTTGTGCCACAATGACATCTTCTGTCTAGACTGGGAACTGCAATCCCAGTTGAATACAGACAAACCAACAGCAGTAAATTTCATCACCATCTGTGTATTCTGGAATGTTCAGAAGGAATATTTTTGCACTCACCATCCAAATTATCAAAGACAGTTGTATGTTTGACAAACGCAACATCGCCGAGGTTCTCAGCAACACACCTGAGAGGAAAAAAGGTACAAACAATATTGTCAAATTTTCTTTAATCCTGTTTTTCTCTCCTCAGATACATACAAAAATTTGCTCATATATTATTTTTGGTGCAGAGCTAACAGCATTTATCTTCACCACAGTGAAAATCTCTAGAATAACTTTATTCTGGATTATGTCAACATTTCCTTTAATTAAAGGACTATTACATGCCTACCAGCCCCTTACAAATTAATGCACCTGGTATATTGTAAGTTGAATGTAGCTTCTAGGAATCTCTAATCAATTATTTAAATTTCCCTGAAGAATAAATCTGCTGTTTCACAAATACTCTGTTAGTTACTACTGTAACTTTTTGACAAAAATGTCTTTTTAGGAGTAGTTTTACTGCAACATACTTTTTACTTTCACACATGTAAGATCTTAGTAAAATATTGCTACTCTTGAATAAAATGCTTGGCTACCCTATCAACCCTGCGTAGAGCAGACAAGCTTGTTTTTTTCTTTCCAAAAAGTTATCCAAACAAAGACAAACAATGAAAAGTTACACTAATATACAGTAAGGAATAAACATTGTCAGTGAATGTACTTTCAACCAGTGCTTCCTAAAGTGGGGGGCGCACCTCCTAGAGGGAGTTCAGTCTAACCGCCAATATTTTGATCTTTCTTATTAGATTATTTTAATTGGTTGTGATGACTTGTAAAGTATTTTAATAGCCTTTTCCTAATAGATACTTTTTTACTCTTACTTGAGTAATTTTCTAAACAACTACAATAAAGTAGTGCTACTGTTAGCTGAGTTCAATAATGGGTACTATACCCACCTCCTTCTATATGACATGAAAATCAGGGGCTTAAGTCTTTAAGTCACTGGCCACCAGGCATGAAATGGTCCAAAATAGTCTCCCCTCAAAATATAAATCAGTAGGGTGGTAATAAAGGGAAAAAATTATATTTTTAGAGTTTACTGCAATAAAAGGAAACACTTCGGTGTTATAAATGCTGGTTTAGACATGTTGCTTGAAGGGAAAGGCTTTTCTGTGAGGAGCTTGCTAATACAATGTAAAGTTTGGTGGGGGGATTCTGCAATGAGTTTTCCCCATCTTTTTCTAACGATACTGGGAAACTTGTCTGAAGTGTTGGGACTCTTTGGGTAAATGTTATTCTGCCAATGTTGGATAGTTTCTATTATAAAACATGAAGAGATGATAAAAATCTTGTGGAAAGCCTTGCTTTGCTGAGTACTTCTAATCTATTATTGTCTCCTCTTGAGCAGAAGTATTTCTCTCATAACAGACATTTTTTTCCTGCGCTAACCCTTTTTTCCAGGTTGCAGCAGATCTTTCAGAAATGGGTGTTATGGGTGAGTTTATTCCTGGAAGAGTTCGTGAAGTAGGAGTACCTCAGGGCCCCTGCCTCTCCGTAATGTCTTTCTCTATGGTTGTTGACACAGATGTGTCTGTCGTTCTCGTCTCCTATGCAAGCCTCACAAAGGTTCTTGGGGTTGTTTCCTCTGGGATCATGTAGGGGGTCCTTAATGCCGGGCACACAGCTGTAGCCAAAGAAGTTCCCCACAGCTGGCAGGAGGAATGGAGAACTAGTCAGCAGCAATCACAGAACCTAAGAAATTTGTTTTTCCATCATTTCACCTTCTTTTTTTTTAAAACCAGAAGGTATTCATATTTTACTAAAGCGATGGAAAACAACTTCAATTTGAATGAGTGTCCAACAATTCAGCACAAACCCAATAAGTAACAAGGCCTGTAAATTATCTTATCTGTTCTTTTACTGTTCTTGAGAATTTTGGCCCATTCCCACCTCCAGCCCTTCACCGCTCTGCTTCCCCCACTTCCTGCCTCCATAAATCTCAAATACCTTCCATGCATCAGTGTACACCACCACACACCAGCACACACGGCTTTCACGCTTGGTTTCACCTTTGGGGAAATTGCACTGCTCTCCTACACTGATTTGGGATGTGTTAACCAAGTAGCCGATGGGAACAGTCCAGCCCACTGTGGTACGGATGCCGGGGTGACAGGAGCTGCGTTCATGCATCTCCAGCAAAGAGAGGTCTGAAGAGGAGCGCCGGGCCATTGCCACCACATAGTAGCTGATTCCATCTGGAATAAGGTGTAGGGACAGATGTTAAAACAGAAAACCACTGATACTGACCATATTTGGACAATCGGACAATATTTGCTACAAATCGGTAATTACTAGATGATCACATTTGTTTGACTTTATTTGTTAAATGAGCACAAATTATTTTGAATAATCAACTCACTGCATGCACTTTTTTTTGCTGAATATTAAATAGTTTGATGTTATTAATATCGTTTTGGATTTAAAGGGTTCTACCATTCCATTACAAAAACTGTGCACATTATTTCCCTTTCACTTTCAAAGTCTTAAGAATGAATAAAAAATCTGGCCAGTCAGACAGTGAAAACCAAATCAGTGCATTTCTACTAAATGTACATCTTTAAATAAAACCTCTTGTCTAAGTGCTGCATGTTGGCAACATATTTCTTACCGACTCCATTGTGAGACTCCCCTGCTGCGAGCTCTAGACCATAGCAAAGACCAGCAGCGTAGATATCATCTGCAAACATTGAAGCTGCATCCGCCGTGCCGTTCTGTGAAATCACACATTTCATTTAAGTAATCCAAAATTAGTGCTTAAACAGTTTTTAGAAAAGGTGTGAACCATATGCTGAAAGATGAGAAGCTGAAAAGAAATAACTTTTAAAATCTGTTTTAATACACTAAAAACATTAAAGTGGTTCTTGGATCTTGCACCAGCAGGCATGACATAAGGATAACTTTATCAGGACTGAACATCTTCATGTGTTGAAAATTTGAACCTTCATGATGGCTCTGAGTGTTTTTAAGGTTTCTGGTATGCCTTTAATGAATTAAACTGGGCTAATACTTTTAAATTGCTTCATAACTGTGATTGAAATGTACTTTTAAAACATCTGTAAATATTATTATCAAACATGAGAACTTTACCAAAATAATTTTAAATGTTATTTCAATACACAGAAAGTCTAGCACATTGATATAAATATGCGACATGCATACACTCAGTGTATTAAAATCAATATTGACAGATTGCATTTTTAATTCATGCAGAAATACCCATCTGTTGTCTGTACTAGCTAATCCATGCAGCATCACATAAAAAAAAATCCAAAATATAACTAATAGTAGTAGAAAATGTATATACCTAAGTAAATATGCCCATTTATCATATCATTCCATGTATGTTCTTAGTAGTGCCAACAAATGCAATATGTTATAGTGTGTTAAAGTAAGAATACTTTAATAATTACAATATATTGTGCTAGAAATTTTAAATATATTTTTGGAAAACTGCTTCATATTGTTGTTTTTTACTAGAAGAGCTCTGCCAAAATTGATGTTTCTGTTTTCAACTTATTAAGGTTCAATTAACAAAAACAATCAAATAACTGTAGCCCTATTCAGTATTTCCGTATACCTTGATTTTTTCCATGCAGTCTCTGGTGTTCTGGCCACGGACGCACAACAGGGACCCCCTCACGTTCTTGGCCGTGGCATTACCGGCTAAATCCAGGCACTTCTGTTCCTCGGCATCCGATAGCACACACCAGGAGACTGACCAGAGAAGATTTTTTCCATGTTAAAGGATGATCACATGAAAATGTTTCTTACTGTTAACTTTCTTTTCTTTTATTCCCTAGAAACAAAGCCTTCCTCTGATGTACCTGTAGTTTTTTGATGGGAGACACAGTTGACTCTCAGAAGAGGCAGAAAAAGCAGAAAAGCTGCAGTATATCTCTCCATGTCGGCTCTGGTCTAAGACAACCTTCTGAATGATTCTGTTTGTCAGCAGAGGAAAAGACCAGGTGGAATTCATGGGTTAAGAAAAAGTAATTCAGCCCCCTCCCTCTCAAATAACCTTTACAGAGAGAGGAGGTATAAAGTAAGGGAATGAGGAAGGTAGATTGAATGTAGAAAGAAGAAAAAAAATCACATTATTCCTCCATCCTTGACTCTTAAATCGCGGGTTCTCATTAGATAATCCTTTCCTCCGTCTCATGATAGCAGTCTAGCATTTCCCCCTTCAATTATCCACTGAGATTTAAGCTCCATGAAGAGGATTTTGGTGAACTCATGTGGGCATGCAGCAGCTCAGGTCACCTGGCACGGAGTCTTAAGCAGGGCTCTTTAATTAAAAGAAGTAGGGGACAATGTGTCTCTGTGCAGGAGAGGTTGTTTGTGGAGAAAAGATACGGCTGGGTCCTGCTCCGACTCACCGGAGTCTAAAGCCCCAAGACAGCAAGAACAAACAGCGTTGGTCGTTGTTCTTGCCCAACAGACCCAGTGAAGGGAATGCATATCATCTACTGGATATAGTTATCCAATTTTTCTACCTTTACAGAAAGCTAATAAACTCTGTCACACATGATAATTTATAAGCATTATTAAAAGACAGTTTTTATTCTCTGTTTCTGCACATATGAAATAACGTTTACCGATCCTTCTTTACAGAATAAGTTTAGCCCTGCTGGAATTAATGGAGGGCATCCACGAACAATAGTTTTAAAGCCTTGCCACAAATTATGGTCTTGTTAGACCCCCTCCTCAGCTTTTAGAGCACTTAATCATCCTGATAAACTGTTTTATTTTTATTCTCATACTTCAGTTAGCAGCTTTAGTGTGTCTAAAAATTGTTTTTTTTTTTCCGAATTTATGAGCAAATATGTTGAACTCCTAAGGGCTCAATGCTGTGTCCTGTTTTCTTCTACTTAAAGTTCACATCCGTACTTTAGGTCAAGTGATTCAGAGGATTTTGTCAATTAAATATAGGTTCTCTATACACTAGAAAATTTAAATCTAATTACGGTAAGTCAATAAGTGCATTTTTTTAAATAAGAGAAAACACAACTACAGACTCTTATTTCAATTGCATAATATATGATAATTTTATTTAAAGGATAAAAGCACATTAAATTGGCAGATTACATTATTTACTTACTCATGTTTTTTTGTACTCATTTTAGATCATTCTTGCAGTGTTTTGTTTATGTAAGACTGATGTTCACATACTGCAGGGTTTGATTAAGCAGCCCCACAAACGTTAAGTGGTTGTTGAGTAACAACTACGTAAAGCTAAACCCAGACAAATGTAGTTCAAAGCACCATCATGTCTCACCAGACATCACTATGTCATAATTTAAACAGCAGGTGGTTGATTTACGACTCCCACTGAAATGCAAAATCAGAAATGTAAGTTGTTGCTTTTTTTGAAGGTTGCATAATTGCTCTGTTAAATACAATTCACCTTTTCAGTGAACTGTGATAAAAGTCCAACCATAAAATGTACCCGCTGTTCTAGTTGGTGTTCTTAAATTGCAGGTAAAGATCAGAGCAGCACAGTTATATCAAATGTCTCTATGAAGAAACATAAAGCTGACTGCAGCTGCTATTTAACCACCAAAACTTCCCCTAAAAACCTTTTCTGTTTGGGCGTTGTTTTTAAATACCTGAATAAATTTTCCTCTTTCACTTTTTTATTTTTGTTCTCAGTTTTTCCTCATTGCTCACTTCTTCTTGTTGGTATTGGGGCTCTGTCTCTTTTATCCGTATCCATCTTCTCTCCCCATCCATTATTTTCCTTTTGTCCATCTAGGAGCAAGTACTGATTCATTTATTAATATTTCACAACAGCACATCTTAACACCATAACCTAAACTGACTGCTTGCTAATTTCCAAATAAGTTTACCTTCACTTAACTCCACGTAGATTATAAACAGTCAGTACTTTTTTCTATAACCATTTCTGACTTGGTTAGTTACCAGTCATTAGTCCAACACTCTCTAAGGAACTGGAGAGATCCTTATCTCAGTATCCTGAGCTCAGTCTCAGGATACTTCCTCTAAATTGTGTGCACCATGAAACTGGAGCTTTTTTATTGGTTAATCTTTATATTATATACCAAGAATTCAGACAAATATAATTTATTCCTTATAATATGTGAAACTAATATTATATTGTAAAATTCTACTTTTTTCTTATCCTTCTTGGTTATGTTTTAACCAGGCTGTGTTTTCTCTTTCAGCCTCCATGTCTGCCACTGAGTCAGAGGAGGTCATATCATTCAAACTTCCATAGAATCAGGTAGTTTAGCTCTATTGTATAAATGTTTCTTAGACAAGTATTATTAGATCAGTCAACAAGATTAGGAGTGGAAATTCATGCGCTACTATCGATCAAGTTCTTGGGTTCATCTCATTAAATGTATTGAAAGAAAGGATCAAATCAATTATTTTGGATATCACTATCCTATTAAATACAATACTGCATTATTAATTTGGGGTTCAATGAGAAATGTATGAAATAACTGCAAACTTTTAAAACTAAATATTTGGTCCAATAAAATCAGCTCTCCTCAGCTGTCTCCTGCTCAGAGCTTTTCTCCTCCCTGTGGTACTCAGCTCTGACCGCTCCTAAGGCTGAAGCAGAAACGATGCACAGTTGCTGTGTCCTCTGACAGGTGCACATATCTCCAAATATTGGATCCTATTCTTTACCAATATATGGATTAACAACTGTTCTGAAATCTGGACTGAAAACAACTGATGCTGGTGTAACCTGTTGGAAAAAGAAAAAGAACTGTTAGTTGCTGTACCTAAAAAAAAGAAGAGAAAAAAAGAACCTACCTGTTACTTACCTGAATATGGAAAAAAAAATGTTACAATAGTTAGAAGTGTTTTATATTTTCATTTCATTGGGTATAATTTGTTGTCTTTATTTCATCCTGTATTTAATTAATTTATTTTATCCCATAGGTTTATTTCCATTTTAAGAGTGGTTCTGTGAAGGGAAAGAAATCCCATTCGCTTACACTGGGCTTCACAGTCTGCCTGCTTGCTGCATGAGGAGCAAATATTGCCCACATCACAGAGGCCAACGTTAACATGGTGACTGGGGGCCTTGTCATGTTATTTCTTCTACAAAAACAATGATAAGTTACACTACTAACAAATGATTTTATTAGGTGTCAAAGTGGGATTTACAGATAAAATAATGAATAAAAAAATATATATATAGATTGACGAGAAAGGCAATGGTGGGCAGGGGACAAAAGGGGCTGGTGCTCAACCCCCCTCCGCTCATACGCTTGGGCAAAACTCTTGATGGTGACTTGTTGGTGATTAGAGGGAACCATGGTGCCAAATATGTCACACCTTCGCTTTTATCAGCTTACACAGAAATAGCTGTGTCTGCATAAATAGCTTACCTTCTTCAGTGTGTGAAGGTGTGTCTGAAGGACTAAATGTAGAGCAGTGGGGCCCTAAGGGCTAAAAGGCTGCAAGTGCAGGTCATTTAGCAGTATCTATTTATAAAACTTTATCTATAAAGGAGTTCAAATAAACACAGTGGCCAATGACATAAAAACTGGCACAGAGCTTCCCTGCTTAACAGTCACAATCAAAGACAGAGGTAATTTATTGTTACATTTTCTAACATAGAAAGTATATATGAATCTATGCTCCTCTTGTATCTCTGTTTCTCTTATCTTGAGTCTCCACACTAAGTCTGATTCTGCAGGAGGTTTCCTCCTGTTAAAAGGGAGTATTTCCTCTCCACTGTCACTGGATGCATGCTCAGTGTGAGGGATTGCTGTAGAGTCAACGACAAAATGCAAGATACTGTCTCTCAAGGAGGAGCAAATACTGCAAGTCAAAGACTCAATGCAATCAGCTGCTTTTCTTAAGATAGAAACTTTTTTTCAGATCAGACTGTATGATCTGATTTAATTGTCTCTATAAAGTGCCTTGAGGTGACATGTTAATTGGTGTTTTAAAAATGAACTGAACTAAAATTGAATTGAAAGTTCTGTATGGATGAATTACACCTAACTTTAGGAGAACTGATAAAACTCCAGAAGCATATCAAAGGAGAATAGATGGACGTAAAACCACATAAGGTCAGCATAAAACCAATACTCCGAATAGTAAAGCCAGAGCCTAATGACCAGCATCAGATTACTCCAGATTTTTGGCTATAGAGAGGATCGGATAAAGAACTAAACATTCGCTGAGCTAAGAAAACTGGGTGGAATGTAGGTAGGGCTGTAAAATCTCTTAGATGTAGAGCGGTGAGAAGCCATTCAAAGGCTTTAAAATACATGTAAGAATCTTTGTATGAGAGAGTAAAGTTCAGTTTTTGTTCCACTTTCTTTCTATGAAGACCTCCATGAAGGTCAGATTTGTGGATTGGACAATTTATCGTCATCTTTTCAGCTAATGGACTGAACAGTGCTGTGGATTATGAGTTTGGAATATTGTTTGATGAGCTTACACCTTAAAAGCTGAGCAGTCTGCTGTGTCCTTTCATTTTTATGATGCTGATTGTTCTTTAAATGTTCTCCAAAAACAAAGTCTGAGGACTTCTTACAATTGCTGCATTTATAATGACATTTAATCAAATAAAGGCAGATTCTGTTTCCTGATTCGGCCAATTCTGGATAAACTGGGATTAATTTACAGGTTCCAGTTTCAGAAGGAGTTGAAATTGTACTACAGTGATGGCAAAGTGTTTTCTTTAGATTTCTACTCTAGAGTAACATTACCTGAAAAATGCAATTAAAAAATGGTGTCATATGATTTTTCCTTGTATTTTTTGTGTATATTTTATTGAATTAACATTATAATGTAAAAAATGTAAACTGAACTTAAGCAACTTGTTTGAGAACAAGTACCAACGTTAATGATGTAATCAGTTGAGTGAGTCCTACATACAGGTGCTGGTCATAAAATTAGAATATCATGAAAAAGTAGATTGATTTCAGTAATTCCATTTAAAAAGTGAAACTTGTATATTATATTCATACATTACATACAAACTCATATATTTCAGATGTTTATTTTGTTTAATTTTGATGATTACAAATGACAACAAATGAAAATCTCAAATTCATCATATCAGAAAATTAGAATATTGTGAAAAGGTTCAAAATTGATGGCCCCTGGTGCAACACTCTAATCAGCTAATTAACTCAAACCACCTGCAAAAGCCTTTAAATGGTCTTTCAGTCTAGTTCTATAGGCTACACAATCATGGGGAAGACTGCTGACTTGACAGTTGTCCAAAAGACGACCATCGACACCTTGCACAAGGAGGGCAAGACACAAAAGGTCATCGCTAAAGAGGCTGGCTGTTCACAGAGCTCAGTGTCCAAGCACATTAATAGAGAGGCGAAGGGAAGGAAAAGATGTGGTCGAAAAAAGTGTACAAGCAAGAGAGATAACCGCACCCTGGAGAGGATTGTGAAACAAAACCCCTTCAAAAATGTGGGGGAGATTCACAAAGAGTGGACTGCAGCTGGAGTGAGTGCTTCAAGAACCACCACACACAGACGTATGAAAGACATGGGTTTCTGCTGTCGCATTCCTTGTGTCAAGCCACTCTTGAACCACAGACAGCGTCAGAAGCGTCTTGCCTGGGCTAAAGAGAAACAGGACTGGACTGCTGGTGAGTGGTCCAAAGTCATGTTCTCTGATGAAAGTAAATTTTGCATTTCCTTTGGAAATCAAGGTCCCAGAGTCTGGAGGAAAAGAAGAGAGGCACTTCATCCACGTTGCTTGAAGTCAAGTGTAAAGTTTCCACAGTCAGTGATGGTTTGGGGTGCCATGTCATCTGCTGGTGTTGGTCCATTGTGTTTTCTGAGGTCCAGGGTCAACGCAGCCACATACCAGGAAGTTTTAGAGCACTTCATGCTTCCTGCAGCTGACCAACTTTTTGGAGATGCAGATTTCATTTTCCAACAGGACTTGGCACCTGCACACAGTGCCAAAGCTACCAGTACCTGGTTGAAGGACCATGGTATCCCTGTTCTTAATTGGCCAGCAAACTCTCCTGACCTTAACCCCATAGAAAATCTATGGGGTATTGTGAAGAAGAAGATGCAATACACCAGACCCAACAATTCAGAAGAGCTAAAAGCCACTATTAGAGCAACCTGGGCTATCATAACACCTGAGCAGTGCCACAGACTGATCGACTCCATGCCACGCCGCATTGCTGCAGTAATACAGGCCAAAGGAGGCCCAACTAAATACTGAGTGCTGTACATGCTCATACTTTTCATGTTCATACTTTTCAGTTGGCCAACATTTCTATAAATCCTTTGTTTTTATTGGTCTTCAGTAATATTCTAATTTTCTGATATGATGAATTTGAGATTTTCATTTGTTGTCATTTGTAATCATCAAAATTAAACAAAATAAACATCTGAAATATATGAGTTTGTATGTAATGTATGAATATAATATACAAGTTTCACTTTTTAAATGGAATTACTGAAATCAATCTATTTTTTCATGATATTCTAATTTTATGACCAGCACCTGTAATTCACCGCTGCACAGCAATGTTGATTGCAAACATATTGTGATATTTTGTATTATGACTAAAATATCCAACACTATATTTTTTCCGGGATGTGACCATTCTTGGTTTTCCCCGGACACAGAAATTCAGAAATACATTGCCTTTCATGCACTTATGTATTTTTTTTTTTTCAACCTTCAGGGATTCTACTTGTTGGGTTAAAAACAATACCTCATGCCTTTAGGTGTTATTTTATGCTCACACTGGATAATGTTTGATTTTGTGACAATCTGATATTATTGAATTTTTTTATATTATTGATTTTTTTCCTTCCTTACTTTTTTGTGTGTTTATTTGTTTTTAACAGGAATTGTTTAAAATAATTTTCTTTATGTATTGCCATGGTCTTAGCATCATCTATATTTGGGCACAAATACAGTAACTGGTGATAAATTACACTGTAATTTCATCTGAATTATAAAATAAAGTCAACAGACCATTGTTGAGCCATTGTTGAATTAAATAGTTGAAACTTGACATAAAAGCAGAAAACGTCCCTAAATTATAATCCTTATATGTCTAAACCTAACATGAAAGGAAAACCCCTGATGAGGATTCCTTACCTTATTCTGCATTTGGATACATGAGATCAGTTTCTTCTTCCTCATGGCTTTACCTATTCAGTGATATTACATCTTATCCGATGTTTTCATTCTCACTGGGAGGTGAACTAACATTGCTACCACCTATAGGCCAGGAGAAAATTACCTGCATTGATGAGAGGACATTCTTGAGCACAATAGGACGTATCTTCAAAAGAGTAAAACCTTGGTTTGGAAAAAGAAATAGAAGTTTCTTGCATTCATAGATTTGATTTAAGAAATTGAATAATATGTGTGGAATTAACACTGATGAAGCTGTGCAGGTTATGGACTCCAAAAGATCCATTGATCAGAGTTTAGTGACCAAACAAAGCATTTATCCAAACTGGTCACATACAGCTTTACAGAAAATTAATCAAACATTGACAAGTCTCTAAAGATCTGTGAAACTATATACCCAGAGGACCATGAAATACATTATAAGAAGTTTGATAAGACGTATGAACTATTACCAGGGCCGCCCGACAGACAAAACTCAACCCCCTCATTAAAACAGAAGAACATATAATAAAACAGCCTAAATGAAGTGAGACCAAAAATAAAAGTCACTGAATACATAAAGTAGCCTTACTAAATCAAAGTGTCACAAAATAATACTACATTAGGAAATAAATAAATGATAACATAAATAAATCGAATAAAAATCGAATAAAAAAATTCTAGAAATACAATAAAATAAAACTAGATCAAACCTATTTCAACATATTCATTTTGTTTTGTTTCATGGGGATACTCATTTATTAAAAGGAACTTTTATTGACAATTTACCAATAGCAGTATCTATGTACTAACTGAATTTTGAATGAAACAGCTCTCCATATATACGCATGACTTCTGTCAAATAAAAAAAGAGTTGGTTATTTGGTCTGGTTTGTTCCAGATGTAACACCTTTGGAAAGCAGGAAAAACTCTAAAAGGTTAAGCCGAGAAAAACAATCCGGATCAATGAAAACATATATTTTTTTTAAAAGTTAACTGATGTTTAAATTTTATTTCAGTTTAATATGGGAAAAAGTCAGTATTCTGACTTTTTTCTCAGATTTCTGACTTTAATCTCAGAATTCTGACCTTTTTTTCTCAGATTTCTGGCTTTTTTTCCCACATAATTCTGACTCTAATCTCAGAATTCTGAATTTGATCTCAGATTTCTGACTTTTCCTCTCATAATTCTGACTTTAATCTTATAATTCTGACTTTTTTCCTCACATTTCTGACTGTTCTCTCAGAATTCTGACTTTTTTCTCAGAATTCTGACTTTTTTCCCATATTAAACTGAAATAAAATTTAAAAATCAGTTAACTTTTTTTTTTTTTTTTTTTGTAGTTTTTCAGTGGCCCTAATCCTCTTCCGTATATTTCTTTGTATGGAGATAGAAAATCAGTATTAGATTGATCTAATGTTGCAAACAGCGCCATCTTGTCTTCAGAAAGTGTCGGAGGACTCTGCTGCCCCACAATGCTTAGCGGTGCTAATGTTTTGGTGACGTCTGGAGAGGAAAACAGCCAGTGAGTGGGCTGGGCTGGATCCCTGCTTTCGGTTATTTTACACTCCGAATAACGCTGCTATGAATAAATGAGCCTCCATTGTGGATATTTGGATATCCGAGAATGAGCTAGAAGCCGTATCTTTGCCAGGTAAGTGGCTGTTTTCCTCATTCATGTCACGCTGTCAAAGTTAGCCTCTGTGCCCCACAGATAGCTTAGCTCAATTGGCTAACAGCCTGTCTGACTGGCGCCTCTCAGGCGGCTGTAGAAGGACAATAAAGCCGCCTGTGATCGGGTCCAGCTAACCAGCAGGGCTCCATCTTCTGAATTTAACCCTTACTAAACATATCGGTTGAATGTTTTTTCAGTCTGAAGGTTTTAACATTAAAATGAATGCGCTGGTTTCCAATGAGAGAATATTGATGTCTTCTGTGATGCTCTGATTGCGGAGAAACAGCTAAACTTGGTCTAAAAAACGCTATTTGGTTCAAACGGCTTCTATATAAAAAGCACGACCTTTTTAAGAAGTTATCTTAAGAAAACCCCCTTTAAAACGAGTAATTTTGCGTCTGTGAAGAGGTGTGATGCAGGGGCGATGCTAGAGTCTGTAAACAAAGGGGGCTTAGCCCAGTTTGAGAAGAGGTATGAAAAATCCCTTTATTGTTCCACAATGTGGAAATTCTGGTCTTATAGCAGCAAAAAGATTATAGAAAAAATGGTCCCATAAATGTGGACCTTAGAAAAATATATAAAAATAAACAAAATACTGTACTGTAAAGTGTTTTAACAATGTAAATACTGTGCACCTGGAGAATAAATAACCAATATATAGTATTTGAAATTTTTACTAATGGATATTTGAGAATAGCAGCAACATCGGAGATGTGCAGAAATGACATGAGCATTATTTAAATGACTAAGATAGAAACTGTGCAAAAATCAGCCTGAATGTAACAATTTATTGAGGTTGTTGGGGACAGTGATGGTTATAAAGTCTTGCAGCTGCTGGGAGGAAGGATCTGTGATAACGCTCCCTGGTGCATTTAGGGTGCAGCAGTCTGTCACTCAAGTAGTATGCTAGCAAACATTTTTAAAATAGTCGTGTTATAACATTTTGATGTGAAAAATAATTTTCAAAAGTGTGTTAGTTAAAAGTAAAAAAATAACTGTAAAAAAGACTACATTTAAAGCTTGGTGGTTGGCACTGCTGATCCAGTCTGCCGCACTGCTCCTTATGCAACAAGTATTTATTACAGCAATGTCCACAAAGGGAGGCAGCACTGTCGGATGCAACCTGCTACTCTTTCTTTATGAGAAAGAAGATCCAATCAGCTGGTCAAAACAAATGTTCTCCATCTTATTTGTTTGCAAATATATAGGAATCAAAAAATAGATATGCAATGTTGTGTTGATGGTAATAAAAGGGTTAAACACAAGTAACAACTGATATTTGATATGATGTCAAAAATGTTAAGGTAAATTGAACATACTTTTGTTTACTGGTCAAAGCTTAAACATAAATAAGATGAGTTTTAATAAAATGTGGGGGGGGGGGATAAATGGATAACAAATTGAGTGTATTTGTCAGTTGAAGGTACGTCTGTTTCTGTTATGGAAGTTAAAAGTCTAGACATTATGCTTACTGCTAATGAGCTGATTGCAGGCTCTCACTGAGCAGGTAACCTGGTTAATTAACCAGTCTGCATCCATTTTTGTTGTACCTGCGATACTTTATGGAGAGCAGAACAAGGAAAAATATTCTGACAAGATTCAAGCTTATAAGAAGGTCATAAATACGCCCAAATAAATCACATGAAGTTGTGTTCCAGTTGTAGATAGTGGCATCTATTGTTCTTCATTTCTTAATTTGTTTTATTACGATTAGTCTGTAACAAAACTACAAGCTCTGGTGTTTTCCCTATCAAAGCAAAGTTTTCCCTTAAAAGTGATTAAAGGAACCTGAGTCAGAAAACTGCACCTGGAAATGGGTTTTTGATGCAGTTAAAATCTAAATTAAAATGAACTTGCTTAGTGGGATAAACTCAACTCTGCTGTAAACATTGCAGAACTGCTGCACATTTTGCAGCTGTTCATTATTCAATGCCAAGCAAGTCTAAATATTTAGTTGATGAATAAATAAATGTTATGATGTGATATTAACATAACTTTTTTTTTTTATGACTCCGGATCTCTTACCCTTCATCGGATGCCTCTGTCTGTCCTCTTCTCTGCTTCTCCTGTTCTCAATTTTCTCTCAGATCCCAGTTTAGATTAAAAAAAAGGAAAATCTAAAAACAACATGGGAAAAATTTTCAATTGACAAGAACTTGGATCAGATTTTCAGGTTTAAATGGTTTGCAGCCAGGCCTCCTGGCACCTTTTAATTTGAACAAAAACAGACCTGCTTTCTCTGAACCTGGAAGAGTTTACTGGGGTTAAAAACCGTTCCTTTGTTTCTGCTATTTATGATCATCAGGAAAACAAACAAGAGGGAGGTAAACATGATTATCTGCTTTGTGCCTGTGTACTCATTGACCTCTCTGTCTCTGGCACCTCTTCCTCTGTTTTGTTAGCACAGGGAAACATGGGTCTTGGCAGTTTCCACGTCCTTCTGCTGCTCCTTCTGCAGGCACTGCAGGCATCAGCCGAGGACTCAGGTACCTTTTTATACACTCCAAACTATAGAGACCTCCAGTTGATGTTGTGTAACTGAAGTTTTTAACATTTTGTCTTATGAAAGCATTCTTTCTTAATGCATTTTATCATGATTTTATGGGATAATCTGACTCAGAGAGGCACTTAATTATTAAAAGAGAGAAAAATAAAACATGTTTTCATTAATAAAAACGTTCGGGATTTATGCAGGGTTAGTTTTTTGCTCTTTTTAATCCAAACTGCCCTGAAGACTTGTTAACGACTAGCTTTGAGTAAGACTGGTTGGAACTCAGTAGAATATCATTGAATGGGGATGTTATGACAAATCTTTTATGATTTAAAAAAATTTTTTTTACGTGTTATTGTTTTTTTCCTCTTAGCTAGTAAAGCTATTTATTTTACATTTTAATGTTTTGCTTTTTGACCTGGTTGCTGTGATGTTACAGCAGCTCTCCCCATCCAGTTGTAGCCAAAGATAACATTGTTTATATGAAAGCATCTGATCCAATGGGTCTAGTCAAAGTTCAACCATAAATCCAATAGAAAATCTATAGAAATGTAATGTTGTTTTCAGAACCTAACTGATGACAGATGGTGGTAACATTGGATTTCAACCTTACCAGGGGTGTCCAGCTCAGGTTCTCTGTAGCCTTCATGCTTTCACTGTTTCCCTGTCCAACATAAAGACATTATTATTAGTCACCCTTTGTTTATGGAGAGACCTTATTATGAACCATTTTTTAATTTAATGTGATCTTTCGGACGGTACAATTGTTGGTTTTTCCACACAAGGTCCCAGTGAAGTTTCCAGAACACGTTTTTAAATTAACAAAATTTGAAAACTGTAAGATTTAATGACCCATTATTCCTGCAGAATGGTGTAAAGAATCTCAGGGGTGGAAATTAGAAACAGTTAAGGGCCAAATGCAGTGGTGGATAGAAAAAGAACATTGTTACATTTTTACAACTGACCTGTATTTAATTAATTCTTAAAGGAATAGTACACCCAAAACATGATTAGCCTTCATTTTTTACTCACCCCCATGCTGAACAACACTCTGGAGTACTTTTTTGATATCTCAAATGCATCTGGAGATCTGGGAGGCTTCTTGCTGTCTGCTGACATTCAAATAATGGAGGTGCCCAGCGCCCGAGGCAGAAAGGTCCATAAAAATCCACAAAAAACGTGTCAATGTTCCTCCATACTGCTCGTCCAATGTATTCCAAGTGTCCTGAGTGGGTAGCATCCAGAATTTACACGAAACGAAGTCATTTAGAATGTTTTTAGAGCATAAACAGTAGTGTATAGGATTTCCTGAAAGCGCGCACATGCGCGCTCACGACGCTACGGAAGCCGGCAGACCAGACCAGATGAAAGTGCGCATTCAGCGTCTGCTCTGCCAATAATGCAAGCGTAGAAGAAGAAATGTGCTGTTTACCTGTGCAAAGAAAGAAACAACGAAAGAAAAATGTCTGAGGACTTCAGTGTTGAGGAAGAGCATGAGTTCTTTGCCGAGCTGAATGCGCTGGTTTGGTCTGCCGGCTTCCGTAGCGTCGTGAGCGCGCATGTGCGCGCTTTCAGGAAATCCTATACACTACTGTTTAGGCTCTAAAAACATTCTAAATGACTTCGTTTCGAGTAAATTCTGGACGCTACCCACTCAGGACACTTGGAATACATTGGACAAGCAGTATGGAGGAATATTGACACGTTTTTTGTGGACTTTTATGGACCTTTCTGTCTCGGTCACCATAGACCTCCATTATTTGAATGTCAGCAGACAGCAAGAAGCCTCCCAGATCTCCAGATGCATTTGAGATATCAAAAAAGTACTCCAGAGTGTTGTTCAGCATGGGGGTGAGTAGAAAATGAAGGCTAATCATGTTTTGGGTGTACTATTCCTTTAATATTCAAAGAAAAAAGATTTATACTTTCACTTTTTTTGTCTATATCTTCATGTCCAGCAACAAATACAGGTAAGAGAGAAAGAGCAGAGTCAAAATGGGGGAAGGAAAGTGATTAGCAGTTTCGCTGTCAACATGTGTTTCCTACATGGAGTTAGGCATTAAGATATTATATTTAGCAAAATATATAAAGAAAGCAGGTGACAAAGGGGTTTAATGATACACATAAACAGTACTGTTTTATAAACAACTGGCTATTTTCCTTCCTTCGTCTTTGCTGTAAAACATGCATTAAAAAGAAAAGGAAAGAAGTAAATAAACAATAATAAAAAATAAAAAAAAACTGAATATAGCAATCAACCCCAAGAAATAAGTGGCAGTACCTAGATTTTAATACACACTTAAAAAATGAAGTAAAAACAGCCTCAGTTGACTGAACAACAGGCTTTACATTTCTTTAACTTGTAGTTGATAGTCTCTCCACATGTATAAACTTATTTGATCACACCTAAGGAGGAATGGCGGCTTCTCTGTTTCCCCTCATAACATTGGTACAATCCTTAATCGTTGGAGGATCCTTTGTCAACCACCTTCTTTAAGTGCTTCCTTACTCACCAGTACACCAGTAGATTTTGACCTTCCTGAGTTTCTACTAGTCTTCCCACCATTATTAGTAGAGAAGAGAAACTGAACAGTAACTGTACCTCGTTGTAATGCTTCCTTTCCTTGTTTTTCTGCTTGTGTTCAATACACAGCGCTTTGTTTCCGCTTTAGCTGGGGTTAAAATGCTTTATAGATAAAGTTGAGGATGATAATGATGATAAACTGTAGGGATGCTCATGGAATAGTGTGTATTTTATACTGTGGACGTCTGTGTGTTAATAAGGCGGATTAGAGGCCGATTTATGATTTAGCGTGCAGAATGTGTCCGACACAGTGCTTACAAGATTTTATATTCCATATAAATCCATTCACCAACTCTAAGAGGGGGTGTACCACAGAGACCGCTAGCTTGCAACACCAGGCTGCAACTTCACAGACACCCAGTGTCCCACTACAAACTGCTCTGTGGGGAGACGCCATCACATTGAACAGCTTTGTGACACTTAGTGGTTCCTAGATGCCAGTTGTGGGATGCTATGTAACTACAGGTGTGTGACGGGTGCTTGGTGGAGCTCTGTGCTACCTATGAGGCTACACCGTAACAGAATAGCATATTTCTGTTCAAATCGACAGACTACTGACCTCAGGGCTTTTGGAATAACTTTCACTTTAAAGATGAACATTTTCCCGAGGTTATTAAGGCAAAAGGAGATTTTCTGAATTGTATTCAGTCAGCAAATGTCAGCAAAACAATTTCTATGTTCGGTTATATCCAAAAATGCAAAGTTTCGCAATTGCTGTATTTCCGTAAAAAAACAAATACAATATAAACTGCACACGAATGTTCACGTGATAAACTCATGGAATATAGTTATATTTCAGCCACGACTCTGATGGGCAGCATCATCCTCGAACTGCTTCTGGTCTTCCTCGTCTTTTTAATACGCAGTAAGGTTCAGCTGCAGGTTATGTGACTCGTTTGATGTGAAAAAAAGTCTTTCCATTGCAGTTGTGCGAAAAATAACAATTGAGATCCAACAGAAAAACCACCTTTAGGTGTAAAAACCTTTTGTCTTTACAAATTGCAGTTTTTCCATTTAGCATATTTATTGTTATAATTACAGTTTGTACAAATTGATAGTTAATGGAATCACAGCCTGTGATGTAGATTAACTCTACATAGAATTGCAGTTAATTAGTGGCTGGTTCTAAAGAAAATGATGAATTTCCAGCCCTGTTAGAGTTGTTAACTTCTGTTTAAGTTTGAAGTTTGAACACAGTATTCATCCTAAACTCTGCCACTGTTTGATGCTCCAAATTACTTGGGTTCTCTCCTTATGCGGCCTGTGTTTTACAGATGTTCAACTGGAGTGTCTTTGTGAGGGAGCCACATGTTCCCTGCCCGACCGATGTCACGGCGCCCGCTGCTTCTCCTCGCTTAAAAAGGACAGCAGTGGGATGGTGTTGGTGCGAGGCTGTTTTGAGGGGGAGGAGAAGATCCGCATGCATTGCTCCACAACTCCATCATCCCTTCAGGTCATCAACTGCTGCTCCCAGGTCCTGTGCAACGCAAACACCACGAGGGCGTCCCTGGAGTCACTTCTTCCATCAGGTAAGAATTAGACTGTACAGTAGAATGAGAACTTACAGACGGATCCATTAATTTTTCTGTTTTGCCCACAGCCCCTGAGGAGAAACCTGTCCGGTATCAGGTGGAGACGTTGGCTCTGTTTGTGCTCGCCCCGGTGGTTGTTCTCGTTCTGCTCTCTGTAGTGTCGATTCTGGCCTGTAGGAGGCTCCACCATGGCCGCCTCCAGAGGCTGCAAGAGTTCGACACGGAGCAGGGAGACGGTCTCATCACCTCCAATTTGGGAGATGGCACTTTAGCTGTAAGAGTTTTGTGGTGGTTTGTTTTTATTCCTTTTTTTTTTTTTCGGATTTATTCTAGTTCCCAGAATGAACGTCTACCCCTTTTTTTTTTTTTCTCCTGCAGGACCTTTTGGATCACTCGTGCACATCAGGCAGTGGTTCAGGTCTTCCTTTCCTAGTCCAGAGAACAGTAGCCAGGCAGATAAGTCTGGTGGAGTGTGTCGGTGAGCGGCTTTTTTTGTTATTAGTTCCAGCTGTTTAATGAACAGAGTCACTAAATGAGTAAAAATATCCTTGGTTTCAGGTAAAGGGCGTTACGGAGAAGTCTGGCGAGGTCAGTGGCAAGGAGAAAATGTTGCTGTGAAAATCTTTTCCTCTAGAGACGAAAAGTCTTGGTTCAGAGAGACGGAGATCTACAACACTGTGCTGTTGCGTCATGACAACATTCTGGGTGAGTTAACTTTTACTCTCGCAGCAAAATCACATCATGAATGAACCAATCGCTTATGGGTTGGTTTTTGTTGTTTGGTTTTTATTTATGACAGGATTTATGGCGTCTGACATGACGTCTCGAAACTCCAGCACTCAGCTGTGGCTCATCACCGAATACCATGAAAACGGTTCGCTCTACGACTACCTGCAGCGAGTGGCGGTGGAGACATCGGAGGGCCTGGCGATGGCGGCGTCGGTAGCCAACGGCCTGGTGCACCTGCACACGGAGATCTTTGGCACTGAGGGCAAACCGGCCATCGCACACCGAGACCTAAAGACCAAGAACATCCTGGTGACCAAGGAGCTGCGCTGCTGCATTGCAGACCTTGGTTAGTTCAGCTGCCAAATAATTTACACACCAAGTATTTAGATCAATTACTATAATCCCATTACACATCATTTTTGTTATTAATAATATTAGCAGTAAAATCAACTCCAAATAGTGCATTAATAAATTATAGACACAGGCTTCCATTTCCCGTATTTTATAAGTTCCCTGTCTACGTTTTCAGAGGGTTTGCATATTAATGTGTTTGTGCCGGTTGTTACAGGGCTGGCAGTGACCCACACCCAGGCTGACAACCTGCTGGATGTGGGCAACAATCCGAAGGTTGGCACCAAACGTTACATGGCGCCCGAAGTGCTGGATGAAACCATTCAAACCGACTGCTTCGACGCTTACAAACGGGTCGACATATGGGCCTTTGGACTGGTGCTGTGGGAGATAGCGAGGCGCACCTACAGCAACGGTGAGCACCGTGTGTGCAGCTCGGTACTCTAATGATGCTTTTGTTGCAGCTTCTGTACAAACTAATATAAGTTTTGATTTCTAAGACAAAATTAGTTCTATTTCATCCCTACTGACCGCCAGAGGGCGGTGCTGAAAGCACTGAATGTTCCCTTCGGGCATGCGCAGTTCGAGTAATTATACCAACAGAGTCACACCTGTGACACCGGATGACCACTCAGAAGCTATATAGCCTGGTGTCATCCTTTGCTCTGCTCCTTTTTTCTTCTCGCAAGCGGTTCGCTAACTTCCCCGTTGTCTGAAGCCCGTCTCTTGACCGGAGTTGCGGTTATTCTCCGCCCTCCCAGGGCTGCAACGGGTCGATTCTGAAGATTACGGAAGGTAAGTGAGTTGTTTGCTGGTGATGGTAGCGTCCGCGCCCCCTCTCCCGGCTCACGACTTTAGCTTTTTACCTACAGCTTCGTGCTGTTTTGTTCCGAACTGGTGACGGCAGCGTTTTCGCCCCTACTCCCAGTGTGAATAACTTCACTGCCGAAGTTATATACGGCTAACGTAGTTAGCTTCTTTAGTTTGTTGGTGTTATACCTGGTGACGGCAGCGGTTTTCGCCCCCTCTCCCAGTATATTCCCTACTTTTGCATCCTTTTTTTCACCGGTCTGCGCTGCTATAATTACTGACGGCCGCGGTTTTCGCCCCCTTTCCCAACCAAGTGTGGTCTACTTCGTTGCCGAAGTTGGAGACGGCTAACGTTGTTAGCCTTTTTTGGTTTGTTTGCAGCCTTCTTCATCGGTCTGCTTAATTATAAATGGTGACGGCAGCGTTTTCGCCCCCTCTCCCAATATCAACCTTTTTTGCAGCCTTTTCGTTGGTCTGCTCTCTTAATTGGTGACGGCAGCGTTTATCGCTCCTACTCCCTACTTAAGTTGCCATACAGCTAACGTTGTTAGCTTTTTTTGTTATTGCTTTTATACCTGGTGACGGTAGCGGTTCTCGCCCCCTCTCCCGGTATCGGCCGCCTTGTGTCCGAAGCCTCTCTTGTTTTATCCGCTATAATTGGTGACGGCTGCGTTTGCGCCCCCTCTCCCGATTTTCGATAACTTTCTGTTCTTTAAGCCTTGTCGGCCTTCGACATGGATGGCTCTCACAGCTGCATAGATTGTGGGGCTGCCCTGCAGGCAGAGGATGGCCACGACCTGTGCCCTACCTGCCTTGGACATGAGCACCTTTTGGAGGCGCTGTCTGAGAACCCCTGTATGAACTGCAGCTTTATGCCCCATGCAGTGAGGGTGGCCCGGTTGGCCCAGTTGTGCCCCCAGGAGGGCTCGGACCTTCCGCCCTCTGGGCAGGTGGTTCCCCCCAAGCATTCTAAGCGCCGTGGTGGGACCACAGCATTTGTGCCCCTCCCCCGGAGGAAGCGGGCCAAACCTGACCAGGGCCTGTCCACAAGGGTGGAGCAGTTGTCAGCAGAGCTGGCAGAGATGAAGTCCTTGTTGCAGACACGGCAATCTGATCCCTCGCTCCCAGTGGTTGGGCTCTCTTCCCCACCAATGCCCGAGCTGGTTGTAGAGGATGACGTTATCTCTCTGGCTGCTTCCGCTTCTCATTTTAGAGATGAGGAGGAGGCAGGGTCCTCTCAAGCCTCTGAGGCTGGTTCATTTTCATCTCAGAGTGCGGTTGGAGAGGCCGGGTGACGGTTCCATGCGGGAGGTCATGTCTATGGCCCTGAAGCAGCTGCAGCTGGAACTCCCACAAGGAGAGGCATCCAGCTCTGGCAGTGCTTTTTTCAGACGTGGAAGGGCTCCTACTCCTTTTTCTGTACCTCCATCAGAGGAGTACCTGAAGGAGTTACACGCCTGTTGGCGGGAACCGAGAGCGCTGTCGCGTCTCTCCTCGGATGGTCGTGTATTAGCTGCCATGCATGAGTCAGTGAAGGCCGGCCTGGACCGTATGCCAGCAATTGAACCAGCTGTTGCTTCACTGATTGTGTCACCAGATGAAGCCCTGCGTCCTGATGTCCGGTGCCCGCGGACTCAATGTCGGGTTACAGATGACCTCCTCTGTAAGGCGTACAATGCAGGAGCGCGTGCTGGCCGCCTTGGCAATTCCCTGGCGCACCTCATGTTTGCCCTGTCTGCATCTGTTCAGGACACTGGTGGTGCAAGTGCGGCGATTGGTTATAGTGACGCAGCGCTGCAGGCCTTCGCGCTGATGACCAGAGAGCTTGGACGGGTCATGTCTTTCCTTGTCCAAGCTCGTAGACAGGTCTGGTTGGCACAGTCTCCTCTGACTGAAGCATGCCGTAGGACCCTCAGGGGTGTCCCGGTTGTACCAGGGGAGCTGTTTGGATCAGCTGCCTTGGAGGCGCTGGAACGGACTGCTCAGGCACATCAGACTAGCCAGCAGCTTTCCGGCCTTCGCAGGAGCATACCTGCCTTTCCCCAGCGTTCGGGCCGCCCTGCCACTACCCCCAGCGTTCAGCCACGACCTCAGACCGGTGGCAGACCTGTTGGTTCCTATCCCCATGATGTGCGGCAGAGACCGAGAAGCGACTTTCGTGAGCCAGTCTGCCGCCCTGTTAGACAGATCCGGGCCTCAAATCCTGGACGCCCTCCCCCCAGAGCCCCCAGGGGCCGTGGGGATAGAAGATGATGCCACCGGGCCAGCCGTCGGACATTTTTCCCATCAGCAGCTGAATTTCTGGGCTGCTCATGCCGTAGATCCATGGGTGGTTGCCACCTTAACCAATGGCTACAGGCTCCAGTTCCGACGGCGGCCCCCCCTCTCACACCGGGTCAAGATGACTGTCATCACAGACCCGGTGAAATCTCAGGCACTAGACCAGGAGCTTTCCGCCCTCCTGGGCAAGGGGGCAATCGAGTCTGTAGATCCTCTGCAGCAACCCAGAGGCTACTACTCCACATACTTCCTTGTGGCCAAGAAGACCGGCGGTTTTCGCCCCATTTTAGATCTAAGGGGACTGAATCGGTACCTGAAGGTCCTTCCCTTCCACATGCTCACCATAACAGAGGTCCTTCAGACCATTGTGGCGGGAGATTGGTTTACATCAGTAGATCTGACAGACGCCTACTTTCACGTGCCTATTGCGGCAGAACATCGCCGTTTTCTCAGGTTCGCCTATCGGGGGCGCCATTGGCAATTCCGGGTGCTCCCATTCGGGCTCTCCCTTTCCCCGAGGGTGTTTACTCGATGCGTGAAAGCAGCCCTCTCTCCTCTACAGGCCTCCGGAGTCAGGATTCTGCCATACCTGGACGATTGGCTTCTTTGTGCTCCCTCTCAGGTAACTGCCTCTCGGGATACGTCCCAGCTTCTACTTCATGTGTCAATGTTAGGCCTCAAAGTCAACTTGGCAAAGAGTTGTCTGGTTCCATCTCAGACAACCACCTTTCTTGGGATGCATCTGGACTCTGCTACCATGATGGCCCGTCCATCTGTTCACAGGGTGGACGACATACTCCAGCTTGTCCGTCGATTCAGACTGGGCAGGGAGTTTCCCTACATCACCTTCCTGCGAATGCTGGGCAAACTGACATCAGTCACTCGTGTCGTGCCCTTAGGGCTGCTCCTTCTGCGTCCTTTGCAGCGATGGCTCAACAGCTTTCGCCTAGACGCCAGGCTGCACAGGCATCACAGGCTAATGGTGACCAGGAGCTGCCTCCATGCCCTAGCTCCTTGGCGAGACGGGACCCTTTTGTCCAGTGGTGTTCCAATGGGGCTAGTAGTGTGTCGAAGGGAGGTGGTCACCACGGATGCCAGCCTCATGGGCTGGGGTGCCGTGTGGCAACACAGAGCTGTTCGGGGTCTCTGGGACCCAAGGGAGCGCACCGAACACATAAATGTGCTGGAGCTGCGGGCTGTGCACATGGCCCTCAGGTGCCTTCTGCCCCACCTAGAGGGAAGGAACGTGCTGATTCGGACAGACAACACCTCTGTTGTTTATCATATAAACCACCAAGGTGGCACCAGGTCAGCACGTCTCTTGAAGGTGTCGAGGGATCTCCTGGAATGGGCCTATCCCCGTCTGTGTACCCTGCGCGCAGCGTATCTGCCAGGACGGCAGAACCAGGTTGCGGACTCTCTATCCCGCCAGGCACCTGCTCCGGGAGAGTGGTCTCTTCACCCCGACGTAGTGCGCATAATCTGGAACCTCTTTGGGCAGGCAGAGGTAGATCTGTTCGCCACAGAGGAGTCGACCCATTGCCCCCTATGGTATTCCCTAACCGGGATGGCGGGCGCACTGGGCCAGGATGCACTGGCTCATCCATGGCCGCAGGTTCTCCTGTATGCCTTTCCACCCCTCTCACTGGTTTGGCCGACTCTACGGAGGGTTCTCGAGCAGGGCCACAGAGTGTTGCTGGTAGCTCCGTTCTGGCCAGCGCGGCCGTGGTTCCCGCTGCTTTGGAGTCTGTCTCACGGTACTCCATGGCGTCTTCCAGCAAGGAGGGATCTGCTGTCTCAGTTGGGGGGACAGATATGGCACCCCAACCCTCAACGTCTCCAGCTGTGGGCATGGCCCCTGGGAGGCTGACTGGGTGTTCAGACACCGTGAGACACACCGTATTGAGTGCTAGGGCTTCCTCCACTCGGCTGCAGTATGCTAACAGATGGCTCCTCTTTTCTCAGTGGTGCTCTGCCCACAATGAGAACCCGCTTTCCTGCTCGGTGCCCACTATTTTGGAGTTCCTCCAGTCTCTCCTTGATAAGGGCCGCTCTCCTTCGACCCTTAAAGTGTATGTTGCAGCAATTTCATGTCTTCACCGAACTGTTGACAACCGTACAGTGGGGCGCCATGAACTGGTTTCACTTTTTCTGCGTGGTGCTCGTAGGTTGTGCCAGCGGCCAGCCCCACGATCCCCAGATTGGGATCTGCCATTGGTTCTCACAGCTCTGTGCCACCCTCCATTCGAGCCTTTGGCACAAGCAGAACTCAAGTGGCTTTCCTGCAAGGCTGCTTTCCTGATGGCTATCGTCTCAGCTAAGAGGGTCAGCGAGCTACATGCTCTTTCTGTCAGCCCTAGGTGTATCAGGTGGAATCCAGATGGCTCTGGTGTTACCCTGTGGCCTAATACTGCGTTTGTGCCTAAGGTGTTGTCTCCTTTTCACCGTAACCAGCCATTGCGGCTCGCTCGGTTTCAGCCTCAATCTGGTACAACTGAGAATGAGTCGGAGTTGTTGTGCCCAGTAAGAGCGTTGGAGGCATACATTGCAGCCACCGCCAATCTGAGACGCTCGGACCAGCTTTTCCTATGCTATGGGGGTCCAAGGTTAGGCTGTCCTCTTTCTAAACAGCGTCTGTCCCATTGGATTGTGAGTGTCATCTGCCACGCCTACGCTGCAGGTCACTGCTCCCTGCCAGTCGGTGTGAGAGCACATTCCACCAGGAGCGTCACCGCTTCCTGGGCTGCTTTGAGAGGGGTTCCGCTGGAAGCTATATGTGCTGCTGCTTCATGGGCTTCCCCAACCACCTTCACCAGGTTCTACAGTGTCAATGTGGCTGCCCCTCATCCCCTGGGTCAGGTCCTTTTACAAGGTTCTGCTGGGCCTCCTCTGTGAGGTATGTGCTCAGGATTCCTTGTGACATCGTTGGCATTAGTCATTCAGTGCTTTCAGCACCGCCCTCTGGCGGTCAGTAGGGATGAAATAGAACGAAAGTTACGTATGTAACTACGGTTCTATGAATCCCGGATGACCGCCAGAGCTTCTCTGTCACTCAGAATCCTTGCTTTTGCGAGAAGATCCTGTAGGAGCAGAGCAAAGGATGACACCAGGCTATATAGCTTCTGAGTGGTCATCCGGTGTCACAGGTGTGACTCTGTTGGTATAATTACTCGAACTGCGCATGCCCGAAGGGAACATTCAGTGCTTTCAGCACCGCCCTCTGGCGGTCATCCGGGATTCATAGAACCGTAGTTACATACGTAACTTTCGTTTTTTTTTGTTCTCAGCATTTCTATAATTTGACTTGGGACTTTCTCTTTTATTTTTTCCAACCATGCAGGCATCGTGGAGGAGTACAAACCCCCCTTCTACGATCAGGTGCCAAACGACCCCAGCTTCGAGGACATGAGGAAAGTGGTGTGCGTGGAGCAGCAGAGGCCTTTCATCCCTAATCGCTGGTTTTCAGACCCTGTAAGTACAAAGTCGTTAGAAACTATTTTTAAGCTGCATCTAATTTTGTTAATGTTTAGAGCTGCCACTAACGACTAATCTTTTGACCATTTTTTTTTTCATTTGTCGACTAATCTTAATGACTAATTTCCAAAAAAAACCACTGCTGGGGCTTGGCAGAGTAGCCGTGGGATGATGACGGCAAGTAAAAGAAAAAAGTTACATTCACACTGTGTGTGTACGTGTGCTCATTCAATAAGACCTCTATATCTCGCACAAAATGACTATAAATGCGCGTGCATAGCGTTGTTCCAAAACATTAGCAAAGATTCTTAACATCCAAAGACAGTCTGTCGTCATACTTCACAAGATTTATAAGAATGGACATGCTAACTAGCTGTTGAAACTAGGGCTGGGTAAAAAAATAAATTTAATCGATTTTGAATCGATTCTTTTACATTTTTGCAAAATTGATGTCTAGGGAATGAGATCGATTATTTGTGTTGTGACGCGCGTGACGTTCGCATTCAAATGAGCAGGAAAGATGCACTCAAGATTACTTTAAGCCTGACAGCTGCAAATATAGCTAATAGGTTGAATGACGACATTAACAAATGGGGGCTGACCAGCAAACACCCTGTAGTTACAGACAACGCTGCAAATATGGTTTGAGCAGTGGAGATAATGCAGCTCCTGCTTGTCTGCTGTGTCCCCGCTGTGTCACGTCTGCTTGCTGGAGTGAGGCTTCACTTTTCCACTTTTCACAGACAAGTTTGCACTTTTGAGACAATTTTGTTCATCTCAAGTTTAACTGTCCGATTTACAAGTTTAGACTTTGTGTTTAAAATGACAGGAAAATTAAAATACATGAGTATTTTGAAACACAGTTGAACCACTTTCATTATTGTAAAAACAGATCGAATCGAAATGAATAGATTTAGAACTGTATGAATCAAAATCGAATCCATTCAGGACTTTGGCGAAAATAACCAGCCCTAGTTGGAACAGTAATAGTTATTGAAATCATCAGAAGCGTCCTCAACAACTCCTGTGTGTTTCCTTTTAAAGTGCTCATGCATTGCGCTGGTGTTCCCGTGATAAGCCAACGAAGACTTACAGAGTGTACAGACCAGTCTATCCCCAGCGGACGAACGTATCTCCATACTTTGGATACTTTTGGTATTCTAGCAGATGCCTACGTCCTCGATTCACACCCACAAGCTATTGCCATTTTCGTATCACGCTCAAAACCCGAACACAGATTAACAGAAGCTCGTGACACGAGATGAAAAGGGAGGCAATTTGCCAGCGGTGTGCGCACAGAACAAACTAGTGCTGTGGAGTGGAATTACCTGAAATCAGATGAGCTGTTTGCTCAGGCTGAAATAAATAAGCGATAAAAAGCTGACAAAAAATAGTCACTGATGGAAAAAATATCCGTTGACGACTAATTGCAATGCAATTAGAGAATAATTTGCATTGGCAATTTAACCTGTTTCTCTTTCATTTTTTTATTATTTTGTTATATGAAAAAGAAAAAAATATATATGATTATCTTAAAAATTACAACTGAAGATGGGTTTCAAAAAAGTTTTTAAAAAAACCACTGGATTTTGTTTTCCAAGTTTGAGACTTTTCGCTTTTCACCCAGGAAGCTTTTTCAATTCAAAATGTCTGAATTAGCGTTGAGTTCCAAGCTGCAGACATTTTTAATTGAAAAGGCTTCCTGGATGGGAAGTAAAATGTCCTCCAACCCTTGAAAACAAAGTCCAATGGATGAATTTGTACCTTTTTTGGAATGACTTTGACCTGGAGGACTGAGAATCTTCAGCAGCATACAACTGAAGATAGGGTAAACTAAAACAACTGTGACCTCTTTGGTGTTATTTCAAGAACAGTATATTTACTAATTACTGTTGTGGTTTTTTCATGGCTGTAAAACCATGACACCAAACACAAATGCTACAGGTTTACAAGAGACAATGTTCTCACAATCTATATTCATTGGAGGTTTCTGTAGCTCTACAGTCAGTTTCAGCTTTATTTTTGTACCAGGTTTGAATCCCGACCTGTGAAACTTTGCTGCATATCTGTCCTTTATTTCCACCACATTTCCTGTCCCACCCCTTTCAAAATAAAGACCACTAGAACCAAAAAGACCATGAAAAATATGCTAGAGCTCCCATCTGGTCATTTTATACTTAACACAATTTATATAAGTCGATGAAGAATTTAACTTTACCGTTTTGCTCAGACTACCACAAAGGAAACTATTTTATTGAGATATTCTGAATAACTTTAGTTAAAACCAAATTCAATTGATATTCTGTACCTATGTACTGCTAGCCAAGGTTAAATAGATATGAAATAAAATAAAGGCACAGAAGACAAATATATTTTAATGCAACCTGATGTAATAATGTAGGATTAAATCCAGTGTACTGCCTCTGCTACTGGGGACAGCTAACAGCATGAATCATTTTCTGTTAATCGGCTGGTAAAAATTCTATTATGACCTACTGGTCTGGCTGTTTCCTCCTCCAATCCAATGCCAAGGCTTTTATTTGATGGCTTAATAAGTAGATTTTGCATTTTAACCTCCACCATCTGGCCTGTTTATAATATAATAATGTTTATATAGCTTTTCTTTGAGCGGAAAGCCTTAATGAACAGTTAGATTAGATGATAAGTTGTGCAGTATTAGCTCTTTTATTTTAGCTGAAAGCTTCACTAAAGACATTGAACGTTGAGTTTCTAACATGTTTTTTTCCTCTCAGACACTCTCTGCTCTGGTTAAACTGATGAAGGAGTGTTGGTACCAGAACCCCTCAGCCAGACTCACAGCATTACGCATCAAGAAGACCCTTGACAAGATCCACAGCTCCCTGGAGAAGGGCAAGGAGTCATGAAACAGAGGCGCCTGCATGACGTCAGAGAGCGACTTCAACATGAGCTTGGGTTTAGTTGAAACAAGAGAAAATCTGAAGGATGGATGGGAACGTTTCTGCCCTTCTCTCACCCTTCCTTATCTGTGGTTGCCTTCCACCAACATCCCTCCGTTTGACTTAAAGCCCATACAGACGTTTGGAGTCGTCTCGCCTACAAAAAGCAGCTGAGGCTGCGGGACATGAGCAAGTTGCCATTGTTGGACTGTTACAGAGTGTGAGCGGTTGGCATATTATAGCACCCAATCACACTGCTTTCAATGCACATTTATAGACGGCCATGGGTTGGGCCCTCCTACACACCAAACACTACATACCGAGTGAATCCTTGCTGTTCAGTATCTGATCTCCAGCCAGCATTTTTTTTTTTTGGGCATGCGAATGTGGCATTCTGCTCAGAGACAATCAGATTGACTTCACTCATTTAGCTTTATTATAACAAGCCAACAAATATTCAACATCTTCACTTATTAAAGGAAGAAGAGCCAATAGAATCAAACTCTTTAGTCCTTTTTAAAAAAAACAAAAGGAAAAAAAAAGATATTTATGTATTGAACCTCCACTGTTACCGCACTACTGAGGACCTATGTAAGACTGATGTTTGATATGTGCAAGTGATTGTAAACGTATATTAATGCTATCGGACTGTAACCGTTGCTACAAAGTAGGAATCTGTTGATAAAATGCAGGAAAAAGGTTTAACCTTTATGTTGAAAACCAGGACGACACACAGGGGTTTAAATGACCAGCTGATTGGGATGAATGTGAGATTTTAATAGGAGGCTTTTAATGGTTTTTCTGAATCGCTCTGTTATTGATGGAATGATCAGACAACACACGACTTCATATATTTTTAGGAACCAAATTTAGGTGTTTGATTTTCTTTTCTCCACACAGGCTCAAATGTATCCATCCAGCATAAGGGGGAAAAATACTCCTGCAAGCTGCACTTTGAACACTTCATATTGTATGGATGATTTGTTTAAATTGTTGTTGTTTTTTTCCCTGTCAGAGAGACGGCGCGCAGGCAGAGTCCTTCTAGTTTAATTAAGGTTGATCTGGGCCATTCAAAAGCAATGCCTGATTTATTCATCTAAAAAACATTTCTTCATAAGGAGTTGAGCTTCGTTTTTTTTTTATACTTGGAGACATTTTAGTCAATGGTTAACTTTTTTTTTTTTTTTCATGACTAGTGATGTCCCAATCTGATATCAACATTGGATGTCAGTCCAATATTGTCCAAAAACACTTACTATGTTAACCTGTATCTAAAATCTCTGACAGTTGACTATAGAAACACTACCCTCATGTTTAGTTAATGTAACATATAGTTAGAATCACTGATCTAGTTTTTCAAACACAACAAAATGTGTAATTAAAATATGATTGGTGCTGATATTGTATCGGTTAATATGGTCTATACTAAAAGCTGCAATAATGGTATCATATAGAAAATGAAATAGTTGTATTGGGACATCCCTATTCATAAGTACTAATCGTGACACTTTAGAGTCAGGGGTTTGACAAAGGTCAGTGACCTCTTATGTGGTCAGACTAATATCAAGTTCCTGGACATGCAGAAATCAATCAACTAATTTAAATATGTTCTATATCTTTCTAAAAACAGGCTCAAATATTCAACTGGTCTCTGCCTGAATCTGGCAATAGATTGAAAAAGCATGAGATCATGTGCTTAAAGGCATCCGTGCAAACATTTTATGTTGGAGAGACAGGGACTGAATGCCTGGTACTTATTTCACCAACATTCACTGCAGTAAACAGTTCCTTGTGAAACTCGCATCACATACAGCGGACAACGCAATAATGATACATTTGTTTTTTATTGTGGATGTATATTTATATTGGAGCATGTATATATACTTTTGACTACGCGTGGATTAGAGAAAAGAGAATCTAAACATCTTTCTGCCCTATAAATAAAATAAAAAATAAATCCACCCAGGCAAAAAAAAAAAAAGGTATAGGTGCTAATGTTTTAATGAAGAATCTCCATTGCGCCCCGCTTTGCATACTTGATTAGCTGTGGGAGACGCTTCCCCTTTATCAGAGAGGAATAGACCGATCCACGGTCGTTTGATCGGTTCTTTCGTTTTCCTGACAGCAGCTAAACTTTAAAGTAGCCTCGGGGTCATCTTGTCCTCAGCAATGCCTCGCTGTAGAAACAGGAAGGAAAGGATTCACTCCATGTTCATTAAACACTGTTTTATTTCATACTGGTTCAAATCAAAACGTGGCCTAGGTGTACAAAGAAATAAGCTCACAAGTGCTGGCTTTGTTTTGAGGAAAAACATTAATGCTCTGTCTTTTTTTATATGTAATAAAACATTTACTGCACTCTTGCCTTACGATTAACGGTTTATTGTGATTTTAGTGTCTATAAAATTTTATCTTTTGTCATTGCAGTTCTTCTTAGATTTATATTCAAACCACCCCCTCAATCTGAAGTCATTTTTCTTATCTTCCCTAAACTGAAGGGAGCACACGTATGCACCTTTATCTTATGTTGATCCATGCACTGGTGTATCATTATTGCCCTCTAGTGGATACATTAGGTTTACACTAAGATGCGTCAGGATGATTCACTTTTCAGAGCAACACGGATAAAGTCACTTTAACAACTTTGCAAAGATCTTAAAGTCACTTCAGATGGTCTGGTAAAGTCTTATACGGGTTCAGGATGCCTCTGGGGTCCAGCAACATCTTGATGTCACCCATTAGTTCTACAGCAGACCTTGATTTACTATAGTAGATATAATTTCTCTTTTTTAGGCCCAGTCCATGTTCGGCACTGATGCTGCCGTGAAACTTGGCCGTCCATTCGTAGACGAATGGCTCAATGGAGGCAAGCAGGGCTGGATCCTTAGCAGGGGAGGTGATGTTAAGGTGAAGGTTACCATCACCTATGAAAAGAGAGAGATAGAGGGTGAACGTAGGACAGAAGACCTCCCGACTGACTCGTCATCAATATGCAGTCTTACCTACGTGTCCGTATCCCACCACACTTCTGGCCCGGTTTCCCAGATGCTGCCTCATGTCTGTCACCAGCTGGTAGATCCGCTCCACCGGAAGGGAGATGTCGTACTTGTAGGTGAAGCCATCGTGAGTCAGCGCCTCTGTAACACGTTCACGCATTGACCACAGCGCCTGGAGCGGAGGAAATGGAAAGTCTGATCACGTCATTGGCATTCAGCTCTTGCAGTCTTGAAACTAATGTTCTGAAACAAGCAGCGGGAAACACAGCTGGGCTTTCATTATGAAAAAAAAAGAGGAACAAAGGCTTCCAAGAATATTTTTTTGGCAAAAATTCAATAGAGTACTGGAAAGGAGGACATAAGGAAGAGAAAACTAACAGGGAAGAAGGAAATGGAATAGAAATTTCTATTATTGTTCTATCATAGGAAAAATAAAGATTTTCCGGCAAGAAAGTAAACAGGTTTTCAAAACATTAAAAACAAAACTAATAAAATCTGTTGAAAACAGAAATCAACAATTGGAACAAACTATACGGTAAACCTAGTTCAAAATAATGAAATACAGTGCAACTACCAAAGGAAGTACTCCTATAAAATTAGGTCTAAAATACTATAAAAAGACAAGAAACTCAAAACATGCAGAGCTATGGTCGTGTTCGCAAGAACCATTCATAGAAAAAGAAAGAAAGTGAAAAATGTAAATACTAAAGCCAACAGCTGTTGGAAGAAAGGATCTGTGATGGTGCACCTTCATGCACCTAGCATGCTGTGCAGCAGAACTCCTGACATGCTCTTCAATTCAGCATATATATATATATATATATATATATATATATATATATATATATATATATATATATATATATATATATATATATATATATATATATATATATATATAATTAAACACTTTCCATGAAGTGCAGATGTTAAAGTTCCTTATTACAAAACAAGCAGCCAGTGACACGCTGAGCCTTCCTGTTATCTGCTCAAAGTCTCACTCTCATTTCCTTGCAGCTTATATGAGCAGCTGGCAGGTCTTGACAATTATTTGTCTAAAAACCTTACAGCTGCGTGCCTTCTAAGATGATTCAACATCTCACCGACACTGAAAATAGATGTTTGTGTTTTTCTTCAGTAACATCCACACCAATTCGGAAATTCTTAGTATGACTTTGGGGTTCTCCAGAAAAAAAAGCTAAATTAGGTTGTTAGCTTTAACCAGTTGATTTCTGTGTATCTAGTTAAAGAGGACCTGTGCCTTAAATTAAATATAAAGATTTGATTTTGAAGGATCAATAGAGTTATCAGAACCAAATATTTTCCAGCAGATCAAAGAAGTAATGAGATTGATGCTTTGAGGTTTTAATTAGGTAGTTTATTAAAGTGGTGTGGAGACTATTTTTAGGGTTTGGCTCAGAGTAGCGGTGCCACGTGGGTCTGACTCAGAATAAAACAGTGTCTGAGTCTGTTATGGTGAAAACAAAAGTCATCCACTGCAGGACTATAAGCGCCTGATGTGCTTTTTATAGCTTAGGGACACAAGAAGAGCTCAGTGACGCAAAAGAAATGTCCAGAGTCTGGATATATATCATTTTTCTTTTTTTTATTTGACATTTGGGTTAATGCACTTTTCTATAAAAGTCTTAAGATATGGAGTTTAAAAATTTGATCAACAAGAACATACCTTTATTTTTGAGTCCTCGGTTGCTATGGTACCATCAGTAACTAGAGACGATGTCATTGCTTCCTCTAAAAAGTTATGGAGCTTCTGTGAGTCGTGGTCCGAGTCCGATCCAGAGGTTTCTATGACGATGTAGAAAGGGCAATCTGCAGAAAAGAATAAAAAATGTCTTTGCGACGTCTTCTTAAAGAGTTAATACCTCTTTAACTTTTTCAGAAGCCACATGAAATCCTGCTCGACATGAATACAGGGGACACAGCAAAAATGTGGAATAGACTTCTCTAGCCTACTTAAAAAAGGAAAATGTTAAAAAATTGAAAACCTGACATTTTGACTTCTCGTTTTCAATTCTATATTAATATTTTTTATTACTTGTTTAGTTTAGTTTGTTTTAGTTATAGTTTTAATCTTTTATGCAGTATTACTAAAGTAATACTAAAGAACTATATAATAGAAATAAATTCCCATTTTGTGTATTGCAGCAACACAAAATGAACTGACTGCCATCTCTGCCATCTGCATATGTTACAGTGGAGAAAAAGCAAAAGCAGCAACCGGAAATAAGAGCTCAAAATAAACACAAACAAAGACACATCTTCTCTTAAAATTCAGTTTCAATTAGCTTTCTAAACTCTTACCACAGTTTTAAGTTGTTTTTTTTCTCTAGTTGTTCTTTTTTTAGTTTTACTTAATGATAACCTCTATATAAACCTGGGGTCTGTTTCACGGAGCAAGTTTAACAAATTCAGATTCAAATTCTCAACTCTAAATTGATCTAGCCTAAAGTCGGGAAATGAGTTTTCGGTTTCACAACGGCTGTTATCAATTAGTTCAATCAACTCCAAGTAGATCCACTCAGGGTTGAGCTTGTGTGTAACAAGATTTAACAATTTGACAAGTCACCAGGACTAAAGGAAGCGTGAATTTTACCCCACGGTTTAATAAAGACATGAAAAAAAAATGTTTTTAAATCAAAGAGTGTTAAAGAGACAGAGAAACAGTGCCACAGCTGCAAAGGAGAATACTGTTGCTCAAGTTAATGCTTAGGTTTGTATGTAATCCGCTATGACAGACTGGTTTTACATTTATTAAATGCACTCTTTCTCTGTCTGTTTCATTTGTAAATCACTAAAATAAGATCATTCCTGATCAAAATCACACTAGACTGAACTGTAATGTTTTTTTCTAAATTACATTTTTGCAGCAGAAACTGAATTTCAGAAAGTGAAAATCTAAATTATACTACTGTAGTAAGAATTAAAGTTAAAATATCTAGAAATGTTTACACATTTTAAGTGGCCGTTTTGATTCAATATGTTAATACAGGTGCTGGTCATAAAATTAGAATATCATGAAAAAGTAGATTGATTTCAGTAATTCCATTTAAAAAGTGAAACTTGTATATTATATTCATACATTACATACAAACTCATATATTTCAGATGTTTATTTTGTTTAATTTTGATGATTACAAATGACAACAAATGAAAATCTCAAATTCATCATATCAGAAAATTAGAATATTACTGAAGACCAATAAAAACAAAGGATTTATAGAAATGTTGGCCAACTGAAAAGTATGAACATGAAAAGTATGAGCATGTACAGCACTCAGTATTTAGTTGGGCCTCCTTTGGCCTGTATTACTGCAGCAATGCGGCGTGGCATGGAGTCGATCAGTCTGTGGCACTGCTCAGGTGTTATGATAGCCCAGGTTGCTCTAATAGTGGCTTTTAGCTCTTCTGAATTGTTGGGTCTGGTGTATTGCATCTTCTTCTTCACAATACCCCATAGATTTTCTATGGGGTTAAGGTCAGGAGAGTTTGCTGGCCAATTAAGAACAGGGATACCATGGTCCTTCAACCAGGTACTGGTAGCTTTGGCACTGTGTGCAGGTGCCAAGTCCTGTTGGAAAATGAAATCTGCATCTCCAAAAAGTTGGTCAGCTGCAGGAAGCATGAAGTGCTCTAAAACTTCCTGGTATGTGGCTGCGTTGACCCTGGACCTCAGAAAACACAATGGACCAACACCAGCAGATGACATGGCACCCCAAACCATCACTGACTGTGGAAACTTTACACTGGACTTCAAGCAACGTGGATGAAGTGCCTCTCTTCTTTTCCTCCAGACTCTGGGACCTTGATTTCCAAAGGAAATGCAAAATTTACTTTCATCAGAGAACATGACTTTGGGCCACTCACCAGCAGTCCAGTCCTGTTTCTCTTTAGCCCAGGCAAGACGCTTCTGACGCTGTCTGTGGTTCAAGAGTGGCTTGACACAAGGAATGCGACAGCAGAAACCCATGTCTTTCATACGTCTGTGTGTGGTGGTTCTTGAAGCACTCACTCCAGCTGCAGTCCACTCTTTGTGAATCTCCCCCACATTTTTGAAGGGGTTTTGTTTCACAATCCTCTCCAGGGTGCGGTTATCTCTCTTGCTTGTACACTTTTTTCGACCACATCTTTTCCTTCCCTTCGCCTCTCTATTAATGTGCTTGGACACTGAGCTCTGTGAACAGCCAGCCTCTTTAGCGATGACCTTTTGTGTCTTGCCCTCCTTGTGCAAGGTGTCGATGGTCGTCTTTTGGACAACTGTCAAGTCAGCAGTCTTTCCCATGATTGTGTAGCCTATAGAACTAGACTGAAAGACCATTTAAAGGCTTTTGCAGGTGGTTTGAGTTAATTAGCTGATTAGAGTGTGGCACCAGGGGCCATCAATTTTGAACCTTTTCACAATATTCTAATTTTCTGATATGATGAATTTGAGATTTTCATTTGTTGTCATTTGTAATCATCAAAATTAAA
This sequence comes from Cyprinodon tularosa, assembly GCF_016077235.1. Classification (NCBI taxonomy): domain Eukaryota; kingdom Metazoa; phylum Chordata; class Actinopteri; order Cyprinodontiformes; family Cyprinodontidae; genus Cyprinodon; species Cyprinodon tularosa. Next base: position 2,730,434 of record NW_024038004.1, read on the forward strand.
CAAAATAAACATCTGAAATATATGAGTTTGTATGTAATGTATGAATATAATATACAAGTTTCACTTTTTAAATGGAATTACTGAAATCAATCTACTTTTTCATGATATTCTAATTTTATGACCAGCACCTGTATCTTTATTACATTTCTTCATAGTCAAAATAATACAAATGCTTACTAGTAACAATAGAAATATGGAGATATGAAATTAATTTCTGGACATCCAGAATGTTTATTCTAGATGTTTCATTTTGTTTGAAATGTTCATTTTGACAAGAATTTTTTTTTTTTTTCAGATATTAGGAATACATATTCATTAAAACTAATGCATATCAAAACGGCTTGTTATCCTATGTACTAAGGGCATGGGCACACACCAGAGATAGGATTGGCCAGCTTCAGGTGTGTGTTCAGCAGCCTCATGCATTCACTATCCAGGAACTCAAAAGCTGACAGAATTTCTCCCAGCATGCCTTTGGAGAGCCTAAAGGTTTTCAGCAGCTGGTCAAAGGTTTCACAGCCTATAAGAGAAAGCAGAAACACTCATTTCTCAGTCTAAAGTGTGGTTTGTTATGAAAGGAATATGTCGAAACTCCTACCAAGGAAAACAACATTAACAGATTTGGGCTTTTGAGGACAAAGGATGGAGATGGCAGTGATGACACCCAAAGTGCCCTCTGAACCAATGAACAGTTGTTTGAGGTCGTATCCCGTGTTATCCTTCCGCAACGTGGACAAACAGTCCAGGACTTGTCCGTCAGCCAGCACCTAAACAACACATGCAGAAAAAAAGGGGAAACTATGAGGCAGTCATGATGCTAAGTTAAACAGGCGCTGATTTAAATGATCCGCTTACAACTTCCAGGCCAAGCACGGTTCCGTGTAGGGAGCCATAGCGGAGCAGCCGCAGCCCACCCGCGTTAGTGGCCACATTGCCCCCAATATGACAGCTGCCCTTTGCTCCAAGATCCAGCGGCATCATGTAGTCTCTCTCCTCCAGGTAGAGGCTCAAGTTCTCCAACACACAACCTGCCTGACAGGTTAGAATACCTGAAGGAAGAAATATGAAAGTCGTTTTTCAGAGGACTTTATTTTAACTGGTATGTAGCTGGTTCAGGTTAGCCTTACCAGAGATGTTATCAAAGGAAAGTATGTTGTTCATGAGAGAGGTGGAGAGGATGATTTCATCATACACCGGCACGCTGCCACCAACCAGACCGGTATTACCTCCTTGAGGGTTCACAGCCAGGTTACGACTGTTACAGTAACTAAAGAGTGACAGCAAAACAAAATGAAAGGATGAAACTTCGACTCCATTCAAAGGGCTTTGAAAACAAATCTCTGCTAGAAAAGCGAAAAAAGATTGGGATTTTCAAAAAAGCTGTTTTGGCCCACACCTGTGGATACATCTGAATAGAACCCCTTCTAGGATTAGCGTTTCTTCGACATGCTTTATATGCTTTCATGGGTTGCATGACCAATAATGTAGAATGTTTTGTTTTTTTATTTTACTCAGGATTTGCTGTGGGCGATTTGGGTGCTTTTCTTATCAATTCTTTCCTTTTCCATTATGTCTGTGTAGGGGAACACGTTTTTTACCACTTGCACTATACCCTTTTTAATTTTATTGACTGATTAAGCAAACAGGAGATGTTAAAAAAAATGGGTTTTAGTCTACGTGAATCTGTTAGTATACTAATGTTTTAGTATTTATATTATGATTAAAATAGGCATAGATTAATAGGCTAATGAAGATTCCCAGTCATCCAGGTCATAGTCATTCCGTAAAAGTTCAAAAAATATCCACTGGACTTGTCCAGTGGATATTTTTTGAACTTTTATGGAACATAGATTAATAGCTTTTACAAATGAGGTAACTTCTGATGGCAGGTTGCACTGGGCTGTATTGGAGTTGTGCCGAGTATTATCCTCGTCTATCTAATAGAATCCCAATAAAACAAATTAAAGGTTATGTCTAGAAAGGGAAAAAATATGGATAAGATAAGCCTGGATGTTCACTGATGTACCTGAGAATTTTTGCCGCTTCCTGTGTTGTCTGAGGTCTCAGCAACACTTCACTTGAACCTGCATGAGTAAAACAAATGGAAGAATGAGATCTAAATAAGAATAAATAAAGTAGAACATGATGCCTGCAGCTCGGGGATTGACCTCTCACAGACTTCAGCCAGTCTTCATTACTGGACTGCAACAGGTCAGGGTCAGTGATGACCCTGCCTGGTAAAATCTCCCTGAATAAGGCCAGATCCTCCTCTGTTATCCTTGAGAAAGGTAATCTGTGTGGAGCTGCAGCAGGAGATGACCTGGATCCATCTGCTCCAACATGAAGCTTATGACTGAGGCTCACACTCTGTAGACAGGGGCCCCTGGCAAGAAACTGCATCTGGCTGTGTACAGGTGGGGGCTGTGATTTGGACAGGTGTCTCAGAGCTGTCCTCAGCATTGTTGTTCTCTGGAAAACTCCAAACATGACTAGATGACAGGTCTAGAGGGTGGAAAGAAAAACATGTGATTTTTGCTTTTTTTCCTCTCTATAACCAGTAGTCTGAGTAGGTTAGGTTAGCTCTGACAAAAAAAACATCTCAGCTAAATATTACAGTCTTAATCAGAAATGCAGACTTTGCCTTTAAACATTTTCATAAAGCATTTAACAAGCAGTTCGGCTAAGTAACACTTCTGGTCCCAAGCTTCCACTGCGATGCATTATAAACCAGAGTGTTTAATCACTGACCTGAATGACATTACACTGTTAAGAAAATAATAATAACCAACCGTAAGGTTTTCATCTAACTAACAGCATTTCCGCTCCCGTTCTGTACTTTTCCTTCATACTACTTTGTGATAAAGTTCAAGGACGGCTAAGTAATTTCAAGATTTCAGTTTGTTTACAACTAGCTTGCTAACAAAAACCGGAAGTTGTACCTGGTGCGAAGTTACGTAGCAACCAATCAGAAGGCTGCTTGCAGATTCAGCCAATAAGCGAGGCTTTTACTGTGATTCCGCGTCCAATGATAATGATACTTTTATATTTTATTGCTAATCTACTAAAAAACATTTTTGAGTTAACAAGGAGATGAAATAAATATATTTGCAATACAATGTTGGTTGTTAGATGAAATGTCACTATTATGTACCTCCTTATATAATTTTTAGCATGTTTATTGTATATCATATGTCTTTATTACACTCATCATGCTATATAATATGTAACATGATTATTTGCAAAAGTCTTTTTATGTATTCCCCAAGCAACCCTGTATGAAAAGTAAATTAACTTCTGAATGGCTGCTCCTCCCTCTGCAGCAACAATTGTCATTATGCATTTACTAACTAACTTATTTTTTTTATAATATTTTATTTTTCAATTTTCAGTAGAAATAGACAAAAACAACAACAATCAACAACAATCAGGCTCAGACATAAAAAAATAAAAAAATAAATAAAATAAATAAATAAATAAATAATAATAATATAATAATAATAATAATAATAATAATAATAAACGGTTACAACAGACAAATGAATGGAAAAATAACAAACCTGCCAGTCACAAATAAGCCGAATAGACACACTGTCTCAACCAAGTCCCAGGTAAATAGTCTGGTGAGGCTCTCACCTTGTTCTGGTCACATCCAGATGGTTCAGAAATGGATCCCAAATAGCTGAGAACTTTTCAAGTGAATTAGCTCTCGTAAACCGAAGTTTCTCCATTTGTATGACAGAGGTCATATCAGTCCTAACTAACTTATAATCAGTTGCCATAATCACTGTGAATGGATTCCAACAATGCTTATATCTCAATTAAATTAAGTAAGCCACTCCAGTTTCCTGATTGGATTTTTGCCAGAAGTAGACCTGCAGGTGAATTAATATTCTGTTCCAAACCCCAAGTATACATAAACTTTAGGTCAATATCTATTGCCTATTCTGCATTAGTATAACCAGAAAGAAAAATAAGTTTCATCAGTAACAGCAATAGCTGGAGATCATGCAACCTTTAAAATGGTTTGATGTTGGGATATTTATTCTGTTAAAGATAGGCTCTGTGTATGCACCCTGATGCTCCATCTTTCCAGTTATTTTTCCTGAAAAGCGATCACTCGGGACAAACTCTTTAAATAACACTTCATAACTTAAATGTATTAAATAACCAGGAGACATGACGACAGATTCTGATAGAAATTGTAATCTTACTCAGGTCAGAGAAATTGTTTAGAGTTTACAGAAGGCAGCTGCTCACCTCGGAGCTCACCTCTCAGGAAGTGGCCCTGATTAACAGTTAAAAAGGCATTTTATACATCTCCAGTCGGCCACATCATCATATTTTCATACACATTAGCAGATGATTAGACATCCATGGCTCCAGCCTTATCACAATATTACACTTTTTTCTTAGCTGAAGGACGCCACTCTCATTCCATTTCCAAATCTTTGCCATGTACAGAATGAAGATTATAACTGTATATCCAGATAGAGGAACTGTCCTAATAAGATTAAAACATCAGTTCTGATGCACAAAAGGCAGCCCATACCAGGGTGTAATAAACTCACACATCTTTAATGATAATTATCCTAACACTTCTCTGATCTGCTGTGTTAGTTTTACATCAGATTTAACAAATTCCACAACTTCTGAAAATGTTTCGCTTCTTCAGTCTATAGATTGGGTTTCCAAGTGTCTTTTTTGGGGTTCTTTGTAAAAAAAAAATTTAATATAGACTTTTATGTTCTTTTTGATCAGCATTTCTACCCAGTCCCCTTTGCTGTTGAATCAGAACATTCTCTTTAACTGAAGCTAGTGACTACTGATGCACTCAGTGTTGTTCTGGGTTGTTCAGTGACCTCCTGGATTAATCAGTGATGTACACTTGAAGGGAATTTTGACAGTTGATGGTCGTTAAATTTTACCACCATTTATGAAAAATTATTTTACTGAGACTTCTTCAGAAATGTCTTTTAACCCTTTTGCAGAATTTGCTTTGCACTGGAGAAGTAATCAGAACTCGGTGTTGAAAATGAACTTAGCTTTGGATAAAAAATTAAAATAAAAAAATGCTTGAAAATGTATAATTAACGAAGGGGGTAATTACTTTTCCACCCTAACTCCTGATGGTTTTGACTCCTGCTTTTTCTTAATAAATGTAATTAGAATTTGAAAGCTGTTTTGTCCAATGATCCCCAATATTCAAAGGTTTTTATGATCGGAAAATGTAAAAGTTACAAAGAAGGCGGTTTTGTTCAAAGTGCTTCATAATATAAGAAAGACATACAAGCAGTTTTAAGCTGCTTTGCATCATTGTTACTAAAAAATCTTATCCAGACTCAGTGATTGTACAACTATGAATATATGTTTTTTACAAAGCAAACATTTAATTTAATTCTATTGGTTTTGTTTCTAAGCTGAAAGGATAAAAGCTATGAATGCCAAACTAAAATATATACATAAACCCATTAAAAATGGGTCTAATTCATTTTATCTACACAGTGCTGCTTCACAACACATCATCTCAACCTCAGCAGCTTAGTTGCACCTAGACTATCACCACTTCAACACCTCCATTCAGCTTCTGGCTAAAAGTTTGTCCACCCCTTGAGTAAACTCTGCTGACTGTAGATTCTGGAGCGTAAGTCACTGTCCACACTTAAACATTGTCATAAACATAGATGGAAACGATTTCTGCTTCATTTTCAAGCCCTGTAGGCTTTAAATGAAGTTACAGCTGCCCACACGAACAACCCACAAATACTCTGGAGAAAAGTTTGTTGTTTTTTCTTACAGTTAGATGATAGAGAGTGAGCTATTTGGCCCTTTTAACAGGTGTTTGGAAGGAGAAAAGAGAGGTTTGGAAAAAGCATGGTGGCAGTAATCATGCTTAAGGGTGCTTTTTGATGTGAGTCATACTGGTGCAATTCACAAAGTTGATGGAATAATACAGAATTACTTCCAGGTTCAACTTCACCTCAAACCAAGATAGATGATTAAAGGTGTTGAGATGACAATGAGTGAAATCTAACATCCAACCTGGTTTAGTATCGTAATGTTAGGGAAAATATATATATTCTATAAGCATGTCTCTCAAAGCAGTTTTAATAAATTCAGAGTCAAATCCTCAACTCTGAATTGATCTAGCCTAGTATGGAAACTTTTAGTTTTTGGTTTCACAGCAGCTGCTGTGAGTTGGTTCAATCACTCAGAGTTGAACGTGCGTAACAAGTATAAACAAGCCATCATCAATGGAGCCCAGATTCAACCAGTCACTATGACAACAGGCAACAGGAAGTGCCTATTTCACCCATCTGGAACTAGAGGTTTTAATGCAGAAATAAAAAAAAAAAATGGAGAATGTGTTTAAAAGAAAGAAACAAGGCTACAGCTGCAAATGAGAGGAAGATGGTGTAGATTACTGCTCAAGTTAATGGGTTGGTTTATATAAAGTGGGATGTGTCAGGCCATTTTAACATTTATTCAAAACACTCTCTTCTCTATTGTTCCATTTGTAGATCACTAAAAAAGTTTCCTTCCAGATCAAAATCTCATCCCTAGTTGGAACTGTAATAGCAGATTTTCTCAATTACACTTTTGCAGCAGAAACTGAATTTCAGAAAGTAAAGAAATTATACTAGTAAGAATTACGCTTTATATGTTTAGAAATGTTTACACATTTTAAGTGGCTGTTTTGACATTTATCAGCTTTACTGAATATGTCAAAATAATACAAATGCTGACCAGTAACAATAGGAATATTGAGATCAGAAATTCATTTTTAGATACCCAGAATGTTTAATCTAGATGTAAATACTGTCATTTTGTTTAAAATGGTCTTTTTGACAAGGATTTTTTTTCTTCTTCTTTCAGGTATGTGGAAATACTCTACATACTCTCAGTATGTACTGTAAAAAAATGATTCCCATGTTGCTCTTATTAAAAAAACAAAAAACACATAAATCTCATACTGTCAACTGAGTTCTCTCTTTGGGTATTTAATTATCTGTGAACGGATGCCGTCCATTCTTTAATAAGATCCTCAGCAAATAAGTTAAAAGATCTAGCCATTTTTTTTCTTTAGTTAAGAAATTAATTATAGAAAGTGTTTGCAATTTAAAACAAAAAAATAGCAGGGTTTTAGAATGTATTCTAAATTATTTTATGGGGACAAGTTTAGTCTAAAATGTGTTAAATTGCATAAGCCCTTGTGTTTACAGGCCAGATTAAAAGTCAGGAATGCCAAATTCTAACTTGAGCGTCCAGTTCTAGCTTTTTCCATGTATTTGAGGTTGCCTTTTTTCTAAAAAATTAGGACTAGAAATATAATGACATCAAAGGGATCATACTGAAAAAAAAAAGACTTTCAAAAATGGGATGATTGAGGTGGGGTTCAACGATTGCATCCCATTATCCACCAGGATAAAACAAGATTCAGAGAAAACAACTTAAATCAATACAAAATTATTTATTAGAAACGTCAACATCTTCACTTTTATCATGCAGTCTGTAAACCACATATCATGCATTTTTTTTCACATTTCAGTGTTTTTGTTTTATTTCTCAGCTTACAGTATGAACGGCTCTGTACATTAGGTTCTCTGGTGGTTCTAACCCGTTGATTCGTTTTTACACTTTCAGTGAATGTGACACAGTACCTTCACCGACGTAACAGTTTTTGAGTGCAGAGAAGGTTGAGTCCTTGGTAGAGATGGAGTTTTTCATTAATTGGGTCCGAACTGATGAACATTCATCACCAAGCTTAAATAATACTGAAGGACAGAATGGAATCTTAGCTGCCATCACAGAAAACAAAAAACAAAAAAACAAAAACCCTTTAATAAAAATGATGTCACCTTTCTGGGTATGTACAGCATGCAGCAGTCTCAGGTTAACACCAACCAGGACATACAAGCATTACTTCACATATTAAGTATAAAGATAAGCTGGGCGGGATCTGCTGAATGATTTCAGGTGAAGCAGCTCATCTTCACATCGGTTTGCAGTTTTTTGCTTCCATAACAGAACTGTAGCGAATCCTGGTGTCTGTATAACGCTAGTGCAGACGTCCTAGAGCTCTTCACTTTACTCTAAACCATGCTGATATTCACAGCCGGTTTCTCGAGGCTTTGAAGAGCTCAGCTTCTTGTTCTCGCTGTAATCTCTCTAGCTGGACTCTTCATTTGGCACTGATGTGATCCACAGAGAGCTGCTGCTGGTCAAAGTCCGATATGAGCTTCTTGATGTGGGCCAGCTTGTTGTGTAAATACTCACAGCGAACTTTGTCCTGATTGTAGTTGGGATTAGACTGATGAGACAAAGAAAACAAATAAAATTGATTACCTGGTTAAATCAGAGGAGAGATCAGTTAAGAAGCAGCCTTACCTTTTTAATTTTGCGGTACTCTTGAAGGATTTTATTCCGAACAGTCTGTAAGAGAAAATACAGAAAATCTGAATATGAAGCAAATATCCAAACTTAAATTAAATTCATGTTTTCTGTTAAAAGGCTCCCCTGGTGACCTTTAGCTAATCTTACCTTGTACTTATGCGACTCCTGGTGAAGCTGCTTGAGCTGAGTGTCCAGTTCCATGAACTGCTGTGTGACGCTGTCGATGCGAGCGTGCAAATCTCTGTACTCGCTGTACTCCTTATTAAAGTCCTGTTTGTAACTCTGTCTCTGGTTCTGGCTGGAGATCACCACATATTTCCTGTACAGGGGAGGAAAAAACCCTTAGAGTGGGAAAAATCCTGTCCAACATCTCCACATACTTCCTGCTGCTATTACGAATCGCTTAGAGATCATTAAAAAGCACTCTTGCACATGCCAAAGTCGTATGTGTGTTCCTACTCTTTTCCATTTATTTTATTTAGCCAGAATAGGTTAGGTCTGATTGTATAGAGAACAAACTCCCAATAAATGTGACGGTCATTATAGGGCTAACTGGAAGTGACCAGCTTCTGTACGGAGGCTGCAGGAAAACAAACGTAACTATTACTTCAACAGGAAGTCAGACAATCAGAACTCACGATAAATAGTCGGCTGTCACGGCGTCAGCTTGGGGTTCATTGGAGTCAAACAATCCACTGGACTCTGAAAGGAAAGAAAAGGTATGAGTAAGTGGGAAAAAAACTAAAGCTTCAAAGCCACAAGGCTTATACAGGAATGAGTAACTCTAATTTAATGCTTTTAGAAATCATTTTAATGCCATCAACAAGTACCCATGACGTATATATATATATATATATATATATATATATATATATATATATATATATATATATATATATATAAAAACGGCAAAATCCTTTGTCTTCTTTACCGTCGACAGGCTGCAGCCATGTCCAGAATTCCTTGTTTTCGAGCCACTTTTGTTAAAATTTGCATTTACCTATTCTCTAGCCTTTTCTCCGCCTCGAGCTTCTTTTCTGAACACACAGCTTTAACACCAATATATGACGAAATTGTTTTTATAAACTTTTTTTTGATATAGCATTTTAAATGCCACGATAATCATATTTAATGAATTTTAATGCCAATTAAGACCTTAATTTGAAAAATAATAATTTAAATGATGAACTTTAAATGATTTTTAATGACCTGCAGAAACCCTAAGTGAAGTCATCACTGTGTCAGAGTAATAGGGCCTTTTTAGATGAAAAAAACATTTCTGATTAAACTCAGATTTTTTAAGAGCTTCATATATTTTCTAATGATTAATGGACATTTTTTTATGTTAAAAACTAAACTTTGTAGAACTAAACCCTGACGTTTCCATAGGGTTAAAAAAAAAGACAGTATAATCATGTTAAGACTAAATCTGAAAGAAAACTTACATTTCAATTTAGAGAAAAAAAAAGAGGTTTGCTTGATTTTAAAATCCAATATTTTCCACGACACATAGTTTATTTATGAGATGTTTTTCTGGATATTTCCCAGTATAAGCTGTAGCCTACATACTGGATTCTCCTGGATCCAGACACGCCATGAACCCAGGAGGTGTTTTATGTACCAGACCAATAGGAGCAGCGATGACTCCAAACTCCTGTTACTTATTGCAGGTTGAGGACAGCTACTCGATGCAGCCATCACGAAGGTTCTTCCTCACTGTTTTAGATGCCAACTTAGGAGAAGTCGTTCTAATACATGTAGACACATGTAGTGAATGCTGCCCGACTCCCTGCAGCGCATGCAGACGGATGCTTGTTTGGACCAACAGGAACTGGCTTCTACTGGCTAGTAAGATCTGAATACATCGACTCACAACAGTGTAAAACTGCATTGGTACAAGGTATAACAATAGAGCAAACTTCTGGGTTTTTACTGATAGATTTAAAGTTTTCTTTAGTTTTGTTTTGCTTCTATAAATTTATGACTACAATTCCTCCCAAAAGTCTTAATTAAAATAAAAACATATTTTTGCCTTCAATTATGGTGGTTTCGAAGGTTTTTGGCATAAATTTACGACTTAATTACATCATAGATTTTCAAAAGATTTTTTTTTTTAAATATATGAAATTAATCTAAAACTTCTGAGTTTAGTGGTTGAAGTGTACTTTTTTTTGTTCGTTCATCTACAGGATCTGCGTAGCTCTCACCTTTGCACTCCGAAGGATCTTTACATGAATAATCCGAACTGCAACTTTTCTCTTTTCTTCTTTCCTTTCCGTCTCTCCATCCATCTTTCTCCTAAGAGAAAAACCCAAATATAACAAGATAACCATAAATATATATATTCCATAAAATGACCATCAATCATCAACCACGTAGACGATCTCTCACCTGATCTTTGTGTTTGCTCTTCTTCTTCCTGACTGCGTGCCTGCTCAGATCGGGCACCATCAGGGGCGGCGGGGGCCCATCAGATCTGGGTTTCTGTTGCTCATTTTGGTCTTTAGGTTCCTCTTGTGGAGAATCCTTTGGCTCCAGCCTTTTAGCCACTTCTGCTTCCTGTTGACAAACTGCTGACAGCGACTCAAAGAGTCTTTTAGGGTCAAGCGAGTTATTTTGCTCCTCTTCTGCTTTGGCTCCTGCGTCTGTCCGGGTCCCTTGTTTCGACGACCTCCGTCTTGAATTCTCGCTGGCTGATTTTCTTGATAGGAGGGATATCCTGGGCTTCTTACTAGCCAGAGGCTCAGGGGATTCATCTAGAAGGGAGTGTTTCGGGCGGTGTGCTGGGGAAGAGTTGGGGGTCTCTCGAAGGGGGCTGACCTGCGCCTCGGGGACAGTGAGGAGGTTCTGCTGTGGTTGAAAAAGTCTCCTGCAATAAACGTTATATGACTGATTAAAATAATTGTCATATAAATAACGAACCACAACAAAAAACAAAGGATTTATCTTTCTCACCTGACAAGGATGCGCTTCAGAAGCTGCTGGTCCCCTGAGGTGTATCCTGGCCAGTCCTTCTGCAGCTCCTTATAAAGGCCGTCCTTCAGAGCAAATGTGCTGTCTCTGTTACTGAGCTGTCCCACCTGCACATAAACCGACACCTCCCGTCATCCAAACATCTCCTCCTACCTAACCTGTCTGATCATTCCTTTTTATTACAAAAGTTCCCAAAACAAAGTCTTCCACGTTAAAGGGACTTTCATCACCTCCATGATGACCGAGTCCAGCAGATCTTTGTCTCCTTCTGGAAGCCCGTCTTTCTGCAGCCTGAGGATCAACTCAGGCCTCTTGTACGGCCTCAGAGCCAGCAGGTGCATAACTCTCTCCCTGAGGGGCCGATCCTGGATGTCACTTTTCCTGCTCACAGGACAGGGACCCTTCCTGGGCCTGGACGTGCTGACCCCCCTTTTAATGTTGAGGAGGGAGTGGGATGAGTATTTAGGCTTGGTCAGTTTGGCCAGTGCAGGAGCTGGGGCTCGCACAGTCACCTTCTTACCTGGGAGAGACGATAAAAAACAAATCAGATTTATGGCTGCAGCTGAGAAGAGGATCTTATTCACAGGGAATTAAGACCTGAACAGACATGGACTCAATGTCCACTGAGACTAGAGGAAGTCATTACTCCAAAAGCAGCATAAAAAGCCAGACTGTGGTTTGCAAATCCACAAAGGCTGACATCTCTGACTTGTAGGGACACGTCTCGCAGTCAGAAAAGTGAAAGGTTTGGCTTTAATGACTGTTGCTCCAAACCTTTTCCCAACTGGGAAGTGCAGGTTGGTAGTTTTATGTAGGGTTGCAACTAAAGATTATTTTGCAAATCGATTAATCTGTTTATAATATTTTCGATTAATCGCCTAATAATCGGATAGCCAAAGGCTCTGTTCAGATTAACAGATTTTTTTTTTACAAAATTAAACCAAGTGAAAGTAAAACTTCTGGATAGAGGATATTGACAGAATATTTTTTTTTCTATCTTAAATGCAAAATATTTATATATATTTTTTTTCGTTTACAATTTTGGTATAATTGCTGCTCTAAGTGGGTCGATCTGTCAGCTAAAGGCGTGTTTTAGAGTCTCTATACTCCAGTTAACGATTACTAAATTAATTGACGATTATTTCAAAAATCGATTAATCCCGGTTAATCCGATTAATTGTTTTAGCCCTATTTTTATGTAATGAGGGTGTTTTCCTGAGGGTGGGAGGGTGCCTAGATGGCATCATTAGGTAAAGGGGACTATAAAGGAAAAAATCATCAGTCAGTGGGTGTTCTAAATAAGCAGTGACCGTAAGCATAACAGCAAAACAAGGTGAATGTTTTAAGAGGCCATGATGAAGCCCTGATTTCAGCGCAAGAAAGTTTGTGTGCAGAGCTGAAAATAAACCCAATAAATAAACCCACCTAGCTTTAATGCTAATATATATATATATATATATATATATATATATATATATATATATATATATATATATATATATATATATATATATATATATATATATATATATATATATATATATATATATAAAGGTTGTATAAATGTTGGGTTTACTAAGCCCTAAATGTGCATTATGGCTTTCATTTGTGCAGTCAAAGCCAGATTTCTAACAATCTCGGCAATGAGGCAATGTGAAGCATAACCTTGTTCAAAGGGGGTCAATTTTCAAGATTTATTTAGGTTTAAAAGTTAATTTTAATATAAAATGTTGTATAATGTTTTTCTTTTTACTGACAAAAAGTTTAATGCACTATATTTTATAGTAAATTACATTTTCTGTATTACATCTAACCAGATATATCAAGATGAAATTCAAAGTCCATGTAACCAGAGACACAGGAAGCAGCTGAAATCAAAAGGGCCAAAAACAGAACTCTGTGGAACTCCATGCTTTGGTGGTTAAAGATGAGTTCAAGTCTGATTCTGCAGAAGAAAAAGTAGGTATTGGTTTAGAAAATAAATCTGAAGCTTCTTTAGATGATACTGTCCAATATTATGATGCGCTGAATTACAGAGAGAGTGAAAAACTCATCTTAAACCTGGGGTTGATAAGACGGTAGGGGCTCAGGAGAGGACTGTCTCAGTCTGTTCGCTTCTACAAAGACCAGAACAGATTTGTTCAGCGTTTTAAATTAATCTACAGTATGTAAAATGCTTCCTAGCTACAACTATTAAGAACTTTTCGCTTTTAAGGAGAGGTTAGAGATTAGTTTACGGGGAATAACAGCCAATGATGGAAACCCAGATTAGGCACGCTTCTGGTAATTTACAAAAACAATATTCTTAAAGTAAATCCCCCCAAAAAGGTTATAAATAAGTAACCATAAGCAGTATTCCTTTGAAAAAAGTTTCTATCTGTAATTGTAATCTGTACAGAATATGAATATGTATTTACAATGTGCTTGTTGGATAACATTGGGCAAATTAAGAGATGAGAGGAAGACGATTTTCTCTGTTAAATTTCTCCACTTGCAGGAATAACAAAAAAAAGACCTCAGTTCACCCTACCAGAAAGCCACACATTAAGCTCAGTAAGCAGATGCAGAAATCTAATTTAAGAAATAACCACACAGTTGCACAAGCCTGACATGAGTAATGTAGATTTTTTTTTTTTATACTTCCTCTAAACTGACAGACTCATCACAACCTAACATTCTGAACTCCATTAGTGCCTCTGTGTGTGTGTAGGTTCACAGAGAGATGATGACAGAGACTAACATCTCATCTTAGGAGGAAGCGGTTTGGTGGTTGGATGTGCAAAAGCGGTGGCAGAACAAGGAGAAACTCCAACGCAGGTTCTACGACATGAAGTGCAAAGGGATTGTTCTGGATTTGTTTTGGTCGTTTTGTGTTCAACTGAACTGCAGTGATGAACAAAAAAAAAAACCCAACATAAAATATATGTTTACTTCACATGTTTCCAAGGCAACCGATGCAATATGGCTGACAGTGTTTTCTGGATATCAAAAGCATGGCTCAGAGCTGTCTTCAGGCCAGCACCGTCCCCTGGTAGGGCTTCTGTTGTATAATCACACACATGCTGCAGACATGCCGGGCTTTCCTTTCTCCTTACCCTGGTAGCGCGCTCCGTTTTTGATGACGATGGCCCCTCGGCTGCGGGTCTCCTCCTCTGCCTGGGCCAAGCTCTGGCGGGCTTTATCGTACGAATCATCTGTGGCGTTGACTGTCATCTTCTTCTGAATCACTCCAAGACATGTCAGCTCCTCGGCGGCACTGGGGACAAGGAGGAGGATAGTGAGTGCGGGCAGAGCATTTTAGCCTCCTTTGAGTTCTGTTCCTTAGAAAGAGCTGCTTCACACTTCAGGTCGTTTAAGGTGACGCCTGCTGCCTTCAGATTCTCTGCTTCCTGCAAAATCAGAAAACCTGGCCTTTTCTACACAAGATAGCTTTTAACTCTTAATAGAGGTTTTCAGCCTTACAATGCTAGTCGCTACCACTATGCTACCTGCTATCATAACTTAATGTGGACACATTGCTCAAAAAAAAGAAAAAAGAACAATGAAAGGTACCACTTTTGATAAAGGTGAGGGTTTCAATGAAAAGGAACCACATGAGTACAAGAAGCTCTGTTAAAAACTGCTTGTGGTTTTTTCCAGCTTCGTGAGAGCAACACCTTTAGCAGACATCAGGAAGGCTAAGCAGAATATGTGCTCTGTTTTGACCTCCTCAACTTTAAACCTTAGTCTGTCACAACATATGACAGATTTGGAAACATTTGCTGCTTCCCTTATCTTGAATAAACACAAAGTGTAATTAAATGTTAGCTGATTGATTGTGCTAAATGTTAAGATGCTAAACACGGAATACGTCTGAGTAATAACCTTTCACAAGAAAGCCTGCAATATCCTTTGAAGACAACGTTCTGATAATGTTTTACATCAAAGATAATAATCACAATTTGCTAAAGGAGATTAAAGCGGGCCATAAAACATGAGTGCATTTGTCTTTATTTTAGGCTTTAAGGTTTATTTTTTTTAACTCAGATCCCTACAGGTGGCGTTTCTTTCTTGCTCTCCACTTACACAGAAAAAAAAACAAACAATCCATGTGCTATCTGTGTTTTTCTGCAGTGCCTCTTCTCTACTCACCCTATGCTGCGCTGTTTGACACAGTCGAAGCTCCCATGTGGACTATTGCGAGCGACGTTAGTCACTCCAAAGGTGAAGATCCGCGCTTCATTTCCATTCTCTGAGCAAGGGATGGCAATTCTCTACAACAGCGGGGAAGGGATCAAACATTTTTAAAATGTATGACACAATACGAGTGAAATACGGTGCTGTGAGAGCAGTAGCAGCAGGTCGTCTCACCCCTTGATTTCCATTGAAGGTGATGGTAGGACAGGAAGACCAGCTCTAAAAAGAACACAAACAGAGCCTGTGTGAAGAGTGTTGCTCCTACTTGCATCAATGCAATGGACCGGGAGAGAAATATCAATAGATTGATTATTCATGATAAGTTCAGTAGTTATATTTAGTAAAAGAATAAGCATTTTTACTCTCAGGAAATTGATATTCTTAAATGTGATGTCTGAGTGCGACATTTTGTTACTTAAAAGAAACAAGTCAGAGATTAAATTTGGTTTTTGGCTGATTTCAAATAAGCTCCAGGAAGGCGTCTCTCACTTTTGCACACTTTGCACCGTTTTTTTTGGATAATCGCTCCATTTTAGTTAGATTTGCTAGAGTCTTTTGCTTTGGATTTTGACCTGCTTGAACACATGAAGATCTTCTGATCTAAATGATTCTATTGCATATCTGGTAGGATAGGATCAGGACATTGGGAAACGAACCTTGGAACTTAATAAAAACTGCTGTTCTCGGCGCATTTTATCCGGAGCGGATCGTTTGCTGTGTGAACACATGCCCTTTGAAGCATACTTAAAGCAGAAGGGGATGACACAATATAAGAAGAGTGCATTTCAGTAAAAAAAATAAATAAAAACCAGGAGCTTGAATCCAAAGTTAAAAGAATTAGAAACCACTCAAACAAACAGTTGCAACTGCATGCTGTTGTTTGGCCCAGTCTGAAAATCTCAGTTTGAAACCAAACCAGGCCAAACGAAGGAGTGGATATTGCCTAGACTGAACCAGCAGCATGAATGCATCATTAGTTTTCCCACTAAATGCTTTGTTATCCAATAATCTTTACTTATGGTCCATTACAAGTGAAGCAGCTTCCTCCAGGCCCCAGGCATGACTTGTTGCAACCTTCTTCCAATAAACACTTATTCTAGATTAGTCTAGATTTGCAGCAGCCCTTTTATTTTTGGGTGACGTCTGGATCTTCTAACTTTCAAATATTAAACTTTTCCAGAGCTTTGCTGTTTTTTGGAATTCATGATGCAGTTATTGCGCCCCAGTTTTTGTTTGTTTTGCACACAGAGTGACCATGATAATGACGCTTGTGCAGCCTTGTTGCATATTTGCTTTTTTGCTCTGCAATAAAATTAAGACAGTTGTATTTATTTTGGTGTTAAAATCTAAATAATTATAATTTGTAGCTGGAAATGTGACAAAAATGTGAACAAGTTGAGGCACGGACGCTGGTGCAAGAAGCTTTTATTTACAGTCAATTTCTCAATGAATGAGTTGTGTCACATGGGGGCATTATTGCTGAAATTAAGGCCATGATCTCTTAGAGGGAAATACAAAGATCACAGAGCCTGCAGCCCTGACAGAAAGTATGCAATGTCCACAATCTATATGACCTTTTAAAAACAGAGTCAACCTGTTGATGAGAGAGCAAAGAGTGAGCTGGCCCCTACATATGGAGATGTTATACCATTTCCTGTCTGAGTGTGATCAGAGGTGATTTCCCCTCTTCTCTGCCTCATCCCCAAACTCAGGTTAAATCACGATGAGATCAATGGGGAGTTTCTCGTTGAAACGATTAAAGAGGAGGCTGTCATTTCCTCACCGTGGAGTTTCCAGCCCTTGTTACGAGGAATTGCTGAATCGAGGAGCTGCATTTTACATAAAACCTTTCATGTAGCTTCTGATTTAGAGGATTTTAATGGGATATGTGGGCTCCGATTCATTTAATATCAGCTTATTCAATCCGATCCAAATATTCCCTCCTACTACAGATCCTCACCCCCTCACTTTCTTCTAATCCTTACCACATATTTTACTAGGAGCCTGTTTGGACTCGACCAACAGCTTCATACAAGCTTCATAAACACTCGCCGTGTTTCCGCCTTGCGTTATGCAACATTTATCAGCAGTTTACGGCAGCAAAATATTTAAAAAAGGGGGGTGAATGGTAAGAACAGCTGGGGAAAGAGAGAGGCTGGGGGGAGATGGTGGTGAACTTGGTCCGTCGTGTTTTTAAAATCACTTCTCTTTGAAGCTATAGCATCCTCAACAAGTTTCTACCAACACGGTGGAGTGTTTTAGTGTCCGCGCAGAGAGGAACAATGAGACCCACCTTGCCGTTGTGAAAGCTCCCGATGGCTCTTGCCGCGCTGTCAGTGAGTTTTACATGAAAAACGGAGACGTTAGAGCCGGGGTTCAGTTTACCGCTGGAAAGCCCGTAACACCGCTGCTCCCTCAGAGCCGACATCGCGCTGCAGTCCTCCCCTCCCGCTCACAGTTTACTCCGAGCAAAATCCGTCCGATACCATAGAAATGAGCAAACATTGACCGAGACGGATCCGAATAAAGACCTCCGCGGAGCAGTGTGTCTCCTGCTGCTGCTCCGCGGCGCGCTATTACGGCTGAACTCAGAGCCGATCCTATTGGTCAACGGCCACGCACGGGCTGTTACGTAGGTGTTACGTAACTGCTTCCACTTTTTTTTTCTGTTGGCTTGTCGTCTCCCTATGCTAATGTTGCTTTACATGAGGTAATGGGGGAGACTCACGTTTGCGGAGGGCTATGGCAGGCCATTGTAACATTTAATCCAACCAGAATTTATAAAGATGGTCCTCCACCCAGAGGCGGTTCTAGCACGAGAGATGCCCTGGGCGCCCACCTCTTACCATTGGCGGTTCTAGATGGGGGGCCAATAGGGCCCAGTGCCACTGTAGAACTAGTCCTGGCCCCTGTTATGTTCCCTGTACTAAAAACATAAAGAGCAAACATTTCAATGTGATTATTAGTTTTTCTTGAAATAAATGTATATTGCCTTTAATTAAGAAGGTATGTTAAACAATTAGCAGACAGAAAAGGAAGATTTATGTTTTTAAAAAAAAAGAAAAACAACTATTTTTTTTTTGTTTAATAATGTTTTAGATATGGTTTATAAAAGCCCTCATAGGGACAAGTGCAGCAAATTAGCTCACTCTAACAGCACATGCCAGCATGTGTCTGCTGTTTTTCAGTAAGTCTATGCTATGGTTTATCCGTCCCTATCAAATACACTCAATAAATAAATAAAAAAAAAATGTATGATCACTTAAGTTTCAAAAACTTTATAAGTCTTAAAAATGTCTGTCTAATCTATTAAAGCTTGCATGTGCTGGCTCCATTACTGTTGAGCGACTATATTAAATATAGATGGATGAGGGCATAACGGACCCGTAGAGCCAATAGTAGAGAAGACTGCGAGGTACCTGTGAGAAAATATGCATTTGTTTAAAATTTTATTTCATACCAGGGCTGTGTGCAAAGGAATAGTCCGACAACTGTAAGAGAGGCTCCGAGTTTTACAACAATTGAAAGGAAAAGCAACAACTGCTCTTTTGAGTATATCAATGTGTAACTGCTCCTGTCTGTCTCTGTCCTTAGTCTATCTATCTGTGACTATCTGTGTGTAGTCTGGTGCTGTGGGTTACCCTAACGTGATGCATGTGTCTTGTCTTTCTTTTATTATAAATTAAATGTTAACAACACCTGTTCAGGGACTACAAAGGTAAATTGGCCAATGGCTTCACCCATTTACATGTTATGTATTCTCATAACAGATATCACATGTACTATTTATATGAAATAAAATGAATAAAGGAGGAAAATATTCCTAAATCACATAGACAGACTAGTTTAATAGAAACAGGGAGCAAATGCAAGATTTTGTTTTAACTCAAAGGCTTGTGTTGTCCTAATGAAAGAGTCGCACTCTTAAAAGAATGCTACAACTCTCACATTTTTAACCACACAATTAATAATAGTCAGCTTCATATTTATGAGGCTGATGTAAGATCAACAAATGTGTGAAACTTTGATGTGACATTACAAAATATCTTATAATAAATCCATGCTTGAGACTTGAGATTTTTAAAGCTCACTCCAACCATATGTAGAAAACTATTCTGAAAGATGGAAAAAAATACTTTGCCAGCATAAGGTGATATGTTGAGTATTTTTTTAATAGCATTTAGCAAATAATATAAATTTACATAAAATTTGTATCTTAATACAAAAAAATAAAACTAAAAAAAAAAATCACATATACAATATCTGCATATTATTGAGAACTGGTTGAATAGATGATATCCAAAAGTGTTTGTTCTGCAAATAATTATTTGATGATATACTAAAAATGGTTTATATTTTTTTTACAATTACAATTGAAATTAGCACCCCTAATGAAAAAAAAAAAAAAAAAAAAACAAGCACTAAAGGTTAACTTTTTTTTTTTTTTTTTGTATTACTGCTGAAAGTTAAGGCCATCAATATCCTTTTTCATATTTGTACCCTGAAGCCTAATGTATATTT
This sequence comes from Cyprinodon tularosa, assembly GCF_016077235.1. Classification (NCBI taxonomy): domain Eukaryota; kingdom Metazoa; phylum Chordata; class Actinopteri; order Cyprinodontiformes; family Cyprinodontidae; genus Cyprinodon; species Cyprinodon tularosa. The sequence goes on from NW_024038004.1 coordinate 2,750,495, forward strand.
GCTGGAACAGTGACTTTTGACATCTGGATATCAAATGTGCATCTTTTGACAATCTCCAAATTATTTTAAAACAGGACTAGCGAACAAATATTCATATGATAATGTAGGTTGCCATATAGGTCTGAAAAGAGACCTTATTTTTAAACCTTCTTAAGGTCAGATAAACATAAGATAAAGATTTGATTAGATTCAACTTTACTGTCATTACACAGGTACAGGTACAAGGCAACGAAATGCAACGAAAGGCCACAAGATATAGTTGTATTCATAAAAACAAAATATGCAGCCACTTTTATTTGGGACAACTTCAGCCTTGAGTAGAGGCAGACATACAGTACACAGTGAAGCTGCTTTAAAGGGAAAGATTAAAAGGTGTTAGGGACTGCCAGTGATGAAACCAGTTAAACTGGATGTTTGTTACAGTGAAGTATTTGTCTTCAGAACTGTAGCTATGGCTTAATATTCTAAGTGCTCCTGGGTGTGCTTATATGACAAGCCAACAATTGTAAAGGTAATGCAGTTAAACCCGGATCTGATCAGATTTAGTTTGCATCAAGAAGCGGTAAATGAGCCTTGCTGAATCACAGTGTTTAGTGTTAGTACGGGGTGTGTTGTTGCATATTTTTCAGGAGGTGCTGAATTTCTCCTGCATGACAAAACCGTCTTATAACTTTACAGAAATTGGTCCAAATTACAGAAGAGATTTAGTGAGTTGTAGCCTTGTTGACCAAACTCCTCTGTTCCCTCTGATGGGAGGGGAGGCTGGTTTGATTTAAAAGAAAGAAGAAAATATATAGTAACTGAAATAACAAATTGTTACAGATACCTTTTAATGTGCGCCAACTCTAAGTGAACAAGAAGTCAACTCTTCAAGCAGGTGGGATACAGTGGAATAACACCCCACTGGGTGCTACTCAGAACACTATTGCTTCAAGATGCAAAGACTCACCAAAAAGTAAAAAACTGGAGAAATATTACCATGTCTAATGACATGATTAAACTTCCAACAATTAGATACTAGACAAAGTAAAGATTACAAGAATTGTAAAATCCTGCAAATGAGGTCAAACAGCAAGGACCTTTCACAACTTGGTAGACCAGAGCCATTTGAACCACCCCAGCAGAGTCCAAGTAAAAAGGTCCTAATAGACCCCCAGCTCAATCACAATGCAGTCCAGGACAGGTCCAAGGCCTAATGAAGGAGCAAGGCCAGTGAAGCAGTGAGACCTGTGGGTGCAGCGAGCCTCCAACCTCCCAACTATCCAAACCATATAGCCCCACCCTTCTTCAAACAAACCCAGGTAATTAAATCTACCTCAGAAAGATTTATGAAGATTTTGAGCTAAAAAAAATACACATTAAGCCCTACTATTTAGCCCTACCCCTACATTTTGCATGTTCCCATGAGGGTATTGCTGTTCCAATTCCTCTTTGGATGTGGGGTATTGGACATAATGAGGGGTATGGGGTATGAATCAAGCCCTTCACAACGAGGGATCTCAGGTGCTGACTTGCCAAGGAAGGGCCAGAATTCCCCAGAATACTTCTTGTCATCATTCCAAACAACTATGGCTCATTATGGAGGACAGGGATTCTATGAAGCAACTTGCAGTACTGTTTTAACTTTTTAAAGCCAAACAAAGCTGTCAGTGTCTCTGGGTTCACCAGATTCTCCTGGACAAGAGAGCTAAGGTGAGAAGCCGTTCTGAAACTAAGACAGGAGCAGCGGGAAATCAATGCAGGAGCACCGGTAGAAAGAGTGACACAACCAAAATGAAGGTGTCAGCCTTCATTTAGCCTCTTCTTTAGCTAAGGAACCACAGCAGGGGTCAAAGGTGGAGAGTGGTTGATTGGAGAAGCCTGCCAGGCAGACACAGCGCCAGTGTGGGGGAGAGGCTGTGGCTGTCGTTGGAGGTAGGATGACAAAACAGTCCTTCTAGGGCTAAATTAAAACTGTTTCTTTAAAGCCACCCACATACCTATTAAGGTCATTACCCGCTTTATCCTTTGAAGACATTATTTCCTCTTTCATTTAAAAAAAGCTTTGTCTCCTCTGTTATGCTGTTATGATGGGACGTATCTTATATATGTGCATAAGCAAACACGGAGTTGCTTTCATATCCACACATCAACGATGCAGCAAGGTGTGTCTCAGTTCCTAGGGAAGAATAAGAAGCCATCACCTTGTGGCTTTACTTAAGAGGTTGTAGTAATGTTGGGTGAAGGCTAGTGCTTTAAGTAGAGGAAAAATTGGGATTGGACCTAAGTCTGGACAAGTTTTTTTTTTTTTTTTGATAGTTGCTCTACGTTTTGATGTGGATTATCAATCTAGACTTAACAGCAATTTTCAGCTGATGGTTTTTGAAAAAGATGTTAAATATACATACCAGGCTGTCAGAGATGTACTTATGTTGATTTCTTTCTTAAAGGGCTGATAATTATAGTAGTTTACACAACATAGTGTTTGCTATATATGTTAACTGATGAATTCATTTATGAAGCCTGTAAGCCACATTTATTAAAAAGAAACAGAAAAAAACGTGTGGTTTTCTTTATGAATTCATGTTTTTCTCTCAACTGATGCTTTAATTTGGTGTGTAGGGCTGGTTAAACTTATTTAATAATAATTACATAAAAAAAAGGTTTTACATATTACAAGGAATATAAAAATGTTAAAAATGTCCAAAGATCAGTCACACACACACACACACACACACACACACACACACACACACACACACACACACACACACACACACACACACACACACACACACACACACACACACACCCAGATCATCAGCATGTTTTAACTTTGATCATCCACTCATTTGTTTGAAGAGTTCTGTTTCCTGAATGGAGTGATAACATCAGGTTTCGTTTTACTGAATTTACTGTGGATATGTTTCTGATATGTAGGGTCAAAACTATACATTGTAGTTCATTTGTTTCCTGTCATGAAATGAAATAGTCTTTAAATTTTCAATATGTTTACATCTGAACCATCCCAGAAGCTTAATCTTATCCAGGACCACCTCTGACATGTCTTTTGCATTATTGTCCTCATGGAGCACTAAAATGTGTCACAGTTTTTAGTTAAACTCAGCATGATCCTGCCATCACCATGTTTGACACATACCTATAAATAATTATATTGATTTGGGAAGCTAGAAGAATCACGGTAAAAGAGTTTGATAAGAAACTGAAAAGAAAAAGAAAATACAAAGCAGTGGGGCCTGGGAGTAACCTAAAGAAAATGCATAAGAGGAGAGCAGGGAGTATAACAGGAATGATTTGCAGATAGACAAAAGGAAAATCAGGCTCATGAGGAGGTAAGATAATATTATACAATAGCTGAAAATTTGAAGCTGGAGTCCTTTCTCTAAGAACTCCAACAAACATTTTCTCTGTGACCCTATATTAAAATATTTTTCTCTGATCATCCTACAGACATTTGGATACCGTATATCTATCCATGTATCCGAATTCCAGTAAAGCTTAAATGCATAGATTTGTAGCAGGAAGTTGTTGCTTTCACCTGTTTTACTCTGTTCCATCCTGGTCTATCAGCCTCTTCCAGTTCAATGAACATTTGATCCTTGTTGATTTGTATATTCCTAACCCAAATAATTTCAGTTTAAAGTAACTGTTTTTTATCTGGTCATCGGGCACAGTAAGTAATCTACCATGACAGTGATCACAAACACACATTAAAATGCAAAAAGGAGAACATGGAATTGGCCTGACCTAAACTCTGCTAGAAATGAATATGCTGCAAGTTTATTGCAGCCGGCCATAGAGCCATCAGTTTTGATTTGTGTAGTTTTTTTTTATTATTATTTTTTTCTCCTAGCTCTGATTCTGTTTTATTTTCCTATGTTTTAATCATGTAAAGCACTTTACATTTTCTTTGTACTGAATTGTGCTATACAAATAAATTTGCCTTGCCTTTGCCTTGCCTTGCCTAGTAGTCTAACACAGAGCCAGGAGATTGTTAATGGATTTAAAATGTTCGTCATTTCTCTAGAAATGTCTAAAACATCTACTCAGGGTGTTTTGTAGGTTTGGACTATATATAGATTAAAATGTGCGTAGATGTTAATATAAGGTTCATTTATGCTTGTGGTGTCCATGTGGCCAGTTATGTCATTTCAGCACCCACGCCCCTCTGTGTGGCCTGATTTTTCCACATCTAACAGGAAAATTAATAATTATGCGGACACCTTTGCTAAGAAAACATGGTGGATGAGCTGCAGCTCCTACTGGTAGAGGTTCATAAACATCTAGAAGCATCTTATGATTTGATTGTGAACAGCAGTTGGTAATTAATTTCTGTTGCTCTTGAAAACTGTGTTTTCTACACGTACGGTGTTGTAAGCTTATAGTATATGCTCTATACCACCACTGAAAGCCTGTATTAGCATGTAGCATTTTAAAATATTGATTTTAGGGTGATTTATGCATTAAACATGTACACACAATCCCTTTCGAATCCTGTATTTTCAGACTACCATCCATAAATAATAGTTCCAAAACACTAAAAGTAGCATAGCATTCATAATGATGACAAGGTGATGGAAACTTGGAACCTGAAATAAACTCTGACATTGTTGTTCCTCCCAGGAAATGGAGGATCCCCTAACAGACTCCAGCCCACTCATCGGCGCAGCCTCCTCTGGGAAGCTTCGTCTTGTCCGCCTGCTGGTGGAAGGTGGAGCTCAGGTGAATGGGAGGAACCACAGAGGAGAGACGGCTCTCCTCGCTGCCTGCAAGGCCCTGAGAGGAGAACCAGAAGGAAAGGAGAGTGTGAAACTACTGCAATTCCTGCTGCAGAATAAGGTCAAACTGCAGTGACAAATACCTGTAAAAATACATGGAGAATTGATTTGAAATGCATGTAGGTGGAAATGAGCGTGCTTTGGTATATTTACAATGCATGAAAATGAAATAAATAAGCTTCTGATTTAAATACTGCACCCGCCTACATGTGTGTACCCAAACAATTTAACTGTGGGATACAAAACAAACATTTAAACACAATAACCAACAGAGCCAGATTAGTTTTGAATGAGGAAAGGTGAAGCAAAAAGTTCTCAGTTTAGCTAAAGTTTGAGTTTCAGAAATATGTCCTCCTGAGTTCCAGATTCTTTTTTGAACCCATCAGGCAGATCCCAACATGCAGGACCAGGATGGTCGCTCTGCCCTAATGTACGCCTGTATGCAGAGAGCAGGAGCTCTGGTGGCGTCCACCCTCGTAGCTGCAGGAGCTGACCCAAGCATGGAGGACGGCACTGGAGCATCAGCCTTGGTTTACGCCATCAATGCACAGCACCAACCCACACTGCAGGTTATAATCCCACTGAGAAAGAGAAAAGGTGTACAGGAGAATATGGAGCTTAATTTGGGCCATACATTTTCAACTAGAAAAATTACATTACAGAAAAAATAAACTACTTTTTAGATTACATTTTTTTTTCTTTTCAAACCTACAGATTTTTTATTATATTTTTTTTAACTTGCACAATTTTTTTCAGCTTTAAACTTATGGCCTTATTTCAGTGTTGGGGTGGGGGTGGGGGTGCTTAGATGACCATGACTACCTGCTTAACATAGTAACTGAAGAACCTATTCCCAGCTGTTGCATTCAGGGACTGTTGAAATTGGAAATGTCTTTAAAAAATCATCAATATTCTACATATATGTGATTGGTTTTGAATAATAACCTTCTGCACCAACGGTAGCAGCTTACATGAATACAGGTGCTGGTCATAAAATTAGAATATCATGAAAAAGTAGATTGATTTCAGTAATTCCATTTAAAAAGTGAAACTTGTATATTATATTCATACATTACATACAAACTCATATATTTCAGATGTTTATTTTGTTTAATTTTGATGATTACAAATGACAACAAATGAAAATCTCAAATTCATCATATCAGAAAATTAGAATATTACTGAAGACCAATAAAAACAAAGGATTTATAGAAATGTTGGCCAACTGAAAAGTATGAACATGAAAAGTATGAGCATGTACAGCACTCAGTATTTAGTTGGGCCTCCTTTGGCCTGTATTACTGCAGCAATGCGGCGTGGCATGGAGTCGATCAGTCTGTGGCACTGCTCAGGTGTTATGATAGCCCAGGTTGCTCTAATAGTGGCTTTTAGCTCTTCTGAATTGTTGGGTCTGGTGTATTGCATCTTCTTCTTCACAATACCCCATAGATTTTCTATGGGGTTAAGGTCAGGAGAGTTTGCTGGCCAATTAAGAACAGGGATACCATGGTCCTTCAACCAGGTACTGGTAGCTTTGGCACTGTGTGCAGGTGCCAAGTCCTGTTGGAAAATGAAATCTGCATCTCCAAAAAGTTGGTCAGCTGCAGGAAGCATGAAGTGCTCTAAAACTTCCTGGTATGTGGCTGCGTTGACCCTGGACCTCAGAAAACACAATGGACCAACACCAGCAGATGACATGGCACCCCAAACCATCACTGACTGTGGAAACTTTACACTGGACTTCAAGCAACGTGGATGAAGTGCCTCTCTTCTTTTCCTCCAGACTCTGGGACCTTGATTTCCAAAGGAAATGCAAAATTTACTTTCATCAGAGAACATGACTTTGGACCACTCACCAGCAGTCCAGTCCTGTTTCTCTTTAGCCCAGGCAAGACGCTTCTGACGCTGTCTGTGGTTCAAGAGTGGCTTGACACAAGGAATGCGACAGCAGAAACCCATGTCTTTCATACGTCTGTGTGTGGTGGTTCTTGAAGCACTCACTCCAGCTGCAGTCCACTCTTTGTGAATCTCCCCCACATTTTTGAATGGGTTTTGTTTCACAATCCTCTCCAGGGTGCGGTTATCTCTCTTGCTTGTACACTTTTTTCGACCACATCTTTTCCTTCCCTTCGCCTCTCTATTAATGTGCTTGGACACTGAGCTATGTGAACAGCCAGCCTCTTTAGCGATGACCTTTTGTGTCTTGCCCTCCTTGTGCAAGGTGTCGATGGTCGTCTTTTGGACAACTGTCAAGTCAGCAGTCTTCCCCATGATTGTGTAGCCTATAGAACTAGACTGAAAGACCATTTAAAGGCTTTTGCAGGTGGTTTGAGTTAATTAGCTGATTAGAGTGTGGTACCAGGGGCCATCAATTTTGAACCTTTTCACAATATTCTAATTTTCTGATATGATGAATTTGAGATTTTCATTTGTTGTCATTTGTAATCATCAAAATTAAACAAAATAAACATCTGAAATATATGAGTTTGTATGTAATGTATGAATATAATATACAAGTTTCACTTTTTAAATGGAATTACTGAAATCAATCTACTTTTTCATGATATTCTAATTTTATGACCAGCACCTGTACAAGAATCAAATCTCAGATGATAAAATATGATTTTAACAGATTTGACAGAAAGCTGTGGGAGATTTCCTAAAAATCTCCATTATTTACTGTTGTTAAAACATAATAGAAGTAATAACAATAATACATTTTTTTTTTGCAGACTCTTTTTTTTAGGTTGAAATGTTTCTCTCTTTTTTTTTTTTTTCCTTTAACAAAATTTATGGCCCCAATTTAGCTCCATAGCAGGATACAAAAAACCTCTATGAAAGTCTTGTCTGGAAGTAGTTCATAAAGATGAGAACATTGTTACAAAAAAGTACCAAGATTGAAGCTTAATTCTACCCCTTATCCATTTCAGGTGCTAATAGATTCATGCCGGGCTAAAGGTCGTGACATCATCATCATTGCTACAGAGATGGGCCTGAGCAGAGGCCCGGTGACCAGGCGTTACCTGAACGTCCCCCCGTCTCCGGACTCCTCGCCTGTGTCCTGCATGTCCCCGTCTGAAATCATTGTAAAGACCGGCTCGCCGAAGTCATCCGAGGGAGGAAACATCTTTAATTTCAGAGGAATGAGTGAGTGAGGATCTGAAAGAGGCCTGGGATTAAGCTTTACGTCAAATTACAGATTATTGTCCTGTTGAAGCAGAACAAATGTTTTTAAGGCACAGTTAACTGACCAAGATTGTAACAATAATGGAGGAAGATCCTGAATCATCACTATCATCATTCACGGCAAAGCAAATTTCAATAAAAAACAAAAACTGAACTAACTGCACACAGTAACAAGAAGTTTGGACCAGCTGTCATGCACAGTGGTGGCAGCTCCACACTGAGGAGCTGCAGGGCTGCCAGTGGTACTGGTGCATCACATGATGTAGACAGACTAATATATTCTTTACATTTATCCCAAATTGAGAGCCAGAAGGCTAAAGCTCTGATATAATCTGATCCAACAGGCCATATGATCTGGACCACACACCACCTCTGATTTAGGATTAGCCAAAATTAAACAGAAGACTTTTGAAGGAAGTTGTTAATGCATTGAAAACTATTTTTAAGGTGCTACATAGAAATTTTGTCTTGCTAATGACCATTACATCACCAAAACAAAAATGTTGCAAAAAGAAATATATGAGTGTGTGATTTGAGAACTGTAGGATTGGCAGATTTAAGTCATGTTTTCCTTGATTAATTTCCTGTAGGTAAACAAGGAAACAGCAGCAGCAGACGTTCATCATGTGAGCTGAGTCGGCTGAACCTGAGAAGCAGTCCAGCTTCCAGGCAGAGGGTATCGTCCGAACCTTGGCTGGCCATCAACAACCTGGACTCTCTGAACAGGGCGTATGAAGAGGGAATAAGGGAGAGGAGCCTGGAGGTGGAAGGAGATATCCTGGACTTAAAGGAGCAGGAAAGCAGAAATGAAGATGCAGATGAGGAGCTTTATTTCCAAAGTGGGAAAGATGTGATGCAAAGACAGGATCTTGGATTTAAAGAGAAGGATCATGAATGCTGGAGTGAGGACTCAGTCCTTTCACTAACTGAGAAGAGCTTGACTATAACAGACAGGGAGACATCTGCTCGGTGTCATTGCCGCAGGAACACCCTCCCCTCCGTCACCGTGCTCCCACCTCCAGTTCACCTCCCTCCTCTAAAAAAGTATCCAGATTCTCACCTGCAGGTTCCGGCTAATATTTTCCCAAGTAAAAGCAGCTGCATGTTGTTTCAGCCTCACCCCCCCAGTTCCCCTCCTCCATCCTCAGTATCTGCCAGAGCAGCCTTGCTTCCTCTGCTACCCCTCACCTCGTCTCTGGTCGCTCCTCCTGGCTGCAGCCGTAGTGAGAGGAGCAGGAGGTCACTGCGTCGTCACTCAGCGCAGTTTGAGCAGAATCATTTGGACTTCTGAGGCTCCATCCTACCAGAACAGTCTGGTTTCATTCATTTAAAGCAAACATTGACATAACCTGTGCAGTTTGCAGCCTTTTCTTGCATTAATAGGTCTTCTGTTGTCCTGCATTAAATAAGGTTAACAGTTTCAACTTCAGTTAAACCTCTGTTTGTGCAGCCCAATAGGAAACGGCATAAAACCTGATTAAAGAAACAACAGTTTTCTTGTTTTTCTTCTCTTCAAGCCTTTATTATTTTCCCAAAAAAGTGATTTGTCTCACGCCTACATTGATGGTCACTATATCCATTCAAAATGCATTCAAGATCATTTTAAATTATATATTGGTATATTTTTAAACTTTTAAAACTTTAATATATTTAACCATATAATTTGCTTTTTCTCATATTTATTTACAAGAATAATTTTGTTTACTTATTTTTCCCTTTTGGACAGGATTCCCTTGAATGAAAAAAATACATTTTATTAAAATGTATTTCATTTTATCCGTAAAGGATTTCATCTGTATTAAATTATTTTGTTGTAACCTTCAGGATCTTCCACAAGGAAAACATTTCTAGGACAATCTTGTAAAGGTTATTTATGATGTCCAAGGAAAATCAGGTAGTTAATTTTGCAGAACTTCCAGCTTACTGATTTACGTTATATTCTTTCCTTGAGGATCTTCAAATAAAACTGTTAAAGGACAGAAGAAAAAAAACACCGGGAAAGGATTAGGCCACTAACTAATGATTATTTTGGTAATCAATTAATCTATCGATTATTTTTTTTTTGGATAAAAAATCAGATTCAGGTTCCTTAAAGATGTTTTTTACAGAATTTAAACCAGGTGAACCTAAAACTCTTCGAATGAGGGTTCTGGATGGCGGACAAATTGATGGATAAACAAAGGTTTTTTATCTTAAAGGTATAGCATATGATCCGGGTGGATCATCAAAATAAGTGGCCCTCCTAATTGTCAATCATTCTGGTGATATGTTTCTGTAAGGCCGTCCTAAGTGCTTGTCTACATTTTCACGTACTGGTAGTGATAGTTGAAAAACTGCAAATTTTTCAGAAAGTAGGCTTGGATGAGCAATCCACTACCTTTAAATAGAAAACAATTTTGGTATAATTACTACTAAGAGTGGGTTCCTCTGTTAGCTAAATGCATTTTTGAGTCTCATTACTCTAGTTATGATTAATCGATTTCTACATCAGTTGAATTTTTCAACAATTGATTAATCACAACTAATCCGATGAATTCTTTCAGCCTTAGAAAGGATAAAAAGGTTCACACTGGGTAACACTTTGTTGACACACCAAAAAGATCTCTCTCTAAAACGCAAACATCGTTACCCACCATTCTTGCAGGGTTTTAAGTTGGGATCTGGTGCCTATCTCTAGTGTTCACTGGGTGAGAAGCTGGGTTCTACCTAGAGAGGTCGCTGGTCCATCAATGCTCAGCACAGAGACAGAGAGGACAGCCAGCCATGCAAAAAGTTACTCGACCTTAAAGGCAGCACAGAATCCAAAATAACCTGGCAGTCAGGTTTTCAGATGGTGGGAGGACACTGGCGTGGTTAGAAGGAACTTAAATGAGAACATCATTACCAGCAAATGCAACATAATTCATGTTTTTATATGATTAGAATTTGCATGGTTGAAATATCTTCAACATATTTATAACTCATATGCTCCTGAATGTTGCCAGAATGTGTATTCATAAAAAACCCATCTTAAAACCCTAAATGATTGCCATTAAAGGTTGATGTGGCTTGCCATAGATTTTAAATCCCAGGTTGGAGAACTGTTTTGGTAGATCTCTAAGCTAGTGTTCCCACATATTTTTTTTCTTCTCATAACTGGAAAAAATGTTATGAACTCATGTAAGAGTAGCTTCAGCATCATCACTTTCCATGTTTTCCATCTTTAATGCTCTAATGCCTTCATTTGGTGCTAAACATTTATCCAGCTGCCCTATGCTTGCTCTTCTATATACATATTTTACAACTTCTGGCATGGAAACCATTAATTTTTAACTTTAAGTCGGAACACACAACACACCGATTAAAAAAAGGATAACACGTCATTCAAAATTAGAACTACTATAGCAAACATTGCTAGATCGTCTGATTGGTTTCACCAACAATTATGTCTAAATATAATTATTCTAAACAGAAGCCTCATGTTCATGGCAAAAGGAGTGAAGTCATTTTATTTCTTTTTAATATGTATCTACAACAAGGGGGACACAGGCAAAAAACGACTGACAAGTTGATGGAAATTAATACAATAAAATAAAGTACATTAATCTTCATCAATGTAGATTTCCAACCTTTTTTTTTCCCAATAAGCAACTTATTTTTTTGTCTAAATTAACTTTACAATATAAAGAAACATACAAAGGAACCTCATTTTTATTTTTTTTTAAACTACACAAGACATTTAGGATTTGAAACTACCCTAACATGATATACAAAGCAACTTCCTGCCTCATATTCAATACTGCTTTGTCATCAGGAGGAAATGAGGAACCAAACAGAAAAGAAAAAAAAAATAAAATCTTTACTCCCAATTCTGCCCCAAAGTCCTCTCTTAACCCTCCCTATCCCTTAATGTTACAGTATTATACATCAGCACAATAGAAATACAGTAATGATCGACATTGTGACGGCTTTACTTACAGGACAGAAAGAAGTCGGGCTGCATTTTATACAACAGTATTAAAGTACATGGGAGAAAATGCACCTTCCTGCACTTTGTCTACCTCATCTTAGCAACAAATATATCCGTCTGGCTTTTTTTTTTTTCTTCCTCTTACTTATGCAAACATTTCTCTTGCCTGATTTTAAATAGATTAGAAAATCCTTCATAGTAAAGTATGTACTCTGATTCAGGTGTGTTGGACAGAGAGCCAGTGTCCTGTGTGCCCTCTGTTTTAGTCGTGTCAGAAGAAGCTAAGCTGCAGTGCATCGAAAACCAAGTGCCTTTTATTTATTTTTTGCACTCGTCTTTGAAAATCCTGCCAAAAATTCCAAAAATATTCTTATTTTGTATTTTTCTTTGTCCCCAAGAATGCACCGTGTTTAAAGCAAGGTGCTGATAAATCATTGCAGAACTACAGGAATATATTCCTCCTCAGCCCTGCTCATTTGCAGCATACAGCCCCCCCACATCTATGGGTTGTGAGGTGAAATAGCATAATAGTCTATAGCAGCTCCGGTTTTTGTAAGTTTCATATCATTTCTGGTTAAAGGTACACAGTTTGCCTGATTCAGCACGCTACTGATCAGCTGTTCAGTTGTGATTTGAAATATCAAAACATGTCAATGATATCAAAATGCATTTTACAGTATTTACAAAAAAAAGGAACAAATCAAAAACATGGTGTACAAAAAAAAATAAAGGGGGTGGGGGGGAGTGTTGGTATAAGAATGCCAGCCTGATGGAAAGACATGGAAAAAAGAAAGCAAGGAGGAGGAGTGATATCGGTCTTTACATTGAATGAAGTAAAGATTTGCAGCTTCCAAACCTATTTCACCTTCAATCTAAACAGCGTCAAAGCAAACTTTAAAACAGCGCAGACAGAAAACAAAAAAAATATCACAAATAAAGCACATGGAGTGAAAAGTATAGTCGGTGGAGGGAGTGGACAGCACCATTCGGGCTCAGATGGAGGACTCTGCCAATTGCATCTGCAGATTTATACCGTCGCTACTTACTCTGCAGCTAACAAAGAAAACAAAAATCAGGAAAAGCACTTTAAAAGGTGTAGGATTTTTATACACAAATTAAAACATAAATAAATAGAGGTGTGCATTTTCATTTTTTTAACTGCAGGAAAGCTATGAGACAAGGAGCCACAGCTGCTGCTGGTGAGCAGGAACTTTAAAAAAGTCCAGATGTTTTAAAAATGCCCGATTGTAACATGGATAAAACCCCACCAGCAGGGGGCAGTGTGTCTACAGGAAGCAACATGTTGCACAGCAAACTACAGGGGCATCTCACTAAATCTGAATATCATCAAAAAGTTTATTTCAGAGTTTTAATCCAAAAAGTCAAACTTGTTGATACAGATTAAATAAAACATATCTGTTTATTTTGGCTCATTTTGATTATTTGGCCAACAGCTAATGAAAATCAAAAATTCAGCTCCTTGTAAATTCAGACAAAAAATATAGTTATTAAAGTTTATGGAGATTTATGCAAATTTATGGAGGAGACATCTGACTTCACAATGATCAACGCTCTTCTTTTAGCATTTGAATGGAAAGTTGAGCAGAAAAAGTTCTTGCTTCCAGAGGAATCCTCTGAAGCTAGGCAACGTTTGAAGCTCTTACACAGGCTAACAAAAAGGACTCTGTTATTGGTGGCAAAACAACTAAGCTTGATTGGCTGGTAGACGGGTATGACCAACATCCCAGCAGAGAATCGAATGATGCAGAGTTTAAAGCTATAGTCTGTAACTTTTCTTAAACGATGAGAGATATATCCAACTGCACCTTCCCCCCTGCCTCTCCTCCTGCAGGAGATGACTCATGCCTCAAACACCTGTAAACAGCGTGAATAAATAGTATTGACAGAAAAACTACAAACATAAAACCAATGTGCTGGAAGGTTGAATCCTACGCTTATCTTTTAGCCTATTACATCCAATTTAAAATAATTCTACTTTTGTTCGCCTCCTTGCTTTTCCTAAGTTGATCTGTAGTTCAGACTATAGACTATAACGTTGGTCTGGATGGTGCCATACAGGCCCAACTGCTGTGAAATTAAAGTTTAGAATAGTAGAGAACTCAGCGTTATTGTCATTACACTGTCACAAGTACAAAACAACAAAATGAACTCTCTGCATTTAACCCATCCACTTGGTAGAGCAGTGGACTGCAATTGTGCAGCGCTCAGGGAGCAGGGTGGGGTTTTTGCTCAGGGGGACTAAGTGGCAGTCCACGGTAGTGGGGCTTGAACTTATAACCTCTGGAAGACACGCTCAATGCCCTAACCCCAACCACCACTCCACCCAGAAATAACTAAAGCTAAAGTTTGGACTGAGTATTGAACTCTTTAGCTTAGTGGATTCAGGGTCTTCCTCAAGTTTAATCAGTGCAGCTGTGCCAACCGACTCCGGCGCAGATCCCTTTCCTTACACACTGATTTGATCCAAACACATCAAATTGTAGCTCCTAGCTCCTGTTCCTAGCTCCTACTCCTTCACACTGTCAAGTATAGTAAAGGAACTCCAGACTCCCAAGCCTTAGTTATTACGCAACAGAAATGCACCTTGACGATTCTAGTCAAATTGGTGGTCTAAACGTGCATATGATGTCATGCAAAGGATCGTGGGATTCCTAATTGCTCCTTAGGAACCTGTGTGGCCCCTAAGCCAAAGGAACTATGATAGGAGGAATTCAGGCTCCTTTTCTCACCACCTGTACTATTTATACAGCAATGATCATGGCCACCACTGATGCACTCTACTCTGGCTAAGAAGTCTGTACCAATGTGCTGTATTCAGATCAAGCCCCCCTCCAGACAAATGTGCAAGTCTATTGCTCAAACTTAAAGGCCAACGTCTCCAATTTATATTGCCGTTTGTCCAGGAGAGCTAAAGTTATGATAATCACAGATTATCCACTTTAAATTTCAACATTTCCTAAATGCTACAACTTTAAATTGAGCCCCATCTAAGTATTAAAATAAACCATCCAGTGCATGGAAACACTTTCCAGTCTCTGCTTGTCTAATTTAATAATCAGATAAAGTTGGAGACTAAATTCTGCATTTTCATTAGCTGTAAACTAGGTTAGGATAAATAAACACCTAGATTATTTAGCTCTGGTTATGCAAGCTAGAATTTAACATTTTTAATTGTATTTCTGATATGAACTTTTCAACCATATTCTGATTCCGAGAAGATTCTGTATGTGTGACTTGTGTGCAAATGTGATGTCTTTATCATAACAGTGTGCCCCTAAAAACAAAGGATGTTAATCTTTAAATGATAATAATAATTATAATAATACAACAAAAGTAGCAATGACACATTACATACACAAAAAATTGGAAAACATGTTCACTGATCATCACAACAACTCTGTTACAAATGTACATGTACAGAAAAACGATGAGGAAGGACAACGAAGGTCCTCCGTGGAATCTGGGAGCAAAAAGAAAAAAAATTAATGTTTTACAAAAAAAAAAAAAAAATAATTATAATCCAACGCTGTGGTTGATGTTCCTATTAGCTGCAAAAGAGATACTGCGTCCATGATGGAGGGCGGCGCTCTCCGTTCACCTCCGCTCATTGTCTAGACCCCGTCAGAAAGCCGGGGAGGCTGGGGCCGGAGTCTGAAAGGAGGCTCTTCCTGCTGCCCTGTGACTGCTTCCTATTCACACCTGCGGCCATTTTACACGATCCAGGAGGGCCCGTCTTAATTAGAGTCCCAGCATGCTCGAGGGCGCTCCCGGAAGGCTGAGTGGCCGCAAAAGTTCCCGACGAAGAGGAGGAAGGACGGTGGATGGGTTGGGTGGTGGAAGGTGGACGGCGTTAGAGAGGGCAAAGGGTGTGTGATGTGGGGGGAGGCAGGTTAATCCGAGGACAAGTTAGGATTGAATAAAAAAAAAAAGGTGTAGAGTCGAAAAAATTGGGGGGAGAAAGATAAAAAAAAAAAAAAGAAAATCACACACTCATCGTCATGTTGGGTGAATACTGAAAAGAGAGAGAGGGGAAGGGGGAGGAGGGGGGGCACAAATGAGTGGATATGTCACTAACCACAATTAAACACAAGAGGGCGCTCAGACCCAGCCCTGCAGGGGTAGAGGAAGCACAGACTGTCTGCTCTGTTGTCATCAACAAACAGGAGAGGCCAAGCTGCTTTCATCCAGTTCCTACAGCGACTGCCTCTGATCCGGGTTTGAAAACATCTTCTGTCTCTGCTTTCCGTATTGGTCTAGTTTTACATTTTAAAACACTTAAAATTAACATAACACCAGTCTGGACATTTATGAAGTTGTTGAATCATTTGGATTTTAAGTTTTTTGTTCCACAGATCAAGAGGTCAGCCTCTGATTGGACAGCATGATTAACAGGCACCTGTCTGACATCTACACCTATTCAGATTAACTCAAACAATTTTCAAATTGGGAATAAACTAAATTCAAAATACTGTATTACTATGGCATCCATTTATGCCAAATACTTCTACTCTTTTTCAAAAATTCGATCCTGTTAGAGAAGCACTTTTTTAAATCACTGGCTGTTATCTTTTATTTCTGGTGCATAGTTTGTTTGTTAACCTTAGATCCTAACGAAGAAGGATGTTTAAATAAGGAACAGTACGGAAATTTTTCTTTTTCCAGGAAATGTTTTTAGACTTGGGGAAAAATACTAACTAGAGAGCAGAGGACATATTGATCATTGCTTAAATATTTGCACGTAAGCAGCTCTGTAGCCAGCAGCCTGTGCACCTCGTAGCTCTGCAGGTAGAGGCCAGGAGAGCATCACAAATTTACAATGCAGGGAACAGACCCCCCCTCCCATCCCCCGTTACATCTTTATAACAAGACCCAACATACTTTAGCGTTTCCTTTAGTGTTTAACAGCTATGATCACATCACTGATACAGAGGGTACGGAGTGAAGTTCTACCAGATTAGTAAGCGGCTCCAATGCAAGCAGAACACAAGCTGCTAGTGACCAAAACATTCTTTATGCAGTTTAGAACAAATTTACAGTGCTGTGTCCCAACATTAAAAGTATGGAATCATACCGAAAAAAAGATATTATGCTTTAAGACTATTTGACTTTAAAGTAGATGTTCTCCACTCATGAACCTGGCTTAACTTTATGGCAAGATGAATTGTCGCACGTCCCTGTAGTTCACCAATGATGATGTCACCGCATTTGCACCAGTTTTAGCTGGAATATTTTTTTCTTTTTGAAAAGGACAGCATTTTCGCTTTTGTGGATGGGAAGATGGTTGAGCGTCTCCCCCGACTGGACTTGATAAGACTGATTTATCTGTTAACTTCGCTAGTTGTGAAACAAATCAAGCTTCTCTTGCTGCTATGATTAGCTAAAGCCAGGCTTACACTGTGCAAATGTTTGCCTTTTTCGGGGGGATTTTCCAGTTGCACGAGAATTTTTCAATTGGGCTGACTTTCAGCCTGATCGTGCGTCGTGTAATGTACAGGGGGTAACGAGGGGCGATCAGCCTCTCAAGACCACCTCCTGATCAGGAATTGTGAGGTCAGGAGAAAATCAAACATGTTGGATTTTCCCGACAAGGTTTCTTCTCTTTCTTCTTCCTCTCAGATGTAAACACAGAAGCATGGCGGGTTTACGGGTGAAATGGAATTCTTTCTGTAAAATTGACAGACCGTAGTAGCCACGTTTGCTCCGCCATGTCTATGTCAGAATAAGTCGCCGCCTTTGCTTTTAAGGACTTTCAGCACAAAATCGCACAAATAGCCAAGGCAGCACGTTACACTCTAGTGAGCTTCATATTCCTCCGCTACTCATTTGGCTTCCGGATAGACGAGTCAGAGTAGCTCCATCTCACTGCGGAGCTGAGTCTGACGTATTTTAGACATCGGGCTGAGCATGCATCGTGAGCTGTGAACTCTCACTGTATGACGAAACCATGCGGTTTCGTCATACAGTGTGAGCTGTACCTGCGTGCAACGATTGAAAAAAAAAAAAAAATCACACAGTTTATGCCCCGCTTAAAGAGACGACATGGGAGGCAGGTACCAAATCAGTTCGAATTGTTTTGAATGTCACTACCTTTTGCAAACGTATCTACATATCTATTGTACCAAAAACTGTAGCTTGGCTATTTGGGATTTGAAGGCAAGTATAAAGACTTATTAATCCATTTATAAATTGCTTCTGTTGAGTCTAAAGTGGAGAAAACAAAAACTAGCTACACTTTCTAAAGTGGTCATAGGACTCCTTATTCGGTTTAGATCTTTTTCATCGATGGCCTGAATGTTCATTTTGGGCTTTAAATAAACAATTTCAGCTTTTCTTTAAATAGGAACAACGTAAATGGTTTTAAAAGCGGAAATTGTGCAGATAGATCTGATTGAATTTATGCATGAAAAACTGCAGAGAACTGTTAGCAAGGATTAAAAGGAAACGAATCAGCTTTTGACTCACAATCACAAAAAACGTTACAAAATAAATAAAATAACAAACCGCTACCAAATTTCAAGTATGGTGTTTACAACATTATGCTGAGGGCCTGTCAGGGTTCCAGGTGCATTGCACAAAGTGGCTGAAATAATGAAGACTGCTTCCTAAACTTTCTAAAGACGCACTAAAAGCTCTTAGAACTTAAAAAACTGGTTCATTCCAAGTTTCTAAAGTAAAGTTAACCTTTGCTCTAATGTACACTGGTGCACTATGTTTAAAGAGGGAGCATGCCCCGAGAAAACCTCCAATCCAAATAAGCTATAGCATCACAGATAAGCGTGGGACAAATACCCAACCAGAGTTATGACAGGAGATTCTTACTGCCTATGAGATTTTGTGAGGTTTCTCTAAAACATGCTAAAGGAGATTTACTTAACAAGAAGATTAGAAAATGTAAGTTTATAAAAATATTTATTTTTCACCAAAGCTGTTGTATAACCATCCAACTATTTAAAGTGGAGTATAAACCAATCATTAAAAGCCAGAAATGAAATCATACCAACAAATTATTTTGACCTTCTTTGTTTAAAATCGTTTGCCCAAATCAGCTTCAGCTCACATCCAGTTTAGTTTGCATTGTTGAGGCTACTAAAGCAGGTTTACCTGGACCTAGCTGGTTAAGATAAGCTTCATCAAACAACATATCAAAAAAGGGGAAATAAAGTTGACACGCCTATGTCTAAAAAAAAAAAAATATTCTAAATTTTGCCCTTAATTCAAATACTGGTGAATCATAAAAACCCACACAGATCCATATAAAATAGAAAACTATAAATTGGGACAAAAAAGCACTTCCCTCCCATAAATTCCACTTATTCAAACCCTCTGCTTGCATTCTTCCACTGGTTTACATCAGGATAAACTGTTAAGGGCAGGAGATGTTGTCAACACACTCCACTCACACTTTCGCTTTGGAATGGGTTCAAGAAGTTGCCGCCCATCTCGCCGTCATCCCGCGGCGTTCCTGGAGGATTGTTCATGCCTCCCATGTTGTTAGGAGAGCTCTGGTGGGAAAGAGAGAGGCCCCAAAGGCAGTCAGATGAGTGTAACACAGAGGAAGTAGTTCAGAAAGATGTTTGCAGAATTTGACGTTCATTCACCTTTGGCAACCCATCCATATCCCCAGACCCTGAGGATGAAAAACACACATTAGGGTATAATCTAAGAGAAAAAACAATTAGTCATTTGAGTCACTAATTCCCAGTGTTTCAACCCACCTAGTGATCCATTCATGTGATGCGGCTCCATGGCTCCCATTGCTCCCATTGGCCCATCGGGCCCTGGTCCCATTGGGAACTGAGAAGACGTGGAACAGGAATTATAAATTACTGCCATTATTTTTCCCTCCTTGGACTTAATCTTATTCTGTGATCTGAGTTGAATGTTTTCCTCCTAGGGATTTATTTTAGTTCAGCGGTAATAATATAGTAATAGAAACTCTTTGCAAAGTTGAAGAAGGAAAACCAAAAACTTACATTGGGTCTGTTTCCTCCAGGTCCGATAGGATTCATCATTGTGTAGATGTTTTCACTGGAGTTAGTCGAATCTTAGGAGGAAAAAAGAAAATAATATTAAAAACAGATCGTTCACAGCTGTTAAAAGATTCTAACGGGTGTTGGACAGGAGATCAAAACAAGAACGAAGGAATAACAGCAATTTTGTTGTTTAGTGAGGAAAAAAATGAGAGAGGGGGGGTGGGGGTGGGGGGGGGTGGCATAGAAGGCTAACGCACCACCTGGGCTGGGCATGATGGGAGTTCCAGGCGGTCCCCCTCCACCCGCTGGACCCTGGGAAAAAAATATATGGGTTTAAAAACAACCCAGTTTGTGGACTTTTCATAATAAACTGCACCTAATTCACTTCACTCACCACATAGTTTCCTGGTGATGAGGAAGAGTAGGCTATCTGCAGAGGAAACAGCAGTCAGAACCAACAGATGAGGAATACGCATCATATACAAACACACAGTGTCTGTATTTAAAAATCTAGCCTCTGTGCTGTGTATTTCCCTGATACCCATAAATTTAATCTTACAAAGTTAAAACATTCATTTGGGTCTCTTAAAAAAAAAGTAACACAATGCTAACCTCAACCTAAACTCATCATTCCTATAATGAAGATGGATGGAGTTAAATACTGAGCAATAATGGAGAGTTAAACTAGAATGGGCATAAAAAATGGGATGAAAGCTAAACATACACCCAGAGTTACAATGAGTTGGTTTAAATGAAAGTATATATTCATGAGTCAGAATGGCCTAGTCAAAGACCGGAACTAAATTTAATTCAGTTCCGGTCTGTGACAGGTTGTGTTTTTTGTTTTGTTTTATTTCTCCAATTTGACTGAACTTGAGCTAATTAAAGATGAATGGGGAGAAATTTACATCTCAGTTCTGCCAAGTTTTGATATAAGACTGAATACAAATACACACATCTATGTCACATTTATTCACAATTTAATGTTAATCTATTATGCAAAATCCTCAAAAATACTTAGAAATTCTCGTTCTGACTTGGCTTCAAACAAAACTGCATGAATTTGATGCATCTGCTTAGAAACTACCATATCAATAAATTCAAAGCAGAGCCGACATGTTGAGATTCTGACTCACTGAGTTTGCATTAGGTCCTGGCCATGGCCCCCTTCCTCCGGGACCCCTAAGGAAAAGATTGTATAAGAAAAACAAGAATAAGACAAAGCACTGAAAGTTTTAGGAGCATGTTTTCTGTTACCGTGATTCAATTCATTAAAAAAATAAAATAAAATAAACTACAGCAGCCTTTTTTCAGCCACCTGATCTGCAATATGCAGCAACAGGTGGAGGAGGGGAAGACATGCTTTTCGGTTGCAAATCAAAATTAACTCAAAGTATTGTGGAAACAGGGTAATAAAGTGACAGAAGAGGAACGGAGCTACATAATTTGCTTAAGGTATTTCTATGCACTTACATGTTCATTCCTGGCATGGGGCCACCCATGGAGTTGGGAGGGGGCCTCATGCCTCCATAATTCTAAGAGGAAAAAAGACAGAGAAAAAAAAATATGTCAAGAAATTCAAAATGCATTTGCAAGAAATATTTGAAAATGAAAGTTTTTCCTCATCCTTACCTGTGGGCCCATGGCCATTCCTCTGGGAGGATTCATTCTCATTGGACCACCCATGTTGGGATGTCCTAGCAAAAAAGAAATCAACCAGGGTCAGAACTTGTACACAAAAGCTCATCTAATTACACATGCATCTCATCTCTTAAATGTTAGGAATAACATGAAATAACTACTAATATATGCTTATCTGATGCCAAATATACCAAACCCTCTTTTTAAGTCAGGCATACCAGGCATTCAGTAAAAAAAAAAAACAACACTTCATGGGATTGTAACATCTAGATAATTCTAAAATGTCATTTTGTAAACCAATTTAAGTATATTTATTTGCGGCCTTTAAACCACAGAAAGGAAGTCGAATTTATAATTTCATTGAGTGTCTGAAACAAAAGGACATCAGATAAAAACAGCTTACACACCTAAAATTACAAAAATATGTTTCAAAGATTAATATGAAAACAAAGAGACCAAAAAGATGGAGGTGTTGCCTTCTAAAATTCCAAAATATTTTCAAGCAGTAGATGTTGGGATTCTATATCCGAGAACATGGGTTTAATTTTTTTTAAGCAAACAAATGTTTTATAAAAAGTGTCTTAACAAGGTGTGGACCAGACAGACAACATCACATATTGTCAGCATAACAAGATAAAAAACAGTTTTATATTTTCCATTTTAAAATTGTTGATTTGAAATATTGAAGAGTGGTCCAAGGAGAAATCAAAGAGGAACACCTTGGGATGCATGAAGGAAGCCAGAGGAGATTCCTGCAGTTTTCGATCAGTATTCAACAATGTTAAAACATCAGGCTTACCTTGTGGTCTTGTTGGGTCCAAACTGTTTGGCAGGAGGGGCTGCGATCCTGGGATTCCACCAGGCTGAGAAGGGAGCAGACAGAAAAGTCGGTAAAACTCAGCAAGTAATAACACACGGAGCTGTTTAATGGAAATTTGATCCAAACTCTGTTTACCTGATTTGGCATTCGGAGTGACGGGCGTGGCCCACCTGGATATCGTGGTGACATGAAAGGCTGTAGGGGGGGGGGGGGAGAAAGCAAAGGTGAGGGGGTGGACACAGAGAAAATTACATTCCTATTATTGATA
Organism: Cyprinodon tularosa; assembly: GCF_016077235.1. Classification (NCBI taxonomy): domain Eukaryota; kingdom Metazoa; phylum Chordata; class Actinopteri; order Cyprinodontiformes; family Cyprinodontidae; genus Cyprinodon; species Cyprinodon tularosa. The sequence continues at coordinate 2,773,131 of NW_024038004.1, forward strand.
AATCCAAAAGTACTTCAACAGGGGAAGCACTGAGAACACAGAGATGGACACAGCGTGGTTGGAAAATGGATGACAACACTGGAAAACTGCTAATTCAGCAACACATCTGCCTTGAAACCAAAAAAAGCAAAAACAAAAAAATCACTTGCAAGAGTTGGTGTGGTCCAAACTTTAAAGAAGCACTACCCACAGGATGGACTGAAAGCTCGTTTGAGTGCAAGCGTGTGTCTTCCCTACTCTCGCTTTGCTGTAAGCTGACTCGGCCTTGTGGTCTGCCTGGCGTAGTCGGAGACACCTCGGGCCAGCGACGCGGTTCAAAAGGAAAAAAAAAAACCTTAGCGGAAGCGAGCTCGCGCTCTCTCACACACAGAAAAAGAAACTGGAAACCACAAGAATGAAAAGCTGAGCTGCCGCAGTTAATGGGCAAAACCTAGCTTCATCTCCGCAGTGGCATCGCAGCTACTGTTCTGTATAGGAGCTGAAACGCCATGACTAAAGTTCTTCAGCCTCGGTCCACATGCTCAGAGTACCGTGCAGGAGCCAAACTTCCATCCTTGACATGTAGGAAACTGGTGCTCGTACATGTGAAGTGTTTATTTTGCTTGTCCCCCTGTTTAATTTATAAGATGCAGGAACAAGTGAGCAAGGGGGGGAGGGAGTGAGTGTGCAACTGTGTTTGTGTGTGTTCAGGCTGGAGAAGATAAGTGTGCAACCCCCCACAAGCTGCTCCGGGGGAGGGGCAGGGAGTGAATTATTCATCCTGCACGGGGGACAGAAGCTCCTCGGCCTTCCACAGGAACAGGCCTTGCTGCATCTTTTTATTCTTTATATACAACAAGAGCTCACAACTGCAGGGGCTGCTTTAAATGGGGGGGTTAGCCTGAACAAAAGTAGTTCCTGAAGGGCTCAAGGTGGGGTGGGGATAAAGTGCAAAGGTTGCAAATGGGAAGAAAGAGGCAGGAGTGTATAGTTCAGGGTATGGGGGGGGGGGGGGGGGGGGGGGGGGGGGGGGGGGTGGTGAGAAAGTGTTTGCGTCTTACCTGACCGTGGGGTCCCATCATGGGGTTGCTGGGGTTGTGTGGGGGGGGCTGTGCATGGGGGGATTGCTGAGAGCCGGGCGGTGCCTTTAAGAAAGAAGAGCGATATCAGAGAGGGGAGGGGGCAGAATGTGGGTTCACACCTGGAGGAAGAACCCGATCAGAATCACAGGAGAGAGGAAAACCATGTTGGAGGGGAGTCTGGAGGGAGCGTCTAAGTTTAGCGGAAAAAATGAAAGCGTGGCTGAATTTTGGGTCACATGATAACCCACCTAAAAACAGGTCACACTCTTCTGTCTTTATTACCAAACAGAAAGACGGGAATCGTTTTCTCCCAGATGGCCTTCCAGTGACCCCCTAACACCCATAAGAGGCGATCATTTCCACCACCTGGTTATAAAGCCAATCCTGTTTTACACTTACCCACATGGGGGCAGTGTTATCAAAGCTTACAACAACAAGAGGCAAAGGTACAGCTCACAGAAGGAGAGGACACTGACAAAAAAAAAAAAAAAAAAAAAAATGCTGAAGCATTTCTGTAAGCTTCTTCATGACCAAATCAAGTTCCAGTGCTAAAACTCAAACACACCCAGACATCACACTGTTGACTTCCCAAGCCCCGGACAAGAGGTCAAATATCTGATGAATACATCATTGCGCAACAGCCTCTTCAGAAGGTTCAATGTTTTACTTTTTTCCTCTTCCAGCCTCCCTCGAAAACAAAGAGTGGCAGATTTACAAATAGCAAGTGGAATTTTCCACCTTTCCCTCCAAGGCATCCGGACACACACAAAGACAACACGTTGACTACCAGTGAGAGTCTGGGAGTGTGTGTGTGTGTGCGCCTCAAAATTAACATGCAAAAAAAAACCCCAAAAAAACTGCTGTAGTTGAGACTGTGCAACCTGTTGTGGAAAACAAGTCAACCCAACATCCATTTCTCAGACTGGTACAGGTATCAAAGGCAGCACCGTCTTGCTTCACAAGCAGCCACCAAATATTTTGTTGAGATTTCAAAAGACAAAAACCTGCAGATGATTGTTAAGGGAAAGAAAAAAAAATATTTTACAAACAAATCCCTGCATGATGCTTCTGCCACTCCCCAGCCCTTTCACAGCTGGAATGAGTTTTTTCAGCGTTATACAGAGTCTTGTTTTCTGACACCTCATGGCGTTTTGCATGCAGCCTCCAAAAGTTTTTGGTCATGTCGAACTGGTGCACCTTCTTCCCCTTCACTTTAATTATGATCAGTTGGGATCAGTTTAGTTCGCTGATTGGGTAGCACAAATCTGGAACTATAATGTTCCCTTTAATGCATTTGAAACACCACAATATGAGCCTTGATAGAAATCCTGCAAATGACAGCAATACAAATCACTGATCATCTCCATATATGTAAACACAGCTAAAGATGTGATAAAAGATTGTTGTCACATTTAATAAGATGAAAAATACAGCGCTGCTTTACTACTACTGGGTCAGTATGAATATACTTTCCAAAAAGGTTGGTCTATTATGACTAGGGGTGTGGGAAATAATTGTTTTGGTGATATATAGCGATATTCGGCTGCCCAATATAATATCGATCTTTCACTTCTTAGTATCGATTTAAAAAAAAAAATGGTTACATAAAACATTGATGGGAAAATGGGCTACCTCTGCACCACCACTCTGGCAGAAAGCGCTGTGGAGCCCTTTAACTGTGCGTGCAGCACCAAATCTGTATTTGAGGCAGTCACAGTAGAAGAAAACCCCAAACAACATGGATAATAATACCTAATCAATATTTTCTGATGAAAATATACAGCACTTGCTGTTTTATCTCATCATTTGATTTTGATAGCTAGGGAAAATATGGCAATATATAGTGATACTGCAATATCGTGATAATATCGTATCGTGACCCAAGTATCGCGACATGTATCGAATCGCAACACTCATGCCAATACTCACCTCTAATTATGACATAAAGTAAAATAATAAATGTTATTATTAATGATCATGTCTGTATTGAGACTCTGGTTTTGTTTATCGTTTTCCATCATTTAGTTTTTTGGTGTCTTTTTGCCTGTCTTTTTATTTTAAGTCAGGATGAATCTAATTGGCTTACTCTTCAGTGTCTACCAAAAAGTTACAACAGCAGATGTTTTTAACTGTGATATTGTTTTATAGATTTAAAAAAATATAACATGTATTTTTTCTTTTTGTGAAAAACTTATTGGCCTAGAAATTGCAGGGTTTCCCTTCATTTTGGCTCAAATGATATTTATATATAATGTAAATCTGTAAACTTTATAAACGGTACTCTTCTTATAGCAAAATAAACAAAATTGATATCCTTTTAAGACCTAAAATAAATCCACATAGTTGTAAAATGAATAAAAAAAATTTATTTTCAATAAAGTTTACTTTAAACTTTAAAAATCCCTGCATAAAAAAAAGCAATTACGCAGCATGATGCTGCCACCCTTTATGCACAGGTCAGCTGAAATATGGTTAATGTGTCTCATTACATTTCTGCCATAAAATACCACTTTTAGGTAGGTTTCCACCCACTTCATCTAATTTTCATGGATCCTTTCTATAAAAAAAAAAAAAAAAAAAAAATGTGTGTTTTAACTGAAACTATGGTCCTGTTTAATGCCCTTAATCGCACTACTACAACTTAAAATAGACTGTTTACAAATACAAAAGGTAGGTTCAAACAACTGCTTTAAACTGTTGGTAACCATCTGCTTTAAAGCTGAAAAACTCATTAAAAATACTTCCAACTTCCTATCCTGATTTTACAAAAAAAAAAAAAGTAAAACAAGGTCAAAATAAACAAGCAATGGCTGCTTTAAATTGTTTTAGGAAAAAAAAAGTAAAATCTATTAGCAGAGACCTCTTCTTGTGACCTATAAATAATGTTAATTACAGGAGATGGTGCCATTTCACATGATCATGCATTTAACAGAAATTAGAGATAGGCACTAAATAAACGGCGCCAAATGTGACTGCAATTCGAGATGCACCAATCTGGCTTTTCCAGCTGAAATCCCCTACTGCAATAAAAGGGTATTAAATGTATTCTATCAACACCAATTTCTGTTCTTCTCTCATGGTTAATATGACAAATCAGACATTATCAGATTCTTTTAACTCTCTAAAAAACCATAAAAAAGACAAAACTCAAGTTTGTTTTAATCATTAAATTAACTCTAACAAATGTTTTAAATTGGGTAATTTTAAGTACGACTTCCCTTGACCACTAACTTAGTTAGAAAACTCTGAAATACAGCCTTCACTGATCAGTGAACACACCATACTTTGTGTCACTAACTGAACCAGCACTTAGTGCAGTTGCAGTCATTGAGGGTAGAAGATGTAATACTGGCTTTCTTCTGTATCAGCAAAAACGTGAACAACTGAATTGTAGTTTCTAATGCCTGTCCAGACAACTGTGTTTCACTAAGGCCGCTGGAGAGAGCAAGGCTTTTAGCAGACAACAGGAAGGCATAGAAGAAGGGCAGATGGAGAAGGGTTTATCCCTTTCAAGCTTTACGCTTCCATTAAAAATGTTGGCAGCCTTAAATAAATCTAAAAAAAACATACATTTCCAATGGTAAACCCAAGAAAAGAGTAGTTTGTGTGATGCTATCAATGCTAACAGTTATAATTGCTAACAAATGATGCTTAAGACTGTTTGTAAAACTTAAGGTAATCAGGCATGTGTTAAATCCAATCTCCCCCCCTAAACGCTTGTGTGACAAATAGAAAGTTCTTGAGACATTAAAAATGGCCAAACCTGATACCAACAACAGTTAAGTTTTACAAAAACTGAAAATCCATCACTGCACCTCTATGAGTAAAGCCTCTATTAACCCACAACGTTGTGTAATGGCCTACAAATTAGATTTACAACCATCATTTCAAATCAAAGTTAAGTGTGAGAGAATCCATTAATCTCCAATAATAACACAAGTGAAGCTTTCGGCTGTCTAATACTTAATTATCAAAGCAACAGACTGATCAAAGATTAATGCTTTCTAACAAACAAAAAAAAAACCCTCTCAGACTATAAAGGTGGGAAAAGTCTTTACAGCTGTTGCCTTGATCTTGTTTAAATTGTGATAAAAACAAAAAACAAAAAAAAAAACAAGGCTTTGTTGCTTGTGCAACAATTAACTTGTAAATATTTGTTGCTTTGTTCCAATTTCTCGCTTCCATTTCTTTGAAATACTTAGTCAGACCACTGACGACCATTGTGACCATTGTCACTAACAACAATATGAAAAAGCTCATTGCATCGACAAGCAGAGCTGCTTTCTGTAAAAATAAGTTCCCCTGAACACAACATTCACAGATGCACACCCCAATCTCACCCTCCCACCAATGGTAAAAATAGCCTCTCTCGACCCCCCCCCACCCATGTGTACAGTCATACTTTAACTATTCCCCACCACCACCAAGAAGGCACACAGTAAGGACGTAAGGGGCCACATAGCTAGTGGTAACCATCTTTTCCATTTCGCTCTTCTTCCTCCACTCTAATTTCTTCCTCTATCCTCCTCCTATATTGTGTCACTCGACGTTTTAGCTCCCACTCTTCGCCGCTGCCTTATCGCGCCTCCTGCCAAATGCCACCTCTGTCCATCACACTGCTGCCTCACAGAGGACGTGAGAGCATGTGTTTTTGTTTGTGGGTGCTCGCACACGTTCAGAGCCAGGACAGGTCAGAGAGGAACGGAAACAGAGAGATGGATACGGGATGGCTGAAGCTTCGATGAAGTGAGAGCTGAGCCACAGATGAAGACACAGAGCAGGCTGCTTAATATTCTGATAGAAATGTTGTTGTTATCAAGAGTAAATAATCGCTCTTATTAATACAGCAGGTACATAAACCTCTCAGAACTCCAAAACAGAGTAATATTTATAGTGTTAAACAACAGGCAGACAAAGCAAATTGCACTAGCTTAAACAAACATGTTTGTTGTGTGACATCTTCCCACACTCGCAGGCTTTAACGCCAGAGAAAAATACGGCAATATTAACACAGAAGGAAGGAAATCAAAGCTACTTTATGAGACATTTTTGGCTGCATTTATTTGTCATATCTAAACACAAACATGGGAACACTTTGATGTCAGCCCAAAAATGAGGCTTTAACCTATAGCTCCTTACAAACGTTCATACTCCTTTAAATTTTCCACATTTTGTCCCAATGCAAAACTAAAAAAAACAAATGTATTCTATTGAGATAAGTGATTCACTAATAAATAGTTTTATAAAATGTTCTACAAAACAACTCAATCTAATTGGACGGAGAGCAGCTGTGATTATTGGTTCTCAAGTGTTATTGTAGATCCTTACGCTTATTCAGCCTTGGACAATGATTGGACCATTTGAACGCATAAATATGCTTCAATGCAAACTATTTATTTGAAGGTTTGGTAATTTTTTGTTTAGAGCCTTAACCTCAGTCTTAATTTTCAAGCCACAAAGATGTTTTTCATTTGGCATCGGATCGAGACATGTGGACAGTGTCTACCTCCAACTTTGAGCAGCTTCTGTGATCCCTGCATCCCCACAGCAAGATGCAGGAAAAGAGTTATTTTCCCTTCACCTGGTGGCTCATATCTGCATGTTTCCAAACATGCTTACACCGAAATAAAAAACTAAAACAGACTGTATGGCTCGCTCCTTAACAATGTTCTATAAAGATCAAGTTTACAAGTAAAAGTTTTACTGTTGACAGGTTCTCACACTTCAGAATCTCTGCGGCTCCTCCAGAGTTACTATAGGTAAATTAATTAATTCTGCAATTCATGATGCTCTTGCAGTTGCAACATACTATTTACATCGTAACTAAATAAAATAAAATCATATTGAAAAGCTTGGGCTTTTCTTTAAACCCTATACTTAGTTTAATTTAAGATAATATTCAATCTCAAACCACTAAGAACTTCACAAAAGTGATACCCCTACTACGTAAGGGGGCAAAATATAAATGGAAGTCACATCTATCAGATTTAAATCTTTAAAAAGAACCTTTAAGAGTTTTTTTGTGATCTATAGCCTACAATCGTTAAAAACTAGAATGTTTGAGGCTGTAAGGAAAACAATGTGGAAAACCTAAAAGGGCAGAGAAGCTTTAGCATGCTATTTACGACCTAAGAGCAAAGAAAATATGTTTGATATATTAACTTTAGTAGGGAGTACGAATTTTGAACTTTTAATAATCTTTCTCCAATGCGGTATCCCTTCAATTTTATAATAGTTTCTTGTTGTCTTCCTTCGGGGGCATGGGGAACAAGGGATGAATGAGAGACACTGAAAATGTAAGAAAACAGGACAGGTGGACAGAGAAGAGGAGCCTTATTACCTGGAAGAAGCCTGGGGGCATGGGACCACCTGGCATGGCGTCGTTGGGGGGCATGTTACCCATCACCGGGCTCGGTGCTGCCGCCGCGCTCTAAAAAACATAGAAATGGCAGTTAAACCACCCGCTGCTCCAAAACGTTGAAGAACCTGCTATAAAACAGATTTACTTATATGACATCAATATTAAAGGCTTGTTATTCAATGGAATACGTATAGATTATATAGGATTTATAATACATAATGTTATCACTTCTGTTTGGTGCTGTCGCTTTTCTGAACAGTTGTTATTATTGCCAGGGCTGAAAGAGTTTGCTAAAAATTAAAACTGTGATTGTTTTTAGGCAATATTGCAGTCTTCCTTTGCGGCGACATCAAGATATAGATGTTTTATTTTAGGGTTTCGTGTTTTTTTTTGAAAGCTTGTTTGTCCAGAGTCAATTGTCAGAGAGTATCAGTTATAGGACTGTACTGCAACTTTTTGTGAAAAAATACTTACTTCTACTTGCATGGATCTGCGTACTAGCTGCAAATTTCTGTACCTTTCTGTGCGGCAGCAAACCTGCCATAAGTACCTAAAGGGCTGCAGTGAGAAACTTTTTTTTTCTCTTTTTAAATGTTATGTGACCAAAATGGAATGCCTCTGCTATTTGAAAATTGCATTTTGTTAAATTGCAATTATATTGCAAATGCAATTAATTGCGTAACCCAGGTTATTGGCCTAATAAATCAAAACAAATGATTCTGTATTACTGAGAATGAGGAATAAGGAACCTTCCAAACCACATCCATCCATGCATGGATGGATGGATGCATACAGGGATCTTTGATGATTGGATGAATGCACCATTTCATAAGATAACACACACAAAAAATAGTTTTAAGAGACTAGTTCAATTCAAAATAGGACATCAAGTAAACAAACTGAAAATAAAAATGCTTATAAACATAAATGTATATAATTCAAAGTAATCCAGACCAGGAAAACACTTCAATCTAACTTAGTATTTTCGCAGACGTTGCAGAGCTGAGATAAAAGTACAAACAAACGAACAGCTCCTGCCAGCAAGTTAAACATGATATAACTTTGTTCTTAACAAGATGCATGTTAAGAGAGCTTACATAAGCAAGCTGGAAAAAAACAAAGATCAGTCCGGCACTCAGAAACATGAACAGGAAAATCACACAGACACACAAAGAGTTACATCACAGCCTCACAAAGTGCAGCCCCTCAGTACAGAGCAGACGGTACTGTATGGCGGTACTGTATGAGTGGAAGACGACACAGTCGTCTAATGACTCGCATGTACAGACCCCCCCCCCCCCCCAATCTTCCTTTATCTGCTAGCAACATGCAGACCCCCCCCCCCTCCCCACATTATGCTAATTCTGCTTGTGAACATGAGCAGAGCACTCAGTCCCAGGGGAAGGAGCAGGGTCGCTGCCTTTTTACCTCTTCACACCCCCCCCCCCCCCCCCCCCCCCTCCATTGTACAGTTTTTACTGCACCCCCCACCCCAAAAGAACCTTCCTGGTGCCCCAAACGTTGTACTGTGCCTCCCCCTCACAACCTCTCCTCCTCCTCCGAAACCCCCCCCCCAGTAGGGTGTCAGCAGCTTGCAGAAGCTGTTGCTATGGCGACAGGTCCTATCTGCACTCTGTCCCCCTGGCATCCCCCGCTCCAGGAGCGCAGAGAGAGAGAATAAGAAGATGCAGGAGAGAGTGAGAGTGAGATCCAGAGAGTGAGTTTGGAAATACAGGAGTGAGAAAGAACATGAGGCTGGGAGGAGAAACTAAAAGGTTCTTCTTTTTTTTTTTTTTTTTTTTTTTTGGGGGGGGGGGGGGAATTATTTAATTTCATTTTTTTTGTTTTATTTGTAGGTCTCCACTTATTGTCACTGTAACTAGTTGTACTCCATATCCATTTTCATATTTAGCAACATAAACCGAAAGCAAACTAAAAAGTGCGCGGAAGGAACGACTGCCGCCAGCGAAAATGGAGCGTAGATCTAGTATGCAGTCGGACTTTATTAAAACCAACTGGCCTGGGGAAATACAAAAGGATCCAGCAGAGTTTTTTTTTTTTTTTTGTGTGTGTGGTAGAACATTCTCTAAACTGAAAGTATATTTTTGTTTCCATAGTCAAGATGTTGCTTGTTGGTCAAATCTTCCAAAAAGTATGCCGTGACAAAGAAAGTTCAATCAACACTTTTGCAAAAAAAAAAAAAAAATTGAAAGCATAAGCAACCTAGCAAGGCACAGATATAAGGCGTCAATGCTAAACTGATATTTGATTCTTAAGTTGAATAACTTTATTTTTTTATTTCATGCTGATGAAGAACCATGTAAAAAACATCCCATAAGGAGCTTTGATGTTTGATATAAAGCACAACCGGCAAGAATATATTCCGTTCATTTAAAAACAGCGAGAACTTCAACAAAACCCATGGGAGACATTTTCAAATGCCTGGAAATATTTACACTGTTTAAAACCATAAACTGTATTTTAATGACCTTACCCTACAGAGCAGCACGAATGCCTTGTCACAGCACTGAGTGGGCACATGTGAACAAAGGAGCTTTTTGATGAGAAGAATACAATATCTGCACTGAGGAAACAAGCTGCAACCGTTCATGGTAGCAAATCAGACACAGCTAACATGAAACCAACCGAACATGGCATCATGCTACAACTAAATGAATAGTTAAATGTGTGGACGCTTTACTAATATACAGCAGCTGTTTAGGGCCGAGCACACACACCTGAGGCCTCCCTTAGCTTATGCTGCAACAAAATGGTTGCAGGAACACAACTAAGCTCCCCTAATCTCAGCTCTGAACAAAAAACTGTTGGGAACAAGTCTGATCCACAATGTGATAAACTACATGATGCTTTTCGAGGGCTCTATGAATGTTTTCATGGTATGATAAAACTAAACAATTTAAAACAGCAATGATATGTAATCTGATCGTTATCAGTAGAGAATAATAAAGATGCTCTGATATTTAGAAATAGGGAATCAGTGTGAAATTAGCGAAAAATAATGTATCTAAAATCTCCAATATAAGCAGACTGATAGAAATGCTCCGCTCCCGTTTAAAGTTGAAATAATCCCCTGGTTACTTAATAAATGGGTGAGTTGTTTTCATTCCTAATGTAGTTTATCATTGTGCTCTCTTTGAATAATATTAAATGAGCAGGCCTTTACTAATGTTCCACACAAAATATAAGAGTTAAAAGTACATATGATTCATGTTGACATTGTATAAGGTGAAAAACTGCAAGCTGACAACACCAAGAAAACAAAGGTGTTTAAAACTTTTTCATGCCAAGAGCCACAGACATTTCTTTCCAGGAGTTTTTCCCAATCAGTTTATATTTATGTGTTAATATTTACAAGCTACATCACAGGCTGTCTCTAGATGTTCGCATTAGCGAACACTTGCCACTAGGACCTGTAGCTCGTCTACCACGTTTAGAATTGTTCCTAGTTGCACAATGTGGGTATTCAGTCTGCAAGGACGCCACGCGTTGGGACGCTGAGGCCAATTTGGCCCCCCGGCCCTCGCAGATGCATCAAGCATAGACCAAGTTTCAGCCTCTCGACCTCTCACAATCAGGCTGGGCAAGGTTGGTGGTGGGCGGACCTCTTCTTAGAGGTTACTTATAACTTGGGTTAGGGTTTCCCCTGGTCCCTATTGCAAATAGGTAAAATAAAAACTAATCAATAATCATCAACTGACTGATAAGAAACTGAAACATTCTTCAGCCATACTCGTACAGTCCTAAATCATTTTTGAATTTGTTTGTTTTCCCATTACTTTACAAAATAAATTATCTGCAGGAAAAGGCTAAACAAGTACCCCTTAAAAAATATCACCATCCAGCCTTCCTCCTCATTCTGATAATTTGGACACATATTAAAATGATATTTGTGATATGATATATTGTGTAGCTGAAATACTTTATAACTTCTGACTGAAATAAGGTAAACACTCAGTTAGTGGAAATGATCTAAACCTTTATGGAGCCATGTGAATGAGTGAACGCCTCCATCTGATGAGTTTGTGAATTTACATTACAACCACAAGCGGACAAACAGGCAGACCGATGGACTTTTACACAAAGACGTGGAGGAAGTCTCAATATAAAACCGCTTTTCCTTCCTTTTATTTCTCCATATTTTTACAGACCAAGCACTTAAATAAAACCCCAAACTTTTCAGAGCTGTGTAGGAAACCTGGGACTTGTGAAGATAAACCGCCCTCTGCACCGCAGTGCAGCCCAAATATTTAGAATACAATGGAGGAATGAGAAAACATTTACTGGTATAGACCTTTTAAACGAGGCACTGCCTTGACTTTATTTGGCTCTCCAGCTGCTCTTCTTAACCTTTTATAGAACCGGTTAAGAACCGACTCTGGTACCAGCGCTGCTTTAGCACCAGAACTCCTACTTCTGGTGGCAGAGAACTACAGCTCAGACATTAGTGGTGCTTAGTGTTGGCTCACTGTGAGGACCGTCATGTTGTGTTTGCTTTTCATCCTCTGTACAGATCCCAAAGGCTGATGAATAATCTATTAGAGAACAAAAGACTCAGGATCTGATTGGGTGGCACAGCGCAGTATGTAGATGGGTTATACAGAATAGCATTGATCCATACCTCTCCATTTCCCTCTTCCCCTCTCTCACCCGTAGGACCTACCGGACAGATCAATAGTGCTCAACACATTATTGACCTCCGCCTGATACCTTTCACAGGGATAAAGACGGAGACATAAACACTGGATGGCAAAAAGGGAGAGGCAGGAAGGGAAAGCGAGTGCATTCGTGTGTGTCTATACTTGTGTGTGCCTCTGCCTAGAGAGGTACTAATCTACATTCTGGTTCACACTGATATGTACCTCATCACTGTCTCCTTGACCTGCTGTCCTTAACGTACCCGCGTAGGGGTGGGGGGATGCTGAAGGAGCGAGGATGAGAGGTGGTCAGAAAAAAAGCTGACGGTGGTGATCAGGCCGGTTCGCCCACCCCGGTAAAACGCCACGTGTCTCTCAAAAAGCAACAAGACACGACTTCAACTCTCACCGTCACGTCTGACAAACACAATCTCTGAAGGCCCAGCTGGTCCTTCCAAACTGGCACAACTCGCACGGTAAACACACACAAGCACGCTTCCACAATAGGCTGCTGCCAAGGTAGCAGTGCCGAACCAGACGGAAGGAGGAGTGTGCACAAATGCACGGCGGGGCTAATACACGATGCAGACACAACATCCACTTAGCCAGGGCTCCAGAGACAAGGCTGGGGGGGCGCTGCTAGAAAATAGGTGAATCACATCTAGAAAACAGAACAAAAACAAAAGCTATAAATCAGGATAAAATCTTAAAACCACAACAGAGGGACCTTTTTGGTGCACCAAATGATCAGCCTTTATTTCCTCAATTTTAGAACATTGGTGATCTTATTTACCTCTGCAAAGGTCTGAAAATCACCCACTGTTTAAACTTATATTTTAGAGCAGTTGTTTCCATTTTTAGTGTTTTACGTGTACTGATTAAAGTCTTTCAGTAATTGAAGGTTTTGTGGTCTATAACAACTGACAGTGTTAGATATAAAAAAAAAAAACTAAAAAACAACAACATCTGTATCGATCTAAACTGTAATCGGCATGTCAGGTTTTTAAAAGATCGGGAATCGGTTATTGGCTAAAAACATTGCAATTAGTGCACCCTTTGTTTTCAGGAAATGTCACAGCAAGTCAAATCCCTTAAAAACCATCACCAAAGCCGTCCACTGGTAGCCCTGCTGATATGATTCAAATATTTACACAAATCCAGGAACAGTAAAGCAGTTTCAGAACTAGCACCACAGTATTTTTCTCGGTTTCTAATAAACTCCTACTTTTATACCAAATATAATGGGAATCACATATTCTGGCTTCACTGTTATTCTGCATAATGTTTCCGAAAAGGGAAAATTAAGACATTTTTGGCCTTTTTTTCAACTTTTGGTTAGCAGTGGTCTTTGCCTTCAACATTTCCTAGTGATTTGACTGTCCTCCAATCACAGATGTTTCAGAAGTGGTTTTGGCTTTTTATTTTTGCTTCCTGGATCAACCGCAGGTGCAACTGTTGGTAGATTTTCTAAGTTTGCCCTCTCTTGGGAAGGTTGTATTTGCTCACGCTAAGGTTTGCTTGATTCCCCAAAGCCTTAAGAAACGCTCTGAAACATTTATGGAGGACAGTTTTAATTTGGAATTTCTTTAGATTGGGTCATGGTGGAATGCTTTGAGGTTTTTTAACCTACTTCATGCTGTCAGACAGGCTCTATATCAAGCAATTACTTGGTTGTACCAGAAAATATGGCTTTTTTTTTTTTTACGTGTTTTCTACATAGACAACATTTACTTAAGAAAAAATCACTTTAAAACTATTTTATCTTTAAAATTAACAAGTTAATTATACGTCTGTTTTTTCCGGCAGTACTATAAATCTTGGTTCCCATTAGTATCTAAAAAGAGATAAATGTTTGTTTTTTTATTCCTTTTCCTTTTTAATAATTAGCAGCAAGGTACAGAGTTCACCTGCTCTTGCTAAGTAGGTGAAAAAAGGCTTAAGACTGAAAACGCAACACTAGAGTCATGACTGCTATATATAGCTGCCTGGTCTGTAAGGTATCTTATTACTGTATATAGGTGAGTCATTACTGTCCTCCTCCTGTGAGCAAGGCAGGCACTCAAATAGTGTTTAGCATGCAGCTGCACATATTCCAAACACAAGACTAACAACATTTCTGGTGGAAACCCAGAATAAAGTAAAATTTCATCTATTGCTCATCATTAATACAACCTCAGATTGATTTGTATATGTTGTTATAAAATCTAGATTTTTTTCCTAGATCATTACAACTAAAACAACGGGCACAACTTAAAGCTATGAGCTGATCCTGTTTTAGTAGGACTGTAATGATTTAGCTAACAAGACTATAGAGGATATGAGGGTCACAAGAGACAAAACACTTGTTATATTTTGGGAACAACTAAGGTCTTTAAATTCACAAACTCTCTTTCAACAAATCTATAATAGAAAGAGATATTAATCAGCCAGAGTTTGAAATATCAGTATTTCTTTTTAAATTGGTTCTGGTTGTGGATCCGTAAGTCAAATACTTTTTCCCTTTTCAATTACAGCAAGCTAAGAATTTGCGCTATTTTTGGTGCACAAACGTGCTCTCTTTTAAGTTAAGAGCTGATAAAGGATAGGGGCATATGTTCTGATTCCTTTATTACAGATACTGGTGCAGCAAATGCTTTTTAAATGTAAGTGTGAAAGTTTTTAAAGTGGAACTAAGCTTGATGCATTTGGTACCAGAGTTGTGTAATAAAATGAAAAAAAATGGCTGTTGAATATTCATACTTTTCATATTTAAATGAGATTGGATCAGATCAGATAAAAAATAATCAATTCTAAACCTTGAGAATCTTATTTGAATTCATTTTTAAATTTTGAATCAATACTCTGCCCTACCTGATACAAGGAGGTAGACATGTATTAAGTTATGCTGTTTAAATCATTAGGAGGCAGTCCATAGAGGGCAGCACTAATATGTTTGAGGATAAATTTTGCAGAAAGTTTACATAAGTTTTTAAAGCAACATTAAGACAGCACCCTTAAACTATCTGAACTCCAAATAGTTTGGGATTTAGATTCTCAAAGGAAAAAAGTATAGGGAATCAGAATCAGTCAAAATGGGAACCAGCAGTTCTGAGCTTCCAGTAAACCAGAAGAGGCAGGAAAAGCTGGACTGATGCTGATCTAATGTTTCAGTTCATGTCGTTCATTCATCCAGATTTTTCAAATGAATTAACAAGTCTGCAATCGAATACGATGCAATGAAAAAAAAGCCATTAACCCGTTATTTCCATCTATATGAACTCACAAAAAATAACCAGATATTGTCTATTTTTTACTAAGCTCTAACAGGCATTAGCCATCTAAATCAAAATCAAATGCTTTTAATTATATGAAAAAATAAATCATAAAATCATCCGTTTGGCATCTTCTAATGCAAAGTAAAGGTGCATCTTTAAAAAGAAGATTTGGGAGACATTTTCACTTTGCTTCAATGTAATTTGGCCATTATTCATTTAATCAATGTGATTTAAAGTATACTTACATTGCCTACCATGACATCTCATTACAACGATATTCATTTATATTTAACACTCATGTAAATACTCAAATATCATCACACCAATCAACATTTAAGGGAATAAAAACTGCTGATAACACAGATTAAGGACCAACCATCTTCATGTTCGCTACTCTGGTGTCCTCTCATTAGAGCTACAGGGCATAGTGGGTAAACCACCAGATTAGGCGATCAATCTTCTCAGGAACACAGCTAGCTGTTGTGGTGATGAGGGTCGGTGGGAAGGATAGGAAAGTACAAAGTGATAAGCTATGAGAGAAGTGAGGCAGATTGGTGTGCTAAGGAAAGGGTAAGAGTTATGATTTGGTAGAAGAAGAAGTGCAAAACGAGTTGTGAAGTAGTTGAAATTATGCAAAATTTAGGGAAAAAAGGAAGCAGAGAGGAAGAGCGGGAAAAAAAACAAAAGGGGTGATGATGTAAATAAAGAAAAATGACATAAAAGGCTTTAGTTTTAATCTGGGTCCAAAAATAAAATGGAAAGAAAAGATTGTGGCTGTCTTCTGTTTGCATCAGACTGAATGGATATCTGGCCTTGACGGGCAGCATTACGTCTTTCAGCTGACAAACACAGCTTTATGTTCAGGTTCGAGGCGGCATTTGGAGACAGTGTGGGTTGTATAAGGCACATTCCTAAAGCACAAAGAACAGCAGTGTGTGCTTCAAGGCTCACTGATGAACCACCTGTCTCAAACCGAGGTGCCTCCACACCGGTAGGAAACAGACTCCTCCTTAATCCAGAGGGCAACTGGTCTCCTTGCAAAGCCGTTTCTTCTGCACTGGGCTTTCGGCTAATGAGGGAAAACAAAATTAAGCAACATGATGGAATGAACTATGGTTTATAAAGGTTTAACAGGGATTAAAATATCAGGTTTATGTGGATAGGATCAATAATTTGATGCAACTTGCCCTCAGACGACACATAAAGAACTTATGGTCCTGGGTGTTTGGTCGTCTTCGGAGCCTCTCGTTTACTAACTTCTTTCAGCAAAGATCAGAGATCCAATCAGAAGTGGTTACTTAAAAGTCACCGGTGGCACATTCTGATGCCAAGGTGAACAAAGGTCTGTTCTCTTGTGATCGGATCACTTAGGATGCTTGTTAACGTCAGGTGTGGTACAAAGCTTATAAGCTTTAAGGAGATCATCCCAAGGGACTAAGTGAGTGTTGAGTGGGAATCTCATCAACAAATAACCAGCCCGGACCAAAGCTGGAGAAGCCAACTGCGTTTTATCAGTAATGTCAGAATTGATCAGAATTTAGGGTTAAACAGTAAAAGTGAGTCCTTTGCTAATTTAATCATCTCTGCCTGGCATTAAAGATAACTCCTTAGAGGGCTGAAGAATCTCAACCGGAGAATTCAAAACTTTACAATATTGAGTCTTTATCCCACAGAAGGATTGCCGGACCAATTACTCCCATGTCTAGTTTGATCTCTTTCCTGATTGATGCTTCTAATGTAGCCAATGATCCAAATATCGTTGCACAGGGAAGCAGCCATGTCTCTCTTCTTGGACAAAGCCACTGATTTTGTGTACAATTTTTTTCTCTTCCTCATAGAAATCTCTCCTTGATCCACTGCTTCAGTTATTAACACACATTCGAAAAAAAGCTTTGCTTGCTCTTCTTTGTTATAGATAGTAATCATGGCGAAGGGTCTTAAATGTAACTCATCCCGGGTAACAACAGAGACAAATTTTTGAAAAATGCCACTAATGTGGTGGGAGGCCATGAGACCGTGACAGGGGAAGCCGTGTGTTTATGTGTTAAGTGGAGGTGTGGTCAAGACGAGAAAGTGGGAGTTAGTTTAGCCTTAGTAAAGAATGGAGAGAGAACAGGGGGATGCTGTAGTTAAGCCACAGGTAGATCCTATGAAGTGGAGCCTTTGTTTCCAGCCGTGGAAATGGTCAAGGGAGAGTTTTTTTGCTTCAAGGTGCTGACTTAAGCCCTCACATACTGGGGCGTACTTCCCTCAGTGGACTTCCTTACTCGAGGCAGACTGGAAGCGGATGTCTGCCGCACATGTCTGTGCAAACATCAGTTTTTATTACTGCGTATGTTTAAAAACTGCCCGGCGATAAATGGTGGTCACGTCGAACTGTTGTATGTGACACCAGGGAGGTAGGTTGAGAATAAAGCTTTTCGGATATTACCCCTGGAGGAATTCTTTTTAATTTCCTATAGAAAGTACACCTGGTTCAGCACCCATGTGTTTCCTTCTTGTTCTAAAGCTGGCTCTGTTGGAGGTTACATACAGGTAAGAAGTGGTAGTTTCTCTTTACTGTCACCACATGCTTGCAAGGGATGTCACTGATCGGATCGCAGCAGCTGGGCTTCCTCAGATGGATAATTCTGACTCACTGCACTAAAATAGATTGAATGGGGTCATAACTGGGACTGAATGGCACAGCAGGTGATTCCATCAGATTCTGAAAATATGGCTGGATCGTACTGGAATGAAGGGACTTTGGACCTGGAGTCTATACAGTCGGACCTGAATGTGATAACTGAGTTTTGTTGTGATTTGGCTTAATATAAATAAACTAAAAACAGATCACATGTTAGAGCATAATGCTTAAATTAGAAAATTATTATTAGGTATAGCAGATGATGCTTAACAGGTGCTATTGGTAACATTTAACAAATGACAAAACCTCAATCTGAAAAAAAAAATAAATCAAATTAATACATACACAAAATCGAAATATCTATATAAATCTAATATGGTAAACAAACGTTATTAGATCTAAAAAGTTCTAGATTAGATTAGGCTTTGATATAAGGAAATGAATCAACCAGCGTTATGTTTTCCTAAAATTAAACCCTGTGGGTTTTTCAATTATTAAAACCAACTATAGCAGAACCTTTGCAGACGTTTCCTCAACAGTAACTTAAGCTCAGCATCCAGCAGAGAAAACAGTGATAGTGTTTCTTTAATGCCAGCGTGCCATCTAGCAAGTTCGCAGGGCTAAAACTCTTTAGAGGTGAAATTTCTTTCTTCCTCCGGCGCTGCCTTTAACTGGCTCATTCTTTTGAAACCAGCAGAGAGAGGACCTGTGCTCAGAGGCTAGCCTCGGGGGGCTGGAGCCAAAATTAAACCGGTCCCGTCTCTGAGCTTTATCACCGTTAGGGAGCAGACAGCAAGCGTCCATGTCACATGCCCATCTACATTTATACACAGTTTTAACTGGAAGGATGGTGTGAGACCAGCCGCCCTCTTATGGGCAGGCTGCCAGAGATGCCCCACCACCACCAAACACACATGTACACACACACACAAATCCCTGGCTTAGCCTCGGCCCAGTGCTGGGATTACCGGATTAGAACTCTATTCCATTATCTCCCCACACTATACAGTACATACGCACGCGCCCGCAGTCTTGGCCGGACAGGACAGACTGAAGACAGACAACAGCTGACATCACATAAAACCATACAGTTACAGTCGAGTGAAAACATTTCTCCCATTTAAGAACCGACTTTGTTCTTCAGAAGCATAAGATTCTTTATCAGCAAGTAGCGTAACGAAAATAAATAAATAATTATTCACTAAAAAACCTTTATTCACTAAAAAACCTTTAACAAAATACCACAACTGTTTTGCTACGGTCATTTAACGCCCAGTTTTTAGTTTTTATTGTGTTTGGAAAATCTAAAAATCTAAGTCCCACAACATACAGAGTGAATTTACCCTATACAGATTTTTTGGGGACACTTTTGAAGCCAATATTGCTTTTGACATGATATTCCTCTACTTGCATGACAAAAAAAAAAATAACACAATGATTAAAACAAGTTTAAAAAAAATGCTAGATAAAAAAAAAAAAAAAAAAAAAAAAAAAAAAAAGAAAAAAAAGAAAAACATTAACAAATCAAACAAAACATTAGGAGTTAATTGCAAATAGAGAGAGGCAGCGATTCATGTTTTTTCATATGATCTCAAGCCATGGCTGATGAATGCACTAATGAATCGGCCAAGGCATGCACATGTCAGCCAATGCAGGAAAAAAAAAAAAGGAAAAAATTACATGGACCCAAAAAACATCAGCTGGCTGATCTATTTACCTTTACCTTCTTCTATCTATAATCCGTTCTGTTATACTGAATCTCTAAAATCACTAATCTACATTTTCTTCTAAATAAAAATGTATGCTGACATCAGAGTTGTACTTTAAGGAATAGACCAAGGATAATCTTTTTGTTTTTGTTTTCTGTTGGTTTTAAAACTGCGACTCTAATTAAGCCGCTTGCAGCAGCACAGTCTTCTCTTTCACATTGAGGTGGATCAGAGGAATGACTGAAACAACAATCTGGCACTCTGAAATCAGCTGTTCTCCGGCTACCAGTCTGAGATCTACACGTGTTCTTCAAGCGTTGTAAGCATCTAAAAGGTTTCAACATGGAGCAAAAGGTCAAAGACAACCCACCCCATGAGGAAATCTACAAGACCGATGGATGAAACTGCGGAACGAATGGTGAAGTACTGAGATGACGTAAGCAATCCTCGGCTGCAGGGAGACCAGTGAGGCTTTATGATTCTCCAGTGTCCATCTAATTGCAGAAATACATTTATGGGCAGATCATAAATGATGCAGATAACATGTAGAGGATGGCTCACAATGACTTCTTATTGAAGCACTGAATGCTTTTGGACAGCATGCCTGAAGACCACAACAGAGTGCTCAACCAGAGAATATTAGGTATTGGGGAAATGCCTAATGCATTTTTAGGTGGATATTAAAAAAATATATATTTCAGGGGTGGACTGGGATGAAAGCGATCCATAAAGGGGGGTCGTTATATGTGGAACTATGATCTGAAATCCTATAATTGTCAATACTTTGGCACTGGGGCGTACCTCGTTTGAACAACTTAGACTGATTAGCCGATTATAGACAAGTCCAAATCAGTTCTGACAGAAAAATTGCAGAGTTTTGCAGTACTTAAAAAAACAATGTTTATGTAGACGAGGTTTGTTTTGCTCCTAACATGTGGACCAGAGGTATTTCTCCTCTTCTCCAGACTGAACTTTATGGAAAAACTGGATCTTCAGTTCTGTTTTGTTTTTTAAATTTTGAACATTTAAATTTTGAACATTTACTTTGTACAGCAGGAGTCTGAATCGTTATGTTTTACAAGTTGTGAAACAGCAACATGTTGAAACTGGGTGTGTATGGGCCATTTATTTCACTATGTGACATATTAGACAACCAATGATGGTCTATTTACACCAGAACTGGGATGTTGGGGTGATCTAACCTCTGAGGTGATGGCGTCACATAAGAGACATGAGTCCTTATAGCCTCATAGCCATTACAACCACTGTTGCAACAAGAACAATAGAAAAACCACTGTTCTACACAGTATTTTTCTGCACAAAAACTGTATCAAAACAGTTCATTTTATAAGAGATAAACTGTACACTGATGACTGACTAAATGCTGAAAACAAAGTAGTAAAGGTTTACTACTGTTGAGGTAAGAAGCAGCCATCTTGAATGCAGAAGCTGTATGGTCTGCCACTTGTAATTCTGACTTTTGGAGAGCAGCACAACTCCATTGCAATTGTGTATCTTTTACACTTACCACTAGAACTCTAGATTATTAACAGCATAGCTTCCAAATGTGTATTCCTTAATTTAAAGTTGTCTGAAAACAGATAAGCAGTGATTTTGTCCAGTCTTAAATTCCTGTTCATTATACACTTAGGAAACAAAAGAAAATAAGGAGAAAATGTTTAAATTAAGGTAAAAGGGGCTAGTTAATGATTAATCATGTGAAATAACCATAAGCCATAAAACACAACACATTTATTCAGTTTCTATGGGTTTTTATCCCTTAAGGCACTTTAGGAAAATTTTCAACCCATCACCATCTAGATGTAGATATTTTCTACACCGAGTTTGTCCAATTCCAGCCAAAGCCATTAGATAGTTTAAAGGAAAAAGATGCAAAGATCCTGGATGTTTCAGATAAGAGTCAGAAAAAAAGTAGCTTTCTCTCCACAGCACTAAGTTAATTAGGAGACTCCTGGTTTTATGTGAGAAGCTCACATTAGGAGGAAAATACTGAATGGCCACAATAAAACTAGTGAATAAGTAGAAGTCGTGCAAACCATGATTTTATAAACTAAACTGCAGCTCTAGCTTTGGATCTTTAGCTGCTTATGAATTCACAGGTTCTGGCTGAGTGAGACATTTCAGAAACGATAGCATCCCCTTGTTCCATCGCTACCACTCATCAGTCTCTATTTCCCCCAGTGTTAAAGATGTGTAAAATCAGCAGCATTGTGCAAAGAAGATCTGACAAATCTTTAATTTGATACAAAGCTACTGATGAAATGATATTAAATACTGTTTACATTTTTAAAACTAGGTAAATTTCTAGGAACAATCCTTAACCTTTTGTTTAATCAGGGTAACAATATGTGTAAGGGTCAGACGTTATTTAGCATTTCAACATGAGGATTGAAGGTAGTTTTAACCTGGTTCCACAGAGAGAACCTCTACTGTCCTACCATCACAAAAATAAACAGTGTGATTGTTAACAGGAAATAAATAAGGTGAGAACATCCTGCTCACTGCTAGAGAATCAAAGACATAGGAAACTTAATTATAAGGCCTCTTAAACTTTTGTAGTTCAAGTCTCATAAAATAGTCCTATAAGGTTACAAAAAACAAGGGGGGGGGGGCAAAGGGCCAGGACTCTGGGTCATTTAGCTATAGTAAAAAGAGTTCCCCATTTCTGATTTCTCCAATTGTTGCAAAACAAATTAAAACAGAATTGTCTAAATGCTTTTACCTCAGCAAATATCCCTAAAGAACCTGCTAGCTACATGTTGCCCCCCGGCCTCAGCAGATATTCCATATTTGTCACTTACATAGTCATGGAAGGCCTTCGCTTCGCTGGAGTGTTCACATGTCTCCCTTCGGTCTGGAGCTGCGCAATACAAATCCCAGAATACACTAAAATAAAGAGGGAAGGAAGAGGTCAGAGGTTAGCAAACAGAGTGATCCAAGCACATGTTGTAGCAGCTATTCATCATATCCCATTCACACACTTTCATTATCTCCGTAGCCCTCTCAAGCCACCTCTTATGCACTTGAGCATCTTTGTGAGAGGGACACAATGCCAGTGTCACCCTTTCGATCAACCTCTCACTCACTCAAAATACACACATATACTTGTATTATCACACTAGCACCTCATCCCCGCTGCCTATACCCATGTCCTACCAAAGAGTGGCAAATGTAGACGCTCAGCCCTGAAACGCCACGCTGCAGTATTGTGAACGAATCTAAACTCACATGCTGTCCATATCAACATGCATCAACAATGGGTTTTTGTTTTATTGCTACATCTAAGAGCAGAGAGGCTAATCAAATAGCTAATAAATGTGCTAAATACCTGACTGAGAGGTTCTTACTGGATCCTTCTGAGCACTGATTTAACAATAACACTATTAAGGAACTGGAACAGCAAGACAGATACTGAGAGGGCCAATCAGCCGGCCTCTTTAGATGGACGCATCTGGTGGCTGCAGTCTGCAAAAAACATTATTTATCAAAATCTGTTCTGCTCCCAAACAGATTAACTGTCTATCTAATAAGAGAAAAGTCTATCACCCTTCTTTCAGCCAGCTGCTGGCAGTGCGCAGCAAAAAGAGAGGGCAATACTTAATTTTTTGTCTGGATGATACATTCCTATGCTACGTTTGAACATCATGTCAACTGCATCCAGAGAATTAAGGAACGTAAAAAAAAAAATTTATAAAAATTTCCTAGACAAACTCAAAACATCCTTTGGGGTTTTTTTTGCATGTGTGTAGCTGTTACATTTACATGGGCAGGGTTTAAATTTTTCTGTTAATTTTTAGGTTAAAATGATCCAATTTCTATGAGGCTTCCAGGTCATTATGTCATGGAAGCAAAGCAAACTCAACTTATATAGATTCTAAAAGAATATAAAAACTCCTAGTTGCTGCCTTGGAAAAGCTGCATCAAATTCATGATGGAGCGAATTTAGCAGAACTTAAACAGATAACAGGAAGGCCGGAAAACAGAGAATAAAATTGTTCCGTCTGATTCCACTGAGCGCCATTGTTTCAATGAAAAAAGGCTAAAGTCAGCGACCTCCACCTTCAGGTCAGAGCATTCCAGATTTCGGTTTTGATTTATATTCATGCACTAAATTGATGCTTATATTTTTGGAAAATTACATTTTTTGAAAATAAACACGTTCATAAAACATTTTCTTTAGGAAATGGAATGCGTAACTTTAACTACTAAAATTCTCTTCAATCAAAAGCAGCTTCAAGCCTCCAGAGAATCCAATCCAATTGTCAAAAGAAGTAAAAAAAATAAAAATACGAACCCCCAAATTATACAGCGTGCTTTAAAAATAACCTTCTGTAGGAAATATAATTTAAACCTAAACATTTAAAAACATATATTAACATATTCAAAGTGTTTGATTTGATCTTTTTGGAGCCGACATCACTTCCTCTTAGTTCATTGTTTAATTTAAGAAAAAATGCTGCTTTTCACTCTAAGAGGAACATGTCTCATTCTTACCTGGATGTTTATTAATAACTACAAAGTATTTTCTTCCATTTTAGCAGAAATTTGCTCTTTTGCTGTTTAGTTTAACTTTAGGATTGTTGTTCTTTACACAATGTGTGTGGGCCTTCATATAGCTTTATTACATTCTACTATAAATTATCACCACCTTAAGATGAGCTTGGTCATCTGTATGCATCATTT